>NC_050577.1:228197911-228934161 GCF_011100635.1 Trichosurus vulpecula | reverse complement strand
TTCTCCTGTTCCTTTGCAGAGGTGGGGTGTTAACAGGTATGGATCATTATATATATATATATATATATATATATATATATATATATATATATATATATATATATATATAGTCAAATTATATTTTTCTTCAGTATATTTTGGGTCTCCTTGAGAAAGTCATTGACTTGTTTTTAATGATTTTCTTGCATCACTCTCATTTCTCTTCCCAATTTTTCCTCTACTTCTCTTACATGCTTTTCCAAATCCTTCCATGCTCTTCCATGGCCTGAGACCAATTCACATTTTTCTTGGAGGCTTTTGATGTAGGCTCTATGGCTTTGTTGACTTCTTCTGGCTGTATGTTTTGATCTTCTTTGTCACCCCAAAAAAAAAAGATTCTAAAGTCTGAGTCTGAGTCCATTTTCACTGCCTGTTCATTCTCCCAGCCAATTACTTGACCCTTGAGCTTTTTGTCAGGGTATGACTGCTTGTGAAGTAGAGATTACTCTGTCCCAAGCTTCAGAGGCCGTGCTGCTTTTTTCAGAGCTACTTCTACTCCACCATCGCTGCAAGCTCTGCCACAGCAGTGCTCCTCCTCCCCCAAGAACTGCCAACCAGGACCATGACCCAGATCCAAGCAGGGCAAAGCACTCGCTGCACTCCCACTCTGATTCACTCTGGAAGCAGCTGTTGCTGGAGCTCTGGAAGCAGTCACAAGAGATTCCTGCAGCTTCTGCTGCCACCACCACACCACTTCCACTGCCCCCAGGGATGGGGCCAGACCCTTCTCACCCTGATCCAGCAGCTTTCCCACTAATCTGCTCTGTGGTCTTGGGTGTTTGTGGGTTGAGAAGTCTGCTAACTGCTACAGCTCAGTGGTTCACTGCCCTAAGGCCTGCTCTGGATGGCTGACTCTCGGTCTGGTCTGTCCTGGCATGGCCCAAGCTGGGCTGTGCTCCACTTCCTGCACTGTATGATAAACCCTTCCCAGCAAACATTCAGGCCATCCTGGGCTACAGACCTGCTTCCCTTTGCGATTTTGTGGGTTCTTGCAGCTCTAGAATTTGTTCGGAGCCATTTTTTACAGGTGTTTGGAGGGATTTGGGGGAGAACTTAAGCAAGTCCCTGCTTTCCAGCTGACATCTTGGCTCCACAAATTATATTTTTCAATGTATTGACCAGTAGTCTTTTTTATTTTATTTTTTAAAAAAGGACCTATGTTACATGAGATGGTCCTCTAGGAGGGAATTGGGAGAGACAAAGAAGAAAAGTAGGTGATATAAAAATTAAAGATTTCTAAAATATATTAAACAAAGTGGTGGTGACATCATTAATTGCAGTGATAGAAGCCTGGGAAGGAAAAAAAAAGAAGACAAAGGGTAGGGTAGTTGTGAAGGGTAGGTAGTTGGCTCTGCAGGCAGAGGGGAGAGGAGTTTCTGCAAATGCCCCTAGGTAGGAGAGGGATGGTGAAATGCAAGGTGGGATGGCTTTTTGTAAGGAGGTCCTTTAAAGTCAGGGATCCCCATTTATATATCACTTACATTTTCCAAAAGGCTTCATTATTTTCCTTTGATATTAATTCACAAATAGGCTTTAATGTGTCTGACTCAATGTGTTTAACTTTCTCTTGTGGATAAAGAAGCAGGGGCAAAGGAGAGGTTAAATTATTTTACTCAGTAGAACAGAATCTGGATTTCAGTTCAAAGAATCAGTCAATCAATCAACAAATTAACAAGCATTAATAAAGCTTTACAATGTACCAGATTCTGTGCTAAACACTGTTGCATTACATAGGAAAAGAAAAAGAAATTTCAACCCTCAAGGAGAATAATATGAGTTGCATACAACTCTCTTCAAGTCTTATGCTTAGTCTTCTGGGCAACGTCATCTTAATTTTATACCTATTTCTGATGAGAGAGAGAGAGAGAGAGAGAGAGAGAGAGAGAGAGAGAGAGAGAGAGAGAGGGAGGAGAGAGGAATAGAGGGAAAGGGAGATTTCTCAACTGTTCTTTCATAGGTTAGAAATACTCAAATTTGAAAAGGTTTTGGGATATCATCTATGACAAATCTTTCATGAAATGAAAAAGCATTTAGTAAGTACTCACTTTGAAAAAAGATGTGCCATTAGTTGTAACTACAAATAGAAAATCAAATTAGGCCTGCTCTCAAGGAGCTTATAGCTTAATAAGTGGTAAATTGCCATTTTAATGGAAAGGCCTTTTTGATGTTTAAGGTATAGCAGCAAAGCACATGATAATGCACCATCTTTCATTCAATTTCCATTTATAAAACCACATCTGATTTTTCATTGGGTCATTTGATAGCACCAAAAGCTTTGGTGTTGATAGTTTTCACTTGTGGATCTTTAGTAGCTGTGACTGGGGAAACAGGGGTTGCAGCCTCTGAAAATGCAACTGCCAAGTATCATTCCTACAAAGACTGTTCCAATGAGTAACAACTGAAGAACCTGTGATCTATGCAGAGTTATACAGATGTCTTGGGCACAAATATCAGAGGCTATTTGCATCTCAATCTTAGGAAAGGTGATGGAGGTCATTTGGCTTATATGGACTATGCACTTCCTGTTTCTTTCTCCACCCAGGAATAAAATTTAATTTTTAATAATCAATAACATGATCCCCATTACAAGAACCTCCAAAAATGCCAACCTTTTAAAGCACCTGAAGAATAAATTCTTTTGACAAATGGAAGACAGAAGATTAAAGTGTGACCTCTTTATAGCAGAGTACTTTGACTCTCAAGAGTTTAACCACATATGTATCTTTATCCATTGTATTCTTCTTTCCAGGAAAGACTTGTGCACTGTGCTATGCTACAAGTTTCCTGAGGTCTCATGCTCACCTAACCATTTCACTGCAGAGAAAAAGAATAAAGCATCACAACCCACAGAATGCTTGCCTTAAATATACCAGAGACAATAGTATTAGGCTCAAATAAGAATGAATTCTTGTAGCTCAAGCATAGGATGTCGGATGTGAATAAACCGCATGCCTTTTTCTTCTATTTTTTCATGCTATACTTCTAATAGAACAGGTTTTTTTCTTCAATTTATGGGGAATTCTACACTGCTGTAGCCATCCATTTAGCCAAAGAGAACATTTCATTGAGGAATAGTCACTTATGTCTTAATAGCAAAAAAATAATTTCACATAGCCAGATTATGTAGAGATTTGCATGTTTGAATTAGACTAAAATATTCAAAAATTTTGCTTAGCTAAATCAGCCCCAGCAATCTCTAAGGTTAAGAATTGTGCACTTGTAGCAGATATGCTACTGATATTAAAACAATAATGTTTTCAGGAAATATTTCCCAAATGGAGTCTTGCCCTCATTCCATTCCTCTTTCACATTTCACTGTTTAATCAATGAAATTTAAAACCTCAAAGAAGTAATTACAAATAAGATTAGCATTTAGTCATTTTTTTACGGTGACAATGGGTTTTTTTGAAGCTGCAAACACATCAGGCAAGATGCCTCACATAATCTATTTCATAGGGTGGAAAGCTCTCATAATACGATTTACTGAGCAACATAAACTAGAAATTTCTATCAATGGACAAATAGGAAAAAAAATCACATTTTGGGGGTTTTGCTTCTTTACACAAAGATGCCATCCTCCCTTCTGAGCATATCCTCTATTCTCAATATAGACTGCAATAATGAGATCTCTTTCTTTGGCAAACAGAAAAGCTAGTGACAGAGATGGCTGAGACTCCCTCTTGGTTTGAAGTAATTAAGTACCTAAGTTACAGATACACATATTTCTATCAAGGGAGAGTAAACTGATTTTTCAGTTTTATAAATGACAAAAGTGCTTCATCTCAGTGAAGAAAATGCTTTCCCTGGTTGTTCAGATTAGCTGTCATGTGAGCTGTACTGTTTAATATTAACTAGACGGTTTTGTTGCTGTTGTGTATTTTTTTTTGTTTTGTCTTATTTTGTTTTTTTGAGGGAGGTTTTTGGTTTTGGTTTTGATCTCAAATTGAGTGAAGAAGAATAATAGGCAGAAAAGGCTAAATTTAAAATTTCCCTTACTTTGTATCTTATTTCCCCCAACTTTGAGGTCTGATGTGGATAATATCAGAAATAGTTCCTATCGTCCTAGCTGACTGATATTGCATATCCAGAAGGGTTCACACGGGATTGTCTCAACAACAACAAACAAAACAAAATATTTATTAAGCACTATTTTGTGTCCAGAATTATACTAGACATTAGGGATACCCACATAAAGACTCACACAATCCCTACACACTAGCATGGAGTAATAAACAAAGACTTGTGGAATTAACAAGAATGTAGAGAATTTTAAAAAAAGACACCTCAAAGTAACATTAAACAATAATCAAATAACTAAAATTTTTAAGTGATACTCATGGGTTGGGCTCTATACAAGGCTCTAAGGATATAAAAAACAAAAATAGAAAGAGTCTTTGTCCTCAAGGAGGATATATTCTACCAAGGGAGACAACTTGTGTCTAGATAAGTGTGTATATATATATATATATATATATATATATATGTGTGTGTGTGTGTGTGTGTGTGTGTGTGTATACGTATACATATATATAAATGAATATATGTTCATTACAATATATATATATATATACATGTATGTGTATATATATATATATATTTTAATGAATACAAGGTAATTTGGCAGAGGGCATCGGGGAAATCCTCATGTTGAAGGTGGTGGTTCAGTTGGGCTCTGAAGGGAGATAGGGATTTTGAGATGAGGAGGAGGAGAAGGATTACAGACATGGAATGGGGACCAACCATTAGAAAGTCACGATCTCTCCCTTTCTACTCTTTCATTCCCTACTTCCTTCAAACATGCTCACATTTCCCATAGCCTGAAAACAAACAAACAAACAAATAAAACAAACAAAAAACCTTACTTGATCTTCTTTTCCCATTAACTCTTGTCCTGTCTTTTCTGATTGTTTCAAAAACAAGAACCTCCACCTCTTGGCTCTGGGCATTTTCTCTGGCTGTCCTCCATACCTGGAATGCTTTTCATCCCTTCCTACTGTCTTCTTTGTCTTTCTTTAAGTCCCAAATAAAAGCTCATCTCCTGCAGCTCATCAGCTTTTCCTGACATATCTTGATTCTAGGGCCTTCTTTATCAATTATTTCCTATTTATCCTGTATATAATTCTTCGTACATATTTATTCTCTTGTTCTTTCCCCCATTAGACTATGATCTCCTCGAGGGCAGGGAACTGTCTTTTAGCTGTTTTTGTATCACTAGCATGTATTTCAGTGCCTAACACATAGTGGGCACACCATAAATGTTTACTGATATACTGGCTGGCATATGGAGGGTCATGCCTTGACCACAGAGTTCATGAAAGGTAATGATATTATAAGGCTGGAAAGGTTGGTTGGGGCTAAGCTGTAATGTTCTTTAATCAGCCAATGAACATTTACTTAATTTATGCATGAGTAGTTTATGTGTTATGCAAATTATAAATTACACATAAGTAGATTAGTTTGGTGGATAGATTATTACTTACTCTCTATTGAGTTGATAAGGAACACAATTTCAGGAAAAGAAATGGATGGATAACTTTGTGCTTCTCACTACAAGCAAAGAGGTTAAGATGGATTGGATTTCCCATCTCAAAGATAAAAGATGTTACATAAATAATTAAATTTTTTTTAAAAGCTTATCTCTGCTTGGATAGAAGAGAAAATCCATATGGTTCAAGAAAGTGAAAAGGCCATTTACCTGTGGTCATGCTTCATTTGGAGCATTCATATTATGAACTATATTTTCAAGTTTTCATCACTAAGTAGATCAACAGAGGTCATGCTCCTTTGAAAACCAGAATATTAAAATATCTATCTATCTATCTATCCATGTATGGATCATGGTACTTTTCGTAAAGATACTAGTGTGCAATGGTCCTTAGTTTTAAATTAGCTCCAAAGAGAAAGAAAAAGATGAAATAAATGACCATAATATATTTCTGCTTTAGTTTTCCTTTTGTATACTTGATTATGTAAAATGTAATTTTAGTATTAAACATAGAAAATATAGGAAAGTATTACATACGGATGTGACATTTTCTTAAACTGTCAAAATAATTCATGTCTTAAAACACCATATGAAATGAATTATAGAAACAATATTGAAGACCTCCTATTTCAAAGCTAGTATGAGCAAATCACTATGAGAACACATGATGAAAATATTGGAACACATAGAAATCCCAAGTTCTCTTGCCCCTCATGGACTTGACTTTTGAAGTGTCCTGAATAATGTATAATTTCAGGTTATTGAATTTTGTGGTTTTCATACTTATGAGGCAGCTTAGTAGCTCAAAGGATAAAGCATAGGACCTGTAGCCAGAAAGAGATGAGTTCAAATCTGACCTCAGAAATTTTCAACTTGTGTAACCCCAGGCAAATCGTTTCGTCTCTGTTTGCCTCAAGTTTCCTAATGATCAAAATGGGGTAACAATAGCAGCTATCTTCCAGGGTCATTATGAGTATAAAATAGGATCATATTTATAAAGCATTTTAAAACTTTAGGATACTACTAATTGATGGCTTATTGTTGTTGCTGTGATTTGGTTGGTGGTGGTGGTGGTGCTGAAAAAGAGCATTCAATAAACATTCAAGTTTATTCATTTTACTTCCTCCTCACCCCACTCCTATCAGAAGCCATAGTTTAGTAGACTATTCACAGACCTTGGAGTCAGAAAAACAAACGAAACAGCAACAACAAAACACCTTTGTTTGCATCCTACCTCTGGTGATAACTGGTTCTATGACTATGGGAAAATTGCTTTTTCTCAGAGCCTCAGTTTCTTAATTGGAATAACTTTTCCTTTAAAACCAATCTCCATATCACATAAGTTTGTTTTGTGCTTAAGAAATAAACTCCTTTTCCAAAATGAAAAAAAAAAATATGTGAATAATATTCTGCTATGGGTGACATAAAGCAGGGTGGAGTATAGTAGAAAATTCTTATTGAGTTGCTATTTAAATATATTTCCATATTTTGAGTTCTTTAAGACCTCAGATGTGACCATGAGAGCCAGTTGATGGAAGATATATGCTCGTGTATTTGGACAGGATGGTGGAAGTCCTGGTACCAAGAGGAACACTTTATAAAAATTCAAAATAATTCCTTATCAAAATGGTTATCTCAAAATGAGGGAGGCATATAATATGTTAACCTCAGTCATTCATTATTTATTTAGTTAATTTTAGTATGGTCAACTGAATTCATAGGTAAAAATAAAAATTCTTATTTTGTACCATAGATCTGAAGTTGTTTCACAACTTAACAGTTTTATAAAGTTGCCTAGGGCATTGAGAAATTAAGTGACTTTCCCTGATCACATAGTCAGTATTCTTCAGAGGCAGCACTTGAATTCTGTTATCTTGACTCCAAAATGTCTATTTGGCCACTACAAGAGGCTGCCCCTCAATAATCTAAATTACTTTCCCCCCCAAAATTACATCCCTTAAACAATGGCAAATCAACCAATAAACATCTGGTTTCTAAGAGGAAAGATTAGTGACTGAGAATGTACAGGATCATAGATCATAGACTTAGACCAGGAAGGGACATCAAAGTCATCTAGTCTGGTCCTCTCATCTCCTACATGAGGAAATCGGTCCCCCAGAAATTAAGTGATTTGTCCAAGGCTCTTTAAGGCACAAGTGCCCAAGATGAAGCCAAGTCCTCTGACACTAAGTGCTTTTTTTTTCACTGCACTATTTTCCTGGCTATATTAATAGTTTATTTACAGTGCTCTTAGTAAATGAAAAGACTTCTTCTTAAAAGAATAATATTAGTAGGTACTGGGCAGGAGGGTGCTTCTTCATGTCTCCCCTGCTCCTCCTTGCCCTGAGCCACCCAGAACAAATAAAAACAAAGAATAAGCACCAAGGGGGTACCCTTCTCCACTGATATTCCTGCCAACATCCCTTGGAAATAGCCTCCTTCTCAATCCAAAATCTTTGGCTGAGAACTCAGAAGAATAAATCTATCAGTAACCTTAAGATCTTCCCTCATTCTTAGTCTTGGTGGGAAGGAAGCCTCCAGGGACCACCTCTCTCACTATTCTTAGATGAGAAAGGAGTCACTAACTACAATCTTTGGAAAAAGACTATCTTGAGTTTTACCTGTAGGCCCTATCGTTTGCTCTTGCTCTGGGTCCCAAGTCTCTCCCAGCCATTCCATCTACCTTTCTACCAACGCCCTCTCAGGAAACCATGAACTTTATTATTCTTCCTGATGCTCCACCATTTTCCTTTCCACTAGATCGAACTCCCTTACATGTTGACATTGGTGATCATTTGACCAAAACATAATCAAGAAATCAGAATCAACTAAGAAAGAAATCATTTTTTTCCATCTCTGTTGTTGCAAAGGCAGTCATAATGGCAAGGGTCACTTTGGAATAAAACCGACTAGAAATATCTAACTTTTTCCTTTCTTTCATCAGGAAAAGAAGGGAAGGACTCTCTAAGTACTATAATTAGTCTAATTAGCAAAGTTATGAACATTTTAAAAGGTAATGTCTTTGGGAAAAATGTGCTTTACTATATAGGGTCTAGAGTAATTCAACACAATTAAAAGTCTTCAAATTTTCATGAAGCCTATGAATTTAAAAGAGATTAACATTCTGAGAATATGCAAATGCAAATTTCCCTTCTTAAAAATTTTAGAAGAAAATCTGTTTAAAGTCAAGTGGTGAAAAGCTGTTTTTTGTTTTCTTTTTAATAAAAGACTAGCTAATAATTTATATTTAAAGTACATTACTGAAATTATTTTTAAAATTCTAGATTTTTAGAATGTGTTTTAAGAAGTTTCTAACAGATAAATATTAATTAATTTATGTTACTGTTCATTGCAGGGAAACAACCCTTGTGGCACAGCGGCTGAATAACAAACATCACCATCACCACCCAAAACAACAACAATGGTAATATTATATAATGCTTACTATGTTCTATCTAGATTAATAAAAATCTTGACCCATAACCAAAGATAAGCTAGCTTATTTGAAATTCATGGAACCCTACTAGAAAAACAGGAGGTGGCATATACTAGCCTGGTCAAATCAGCAGCAGCATAACTCTCCTCTCCCAGACCAAAAGCCTTGATTTTCTGTTAGCCCCTGCAGGCACCGTCCAGAGGATTATTCCTGTAGAGACCTGACTGAGGACCTGCCTCTGCAGCTTTCATATATATGAATATGGTAGTGGGACAAGAACGATTTAATACATTCACTGTTAAATTGGAAAGAATGAAAAAATAAAATGAATGCTAGCAGAAATTGTAGACTTAAGAAGATGGATTATACTTTGCATAGTCTCACCCCAACTACCAAATTTTACTATCAGTTATAGGCTAGAAAGGATCTTGAAATTTAACCTCTAATTTTCTCTAGGGCATTTTCAGTCCCAGATCATAAAATCCTATATACCACCTATCTGAACTCCTTAAAATCTGCTCTTCTAAAGTCCAGAGTCTATGTCATTATATGCTTATGCCTGTATAAAATATAGATGTTTATATTTATGATATAAAATATTGATATTTTAAAATTTAATTTTTGAAAATCCTAAGGTGGAAATGTGCTTGATATTAACAATCTATGCTGAGGGTATGAGTGCCTATTTGAAAAAAAACTGCAAGGAAAGGTCAATTCTACAAACCAGCCCCTGACTCTAGAATCCCCAGGGACAGCCTTGTCAGAGATGAAGAATACACCACCATCATGAATGGAAACTGCTAGAAACAACAAACAAGAAATGTTACATCCATACATTTATATAAACATGTTTAACCCACAATGGAAAATAGCTTGGAGACAGGAAAGACTCTATTGAGCTGTAAAATTCATAAATGTGACCTCATTTCAGCAAAGTTCCTGCTCAAGAAAGAAAATCAAATGTGCTGATTTTAACTCCACATTTAATTCACAGCAGATACCCATCATCAGAATGTTTTCTCACCATATGCATTCCCATAATCGTCTCCTTGACAAAATGGGTACAACTTTCTTTTAAATTCCAAATGAACTCTTGAAATGAGCACAATCTCCTTTAGTTAACTTTAATGTTTCTACCCTTTGGTGAATAAAATGCAATTGAAAAAGGCGAATGTTGGAGCAAAGCCCATAAATTATTGGAAATTTAGAACTCTTTTCATTGTTATCTAGGGAATTTTTGGTCACTAAAGAAGAAAACTCACTTCATTGATGCTACTGAAGTGAAATACAGAATGCTTTAAAAAATAAAATATTCTTTTAAAAATCCCTAAATACTTAGATGGTTTTCCAAAATAAAAGTTTTTTTTAAAGTGAGGAACACTTTTTTGAATGAGGAACAATGATTGTAAATGCTAACAATCATATACAGATACATACACACGCACACACACATACACACACACAATTATAAAAGACGACCTATCCTCTATCTCCACCTTTCAGAATATCATGGACAAAGCAAGATCCAGTTCAAAATTCTACTTCTTCCATTAAAAGCTTTTGTTGATTGACCCATCCAAAATTTATCTGCCCCTCATATAGTTATTAAGTCTATAAATATTTTAAATGCCTATTGTATGCCAATCATTGTGCTAAGAAATGGGTATATAAAGAAAAGAAACAAAAATAATATTCCCATCCCTCTAAGACATCACAATCTAATTAGGAGGCATGTAAACAACTATGTACAAGTGAGCTAAATAAGTAATATGACCTTTATCAATCCCCACTACCTCTTTTATGACAGGGTGTGTGAGTGTATGGTTGTATATATACACATACTTTATATTTCCTTCCAGATTAGAAATTCTTTGAGGGCCAGGACAATGTGTTATTTTACACAAGTCAATGAATATTCACTTAACTCACATTGTATCATACTGCAAATGCAAAATTACATGCCCTGGCCCTGGAGTCAGGAGAAATCATCTTCCTGGGTTCAAATCTGTTCTTAGTCACTTACTAGCTATGTGACCCTAGACAACCCACTTAACCATGTTTGCCTCAGTTTCCTGGAGAAGGAAATGGCAACCACTTCAGGATCTTTGCCAAGAAAACCCCAACCGGGGTCATGAAGAATTGGACATAACTGAAACAAACAACAACAAGGGGAGCATTACGTCCTTCATTTTATCAACTATACCTTTTTAATATATCTATGTTTGCAATTGTTTATTTTGGCTACTTTTCCCACTATTAATGCATAGTGAGGTTGTAGTACCCTGAAACCTTTCAGATCATTTCCAGATGACCTTCTTATTTACTTGTATGTGATTCTTACTTGTGAGGGTTTTCACTCCAAGTTCAATATTTTACATTAATCTTCATTAAATTACATTTCAGTGGATTAATTTTTCAGAAATTCTGCAATTTAGAAACCCATAGTTGCTTCACTAAGTTCCTATACAAAAACAAAAGTCTTTTTGATAATAGTGGATTTAATCAACATCGGAACATGTGGTCAGCTTTTGTAATGGATGTTAATCTGAAAAGATGCTTAATAAAATCATACATTGCATCTATTTTCTCCTGCAGAACATTAATCCTAATCATCCATCATATTACATGAACAACTTGCTCAAATTCAGTCTCTCTTATATAGAGCAAAAAATAGAAGGGAAAAGAAAAACTCTTCTGAGGTATGGGGGAAAAAATCCCACGAAGAAATACAGTGCATCTTTCTTTTTATGCTCAAAGGTCTATTAGCATAGAGGCTGACAATTTAGATGATAAAAATAACTAAAGACAACAAAAAAGGAAGAGAAACATTTATTTCACACACACACACCATCCACAATTACTTTCAAGGGACATTCATTCATTTTAAAGACCCATTACATCATCCACAATCCAAAATCAGTTATCTACATATAACATTTCCTTTCTTCAGGCTACTTCCTCAGTTCCCACTTGTCTTGGTAGTCCAAGTTCCCAGAGGGAATCTGCTATGTCTCCCTTCAGGATTCTTGGGTTAACCTTGAGAACTGGTGAAGTTTTTTTAGTGCTACTTAAACTCATTGGTGGACTTCTCATTGATTTTTAGAGTTTTAGAAAATATATTTCTGAGCATCTACAGAAAACACAGTTTTTATAGCAATAATTACCCCTCCTCCAAACCCAAAGGATACTTTCCCATTCCAAAAGCAAGGTCTATGAGGTGAGTGGGTTCTAATTATATACTAAAATGGCATCGAGGCACACATATGGAGACCATGAGTGGCAAAGGGATAACTTATAATTCCTTGTTACAGGAACTCTTTCTATTCCTTTTTGCAGTCCTCACAATGTTGCCCTTAGCTGTACCTGTCTACTGGGCTTCAAGAGTCAGTGCCCTGTCTTCAATTTAACTTTCCTCAATGTGTCCAATTGGTCTCCTCTGTGTCTTTCAGCTTATAATATATATTCTTCTAATGGCCACTGTTGCTTCAGGCCTAATGCCAGAATCTCCACTGGACACTGAAGCTCTGCCCTTTCAAAGTCTATAAGATCATAACCTAGCCAGTTCTATCTCTATCTATCCAATTGCCTTTTTGTTGGAAACTTTCTGCTTGCCCCTGGCATGTCTCTCTCAACTCCCAGAGGTATCTTATTCTTTTAGTCTCTTTGGTAATAATATAAAATGGAGGGGAAGATAGGGGGAAATAATCCCTCCCTTATATAAAGAGCAATTACTTCTTCAGAATCTGGGTTTCATCTCCTGAATTTGAAGTCTGGTCCCATTCAACTAGCAGGCTCTGAAGTAAATATTTTGTATATGTAACTCATCAGAACAAACTTGACTTTCATTCAGGAATTTCCTATGCGGTGTCTTCTGTCTTTGTCTAGTGACTGAAAGCCTTTATAATCCTTTCAAACTCATTAAAAGTGTATTCATACCTAGTTTACTTTTGATTCAGTTGAAATTTCTACTCTTTCTTTAACGAACTAGGATGGGTGTGGGGAAGTTTACCCTTATCTTTATATTTATTCCATGTGAGAATAGAATTCTGCCATATACTTCATCCCAATGTTCAATTTTCCTTGAACTGGGGCTTGTTACAAGCCTTTGATTTTTTCTACCAGCTGAGATAATCCAGATTTCTTTAGAAAAGAGTATCTGCATTTCTACTTTAGACTGTTTCAGTTCAAACTTAAGTCCCTAAATGCCCAGTAAATCAATTGTATGCATTTACATCACCCCAGGGGTAACTTTTAAGATACATGTGACTTTTATATGGCAGTAAAGACTCTCATTCCATAATCATGGGAAGTAAAACACCAAAGAAATTAGTTTCCCTGCATCATCTCAAAAAGTGTTCTGTCTTTAACAGCTCGCCTCTAGACAGCTCCAATTTAAGCAAAACTCTTTAATTTTTTCTGGCTGAGTAATTCAGACAAGTCAGCTAAATGCTGTTTATATAAGCATTAGTGCCAAGGTATCATGAATGCATTTAAAATTATCACCTTTGTGATTTGGCAAAGAAAAATAAATGATGACTATTAAACCTGATTTACCAACAGGTGAAAACAGGGAGGGAAGTAACTGTGAATGTTTACTTACAATGTGATGTATGCTGACAATTAAGGTCTCCTAGGATGCCCATGGACTTATGGCCAGCTGCAATGTGTAATAGGCTTAGAGTGATCCAACCCAAGCCTTTGCCCCAAATTCTTTTACTTTATATGCCACTCCAACAATCTCAATTCCAACTTCTCACCTGGTAAGAAAAGAAGATCATTGGGTTTTGATAAAGATTGAGACTATCCCTTATATATAACCAAAAATTAGTCAGTGAAATATAATATTAGTTGATAATCATATAGGGTTTTGAGATTTTTCAAGAGCTTTCTTTATATACATGATCTCATTGGATTTTCTTTCTTTAAATTTATTTAATTAATTTTAGTTTTCAACATTCACTTTTATAAGATTTTGAATTCTAAACCTTTCCCTTCCCTTTCCTCTCCCCTCCCCAAGATGGCATGCACTCCGATATAGGCTATACATGTGTGATCCTATTAAGAACATTTCCACATTAGTCATGTTATGAAAGAAAAAGCACAACAAAAGGGAAAAAAACATGAGAAAGAAAAACACAAACACACACACACAAACAAACAAAAAAAGAAAATAGTATGCTTCAATCTATACTCAGAATTATTAGTTCTTTCTCTGGATGTGGATAGCATTTTCCGTTGCGAGTCTTTTAAAATTGTCTTAGATCATTGCATTGCTCAGAAGAGCTAAGTCTAACAAAGGTGGCCATCACACAATGTTGCTGTTACTGTGTATGATGTTCTATTGTTTCTATTCACTTCACTCAGCATCAGTTCATGTAAGACTTTCCAGGATTTTCTGAAATCTGGCTGCTCACCATGTCTTGTGGAACAATAGTATTCCATTACATTTACATACCATAACTTATTCAGTCATTCCCCAATTGATGGTCTTCCCTTCAATTTCCCATTCTTTGGCACCACAAAAAGATCTGCTATAAATATTCTGTACATGTGTATCCTTTTCCCTTTTTTATGATGTCTTTGGATACAGACCTAGTAGTGGTATTGCTAGATCAAAGAGTGTGCTCAGTTTTATACCTCTTTGGGCATAGATCAAAATCATCCATTTTGCATTTCATAATATTCTTTCTCTCTTGTTTAGTTATAAATTCTTCTCCTCTCCACAGATTTGAGAGGTGAACTATTCCTTGCTCTCCTAATTTGCTTAGAGTTACATCCTTTATGTCTAAATCATATACCCATTTTGACCTAATCATGGTATAAAGTATAAGATATTGGTTCATGCCTAGTTTCTGCCATGCTATTTTCCAGTTTTCCCCACAGTTTTTGTCAAATAGTGAGTTCTTATCCCACAAGCCAGGGTCTTTGGGCTTATCAAACAGTAGATTACTGTAGTCATTGAATACTGTGTCTTCTGTACCTAACCTATTCTACTGATCCACCACTCTATTCCTTAGCCGGTACCAAATAGTTTTGATGACTGCTGATTTATAACACAGTTCTAGATATGGTATGTCTAGACCACCTTCCCTCGTATTTCATTAATTCCCTTACTATTCTGGACATTTTCTTCTTCCAGATGAATTCCGTTGTGATTTTTTCTAGCTCTATAAAACATATTTTGGTAGTTTGACTGGTACAGCACTGAATAAGTAAATTAATTTAGGTAGGAATGTCATTTTTATTATATTAGCTTGGCCTATCGGTGAGCAACTGATATTTTTCCAATTATTTAGACTTTATTTCTGTCTCATTTGGTTTTCACTACAAGCTTGTAAAGTCAATGTTATTATTTTTGACCTATTTTATAGATGAGGAGATAGATTAAGAGAAATCAAGTGATTTGCCTACACTCACAGAATGTAGGCTACTTCAGAGACAGAATTTGACTAAAAGTGTGCCTGATTCTCCATCTGGGGATATTTCTATTTGCTCTCTCTACTTGGTCCTAAATATGGTGAGAGTATCATTGATAAGAATTTACTAGGATATCAATATGCCAATCACTAAGCCATAGGACCATAAATCTAAATTTGAAAGTGAACTCAGAGGGCCAAACAGTAAAGATCACCTCCATTATCATTAATAAGCATGTATTAAACACCTATTATGTGCCAGATCCTGGACTAAGCTCTTGTGGTACAAAGGAAAGAAAAACCATTGCGCCTGTCCTAAAGGAGGTTACATTCTAATGAGGGGAAAACATATAAATAAATAGCTATATGAATTGTATATACTAAATTGGTTACAAGTAGCCTTATCAGGAAAGATAGGTGGGTGGGGTAGGGCGAGATGGGAAAGATCTCAAGGACAAACTGATACTCAAGATCAGTTTTGAAGGCAACTAGACGTTCTAAGAGGACAAAGAAGATTGAGAACATTCCAGGTTTTGGGAAGACATTACAGAAGTACAGGAAGGGATAGGAGATGGAGGATTGTACATGAAGAAAGGCAAATAGAGCAGTATGGCTAGGCCACAGAATGTGTGTAAGGGGAGTGAAGTATTATGATAATTGTCAAATAAGTAATGAGAGGATACATGCAAGAATATTCCAAAAAAATGTAAACTATAAAATTAGATTAAAATATTGCAAATTATTAATAATAAAATAAAATAAAAATCACCTCACACTCAAGCAAATATTGGAAAGACTGTGGGAAGACAGACAGGAACATCTAGCAGTGGAGCTGTGACTTAGTCACACTAAATTCCTGAAAACAATTTGGAATTTTGCAAGAAAAGTAAATAAAGTATGTGTACTTATTGATTCTCAATTACCAGTATTGGGCATGGATTTCTAGATGGTAAAAAACAATCAAACTAAACAGGAAGACCCCATATATTGCAAAATAGTCATAACACCAGTTATGGTTCTTTGTGGTAGCAAAAACCAGGAAAAATACTGGATGCCTATTGATTGGGGAACAGATTAACAGCCATGGTATATAAATGTAATAGAACATGTTTTGTAATAAGAAATGGTGAAGATGAAGAATTTGCAAAAAAATTGGGAAGATTCAGAAAAGAAACTGATGAAGAGTGAAGAAAGAAGAAACAAGACACAATGTATGTGGTAATATGAAATGTTGTTAAAATGTAATACATCTTTAGACTTTAAGTAGAGGAAAAATTATACATGCATTTATTGGAGTAGTTTCCTCACCAGGAAACCCCCTATTCTTCTACACCAATACAATCATAAGTCCAGAAAGGCCACCCCCCCCAAAAAAAAAAGAAAAAGAAAATGAAAAATGCAGAGGTAACATGGTATTAACGTCTGGTACATTTTACTTGGAGTGAGGAAGACATGGGTTCAAAATCTGCCTAAAAATACTTATTAGTTGTGTGTTCTTGGGGGAAATTACTTAAGCTCTCAATGTCTCAGTTTCCTCATTCATTAAATGAAGGGTTGGAATCAATGAACTCTTAGACCCATTTCAGTTCTAAATCTATGATCTTATGATCAGATTCAGACTGATACAATGATGAATAATTACCGATGATCTATGATGAAATGGATTTCCCTTCTCACCAAAGAGATATGGTGGCTTACTAAGGCAGAATGCTGCATATGCTTTCAGATAGGATTGATTCGTTTGGCTTGTTTTGCCTAACATTACTTTCAGTTATAAGAGATGATTTTAAGGAGCTATGGTATTTGGAAGGGATAGGGACATAAAAATGAACAAAAAGAATCACTAAAACATTTAAATATAATGTTGATAACAGGAATATAGACTCAGAGCTGGGAGGAGTCTCAGAGGATATTGAGCCCATTTAGGACCAAAGTGTCAAGTGATTTGCCAGAGTAACATAAAAATAGCAAGCTTCGGAGGTAGGATCTGAATCTAGGTCCAGTTCCAGGCTCAGAACCCATGTGCTTTTTCACTACATCATATTGTACTTGTTTAACAATATTTTTCTTAGGTTGTAAAAAATTATCTTTTAAAATTTGTATGGATTCATACTATCTCTAGGAATTATGTCTTTTCAGTGTTGAACCCAATAGCCCACATTTATATAATGCTTTATAGTGTCTTAAAGAATTTTCCTGCTAACAGCTCCCATGGATGGGAAATGCCAGCATCATTAAAATCTTTATTTTAGACAGAAGAAACTGAGGCTTGGACATATCTAGTGACATATCCATTTCCTATGTCTCATAATTGTCTTAGCTAGGACTCCTATCCTTGTCACCTGACTCCAAACTCATGGCTTTCCAACTTTATGAAGCTTCCTCCTTTCCTTCTGGAGAAAATTAATCTCATTTTCAGGAAGAAAAATCTATAGTTTCAGAAAAGTCAACAAAACCGTCCACTCAGAAAATTAGCAAGGCGGATATTTATATGCTCATGGAGCTTGGTTTAAAAATAAACACTGATTACAGGGGAAAAATACTTCTTTAGTTAATTGGCTCCATGTAATTGAGGTCACCATTCAACCATTTATAAGATGTTCATCACTAAATGCTTTTCAATTTTTTATGAACCATGTAATCATTCTATTTGTGTAAGCATTCCAGTTAATGTTATAAAATATGCCAACCATATAAGTCTTTCTTAAAATGCTATTGATGATGTTTTAAACATAAAAATAGTAAATCTATATGTTAATGAAAAGATTGGTACCTTTCCATAAATGTAAAAGACTTCAAATTATATCTCAATCTTCCAATATGAAGATTTGAAAGTGGTAGAGTAGTAAAAGTGAAATGTAAACATATGTCACAATGTATTTTTCATATATCATCTGCCTTCCTTACTTCCCTTCCTTCCTTCTGCTTTACCCTTCCCTTCCTTTGTCCTCCACTTCCTTTCCTATGCTCTTCTCCCTTTCCAATCTTTTTTCTTTTCTTCTTTCTTGAAAAAAAAAAACTCATGCAAAATATATTAAATGATCTAAAAGTTGCATTCTTAATTACCATTATTCTGCATTCTAAATACATACTTCCTCATAAGAGCTTTTAAGTTACTAAATTCATTCTTGAATTATTTATTTCATTAATAAAGCCAGGTGGTTTAAAAAAATAGAATACAAACAGGTAAGTATTTTTAAAAGTAGCCTTTACACACATATAGACATATAGACATTGAACAATAATATTCATGTTTGTGATTATCTGGGAGATATAAGGCTATATATTAACTCTTTTAGCACTTGTAAAATTGAATATAATTCAATTTAATATAATTTAAAAATATTAAATCAGTACTGTTTGAGAATATGGAAGTGTGTATTATAGAAGATAGAATGTTTGGATGAGATAGGTTTCTTACCTCCAGGGAATTTACAAGTTAAACAATTTCCTTAGAGAAGTAGTGTATTATAGTAGAAAGAGCTATGGATTTGTATTCAGAAGACTTGAATTCAAATCCTATCTCTTTTGTTTGCTCTCTGCGGGACACTGGACAAGTCTCTTCACATTCTCTCTGTGTCTAAGTTTCTGTATTTGCAAAATGAGGGACTTGTGTCAAATGACCTCTAAAGTCTCTTACAAATGTAGATCTGTTCTCATATAATACTTGCCTTATTAAATACATTGGATCACCATCTTCAGGGTGTATTCTGTCTAGCAGTCTTTATACTGCTTTGCAGTCAAAGAGCCTCAGAGTGTGAAGGGCCATCAGATGCCATCAAGTTCAAGTCAGACCTGCTCAGAAATGTCTTCTGCAACAGCTCTAATGAGTGATCGATCTCTCAGCCTCTGCTTAATTTATGGAGGAAAACTCTCGATCCTAAGCCTACTAACTCATCAGCTTTTAGGATAGTTCTAGTTAAGAAGCTTGCTGTGGATGTTGTTTGTTTTCTTACATGAGGCCACATGTCACCCTTTTGCATATTCTACTTACTGGTCCTCTATGTAGGGCCAAGGAGATCAAGTTAAATCCCTCTTCCACTTGAGACAACTCTTCAAATATTTGAAGAGAGCTATCAATGCCATCATTAAGTCTTCTCTCCTTCACCTTTAATACCTCAGTTCTCTCAATAATCCCAGTATGGCATAAATTCAATTCTCTTTACCACCTTGGTTGCTCTGGAAATTATCAATGTCCTTCGTAAAATGCAATGTCTAGAACTGCACACACTCCTGCAAATACAGTCTGTCAATGCTTTTTAAGTTTTCAAAATAGTACTAAGGAAACAAAATGGATAGAATTGTCCATTTTGTTTTTGCCAGAAATAAAATTTACACATCCATTCTCTCAATCTCCCACTACACCTTGAACTCTCACTTGTAGTTGATGGGTAACAGAAGTTATGAGGTATATGTGAAATTACATAAAATAAATAGAAAGGATATATGAATTATACATATAAAAGGAGCCATATTTCTGGTGCCATGCTATCAAGTGAAGTTTCTAGGATAGTTCATTATATCTGTAACTTTATCAGTAAAGGGAACTCCCAGGCAAAGACATTCCCTCTATCAATATAGGTTGACACATTTTCTACACCTCATAGTACTTGAGAGTTTCCTGGAACAATGAGACATCAAGTCACAATGTCAGCACAGGCCAATTCTTCCTGGCTTTAAGGCCAGCCCACTATTTAGTACTCTATGGACATAATAGTTTTTTCTACCTGGAATTCTCAGTGTTACAGGAAGAACATAGTATGCTCCACAGGCCTGTCATGGGGACCAGAGGAATTATGCTTTCTTCCCTAACCTTTTTGTGCCAATGTAGATGTAGCCCCTAAGAGTAATCCAGCCTGATCTTCAAGCACCTTCATTGGGTAAACCCTCCTAAGACAAGTAAACCACCCTACTGGCTAGCACTTGACTATACCACGTATTGTCTTATTAGTGTGTCAAACTCTCTGAATGTGACTTTTCTTACTGATAAAATGGGGAAAATAATACATGCTAACAACAAACTCATAAGGCTGTTAGGGAGATGGCAATAACAGCACATTTTCATCTAGTACTTTAAGGATTGTAAAACACTTTTCTCATGAAATTATAATGGTAAGCTCATCCAAAACAAGACTCATGAGAAGGCAATTCCCCTATCTACTTTGTAGAATTAGAGGACTGTGGGCTCAGAACATGGCAAATACGATGTCAGGCTTGTTTTCCATAGGTTGCCTACATTTATTGCAGTGATTCTGTTTGTTCTTTTCTTGTTTGTAAGAGATGACTCTGGGAAGTGAAAGTGGATCTAGTGGTAAATGAAGTTGATGTAAAAACAAAATATATCAATATATAATATATATTTTAAATGAAGAACTTTCTCAAACAACCCTGTGGTGTTAGGTACACAAATATATTTACACTAATTTGAATAACTTTATTTTCAGGTTATAATTGTGTGTATGCATCTTAGATTCATCTCTAACATTAAGGGAAATATGGTCAGACTCATGATTACCTAGAGATAACAAGTATTAAAGATGAGATTTAAATTCTGGCCTTCTAATTTGAGGACCATCATTTTTTCCATTGCCCCTCACTATGACCTATAAGCATCAAGTATTCATGTAGATTACATTTATTTGAATGATCAGTGTGGCAACATGGAAAAAACTTTGGTTCTAGAATCTGAAGATCTAGATTTCAGTCCTGGGCTTTCTTTTTACCTGTTTTATGGCCGTTGGAAAGTTTCCCAATGTCGTTCAACTTGTTACCCACATTGAGATGGTAGGTAGCATCAGCTTGCCTCTCAAAATTGTTGTGAAGATTGAATTTGATCTAATGACACTGCCCCCCCTGCTGCTTTATTACCAAGATGTTCCATTTCTCTGCTCTGGGAGTATTTCCTCCATGCCAGAAAATGCTCTCCCTCCTCAATTCTACCTATTGACTTCCCTGGCTTAAGTCTCAATTCAAATACTCTTTTTTAAAAAGTGAAAGGGGTTTATACATGCCAAATCGTTCTGTAAATGAAAAGCTTCATTATGCTTTTTTCTGCATGACATAGCCTACAATCCTCTCTGCCTACTGAATTATGACATCATTCCAGGGTCTTAGAAATGTCAATTCTATGATGAATGATTCCCTGCTCATGCTTGGCTAGAAGTGATTGCTTCTGTCTTGGAATTTATCAATCAATCAATAAACATTTATTAAGAACCTACAAGTGCCAAGCAATGTTCTAAGTACTGGGAATACAAAAAAAAGACAAAAAGCACTGGGCATATAAGAAGAGACAAAAGAAAATCCTTACCTTCAAGGAGCTTGTAATCTCATGGGAGAGAGATACCATGTAATCTCTCTCTCTCTCTCTCTCTCTCTCTCTCTCTCTCTCTCTCTCTCACACACACACACACACACACACACACACACACACAAAGCTATATACAGGATAAATAGGAAATAACAGTGGGAAGGAACTTGAATTAAGGGGGGTTTTGAAAGGCGCCCTGTAGAAGATGGCATTTGGGTTGGGATCTAAAGAGGTCAGAGAAGTCAGTACATAGAACTCAATTAGGAGAGAATTTCAAGCATGGAGAACAGCCAGAGAAAATACCTGGAGTGTCTTATTCAATCAACAGTCAGGAGGCCACTGTAGCTCGATCAATGAGTACCTCTTGAAGAATAACGGGTAGGAAGATCTAGTTTGTGAAAGACTTTGAATGTGAAATAGAACATTCTACATTTGATCCTAGAGGCAAAAACAAACCATTAGGGTTTATTAAGAATGGGGATAAGATAATCAGACCTTGAGCTTTAAGGAAGTCACATTAGTGACTGAATAGAGGATAGACTGGAGTGGGGAAAGACTTGAGCTTGCTAAGACTATCCAGTAGACTATTTCAATAGTCTAAAAGTGAGAGGATGAGGGCCTATGCTAAAGTGGTGGCAGTGTCAGAGATGAGAAAGGGGCTTATTTGAGAGATGTTGCAAAGGTAAAAATCCACTAGTCTTGGTAAGAGACTAGACGTGGGGAAATAAGAGATGGTGAGAGGTAGAGGATGACTCCTAGGTTGTGAGGCTGATGAATTGGGAGGATGCTGATGCCCTTTAAATTAATAGGGAAACTGGGAGCAGGTAGGATGGTTTGGGGGAAATATAAAATCTGTTTTGGTTATGTTGAATTTAACATATCTACTGGAAATTCAGTTGGACACATCTGAAGGAGGTTGGAGATGTAAAAGTGGTTGGTGGAGGATAGGTGAAAAATTATCATAGATATAGCAATTAAATAAATGTGAGCTGATGAGATAACCAAGGAAAGTAGTAGAGAAGAAGAAGAAGAAGAAGAAGAAGAAGAAGAAGAAGAAGAAGAAGAAGAAGAAGAAGAAGAAGAAGAAGAAGAAGAAGAAGAAGAAGAAAGCCCCAGACAGAGTTTTGAGAAGGAATGATCAGGATGAGGATGAAGCAAAAATAAAAACTCTGAGATGTGGTCCCATAGGATAAAAGAAGAATGTTGCTTGAAAACCTAGATAAAAGAGAGTATCAAGGAGGAGAGGGTTATCAACAATGTCAAAAGCTATAGCAAGATGAAGTTGAATGAGGATTAAGAAAAGGTTATTGGATTTGTCAACTAAAAACCATTGGTAACTTTGGAGAGAACCATTCTGGTGGAATGATGAGGTCAGACACTAAGTTGTAAGGAGGTTAAGAAGAGAGCGAAAGAACAGAAAATGGAGGTGTTTATTGCAGATGACTTTTTTGAGGGGTTAGACTGCAAAGGGTGGAAGAGGTATATGGGAATAGTTAGTGGAGATGCAAGGCCCAAGTGAGGGTTTTTTCCCAGAATGGGGAAGATACAGGCATGTTTGGAGGTAGTAGGAAATTAGTGGGTGAGAGAAAAAAATAAATGGTAGATTGGAGATAACAGAGTAAGAAATCAGTTGGAAGACAGGGAATGGAATACGATCACTTGAACAGGTGGAGTGGTTAGCCTTGGTATATAGTAGGTCATTTTATCACGTAAAACAGGGATGAAAAGAGGAGAAAGTAGCAGAAAGCATTTGAGTGAAAGGAGATGAGGAAGGGAGAAGAGGGAGCTAACAATAAATAATCTCATGTACCAGTCATGACACAACTAACATGGCTTCTTCCATTTGTTTATTTGTAGAAATGATAGAATTTTAGCTTCTTGAAGGCATGAAGTGGTTTCTTTTTCTTCTTGTATCCTTAGCATCCATCAGAGGGCATGGCACACAGTATTTAATAAATACTTATTCATTGATTGATGTCTGATTTCTTCTAAAATGTTTGCTGAACATAAATATTCTCCATTAATCAAGAACTCTTCAATATAAGTACTCAGAGATGAAAGTGTCAAGTTGTTGAATTGGATAGATAATGCTCTGGAACCCATGAACCAAATAATATCTCAGTGAATGAGATTATTTGATTTTCTCAATACTCCTACCCTTCCTAGACTATTCCTAAAGGATTTTTGATGTGAAAAACCCAGGGCTACTGTTATGGGAATTTTCTCCTTTACAGTAGATCATAATCCATCTACAACTTAGGAGATGAGTCCTAGGGAGTGGCCTGAGGCGAAAAGAAATTGAGTAACTGTCCAGCTTTATACAGCTGGAGTCAGAGGAGGCATGTAAACATAGACCTTCTTGACTCTAAGCCCAGCTTCATATAGTTTACACTAGGTCCTACGTCAATATTATATAAAATTATTCTTGAATTGTATATGCTGGATTTCAATTGTATATGTTTAAATTAAGTCTATATTCCTACTTCTAAGTACTGTCATTTTCACTGTACTTGAAAGACTTCAGTTAGTCAACTAGAAATTATTGAGCCCTTCCCTAAGAGTCACGCACCATGCTAAATGCTGGAGATGCAAAAAGAGGAAACACCAAAACAACAAGAAAAATAGTCCTTTTTCTCAAGGAATCTAATGGAGTAGATAACATGCAAATGACTATGTACAAATAACAGTTATTTACATAGGATAAACAGGTGGCAAGTAATCTCAAAAAGAAGGCACAAAAATTAAAATATGGGATACTGGCTTTTTGCCAAATTTGGGACATTAGCAGATACTTGAAGAAAGTCAGGGAATCTAGGAGAAAGAAATGAGGAGAGGCCAGGCATAAAGGACAATGAGGGAAAAGCCTCTGATTCAGGTGATGGGATTATCTTATTCAAGAGGTAGCAAAGAGGGAACTAGATCACAGAGGTAGAAGGGAATAAGGTATGTTGTAAGAAGACTGTCAAAGTAGGAAGGGGCCAGATTATGAAAGGCTTAATGCATCTTTCAAAGTAAAATTTCAACATGAGGCACTGGGGAAATCAGGGGTAATGAATTAAACCCAATTGCTTCATTATATTTCTATTAGAAATTGTGATAATCTACTCAGACAAGCATGCCTTGAGGTAACATATGTAGTAGCTAGTATGTTGAAGTTAGATAGAGTCATAAAGCCTTGTGTCTGAATGTCACTTCCAACATTTGTTAGGTAAATGATAAAGGGCAAATCACTTGAGTTCTGTAAAACTAAATTTCTTCGTATGGAAATGTAGAAATAATACATGTTGTACTATCTCATAGGATTGTTGTGAAGCTCAACAGGGGTAATGTGTGCTGAGTGTTTTGCAAACCTCAAAGTATTATGTAAATCTTAATTTTTGTATGTTTGGGTTTATATTCCATATACATATAATTTTATTGTATGAAAGATATGAAGATGGGTTGGAAGATGAATATAAATGATAAGAAAAATAGTAGTGTCAAAGATTTGTTTCTCTTTTTCCATTTTTTTTATAACCAAAGTAGAAAAAAATATTACTTATGGAAAAGATCAATGAAACAGCAACCATGAAACACTATTTTTTCCTTCAAACTAGGCTAAACAATAGAGTTGTAGACTTTATAGAATTCTGAAAGCTCTGTTCTCTTCTTTATACAAGATGGCATTGAACTAGAGAAGGAAAAAAGATTTTCCATTTTGAATGTCAAAGGTATAAATACAAAGGTATTTCACCTACATATAATTTTGTTGAAATCAATTGTGCTACATGCTTGTTATATTCAAGCAAGTAGTTCTGAAATTAATTCAATCTAAAACTCCTTTAAATGAGCAGAAAAGATAAAGCTTTGCACCACTAAGCATTTCCCTTCTTTTTAAAAAAAATTTATTTAATATATTTAGTTTTCAGCATTGATTTCACAAAATTTTAATTACAAATTTTTTCTCCGTTTCTACCCTCCCGCCACTCCAAGATGGCGTATATTCTGGTTGCCCCATTCCCCAGTCAGCCCTCCATCTGTCACCCCACTCCCCTTCCATCCCCCTTTCCCTTCTCTTGTAGGGCAAGATAAATTTCTATGCCCCATTGCCTGTGTATCTTATTTCCTAGTTGCATGAAAAAAACTTTTTGTTGTTGTTGTTTTTGAACATCTGTTTTTAAAACTTTGAGTTTCAAATCCTCTCCACTCTTCCCTCCCTACCCACCCTCCCTAAGAACGCAGGCAATTCAACATAGGCCATGTGGGTATCATTATGTAAAACCCTTCCACAATACTCATGTTGTGAAAGATTAACTATGTTCTGCTCCTTCCTAACCTATCCCCCTTTATTGAATTTTCTCCCTTGACCCTGTCCCTTTTCAAAAGTGTTTTCGATTACCTCCTCCCCCCATCTGCCCTCCCTTCTATCATCCCCCCTTTTTTATCTTCTTCCTCCTTCTTTCCTGTGGGGTAAGATACCCAATTGAATGTGTATGGTATTCCCTCCTCAGGTCAAATCTGATGAGAGCAAGATTTACTCATTCCCCCTCACCTGTCCCCTCTTCCCTTCCTACAGAACCACTTTTTCTTGCCACTATTATGCAAGATAATTTACCCCATTCTATCTCTACCTTTCTCCCTCTCTCAATATATTCCTCTCTTATCCCTTCAATATATTTGATTGCTTTAGATATCATCCCTTCATATTCAACTCACCCTGTGCCCTTTATGTGTATATACATACATATATGTATATATACATATATACATACATACACACATATGTACATATATATGTACATATACATATATAAATATATATGTACATATATGTGTATATATATATGCATATGCCTTACAGCTACTATGATATTGAGGTCTCATGAATCATACACATCATCTTTCTATGTAGGAATGAAAGGAAAACAGTTCAACTTTAGTAAGTCCCTTATGATTTCTCTTTCTTGTTTACCTTTTCATGCTTCCCTTGATTCTTGTGTTCGAAAGTCTAATTTTCTGTTCAGCTCTGGTCTTTTCACTGAGAAAGCTTGAAAGTCCTCTATTTTATTGAAAATCCATATTTTGCCTTGGAGCATGATACTCAGTTTTGCTGGGTAGGTGATTCTTGGTTTTAATCCTAGCTCCCTCGACCTCCAGAATATCATATTCTAAGCCCTTCGATCCCTTAATATGGAAGCTACCAGATCCTGTGTTATCCTGATTGTTTTTCTACAATATTCAAATTGTTTCTTTCTGGCTGCTTACAGTATTTTCTCCTTGACCTGGGACCTCTGGAATTTGGAAACAATGTTCCTAGGAGTTTTCTTTTTGGCATCTATTTGAGGAGGCAATTTGTAGATTCTTTCAATTTCTATTTTACCCTCTGGCTCTAGAATATCAGGGCAATTCTCCTTGATAATTTCTTGAAAGATGATATCTAGGCTTTTTTTTTTGATCATGGCTTTCAGGTAGTCCAATAATTTTTAAATTATTTCTCCTGGGTCTATTTTCTAGGTCAGTGGTTTTTCCAATGAGATATCTGACATTGTCTTCCATTTTTTCATTCCTTTGGTTCTGTTTTATAATATCTTGATTTCTCATAAAGTCACTAGCTTCCACTTGCTCCAATCTCATTATTGAGGTAGTATTTTCTTCAGTGGTCTTTTAGACCTCCTTTTCCATTTGGCTAATTCTGCCTTTGAAGGTATTCTTCTCCTCATTGGAGTTTTGGAGCTCTTTTGACATTTGAGTTAGTTTATTTTTTAAAGTGTTGTTTTCTTCAATATTTTTTTCAGTATTTTTTTGGGGTCTCCTTTAGCAAGTCATTGACTTTTTTTTCATGGTTTTCTTGCAACCTTCTCATTTCTCCTCTCAATTTTTCTTCTACTTCTCTAACTTGCTTTTCCAAATCCTTTTTGAGCTCTTCCATGGCCTGAGACTAGTTCATGTTTTTCTTGGAGGCTTTTGGTGTAGGCTCTTGCACTTTGTTGACTTCTTCAGGCCATATGTTTTGGTCTTTTTTGTCACCAAAGAAAGATTCCAAAGTCTGAGACTCCATCTGGTTGTGTTTTCACTGCCTGGCCATGTTCCCAGCCAACTTACTTGACCCTTGAGTTTTTAGTCGGGGTATGACTGCTTGTAGAGCAAAGAGTACTTTGTTCCAAGCTTGAGGGGATGTGCCATTGATTTCAGAGCTATTTCTATATAGTCAGCTCTGCCACCCCAGCACTCCTCCTTCCTCAAGAACCACCAACCTGGACCTGAAGCAAATCTTCAGCAGGCTCTGCACTCCTGCTCTGATCTGCCACTTAATTCCTCCTACCACGTGGGCCTGGGGCCGAAAGTAACTGCACCTGTAGTTCTGTAGCTGCACCTCCCCCGCTGCCCCTGGGGCAGTGGCCCAACCGCAAACTCTGTCCCCCGCAGCTTTTCCCACTAACCTTCTCTGTTGTCTTTGGTGTTTGTGGGTTGAGAAGTCTAGTAACTGCCACAGCTCACTGATTCAGGATGCTAGGGCCTGTCCTGCCTGGCTCCTGGTCTGGTTGGTCCTGCTGCCTCCCAGGCTGAGTTCTGCTCCCCTCCACTCCATGCACGATAGACCTCATCCAGTGACCATCCAGGCTGTCCTGGGCTGGATCCCTGCTTCCCTCTGCTATTTTGTGGGTTCTGCAGTTCTAGAATTTGTTCTGAGACATTTTTTATAGGTTTTTGGATGGACGTGGGGGGGAGCTCACACAAGTCCCTGCTTTCCAGCCGCCATCTTGGCTCCACCAAGCGGTTCCCTTCTATAGGAAGAACTCAGTATCATCACTTTTGTGTCTCCCAGTAAGTCCCAAGGGAGAACGTGGATGATGCTTAGTGCAGCCATGCAAGACTAGAGGGTAGGCTGTTAAAAACCCATGCAGGGAAAACTCTCTTCTTTTACTCTGTGAAAAGCAGAAATCCTAATCAAGTAGCTACCCTGCTACACAGCTGGCACTTTGGGGAATCCTACTAAAAAGGCAATCAGAATCCTGTCCTGCTCCCACCCTTTCCTATCAACTACTTGAAAAGAGAGCAGAGAATGACCACTGCCCATAACCTGTATAGACTGCTATTTCTGACCCAGTTTTCCAATATCAAATGAAATACTACAGTGGGTTACTCAAATTGATAGTACTGCTACAAATAGTATAAATGTGTATATACACATGTGTATATGTGGGAGAGAGGGGAAGAAGGAGAGGAGAGGGAGGGGGAAAAGGAAGGAGGAAGGAGAGAGAGGGGGAAAAGGGAGAGCGAGGAAGGGAGAAGGAGAGGGAGAGGGGGAAAGTGAAAGTAGAGGGAGACTGAGAAACAGGACACTGAAACGATGAGGAAGACGGGAGAGAGGGAGAGATAGGGAGGCATCAAGTGAAGAAGAAAGTGAGAGAGCGAAAGAGAGAGAGAGAAGAGAGAGAAACAGTTGAGAAGAGAGGGAGAAAAGGGAGAAGGAAGAAAGGGAGAAGAGAGAGGAGTCATGGCAGAGGAAAGAAAAGGGGAGAGAGGAGAGATGAACAGAGAAGGAGAGAAAGATGGAGAGGGAAGAAAGCAGAGGACAAAGAGAGATAAATGAAGAGAAATACAGATAGAGGGAGAGAAGAGGGATAATGAATAGGGAAACAAGAGGAGGAGAGGGAAATAAAGGAGAAGGAGAGAAGAAAGGACAGGAAGTGTGATTTCAATGTCAGAGAATGAAACAAGATTATCCGTGCTTTAAAAAAACAAACAAAAAAACAGCAACAAAAAATACCCTTTGCAACATATTATCTATTCATACTATATTAATAGGAAATAGGATTCCTATTATCAAAGGACAGCAATAGGTACACGTTTTAATATTAAACTTTATTCTTTTTGAATTTTTCTGGGAGCAACATCTTCTTTCAAATGATGCGCATTTAAATTCGATACCAGAAACACGTTTTAAGCACCTACCATCTTCCAAGGTCTGTCAGGTGCAGGAGGGTATACATGGACAAACATGAGGCAGCAGGGGTCATCAAGGCCTTCACTCAATATTGAGGAGTAGGATTTGCACAATTGTATGTCAAGCATAATTTGAAGACAGAGAATGACATAATTGGGGGATGGGAGCTAAGCCTTATGTCAGAGGTTCACCTGGACTGGGGACATGCTTATTTCATGTTAAAATCAGGCAAGTCAAGTGTGTCTTAAAAGAGGATACTCTTGGATGCTCTTCAGAAATCTCAAGATGATGATGGTGGAGTAAAGGCCTACAGGCCCCAAATGGCTGGTGCCTCTTTTGCCTTTCTGTAGCTATTAGTAAGTCATCCACTGAATACTTAACCTCATTTTTCTCTCCTTCAATTTCTGTCTCACTCTTATTTTCTTCTCTTCCTCTGTCTCCTGTGTGTCTCAGTCTCTGTCATCTCTCCCTGTCCTCCTTTCTTCTCCTACCCCTACCCCTGCTCTCCGTGCCTTTGGAGCCATGCTCTGTGTATAGCTTAGTTGGTTTGTCTCACTTAAATTCATTAGCAAGATATAATGGGTAAGTCCATCCTTTAGGGAAATTTTGTCTTTTTCATCTATGGCCCCAGCCTCTAGATTTCTGAATTTTGGATCATCCTGGTTGTTCATACTGATGATACACCTATTCTTTACCTTTGATTGAGCCATTTCCATTTTGCACTATTGTTAATATTCCATGACAAGTCATCATGCCACGTGAATGGGATAATATTGGGGCTGAATGCAAGATCTTGAACCCCAAACTTCTAAAATATTTTATCCTGAGCCAAGAGAATTACTTTGATGTTTATAGAAATGTAGTTTCAAGATTCACTTCAAATTCTTATTAGATCCAAAATTTCCCCACTCCCAGTAAACCTAATATCAAGTCCCGCTTGAGACTCTCTTATTGCCCAGTGAAAGTTTCCATGTTGTCAAAGTGGGTGCAGCTGAGTTTTGCACATCTCCATAGTTGATTACAGAGTTGGAAGGACCTCAATGGTCATCTAAGCCTACTGCTTTTGGATCATAAAAGTATTCCACGATATTCCCTGACAAGAGGTTATATTACCTTTGCCTGAAACCCTTCAGTGACAGAAGAACCTCCTAAGGCAGCCAATTCCTACTTTGGGATCAGCTCATGCTGCAACCTCAGGAGAACAGTTGACTAGAATTTAGTTAATCATCAACAACAAAGAAATACCCTGAACATATAAGAATGAAAAAAAAGCCTTTACTCTCTGAAGGAGAGGGTCTTGGTACCAAAAGGATCCTTGATACAGCTATAAGAAAGTGATGTAGAGAATGAAGCTGAACCAAGCAAGGAAAGTAATAGACTTCTGGAAACAATCACTGTGTGATCACTATGTTAGGCTATACCACCTGAATAACATCATAAGCTTTCCTACTCTACCAAATTTATTTCTAATCAATCAACAAGCATTTATTAAGTATTTGGTATGTTCCAGGAAGTAAGTGCTGAAGAAAAAAGGGAGGCAAAAATGCAAAATTCCAATGGATCCATGTACTCTTTAGAGTCAGATTCTCTCTAAAAAGAGATCCCATTTTATCCATGCCAACTCATTCCATGCATTTTTAAAAGAAATACATTCTCTTAAGATCACCATAGAGACAAACATAGAAATATAATGCTGGAAGCCATCTATGGGTCATGTAATGGTGTGGGAATACCCATGGATCTCATAGGATGTGCATCTGTTGTTCCTTGGTTTGTTATGTGACTAACCTATCTTTCTTTCACATCCTTTGTTTCTCTAAAATCCTTATAACACTTCTACAAAGTTCTTTCTGTGTTACAGCTTGTTCATAGTGGTGATACACCTACTCTTGACCTTTGATTGGGCCATTTCCATTTTGCACTATTGGTAATATTCCATGACATATCATCATGCCACATGACTGGGACAATATTGGTGTTAAATGCAAATTGATAATGCCTATCACTTGTGATATTAGAATTATGGCAAATATTGACATCACTTGTAGTTGATCCATGAAAAACAACTACTTAGAACATGAGACATGACCTCTGTGAAAAATCCAACATAAAATGTGATTTAGAATGCTCTAAGAAATATGCAGTAGCAAAGTGAGAACCTATATGAATAGCAAAAAGTGAATAGTGTTTTTTTTTCTTTTAATTTAGAGGAAATACTCCCCTTAATATTAAAAAAAAATTAGAAAATTTCCATATTTTTTTCTGGTAATACCAATTGGTACAGGTCTACTCTTAGAGAGAATGACTTTAATGGAAAGTGAAATGATAACCCCTAGCATCAGTTCATATTTATCTAAGCTACACTCATCATGTACATTATAATGATGACACTGGTTAACATCAGAAAGGTTGGCAAAACATTTTCAAGCTGATAAAAAATTTGGCTGTAGGTCGAACAGTTTTTTTAATTCAGTTCTTTCTATGTTTTCTGCATTGTCTCCCGTGTGGAAAAAGGCAACTCTGTGCAACAACAATTAGTCTAAGCATCCTTTTGAACTTCGATCCCATTAAAGGATGTTAGTTGACTCCCTAACTACCCCAAAACTTTCCCTTTTGTGGGAGAATGGGGGAGGGGAGAATTTTAGTTGCATGCTCCTTTTTATGGACATCACATTTGAATTTTTATTTTGCAATTACTTATTAGTGTGCCTGTTGCTTTTTCTCAGTAGAATTTATGGCTCTCAGACCAAGGACTGTTTGATTTTGTCTTCATCTCTCATGTTTAGCACAGTCCCTGACACAAAGCAGGTACTTAGAAATGCTTCTTGATTTGAATTTAATTCAGTTTTTTGTGAGAATAAACGGAGTTCAAAATTTTGAAAGTGTAGGACCTGGAGCTTGATGAGCCCTTCAAAATAATATTGACACCTCATCCTGTGCTCTTTCCACTACATCACACATCACCTCTCATTTCAAGGGTTCATTAGCTACACCTGCATCTTGGTTACGAGTTTACCTATAAAATGAAACTTCTTGGCTATAGCACTGAAAGAAATTGTTTGGTTTCTTATAAAGATGCATTTCAACCTTTATTCCTCAAATCTCTGGTCTTTTTATTATTCTGTAACATCTCATTATCTAAATTCAGCCACTGTATCACAGATTACTATTTAGAAAGGACTTTAGAGGTGATGTAATTCAGCCTTTTCATTTTTCAGGTAAGGAAACTGAGGGCCAATAGTTAATTTTACACTTCAGTCCGGTGATCTAGGGGTGCACAATTTTGTACTTTGGCTCATCAACTTCCCTAAGCTCAGATAATTGCTTCTTTAAATAAATGTATATGTGACTACATCTATATACTTATTTTATTTTATTTTATTTATATTTGGAGGGGGGAAGGCAGGGCAGTTGGGGTTAATTGACTTGCCCAAGGTCACACAGCTAGTGTGTTAAGTGTCTGAGGGTGAATTTGAACTCAGGTCCTCCTGACTCCAAGACCAGTGGTCTACTCACTGCACCATCTAGCTGCCCCTATATACTTATCTATTTATATCATCTATACTTAGATACATCTATTCCTATTTGCCTATATACTTATATATATCTATATCATCTATATCTATCAACATTCTTCTATAGCTATATGCTTATATCAATACACCTATATTCTTATATATCTCTACTTGTATGTGCATATATGTATATATGTAAATAACTACCTATTTATATATGTATTTATCTATATCTATATCTTTACATCAATTCCATAAATTATCTCCTGCAAATCCAGGAATCTTCCTTTACTAGCAACTGGTCAAGGGTTTTGCATTTTCATTGTCCCTTCCAGATCCAGAGACATACTTCTTCTAGTTGTAATCTCTCTGTACTCACAACTGTAGAATATGAAAAATAAGAAAATATTGCCTTTTGCATTCTAATCATTGATATTATCTACCATATACTATATTTCCAAAGTTACTAGAACCAATCCCATCCACCCCAATCATGTCCTCAATCCAGTTTGTTCCATTCCCTCACATACAACCCCGAAGTGCAGGAAAAAAAAAATATGCCGAAGGATGAATCAAGTGGGATTACAGAAAATAAGAGAATTTCTACCTTCAGTCCAAAAGAAACAATACACTAAGCATTCCTGAAATTTTTCTCATAAGCCCACTGGCATGAAGTACCAAGAACCTATTTTGTGGAAGAACTCCTTCTTTTATCTGTTAAATATTTCATAGCTTTGTGATGCTTCAGTAATACCAATTCTTCTGAACTAAGCAGGGGCTTTTCTTCTTGGCATTTACTTGGAATTCCATAGAAGATAGATATTACCTTCAGATGGTTTAAGAGACATTCTAAACAATAGCACTGGCTTCTAAAAGCCTTGAGCATTTACTTAAAAAAAAAACAGGTAATTTACTTATCAAAATTGTCTCTTTTCTACTTCTCATTTTTTAAAAAAAATTCTATATTTGAAGAACTTTAATAAATATAGTTCTACATACAAAGAACAAAAACAAATTACATATGAAATTATAAATCTCTTCCTTATATTTTGTTTGTTTCTTTAGGTGTAATGGGGCACATGCTAGGTCTCTCTCCCCATTCAAAAGTTTTAGCAGTCAAAACTCACCACTGTGAAAGATACTGAACCTGTGGAAGTTTTTGGGTACAACCGCAGTTCAACATCGAATCATAAAGGAATCTAGAAACTGACATAGAATGCATCTACATATGGGTTTGCATTATATATGCTAAGAAGCAGCCATGACAAATATCTATGCATGCCCTATGCACCCTCCTAGGACTGGTATGTAACTGGGCAGTCGCAATTAATTCTAGTATACTATAAATTCAACATGTGAATTTTAAGCTACACTGCTTCTCTTTGGTTTCTTTTGAATGTCCTTCTTTTGATGGACTAGAGGCATAGCATTGACAGACATTTTTGAATATGTGTATTTGTTTTGCCTGAGAATTATTTGTTATAAGGGAGGGCTTAAAAATTGGGGAAAGAAGGAAGAATATAGTGATAGCTACCTGCCTCCCCTTTCTTCCCCCAAAAAGAAATAGTAATGAAAATAAAGGAGGATCTTCAGAACATTTTCAGTGAAATTTCTCAGAAAAACAAAGCTCAGGTGAGTGAAAGTTTTGAAAGTTGTAAATCTAGCTATCAGGTCCTCTCATAATACAGCTATGCAATATGAAGAATTAGAGTGTATGTGTGTGTGCATGTGTGTGTGTGCACATGTGTATGTGCATATACATACATATATATATATATATGTATGTATGTATGTATGTATGTTTGTACTTGTGTAGAGGAATGGTAGAGTTGGAGGATTTTTACCATACAATCCTATGACCAATAGATTCTATTGATAAGCAGAGGACAAGTTGCTCAAATGATCCAGTATAGAATCTGTAACTTCTTAAATTACCTTTGTCTATCCCATTTTCCCCCATTAGGTATCTTTCCTGGAATTTGACTTCTGCCATCATCTTGCTCTCATCTTTTTACCTTTAAATCTTTTATCCCCCTTGCCTTTTGTTTTCCCTAATGCAAACTCTTCAGGCTAGGATCCTGAATGCCTCAAGTACTAAGTTGCCTTACCTCCATAGTTTATAAATTCTCCTGTCACCTCAAATTCCACCCAAGAAACTACAAGGAGAAGCTACAATAGCACCTGACCCTAGGGTTGGATTTCTGAAGTAATCTTTTCCTTTCAATGGGCACAAAAATATTTGAAAATGCTTGACTATGCACTAGAGTAACTATTACCTTGGAACCTTGTCCTGTGTAATAATTAACTATCACCATAATTCATATTTATGGTTTTAATTGAAATACATATTTTAACAGTGACCCCATGGGTCTTATCCATTTGAAAATGAGATGATGTTTTCATTAAATGCATTACTGTAGGAGTTACTTTTTTTTAAGTTCTTCCAATACAAGTAAAGAGATTAGATGATGTCAGCTTAGCCCAACTTACTTTCCTTTTGCAATAAATGTCATTTCATAACATGTACTGATGAGTTTGCTTTGAATAACTGCACTATGTTTGATCATGCTTTTGCTTTTTCCCCTTAATCCCATGTCTCTTTCAAAATGGAGTAATGGAATCTAATAATTTAATCCATAATTCTGGTCATATTCTTCAAATTTCAATTCAATTGAACAGAACTATATTAAGCACCTAGTATGTGCTAGGCAGCAAAGAAGATCTTCATTCTCTTTAGCTATATTTGATGAGAAGAGATTTTTCCATCTTATTTGTTGAAACCAACAAATCAGAAATGATTGTTGGAATCAAAAAGTGTAATTAAACAGCATAGCATCTAATACGCTTCTTTTGTCAGTTTGCCAAAATGAGAATTTGAGTAAATGATACATTACACTATAAAAAAAGACCTCTTTCAACAGGCCCATTAATGATGATAAATAAAGAACTTGTGTAAAACCAAGTAATTAATCCTCCAGAAGCATTCCACTGAAGTCACTAATAAGGCATCAGGAAATGCAAATACATACATAAACAGTCCCTTTGTGAATTCCTAGCTCAGGATTACCACATTTTTCTTACAATGTGCATAGATAGCTGTCCTCATCAGTAGTTAACTTCCTCTGTGCCATACAGGTTTTTGTTATCCAACATTCTGCTTCATAAAAGATGTACAAAATGAAATAATTTAGGCTAAATGCATTAACTATGTAAGTGTTTCATTTTTGTTAGGTATTCATTAAGTGTTCAGGCTATTTATATTCTTTGATTTTTTTAATTGTTATTACCAATTCATTCATGAAATCCAATTTGGGTGTATTTATGTGTCACACAGAAGTTTTAGTTAAAACCCAAAGGAGAATCACAAGCAAAATGATTTTGTTGTTGGATTTTTGTTTGTTTTTAGAGTGCCATAGAAGCTTAGGGCAACTAGATGACACATTGGAGAGAGAGTGCCTAGAGTCAGGAAGGATCATCTTCCTGAGGTCAAATCTGACCTCAGGCACTTACTAGCTGACCCCGAGCAAGTCTCTTCACCCTGTTTGCCTCAGTTTCTCATCTGGAAAATGAGCTTGAGAAGGAAATGGCAGACCACTCCAGTGTCTCTGCCAAGTAATCCCCCAATAGAGTCACTGCAAGTTGGACATGACTGAGAAACAACTGAACAAATAGAAACTGAAGAGTTAGAAGGAACCATAAGAAGTTCAGAAAGTGAAAAAAAATCTTTTATGGCTGCAACCAAAAGCAGTCATCCAGTCTTTGCTTACTGCCCAAAGTAGAAGTGTCACATGCTTAAAGTGCCATATACTTAAAAAAGCTTTTAATACCATCTATGTATACAATGACATATTTGCAAATATATTATTATATGGGTATATATACAATTGTAAGTGTGTATATAGTATGCCTTATATATACGTGTATGTGCGTAATTTGATTTGCGTAAGGAATACTGATGAGAATCTTGCTCTCCCAATGGAGTTATGCACTCTTCTCTGTGGTTCTTCAATTTATAGTCTTGGAAAGTTACCAGGAGCACTGACAGGTTCAGTGACACACCCCAGATCACAGCATATATCAGAAGACAAACTTAATTCCTGATCTTCTCGACTCTGAGACCAGCTTTCCACACTTCCTGTTTATGTAGATTATGAAAACAATTATTAGAAATGTAAAGTGGTTTATTATATCAGTAGTTTATCTCAGGCTACTTAAGTAACATGGTCAGTAGTAGATTGTATAAAAGATAACGCTCTAGACCTGGAGTTCAAATCCAGTCTCCAGACTTTGACTAGCTGTATGATCCTTCACAAGTCACTTAAAGTCTTCTTCCCTTAATTTTCTCATCTGAAAAATGCAGATAATGATAACATCTGCCTCTTGGGGTCATTTTGTGGATCAAATTTGAACATATTTTTAAAGTGTTTTGAAAAATTTAAAGTACTCTTTAAATGTCAGCTCCTCCTCATTTTAATATTGTAATAAACTTTCACATTATTTTTAATATTCAGTTCAATTTCTGGGCTATGGGAATATATGGAGAACATGCTATTTTTTTCATGTGACAAGAATTCCATTTTTTTCCCTATACGTGTTTTGCTTTTAAAAATCACTTTTCAATCATTGAGGCAATAAGCACCAGTCTTCTTTTAAAAGAACCAGTGGGTTACTACATGATAGCATACATCTCTTGGAGCTATGAGGAATAATAAGAATGACTTCATAGCTGAGTTCAAAAGCCTTGGTATACCATACATCCTTCAATACTTCAGTAATCCATGACTATATTAGTGGGGGAATCGCTTTCCCTGAAACAGATCCCACCCCCTCTATTCCTCTGTAAAAGGCTTTGTTGAATCACCTTGGCAACATAGTGTGGCACTGAAGAAATCCTGGGACTCTTCTCCCAAAAGCCTTGGGATCAGCAGTGCCCCACACCAGCAGCCTTGCTTCTAACAAGGGTCCTACAGTCACCACTGAAGAGAGTCATCACTAGAAATGGACCTCACCAGCAATACCAACTATTGACCAAGTGCAACTAACACGTATATAGGTGTAGTTAAGTTTGGGACCTATGGGCATGGCTGTACATTCAGATCATCCTTGCTGCTTTGTGTCTCAGCCCCCAAAGCTATCTCTTCAGAAAGTAACTCCTATGGACATATGATACTGGCAACTGCTTTTCAGCAACCACAGTTATTAAATACCTAGAAATGATTATTTTTGTCACCACTGTGTTTGTCACTGTCAAACTGTTCAAAATCAGAAAGAGACATGATTTCATCAAAGGAAATGGCATTATTATTATATTACAACTGGCTTTGTCACTACATAGTAATACCAAGGGATGTTTGATACCATAGACTTGCAAGTAAAAGCTCCTACATGTTTTGTCTCCCTCAATACAATGTGATCTCATTGAGAGCAGGAATTATCTCTACTTTTCACTTTGTTTCTCTAGTATTAGGCCTCATGCTTTGTCATAGTAAACATTTAATAACTGCTTTTTCATCCAAAGATTTAAGTCCCCGGACTTTTCCGGGCCCCATTTTGCTCATCTATAAAATTTGGATCTTGAACTAAATGACATTTAAGGTTCTCTCTAGTTCTGGCTCCATGATTTTATGATGCTATTATTCAATTAATATTCTCACTATTTTTGTGCTTGATGCCTATCCCCTGCCCCCCATATGGATATAGACTGGCCCCATGATTTCATTAGTATAGACACCTCTATACCAATACAAGTCAGCACCTTTTCCACAACTTAAAGTCTTAGAGAGATGTCTAGAGCAGTGAAAGATGAAATCACTTGGTGAGGGTCACACACCCAGTATGTGAAAGAGATGAGGCATGAACACAAGTTTGCTGGCTTTGAGGCTGGCTCAGGAAAGCAGGAAAGAGCTCAGACAAGAAGGAAAGGATGAATGGAGGGAGGGAGGGAAGGAAAAAGGGAGCAAAGGGAGAGAGGGAGGGAAGGAGAAAAGGAAGAAGGGAGGAAAGGGAGAGAAAGAGGGAGGGAGGGCAGAAAGGAAAAAGGGAGGAAAGGAGAGAGGGAGGAAATGAGGAAAGGAGAGAGGGAGGGGGAGAGAAAAGGAAGAATGGAGGAAAGGCAGAGAGGAAGGGAAAGAGAAAAGGAAAAGGGGAAAAAGGGAGGAAGTAAGGGAGATAAGTGAGGGGGAGAGAGAGGGAGAGATAGAGGGAGAGAGGAAGGGAAAGACAAAAGGAAGAAGGGGGAAAAGGGAGGAAGGAAGGGAGACAAGTGAGGGGGAGAGAGAGGGAGAGATAGAGTGATGGCTATTTTAATTATTGCTAAGCCAACTTAGAAGAAATAACTTAAAAAAAGTGGAATAAAACTCTAAATGGTTGATGGTGAGAGATACCAGAATAAAAGGCCATCACTTTGGAGACAGTAACTTGAAATGCTTAGTGACATCTTCTTGCATATCATTTCTTCCAGAGCTAAGCACTACTCATTTATCCTCAAAATCTAAATTGAATGGAAACTTCAGACTTTTTCAGCTACCTTTCATTTAAAATGCTGTATCATCATGATCAAAGATAGCAGAGAAAATAGTGAAAGCAGATGTAGAATAATGCTTTCATCAAATAATGAACCCTGTACTAAGGTGAATAAATTAAAAACAAGAAAAGTTTAAGGTGAGCATCTGAGTCAGGGAAATGTCAGAAACAACAAAGCTTTAGACCTTGTGTAGTAATGAATGATCTCCAGATATATTTGGTAAAAACTATAGCTCAAGTATTATCTTAAATAAATGTTTGTTGAAAGCAGAGAGAGAGGAAGGGAGGGAGGAGGGAAGAAGCTGAAGAAAGGAGGAAGGAAAGGGAAAAGGAAGGTAAATTAGAGTGTTAGGTAATTTTCTAATTATTTTGATTTACAACATACTTTCTCCCTGCTTGAGAAGAGATTCCAGAATCATTATCTCTCTATATCTGGAGACACATTTTCCTCCCTGGATGGAGGTCTAGGTTCCTTCTAAAGTTGTTTCTTTTCTCCTTCAGTTAGAAGTGCTCATTAAAAGCCCATTTTCTCAGCTAGCGTTAAATACAGAGACATCCTTGTGCAACGTAAAACCACATGTCCTACCTTGTCCCTAAAATATCTCCCTCCTCCTGTATAACATCATTCCTGAGCTTTCTACTCACGCTAATGTCTTTCACATGCCATGTTATAAATGGGGGGGGGGGCGTTGTTTTGAATGGGAATAGGCAGGTGCTCTGTTATCACATCAGCACATATTCATGAATTAAATGTGTCACCCAAAGGAAATTGGGATTATAGCAGTTGTGGGATTAAGCTGGTTTGCACTGATTCAGGAGAACCCGTACCTGATTTTAGGGTTTCAGGAACTGGTTGTTAGTAGGGGTGGGGCCTGCTAACCAGTGGTTAGCAGGAGCAGGGCCTGTGCCTGCCAATTCAGCAGCAGCAGAGGCACCACTGCTCGCTTCTGTGGAGAACTGGTTTTTAATTCCTTTGAATCCCACTACTGGATTATAGCCTTTGTATTTCGATGGGGCATGAGAGGTCATCCAGTCCAACCCCTTCACTTTATAGATAGGGAGTTACATCAGGACAGGTCTAATGCCTATATTAAGGTCACAAAAGTACTAAACAGCAGAGTTAAGATTCAAACTTAGAGCTTTGATGGCGAATTCTAGCTCTTTTCACTACAATACACTGAATCAAGGATGAAGCCACAAGTGAGAGAAATTTTTAAATAACACCAACAGTTGGCATTTATATACCACTTCAAGGTCTGCAAATTGCTTTATAAATATTAAACTATTCGATCCTCACAACCACCTTAGGAGGGACATCCTATCATTATCCTCATTTTTACAGATGTGGAAACAGAAGGACAAAAGTTAAGTGACTTGTCCAAGGTCATATATAACTAGTAAAGTACCTGAGACTTAATTTGAACCCAGGTCTTCCTAACTCCAAATTCATCTCCCTAGCCATCATGCCGTCTAACTGACATCAGTGTAGTAGGGAAGAAAGGACATGGGACTTACTAGGAGACCCAAGTCCGACTCATGATTTTGCCACTTTCATTAAGTCTTTGAGCCTCAGTCTCCTTACCTGTAAAATGTGCATAACGATACAGATATTGCTTGATTCACATATTTTTATGAGCAACAAATCAGATAAAGAACCACAAAGTATACGAATAGTAAGTTACTTAAGGCATCATTACAATATACTTAAATTGCACTTACAAAGCTACCTTACCTTACATAAAGTATCACGATGATGAAGATGGCGGCGATGATGATGATAGCTAGTATTAATATTGTGCCTTAAAATTTGTAAGGCATTTTACAAATATTATGTCATCTTATCTTCACAATATCTCTAGGACGTAGATGGTATCATTATCTTCAAATTACAGATGAGAAAACTGAATCAGACAGAGGTTAAATGAATCACCCAGGGCCAAATATCTGGGATGTGTTTGAGGTGGGATTTGAACCCAAATCTTCCAGATTCCTGGTATGCCTAGTGACTGCTGCTACTACTGCTAATGATGAAGAAGAGGAGTGGGGTAAGACAAAGTTCAGAAAATGACTTACAGTCAAGCAGAGGTGGGGAACCTTTGGCCTAGAGGCCACATGTGGCCCTCTAGGTCCTCAAGTGTAACCCTTTGCCTGTGTTCTAGTTTTACAGAACAAATCCTGTTATTAACGGTATTTCTTCTATGAAGTTTGGATTCAGTCTGTACTTGAGGACCCAGAGGGCCACATGTGGCCTCAGGGCCGTAGGTTCCCCACCCCTGGGGGGAACAAGGTATCCAGTTGGTGGCATAAAAACACGTGCTCCTCGTTAGCAAGTAAATGAGTATCAAAATGAGGAAATGGATACAATAGATTTGCACGTAGCCTGCCTGTAATGCACAGATCATAGAGGTGTGCAAACAAGAGTGTTCTCTATGCTTGAGGTCATAAAATCACAATAAAACACCAATACTTCGGGGCAGCTAGGTGGCACAGTGAATAGAGCACCGGCCCTGGAGTAAGGAGGACCTGAGTTCAAATTTGGCATCAGACGCTTGACACATTTACTAGCTGCGTGACCTTGGGCAAGTCACTTAACCCCAATTGCCATGCCCAAAACAAAACAACAACAAAAAAATACCAACACTTCTAAAAGGGAATAAAAAACCAAATCCTACATAAGATAATTCATTTCAATGATATTTTCTTTGGAACTCCAAGGGATCTGACTTCTTTTATCAGATGGTTCTATTCAATTAAACCAATCCTAACCTTCTGATTCCTTGTAACATTTAAGCATGGGTAGGAAATTTTCTCAATATTCTGGCAACCTTATTCTGGCTCTTTAAATATCTTATAAAAGTGGCACAAAATTTGGACTATCATTATATATCACTCCCACTACATGCTTGTTGCATCTATTTTTTAAAATATGTTTATAGACCTAGAAAAGATTTTGGAGATCATCTAGTACCATGTACTCATTTTGCTATTGACGACTGATGATGATAATGATGATGGTGATGATGATAGGTTTTAGGTTTGTGAAGTGATTTAAATGTTATTTCATTTGTTCCTCACAATGACTCTGGGAAATTATTATCATACCCATTTTCCAGATGAGGAAACAGAGACATGAAGAGGTTAAATGAGTTATCCAGTCACAGAACTACTAAGTACATAAAGTACTATTGGAATTGCGGCTTTACTTATTCCAAGCCCAGCACTCTGTTCACTGTACTTCCAAAGAGGTTAGGTGACCTAATGTTAAAAAAGTAGTGCATAACAGAGTTGGGATTTGAGCCTAGGTTCACTTATTCTACTTTCAATACTCATACCGGTAGATCACATATGTCTTGACTAATATATTTTGTCAGTAATTAAATCCTGTATTTAGCAGCTGTCACGACATTCTAAGAAAGATGCTTCAGTCTATACATAGCCAGTCACCAAATACATTACTTTGATTTCGATTCTTCTGAGATCATAATGCCCATAGCTTTGCAGCCATATAGAATTATTGGGTAAATATGGATGTTAAAATCACTTTCAATGGCAAGCAACATTTTGGAATCTTCAAAAGCACTATGGAATCTCCCAAATACAATCCAGTTTGACTTCTTTCATCTACTCAATTCTAAGATCAACCAATTATCCTTCCACATAGCCTATACTAGTGTGTGAGGTAGTGAGAGAATAACGTGTGAAGACTTCACAGGGTATATGTATATATGTATATATGTATATGTATTATTAATGTTTGAGAATCAATATTTAGAGAAAAGGGAAATGGGATAAATTTGAGTCTGTGGGAATCTGATTATTTAGCCTTTAAGAATGTCTTTCTCCCCCTTCTTTAGATTTATAGATGTCACCTCAGCTGTGAATGGTATACAAGATTGTGAAAACTTCCCTATGAATAACTCAGGCAAAGTGATACTCAAATAGTACAAATTTAGTTAGGATGTGGACCTCACTAGGCCTAAGTTTCGTTTTCCTGTAAATCATATGATTTCGGGGAAATCAGGTGGTATTCCCCTCTCCCCCTCCCCTAGCCTACTCACAAACTGCCATCCTAACATTAAAGTTTCCCTATAAGGTAATTCTGTAGTTTCTGTGCTGGTATTGGGTAAAACTTATTCCTGGTTAGATTGTGAGGCCACCTGTCCCCGCAAATGGGGACAGAGGTCCAGCCTCTGGCGTGGGATTTCTTAGAATTGTTTGTACAAGGATATATATCCCCTTGCTTGCCTTCACCCCCTTGCCTCTCTTCACTACTATCTCCACCCTGGTAGTAGGAGATGCCCAATTCTCGCGAGACTTGATCAAATAAAGCTTCTGTTTTGTTTCTACCTTGAGAAAGCTGAGACACCTCTGTTTTTTTTATTTGAGTCAGTGGTCTTTTGACCCACACACTAGGTATAGTTCCACCTCTAGTCTCAAAATATTAACCTACACAAATGCATGCTATAACTGAGAAATAGTAATTCTTTACCCACTTGCGTGGTCCTATCTGTAAGACTCCACCACAATGATGACTCCTAGAAAATGAGATGCAGAAAACAGTCCTCATTCTAATTCAGCTACAATAGAATCAAGAGTTATCAAAGTGTTCCTCCTCCCCCCAAATACATAAGAATTCTAGCTCTTTCTTTAATAGTTTCCTCTTCCTTGACAAGATTAATGAAATAATCTCCTTTTTTTCACTTGTACAACATGGAAACCATTATTGGCCCCCTTTACTTCAACCATCTATGCTTCTTATCACCTTCAAAGCATGCTCAAAATTAAACATTCCTAGTATGGTGACGGTGGTATGAAATTTATAATTATTCACTTCATTCTAGTAACTCATCAATATATTATCATTGTAAAGCAAATGTACTATAATCATGTTTTATTCATTCGTAGTTCTCATTGTTTTTTAAAAATAGCTTCCAGTTATTTTCTGTTCATTTCTTCCATAATATCAAACCCATATTCTTTAGGGGGATGGAACAAATGATCTCTAAAGTCTCTTCCATCTTCAGGAAACTATGATTCTATTTTCAGACAGAATTGCACCAATGAAAATGCAACACATATCAACACATCATGCTGCATAACCGAATATGTTAGATTGGCTCCATTCTCTGTCTCACTTCCTATGGAAACCTAAACTCATATGAAAGGCAATTAGCACATACTTCTAAAAAACTTCCAGTTTCTGAAAATATTGAATTTAGCTTTGCTGTTATAAATCTGCTTAGAGTATCAAAATAATTTCACAGAAAACTAAACTACATCCATCAAAGTCAAACATAGGTCAGAATATCACTTAATTTGCTGGCTTTATCGAACATATCGGTGACTGTTAAACACTAGATAGTGGATTAGTGTAAGAGTTCCAAAGGCCTGATTAAAAAGTTCAAAATGATTTCCTAAAGAAATGTATTGACTTTACAACTATTGATTTAACCTGAAGTAATTCATCTGTAAACACCACTTAAATTTGCAACTTGTAAAATAAGCAACTGAAAATTGCAAATTAAATTGCATAAATCAATTGCATAAGAACTGTATCTTTTGCAAACCAGAGATTCCTCAGACAGCCAAGTTATAACCTTATCATAGTCTAGGAGTTCTTAAAGCTGCTTGTTTTGTTTATTTTTTTTAATGTGTCATGGTCACTTTGCCAGTCTACTGAAACCTATAAGACTCCTATACACTGTCGCTGAGGTTAGAAAAAATAAGGGTGTATTTTTTTCCCCATTCACATTCATGGACCCCACAAATCCATTCATGAACCTGCTGCAGGTCCATAGACCTCAAGTAAAGAATCCCTGTTCTAGAGTTCATAATTTTTATCTGCCAAATGTTATTTTGTAATAAGTAACTATAAATGCCATATCATTAGTGAGGGTGAATGATAGGCATGTACTTGAGAGGATCCATGATCAAAAGAGTGAGAATTTAATAGCAAGCAATACTGTCTAACTCTAACTCTTTGTAGATTATTTTCATAGGAGCGAAAGGAAAAATAAAAGAAATCAGAACATACTGTTGATGTTGGAGGAGAAAAGAAAACAAAACTACAACCGAAGAGACTGACATTACAGGAAAGCTGACCTCTGCTAACTTAAGAAAAAAAGATGTTTTAGAAATTGAAGTTGTCCAAATATGTATCAGGTTTCCTAGTTGCATGTTATGTGGCAGGTAGCTGGTGCAGTGGAGAGAGGGTTGGAAAAGAAGTCAGGAAGACCTGAGTTCAAATCCAACTTCAGACATTTACTAGCTGAGCATGAGCCTGAGCAAGTTACTTCATCTCTGCCTGCCTCAGTTCCTGTAAAATGCGGATAATAATACCACCTTCCTCCCAGGGTTATTATGAGGATAAAATGAGGTCTTTATAATATGCTTTGCAAAATGTGAACTGCATAAATGTTAAATTCTATATCAATGAAGTTATGCAAGCAGTAGTAGAGAGATCACTTGTCATGGATGTTGTAGATACCATATTCATGCATGTTGGATTAAATCAGTGGGGTCAGACTCAAATAGAAATGGAGCTACTAAATTATATCTAAAGATCTCTGCAGGGTATAGTTCAAAATCTATTATCTATGTTTTTTCTTTTATTTATTTTGTAATTTTCCCAATTAAATTGAAATCTGGTTTGGGCTACAATCAGGAATGGTGTGGGCCACATGCAGCCTGTGCACTGTGTGGTTGACAGCTCTGGGCTAGATGACTGCTAAGGTTCCTTCTGATTCTCAGTTTCTATGAGTCTATGAAATCGAAGCTATAATGATACAATAATACAATAATACACAATAATGTAACAGCATAATAATACATCTACTTTGTGGATACATGCCTGGAAACTTGTTTTACACATTTAAAAACTGCCTATTCAGGGCAGTTAGGTGGCACAGTGAGTAGAGCAGCGACCCTGGAGTCAGGAGGACCTGAGTTCAAATTTGGCATCAGATGCTTGACACATTTACTAGCTGTGTGACCTTGGGCAAGTCACTTAACCCCAATTGCCATGCCCCCCCCCAAAAAAAACTGCCTGTTCAAATTTGTGTTCAAATTTGTACTAAAAATTTATACTGTTACCTCAAGAGAACTTCCTTCTCGCCTAGTTTCATCAATCCCAACCACTGTTACTGTATCCAGATTTATTCTCTAATGATTAGAAAACTGTGACCTTCTCTTTGCTCCCAGTTCTCATGATACTAAATTCCAGTTAGCTCAAGGGGAAAAAAAATCTTCTCCAACTCCTGCTACCCACTTTTTTCCACCATAAACTCAACCTTACCATGTTAAGTTCTCCAGATCTGCCTGTGTCTTCTTATGAGGTATTACCCTCACTTTAAACTTCTCCCCTTGATATTCCTTACCCTTAGAGCTCTCACTGACCACTGGCTTTTCACAGATGATATTACTTCCAAGGCCTTCTTTCTCAGTATTAGCTACAACTGCACTCTTGTCCTCTGACTCAGTAATTCTGGATGGGAGGAGTGAGAAAAATCTTGGTTCCTATTCCTTCTCCTTTTTTTAAATCTTGAAAATCAATTTTATTTTCTTTTTTTTGGGGGGGGGCAGGACAATAGGGGTTAAGTGACTTGCCCAAGGTCATACAGCTAGTACATGTGTCAAGTGTCTGAGGCCGGATTTGAACTCAGGTCTTCCTGACTCCAGGGCTGGTGCTCTTCTCACTGTGCCACCTAGCTGCCCCAACTTTATTTTCTTGTATGGTTAAAAAAGAGTAACCTATTCGTTTTTGATGACAAAAGTTTTTTTTTTTTTTGTTATTAACACCAAATTTCTGAAAAGGTGATCTGGATAGTAAAATCAATTAAAATGCATCAAGTAAAACAAATCCACCTATGATCAGTCCTTTACAAAAATTAATTAATCACAAAAGCCTTTACATTAATTCTTATCACAGAGAACAACATGCAAATAACACACCAAGAGAAAAGGAAAGATCAAACAGGCTAAAGCAATCAATATGGCATTGGGAAAACTAAAATCCATTTTATAAAGTAAATGTAATTTTGTAATAACCACCTTAAAAGAAATGTGGTTTAATACAACAGTGGTTCAATGAATGACAGTTTAATTATCAAGTATAAAATAGAACTTACTGTCAAATACTTTGACTCTTTAACGTGTTAAAGCATATGTGCATCACAGTTATGCATTCAATAGTTTTACACAATAAAATCAAAGTCATCTTGAAATATGTTTGCCTACTTTGCAACTAGAATACAAATTTATTTTGCTCTTTAAACTGTTTAAAAATACTAAATGTAAAAGTACACAGATATGTAATTTTGCAAAATAAACAATCTGCATTATATATTTCATATGGCTCCAGTCACCTTCCCCTAACAGTCAAGCAGCCTCAATTTATTTCCAGCCCCCAGATCCTAACTTATTGGGACTTGATGAAAAATGGTTAGAGTAATGCACCAACCAATGACTGATCCAAAGGACCCCCAGTCTTCTTTGTGATTTGGATATCCCTCACTCAGGTGGTCTGGGTTCCAAGCACATTCTATTTTACCCGTGTATAAATTGAATCATTGTTCCTCTGGACTGACACTAGCTCTAGCATAGCATTTTCCTTTCTATTTAACAGAGGTAAGGTAAGCACTGCATGACAAGAAAACAGATTTTTTTTTTATTTTTAGCTCTACATGAACCAGAGCTGAATATAGTCATCATGGTATAGTCATCATTTTCCTTTAAGGAAAAAAAATAATAAATTTCCTATTTAGCAGTACAAACATTTATTCTTAAATATCAATGCAAACTCAACTCCTACTTATCATTATTGAAGATGATTTATCATAGCCATGTTTAAATATTATAGAAATGTTCAGTGAAGTGATTATCAAAAAAGAAAATTACTAAGTCAAATCCACATGGGAGAAGAATGAACGTTCAAAAAACAAATCCCAAACACATTAACAATAGAATGATGTACTGGAGAAGTTTATATTTGGTGATTTAAAATTTCAGTTTAATAAGACAATTTGAGGACTGTTTTGATACAGCCAACTCTTGGTTATTCAGGAAAAAATTATTCAGATTGTGGACTATTCAAGCTTGCTATTTCTCTTCTTGTGGTTGCCTTTTATTCATTTTACTGCCCAGTAGCATATTTGCAAGTATCTGACCAGGAGAGCTATAAATCAACCCAGTTCATATTTTACTTTACTTGTTATCATTCCTATTTAAAGGTTTGACTAGAGAGGACATTGAAATTATATATATATATATATATATATATATATATATATATATATATATATATAGTCAATTTTTAAATGATCTATGAATTTCACTTATCCACATTTAGAGCCAGGTAATAAACAAGGTTTGGTTGTAATGAAGAAACTGCCCCATCATATAGATTTGAACATACAAACTACTTTTAAAAAAAGACCAATTATCTGGAAACTCATAATTAAATGTAATAGATAAACTGTTTTCCTTTTAGATCTTTATTAGTTTCTGAAATTTGCTCCCCAGCTGCTACTGCATAATGGGTTTCTTCACAACAATGCATCTAAAACACCAAACAACTGGTTCTGAAAGTTATAGTCAACAGGTGTGTTTAGATTGCTTTTGTAGTTACTGAAACCAAGAAAGCAACATTCAGGATAGTCGGGTTTGTAGAAGTACATACTGATTTCTGTTGAAGCAATCTAGGTAGTCCAGCTTAATTGGTTTGAGGTTCTACTGGCTAACAACTTAAGCTAGCACAATAACTATTTCTTATACATTTTATGATGCTTTAGCTTGGTTAAATGTGAGTTCTTGCAATGTCCTTCCCATTCACACAAAAACTTACACTGCAAACTGAAAGTATTTATTCAGAGGTTTTTTTTTTTATTTTTGTTTATTTTTAACAACAAAAATACTCTGATTACCATAGAGGAAGGAATACTGATTCTTCTTTCACATTCTTTAGTGCAGGTAGGAAAATGACACTCACCAGGAAGAAAACTTTAATCAGTGCTCTGAAACCAACATGTTTTACAAACAGAAGAGAAAGATAGGGTTAAAAGAGTTTTAAAAGGGTGGGGGTCAAAATTCTACATGCTTATACACTGCCCACACCAGCCACATAAGTGACTGTCACATCTATTTGTCCTCATCACCCTTGAGCACTAGAAATAACCCACTACTACATTCCAGGATGGAGCTTCTTTGATGTATGCCTTCACTGAAAGTGTTTAACTGTGTCTTTATAGAAAACCTTTTCTTTTTCAATTGGATATCAGAATAAAGGCTTTTTATGGTTATATCTATGTTATTCTGGAGGGAAAAATCAACAGAATAACCTGCCAGAATCAACACTTTATAGATTTCTTTAGAAATAAGTGTCTTCTTAGGATAACCTGCATATTAAGGGGGGCGGCTGGGCCCCATGAACAGAATTAGCTTTATATTCCTTTATTTATTTAACTCTAGAGTAAGCAGGACTGCCTTTGTGCATTGTCACTCTGTATGGGCACTCAATAGAAAGCTGGTTTCAAAATTTCATCTTACAGTGAACATTTTCCAAATGAGACACATTAACACTTCTGTGTTTTACCAGTAGTAATACTTTCAGTCAATGAGATATTTTAGTTACAGCATTATGTTCTCTGTTAAATATGCACTGAGTTATTCAAAGGATCAAACTCGTGGGTTTATATTTGGTGTTAACTTTCCCACAAAACTAAGAGAAAATTCACTTCTTTTGAGTTTTTACTTTTTTTACATGTAAAATACTGAGGTTTATTTTTATCTTAAAGACTATTTATAAAAAAATAGTTATTTGGGTGATTAGGAGCAACAAGGGATTTTATATTACCAATAGCACAGAATACTACAATTGACTTATAAGGATGTTAATAATTTTACAATTCTAAACTATTAACATACAATAGCTCAATTTATGGTATTTAAGCTACATACCAATGTAGCTCTTTTGTAGGAAGAATTTGGTCCTATCACAATGTAGATCACACAGATAGAATAACAATATATATACATATATATATATTTTTTTTTCTAACAACCAGAGTACTTTAAAAGCTTCTGGAAGAAAGAGGATGTATTTGCATCAGCTTGCCTCATAGTAAAGTGTCTGTTTCCTGAAACTAGAAACTACCTTTGATACAGTGATAATAGTGCTGTTTGTACAGCTATCTAGAGGATTATTTTTATCCTTTGTCATGGGAGATTGAATAACTTCCTATCATTTAAAGCTAGTTTCTGGCTCAAGTTATTATTAGTTTTCTAATCAACTAATTAGTCTACTTTCTCCCTCAACAGGACATGTAGTTTGAAATTAATTTGTTTTAACCATGCCCAAATATATTTAGTTTTAGCACATAAAAATGAAATAAAAAGGCTTCTAAGCTATGTACCTGTCATATCATCAAAGGTGTGGTACCCAAAATATCAATGTGCTGAAGAGAATTGGCACTCAAGTGAACCTTCAGAGACACCTATGCCTCTCAAGAAACCCACTTAATATATTCAATTTATTTCAAGCTATTAAATTTTCCTTCAGTGTATTTGCATCTCTTAAAAATGCATTTTCCAAAAGACAATTATTAATCTGTGAAATCTATTCAAAATATTATAAATCAAGGGATGAGACATTTTTATACTACCTCAGAGATGCGAAAGCACTGGCATGCATAAATATAATGGTGGCTGATAATCTCAACCAAGATAGCCAAGGTAGATTTCTGTTGTTGTTTTAGCAATCCTACTATTACGATGTTAAATGAGTTCTGGCTTTTCCCACAGAGAATGTATCATGCTATATTTCATTTAGATGTTTAGAATTTTTTCATAGGAACTGATGGCCAAGAAATAGTGATACAGAAGGCCCCAACTTCTCCCAGAAATGTGACAACACAAATTTAATTGGTGGAAATGAGGCACCTCTAAAGTACTGTGGTAGTACAGACCATTGGAGAAGGGGCAAATTGAGCTTTCTAAACTTGAACTAAGTTTCCAAGTATATTCACTGGTGATATAATTTTTCTCAGTCTTCCAGGAAAGTGTTATGATCTCCTCTTCTCCCAGTAGCATGTTTTTGTTTCATGTTTGTGGTATAGTATCCCTTTGGAAAGCATGGAAAGTTCTTAAAATACACTAGTAGGTTATTATATAACTGAACTTCACTTTTAGTAAAGTTTTAAAATTACCCCAAAAAGGGATAAACATTAAGCTGGCCATCCAATTTCTTTTACTTGCATATGTTCTCATTTGCATGAGTAATATAATGCCCATTTGCAAAAGCTTAAACTCCTCTGGTGTCCATAGGTCCCATCAAACTCCTAAAATAGGTAATGATAAAAAAACACTGAAATATGTTGTACCACATATAGCCTGATAAAAATGCTAAGGACTGTTTGAAAAATAGCCACATGTCCCCTTTTTCTATTACCACTCATACGCTTGCCAAAACTGAAATTTAGATCACTCCTACAGTCTACCTCCTCTGCTTCTAATTTTGTGCTACTGAACGGAGCCAGAGAAAAATCTCATTGTATTTTTTTAATCATCTAATCTTAACTGATTTCTTACTGAAGCAAGGTTACCTTTTATCCCTTCCTGATTGATTCCTTACTACACTTTCACAATCGATGTTACAGGATTTACTTTCTATTCTCAAGCCCCCAACTTCCCCCCTTTCCCCCAAACTCTCAGGTGAGACCTTGATCTCACACTTTACTTTAAAAATTGAAGCTATATGCCTCCCTCTTCTCCCCTCATTGTCGCCTGGTAACAACTCCTCCTCTTCCTCATCTCATAATTCCCTAACATCATCTCCATAATTTTGTCCTTTAGTCCTGCATGAAGAAATGGCCCAGGCCCAGCAGATTACCAAGACTAAGCCGGCTATACCTCACACAACCTTGATCATCTCCAGAAGATTAATATAACTATTTTGTTTTCTCTCTCTGTCTCATCATCATTCCCACTTTCTCCCAAATCCTTCTTTGTTGCCAGACTGCAGCAATTGCTGCTTTGCAGGAGGCAAGTGAAGCCTATCTGGTTGGCCTGTTTGAGGACACAACCTATGTGCTATCCATGGCAAACGTGTCACAATCATACCAACAGATATCCAGCTAGCACGCCGCATACGTGGAGAATGTGCTTAAACTCTACTATGATGGGAAACATTTTTAATTCTCAAAACAGAAAAAAAAATCTCTTCTTCCTGTTATTGGTACTTCTGAACGTTAGATATTTTTTTTCCATGGGGTCAAAAGGTACCTAAGTATATGATTGCAAATGGAAAAATAGGGGACAGAATCAGCTATCGACAAGTTTATTCCATTTTCGTTTGTGTGTGAATTTTGAATATAAATGCGAGGACATAAAGCTTAATGCAGTCAAAAAAGATGTTTCCGTGAACAAGTTTCAATGATTCAACCTTATAACAGTTATAAATAAACCTGTTAAATTTTTCTGGACAATGCCAGCATTTGGATTTTTTTAAAAAAGTAAATTTCTTATTGACGCCAACTAAATGGTGTTTGCAGCATTTTTATCATATGGTAGATTTCATCCATTCACTATACTTTTCTAAGTATACTTTGTGTATGAGGTGGTACTTGAGCTAAGCCTTGAAGAGAGTTAAGGCTTCCAAGAAATGAATATAAAGGGAGAGATATGCATTCATGGGGGAGGGTATGTGTGTGTGGGCATACTCTGTGCAAACGTCTGACATGCAAGTACATGTTTTTAATGTTGTCTGTCTTCTGTGCTGTTCCTGTAAGTTTGCCATTAAAATACATCAAACTACAAAAAAAGAGAAATATTGTTTTTCCTTTTTACAGAAACAAAATTTACCTCTGTTACCAAAGAAACATGAAGTTGTTACGTGCTTATAGTGAACTTCTTCCCATCCTCATATGAAAACAAGTTTCTTTAGTAACAGAGGTCAAATTTATTGCAAACAGAGAGAAAACTGATTTCAGAGGAAAGAGTGGTACTTTATGAGACCATTCTGGATGAATTTTCACTCAGTTCTCATTGAACAAGGCTCATGAGTGGGAGAATAGAGGGCTTTTTCTCATGCCATGAAGAGGGGATTGCTTAAGACGCATGGTTTTCATAAATGTATTAAAGAAGCTAACTTACTTATATTCAAGCATCAGGTTCCTCATCTAAAATGAGAATGTTGGGCAATATGGGCTGTTCAGTCCCTTCTATGTCAGAGAAAAAATATATCTCTAATTATCAATTGACTTTATTGGCAGGGTTGAGTTCCCTGGTGATTGGAGAGTCAAAATGAGCAGTCCCTGGGATAATCAGAAAGGAGAGTTGAAAATAGAATCAATTATCAATTAGTGATTTAGCCTGGGTTAGACCAGCAACCCTCCTGCCACACAAGACATTTTACCAACGGATATATTTACCCATTTTTCTGTGCTACTGAGGAAGAAAGTGAGTTTAGTGTAGTAGAATGAGTGCTCAATTAGGACTCAGATGTCCTGAGGTCAGATCCTATACCTGCTAATCACTACCTTTGTGTCCTTGAATAAATCACATATTCTATCTGATCCTCAGTTTCCTCATCTGAAAATGAGGTGGATGGACAATATGAATTGTAAGATTCTTTTTATCATTAATCTGTGATTATGTGATTGGAATATTTATGGGTCAAAGGGGTATGCTTACGCTAAATTGGTGCATTCATATTATTCATGCAAACTGTTGATCCAGTAAAGCAGAAATGGATGCATATGTACAAAAAAAATTACAACAGACTTGTTTTTTCTAGCATCAAAGAACTGGGGAAAAAAAGAGTGCTCATTAACTGTGGATTGGATGAATAGATAGTAGTATGTGAAAGTAATGGAGTATTATTATACCATGAGAAATGATGAAGGGGATGGTTTTAGAGAAAATCAAGATTTATATGAACTGTTGCAGAGTTAAGAGAACAGAACCAGGAGAAAAATGTATACAATGAAGACATCGTAAAGACAAACAACTTTGACAGGCTTAGGATATCTGATCAACATAATGACCAATTATAGTTTTAATGGACCTATCATGATGCATCCCATTAACTTCCTGACAAGAGACTTCACATACTCAGGGTACAGATATATCAAATATCATATATAGTACATAATATAAAACATATACATGTATACATATGTGTGCATTTGTACATCACCAATATAAGAAATTGTTTTGCTTGGCTAGGAATATAATTAAGAGTCATAAGTATTTTTATTTTTCTTTTTCCTCACCTGAGAGAGGTGGAACACAGCTAAAAGTGATTTTTGTTAAGTTAATAAATGTTTTATATTATAAATTTAAAGATAATTATTGACTCTTTTTGTTTTTTTAAATCACTGTTGTTTCCATATATAGTGTCACTCTTCCACCCAATGAGCCTTCCCTTGTAAGAAAGAAAAACAGTTAAAGAAAAAACACTTACGGTGATCATGACTGATAGCATATATAACTTTCTGCACACATATTCCACCAGCTCTCCAAGGAGAAGGGAAAGATTCATTTCCTCATCTCTTCTCTAGGGCCAAGAATGGTTATTACAATTGCAAAGCATTCAGCTTTATTCTTTGTTTATTTTGTTTATGTTTTCATAGTCACTACACAGATATTTTGTTTCCTAGTTGTGTTTATTTTTCTCTGTTAGTACATATATCTTCCCAAATTTTTATCTCTTTCTCATATTCATCATTTCTTATGGTGCAATTATAGACCAACTATATACCAGAGTTTGTTCAATAATTTCCAGATTCTAGTATTTTGCTTACACGAAACTGCTATTTTGTTAAAAGTAATATTTTCTTATATATGAACCCTTCCTTTTGGTCATTGACCTACTTGTTTTATATAGCCAGCAATGAAATATCTAGGTCAAAGCATATGAAAAAATTTAATTCTTTTTCTCACATAATCCCAAGTAGTTTTTCAGGATATTTGGAAAAATTTATGTCTTTGTCTAGATACCACCCATGTAGCATCATGCCTTCTAATTTCTAAGCACTGTTGGTTGCCTGAACTATCATGTGATCTCATTAACTGCTTGAAGATAAAGCCAATATTGAGAATCCAGTTAATGTATTTGGGATATACTTATTTTCCATTCCCTCCACATTGTTTCTTCACTGATTTGGACTCTTATTATACTATAAATGAACTTCAAAGTGAGACCAACTGAGGGTGAAGTTCTTCTCTGTGTCTTGGAAACTGAGGATAGACTAAGAGGATACACATACACACATGTGAGTGTATATATACACACGTGTGTATATACATGTACATATACACACAGACATATGCATGCATGTTTGTGCATGTGGTCTCACATTCAATTATTTGACCATTGTTTCCTCATTTCTAAAAATCCAAGAGGTAATAGTAAAAAAGATAAAACACATTTAATATAACTACAAAATAGATGTCTATCAGCAAAAAGAAAAAAAAAATATTTACATAAATCAAATTGCAAAATGGCTCTTAAAGAAACAGAGAACAATTTAATATCTAGAAGAAAATTCAATGCCCATAGTTGGATCATGCCAATATAATAAAAATAGCAATGCTACTAAATTCACAGTTTTAATATTATATGGATCAAAATTTCAATAACATATACCACAAACTCATTAGAAAAACAACAAAATTCGTTTGGACTGCTAGCTTCTTTGCTTTCACCAGACATAAAGCTTTCTTGTCTCCTCATACCTACTCTGTCCCCCAAGTCCTGTTGTACTTATTTGATTCAGTGACACCAGCTTCCTTGCTGTTCTTCACGCTAGACACTCCATCTCCTGACTCTCACCATTTAGACTTTCTCCCACTCCTGGAATGCTGTCTGTCCTTATCTCTGCCCCCTGATTTCTTTCAAGTCTCCCAGCTCAAGCCCCACCTTATACAGGAAGGCTTTGTGGATCCTCCTTAATTCTAATGCCTTCCCTTTATTAGTAACTTCCAATTTATCCTGTTTCTATCATATTGATACATAGTTGTTAGTATGTTGTCTCCCACTCCTGTAAGACTGTGTACTTCTGCCATTTCTTGTATTCCTAGTGCTTAGCGCAGTGCCTGGCACATAGTAAGCACCTAAAACATTTTTGATGACTGACATCAAGATGACACTTTGTTCTTTGTAACTTTCACCCTTCTGGCATAGGCAGAACAAATGACTTCCTACTTCTATATGACAGCTAGCAGGTTCTTTAGATATTTTGCCTCTTTAACAAAACAATTTCTAGTCATTTCCCATTCCTGGTTGTTCTTGGGATTGCTTCCAGCTTAACAATATCCTTCCTAAATTTTAGAACTGAACAAAATACTATAGGTTGGAATATAATGCTACCATCATTTCCCTTTTCTTGGATATTATTTCTCTGTTAGGTGAATCAGGGGATAGAGTGCCAGGCCTGGAGTGAAGCATGCCTGAGTTCGAATCCAGCCTCAGAAACTTACTAGTTGTGAGACCCATGACAAGTCACAAACCTTTGTTTATCTCAGTTTCCTCATCTGTAAAATGTGTGTAGTAACAGTGCCTCCCTCCCAGGGTTGTTGTGAGGATTGAATGGACTAATAATTGTAAAGTGCTTAGTACGGTGCCTGGAAAAAAGTCAGAGCTACATAAATATTAGCCCTCCTCCTCCTTCTTCCCTAATTCTTTTACTCTTTTGTGTTACCAAAAATTAGTGCATATATACATATATATATATATACATACATACATATATATATGTACATATGCATATGTGTGTTATATTTGTTAAATCCAGCTGAATCATATTTTTAATCCAAAATTCCAAGATCTCATTTATATACATTAAAAAATAAAATTTTACTGATTCATTATACAACTTAACTCCTCAGCCATTCTAATGATATTCACTATCAACTTTAGCTACCAGGATTGTAGAAAGAAAACTGTTCATATTCCCCCTGTTTTAGCTACTCATCCCAGAATATGAAGTAGCATCGCATCATTTATAAAGTGTCCTCAGAACCAGAAATCGCTGCATTAAAGTACTCTGTTACATACTAGCTATGTAATCCTGGATAAGTTACCTAACTTCTTAGTGATATAGGTAATTCTCTAAGATAATAAATTTCATGGTTGGTGCTAATGGAAAATAGGTCTTTTGATTTTATAATGCCTTCACTAAAACATATACATTTTACACATGTATTACCATCTGGCTTGGCATTAGTAGATAGTCTTTATAAAATGCTGTGCCTGTGACTCTTTTAAAAAAAATCCTCATCTAGTCCTCAACTTGATGGCAATGAGCCTTCCTAAGCCTGACTTGGTTGTTTTTTGAGTGACAGACATAAAGACATTTCACTCAGCCTGTATAGGTCCTTGGCCAGACTGCCCAAGAGCTGCTTTCCATTTGCTGAGCGCTCTAAAACCTAGGATTACCTTCATGCTATGGACAGTAAGACATAGGAATAGGACTTTAATGGAATAATTTCACAATATAAATTAATACCATACATTGAATCTTTTATTATTCAAACTTAGTAACCTCCAATCTCAGATTTAGTAGCCTGAGAACACGGTATCTAGTATGTTTAGTAGATAATTAATGCTGCCTTGGAATGTTAACACAAAAATATGATGGGATTCCACAAATATTTATTAAATACCCAACAGGATGACAGAAACTTAAAAATACAATAAAATAATTACTCATTTCATTATCAAAAAGATGTATATGTGTATATATCAGCATATAAACATATGTATATATGGATTCATGTATGTGAATATGTATATATATGAGTGTGCATACATATACACAAATATGGAGATATGTATTTTTCTATAGAATGAACGTTTTAGTAGCTTCAAGTGACTCCATACCTTAAGTTTGCTTATGTTATGAGGAATTTCTATCTATACATGAATATACATAGAATTAGTTTAACCAACAATAGGATGTGTCTATTCTGAATAAAGCACATCCTTGATATAACGTATACTTGCTAGATTTGATGACAATAGTATTGGAATCACAAATACAAACTCTTGTATAAACAGGCTGTTTCTGTGATACTGGATTATGACTTTTCAATTACCAGATGTTTTTTAGTGTTTACTTGGGATTTTAGAAACAATGTGATTTTTCCTGTAAGCATTCACAATGCGATAAGCCTTTATTGTGATCATGTTTGAAAGCAAACATACAGGAAAAGAAGGGAAAATCTCAGCATGGTGGAGAAAGATTAGAGTATTTTGACCTAGAAAGAACTAAAATATACCACACAAGTCACTTTGTTTCACAATTATGGGCAGAAACAAAAACAAAAGTCATAGCAACACCTTCAGAGAAGGCTCAAATTCTTTAATTGATATGTTAGAGCATCAAGACCTCTTTTCTTGATTAAAAAAATGCTTTCACCAAAATTACCTTTCCAAAGGCTTTTTTTTTCTCTCAAATTGTCCTTTGTAATCAATGATCACATTTTTTTTGTTGAGGTTGGGTGATATATTTCATGCAATTAATTTCAATGAAAAAATACGTTTTAAATAGAAACGACTTCTCATTAAAGTTTTCCAACATATATTGCCATCTGAACAAGAAATATAGTTCTAGTTTGACTCGATTTATTATTTAATGAAAAACTACAAAATTATATGGAAAGATTGATATTTGTTTTAGGTTCAACAATTTTACATTAGTCATAGTGTTGTAAGATGTAAATATAGACCTAAAGGTGACATGAGTGCCCTTTTTATATCAAATTTTTAGGCACAGATTCTTATTAGAGACAGTTTATATCATGTGAAGAATGGAGTCCTTAGTATCAGGAGAACTTGAATTTAAAGGACCACTCCTTTAGTCATATAACTGTAAAGATATCTATGGGATTTAGCTTCTTCATCTGTAAAATGGAAGTAATTGGACTTGTGCTCTCTACTAGGGTGGTTTGATGAAGTGCTTTATTACCTATAATTTGGGGGATTTTTGTCTGAGTCTGTGATATCATTAATGCTGGTATTCATACCAAGGCTATAGACTGATCCCTGACTTGGAATCTGTTGCAGCTCTTGTCCAAGATCTCCAAAAAAGATCCAAAGTTGTCTACCAGTTATTCTCAAATCTTGGTTAAAATCTCTTGACATTGACCCCAAAATAGCGAAATATGTAGGCCAACAATTATTTATTCTTCCATCTCTCTATATTAATTGATTAGCAAACAATTATTAAACAATTAATATGTGCTAGGCACTGCACTAGACCTAAGGAATACAAATACAAAACTGAATCTATCCCTGTCCTCAATGTTCTTACATTCTAAAACCTCTCCCTTTGACTTTTTATGCATCTATCTATCTATCTATCTATCTATCCATTTATCTATTGTCTATCATCCATCCATCTATCTAACTTTCTGTCTATCTGTCTATCTATCATCTATCTGTCCAATGAAAACTTTTTTCTACTTGACCAGTATAATTCTTCTTTGGTTCTACATTATATCCCAGTCGTGCTGAACTGAACGTATCTCTCCATTCCCTATTGGAGCTTCTTTAGTTTTTATTTTCTTGAGAAGGGGATGGTCGATGATGAATAAACCCACAAAATCAATGGAAGGTCTTTATGAAAGGAGAGCAGGTCAGTGGGAGTTTTTACAAGTACTGTGCTATTTCCAAAGTTAATCCAACCTATTCTACTCATCTCCTATTGAATCCAGTTCACACAGCATCGATAATGTCTGTGCAAGATCTATGTGCTGATGGCTGAACTCTCCCTACTGCTTCTTTTTATAGATGATATTGTGCTAATTTCATAATGTTTCATAACATTGTAGAGCTTTCAAAACAGATCTATAGACATTCAAAAGAGTTCAGGGGACAGAGACTGATGATTGACTATGGCATACAATTGAGTAGAAAACCCACAGATTGGGTGTTCCAGTGTGCATACTGTGAAGTTATATAGACATCTGGCTTATGTGAATAAGAGATAGAAGAAGGAGAGGAGAGAGGGAGTTGAGGGGGAAGAGAGAGAAACAAGAAAAAAGAAGAGGAAAGGGGAGGAAGAAACAGTAGGAGAAGAAAAAAAGGAGGAGAATAAAAAAGGAAAAGGAGGAGAAGAAAGAAAAATGATGAATAAGAAAGGAAGAAAAAAGAAAGAGAAAGGAAGGAAGGCAGGAATGAAGAAAGAAAAGAAAGAAGGAGAGAAAGTAAGAGAAAGAAAGGAAGGAAGGAAGGAAGAAAGGAAGGAAGAAAGAAAGAAAGAGAAAGAAAGAAAGGAAGAAAGAAAGAAGGAAAGAACAAAAAACCACTTTGGCAGCAGTATAGAACATTGACCAGAGTTGAGAGAAATTTGAGAGGAGATCAATTAGAAAGGTTTTTGATTAATCTAGATGAAAGGTGATGAGGGCCTTGAAATAAAATGGTAGTTCTATGAATAGAGAGAAAGTATCTGGCACAAGAAATGTTATTCACATGGATTTGGCAACTGGCTAGACATGTGGGGCTAAAGAGAGTGAAGATCAAAGAGTAACCATTCTCTTTACAAAGAAAAAAGAGTTCTGCCTGGGGAATCCTACAGTTTTGATATCCATCACTCCAAATTTCACATTCTAAACATGAATCACTTTTAATTGGCTTAGGGCAAAAACCATTTTCATTATACTTTATGAATGATCTGAGGTGATTGAGATAGAAGGTAATTTTAACATTATGAGATTTTCTCCTTAGATGCAGTTTTTAAAAACTGCATTGGATAAAAGCTGAGTGGCATGTACAAATATGTTATTATTATACACAAATTTCCCAGAAAGTAAGATTTCTGTTTTAAATCATGCAAAATAATTTATCTCTGATCTGACCTAAAATTTAAATGAGCAAAAATTGAAGCTTCCTTGCACCAATGTAATCCATTCTTCGATATCAGTCACAGAGGTAATGGAAATAATAATTGGGTTGAGACATTCTATTTCACCTCTGTAGGTTGCCAAAATATGTCTTCTAAAACACAGTAGGGAGTCAAGTTCTACATTTGGAACCAGAATTTCTTTCTCACATCCCAGTAAATCCACAGAGAGCTTCCTCTCAAAGGTTTAATCTGCTTCAGCCTTTGACTCAGATCAAAGGATTCATACTGAGTGATACTAATCTATTTATATGTAGTACATAGGTGTTGCCATTCCAAATCAATGTGTTTAAATATATAGAGGAAAATGACATTTCCCAAATATTTCAGTATGTTATTCCTATTCAGACTGTTATAATGAAAATAAATTTCCTTTTTAAAAAAAAAGCTTTATAAGATTTTGAGAGATAATTTGGCTTCTTGTCTAGGGATATTCACAATCTGGACAGGTAAACTATTCAAGGAGGAGGCTTAGAGGTTAGAACAAGTCATACAACTGAAACAAAATAGTTTAAGTTATTCTCTAGCAGCATATGAGTTTATTAGCATTAGGCAAACACCAGTCATGAAAACAGCTGGAGTTGTACTGCCACCACGGTAAGGGATTGAGGGGGGCACTTCTACAGGAGTTCAAAGGGATTATACACAGGAAGGGCAGAAAAAATTATGCTTCCATGGAATCAGTAAAGAAAATCTTCTCCAGATCTGAGTTTCAACACTTAAAAGATACATTTTAAATCCGTAGCAACTACTTTGATATAAAGAAAAGAAGAAGCTAGAGGGTTTTTACATACTAAAATTGTAATCACAGTCACCTGAGTCCAGGTGCTCAGGGTTCTTTGAAAGCTGCAGAATTTCTAGAGAAAAATATGTTACTCTGGATTTTAGGATGAGTTATTAAAAATAGGAAAAGAATAAATTGAGTCAGTGATGGAAGCTGCAAAATATTTCTTTTGATTTTATTTCAAATGATGTATTTTCTCATAAATTTCCTTATTACGTAATTAAGTATATGAGTCACACTATTATATAGTACATAGGGAGATAGCTTCAGAATTAAACCTTGGATTCAAATTCTACCTTAGACACATATTGGCTATGTGATATTAGGGAAGCCACTTAATCTCCAAGACCCTCTGTCTTATCAGACAGTAGTTTCTAAGTTGCTTTGGTGGAGAGAGTTCCATGACATCAGAGCTCCTTAAACCAATGAAATCATAGCTCAAGTACCTATCCCAAAAGTCAATACTTTGAATTCATATTTATTCATATTCTTATTTTAATGTTCATATTCATTTATTCTTATTCTCATGTTCATATTCATTAAACAGAAAATTTGGCTGTGAAGATGTTTCCCAAATAATTGTCTCTTTTTAATTCCAATTTAATTTATTTTGTATATTTGAATACTCTTCAATTTTATGTATTTGCAAGTGTCCACTTCATTATTTATGATTTTTTTTATTAAAGGTTAACATAAGTCATCTAGGGTCAGGAGCATGGAAGAACAAGAGCAAAAGAAGAGTGGTTTAGGACAATGGATACTATTGGGTCTCATCATAATGTTCTTCAACCCCCAACTGAATTGTAAATGGTGGTCCAAAAAAATGATCCTATAAAACGTTGCCCTCAGGTTTGGTTTAAATAGGTTACATGTAGCTTTCTTCATTTCTGTTGGTTGATGGGTACGATGTCTGGGTTTTTTATAGTTTCCACACCAGAGGAGGTTCATGAGACAGGCAAGTCCGACCATGCATTTATTAGGAATGAAGTGAGTTTAGAATGATGCATATATAGTTTCCCAACTGGGATGTCACACAAAGGGCAAACATGAACAATGGTCCCAGAGATCCTCAAACAGGGGTTGACATGGTTAGACCTGTGCTTTAGGGAGATGGCATTAGCAGCAGTGTGGCTGAAGTTTTGAAGAGAGATTGAGATGAGAAGTAGGAGGTCTCCTTAGGAGATTATATTGCAGTAATACAGGAGATGATGATTAGGGTTTAAATTTGGGTTAGTATCCTGTTTTGTGGAGAGAAGACTTATCCAAGAAATATTGTCACAGTAGAATGGAAAAGATTTGGAAATCAGTTGCCTTCTGATGTTTCCTGTAGCTTGGTGCCTACTGAGCCATAGAGGAGGCTGGGGGACAGTGGATAGAGTGCTAGCCCTGAAGTCAGGAAGACCTGAGTTGAAATCCTGCCTCAGTTCTTTACAAGCTATGTAATCGTAGGAAAATCACTTACATTTTCTCTGCCTGAATTTCCTGAATTATAGAATGGGGATCACAGCACATGGGTTGGAAGGTTATTGTCAGAATTAAATGAGATTTTATTTGCAAAGAGCTTAGTACAGTGATAAACATGTAGTAGGTGCTTAATCAATGCTTATTCTCTTTTGTGTTGTAGACTGATTAACTAAAATTTAATATTATTATTACTTAACAAGAAGAAGATGACAATTAAGTGCTTCAAAATGTTTCAAGGTGGGGCATGTAAGGGAATTATGGAGTGTTGGGGCAGACTGTTGAATGTTCTTCTAACACAAACACAGCTGATTCAATATCCTTGAATATACACCATAAAACAAAATAGGATAATTAAATTGCCCTTTATTGATAATCATTTTAACAGCATATGCTTAATTCCTTATGTCAGATTCCATTACAGGGAAATTTTAAATGAAAAATAGGCAGTAATAGATTACAAGCAGCAGTGGCTACAAGCCTTAAGGTACTTACGAAATGGGATAATTAAGCACAGAGATGATAAGTTATTTGGATATTAGAATCCCATAGTTAGGATAAGCAAAGATTAATTTCTCCTAGAAAGAAGGGAAGCAAAGCACTCAAAACTTAGTTGTCATCATTGTTGTTAGTCCTTTGCATAGTTTTGGAAGAGGACGAATATGTGGAACAAGTGCGACACTGTCAAATATTTCAGGAAAATCATCGTGTCTATGATGACACACATCACTGCCACAAATATTCATAGTTTCATTAAAAAAAGGTGTCAACACCATTCCATAGCTGATACCCAGAAGTTAGAATGCTTCAAAAAGCCTATCACTCTTCATTAAAACATATTTAAAAAAAACTAAATTAAAAATGGTGTTTTTCTTTTAAACTGCATATATCAGGAAAACAAACACCACCAACAACAATAACATTACCATAGATTGGAACTCTGTGCTAGTGTGTTGCAACTGGAAAAAATATTCTCAATAGAATGCATTTACAATGATATTAGTTGTCCTGAAATAATTTTAAAGATAACATTTGCTGTCTCACACTAAAGATTAAATTGCTGTTCTTAATATTATTCCATTGTCAGTACAAATAAATTAGAAAATAGAATGCTGATACTGTTTTTGTATTTCACAATGACCTTAAAAACACCCCAGATAGAATAATTCAATCTCAAAATCAAAATAATAATTTTGTGTTATACCAAAATTAAAATTTAAGAAAATGAAATCAAATGGAACTTACATTTCAATTGCTGATACAAAAGTGTTACTTTCATGTAAAAATTGTACTACTTTTTTGTACCATTATTTACAATGGTTAAATACACACAGAGAGCAAAAGTACAAAATTAAAATATTCAAGTCTAAACACAAATTATCCCCTAGCTTCTAACATAACATTGGGTAACAGAATACAATGTCCTATTAAATATAATGAGCACTCATGTACTTTTTGATGGCAGCCATCAATCTACCTCATCCTGTGATGGGAATTTTTTTTAATTTAAATCTGTTACAATCAAAACAAGGATTGAATTATATTTTAAGGGAAATTTTGAAGTGAAGACTTATTTTGTGAATTATAGGACTTTATGTAAAAAGAGCATGCATTTTCAAGAGCCAATGTGTTATATAGCAAAAATTCTAAGAAGCAAATATAGAACATCAAAATCTGTTAAATTCTCAGAAAATAGAGTATAATACTAATAACAATATTTGATGGTTAAAAATATTTTCATGAAAGCAAAAAGAGTTCAGTACTAATAGTTTATAAAATAAAATATTTTAAAATTATTTCACCTTTATCTCCTTTTTAACATCTATTTTTATTTGTTTTATAATATAACATTAGTAGGCTATGTGTATAATTCATAACTAAACATTCCATCTATCTATCTTTCTAGCTCTTCAGCTATCTCTCTATTTGCTGGCCCTGGACACCGAGGGTTTAACGAACCTGTCTATGGTCACAGGGTTGGTATGTGTTCAAGAGCTGGCCTGCTTTAAGCCCAGCTGCTTCTCAACAACTGCTTATTCTTTTTTTTCTTTTTTTTTTAAATTTATTTACTTATTTTTAGTTTACCACACATGGTTCTACATAGTTTTGAGTTCCAGATTTTCTCCCCTCCCTCCCCCCTCCCCAAGACGGCATGGAATCTCATATAACTGTCATGTATAACTTCGCATTGAATTAATTTATGCACTAGTCAAGTTGTGGAGAAGAATTTTGACCAATGGAATGAATCATGAGAAATAAGAAACAGAACCCCCCAAAAAAAAAAAAAACCCAAGAACAAAAACAAAAGAGAAGCAAAAAAGGCGAGCATGTAGTGCACCTCGATCTATATTCAAACTTCACAGTTCTTTCTCTAGATGAAGATAGCATTCTCCATGGTGAGTCCCCTGGAGTTGTCCTTGCCCCTTAGGTTGCTGAGAAGAGCGCAGTATGTTAGGGTTGGTCCTCACAGAATCCATATATCTGTGGCTGTGCACAACGTTCTCCTGGCTCTGCTCCGCTCACCCAGCATTATGTCGTGTAGGTTTTTCCAGGTTGTTACGAAGTCTGCATCATCCCCATTTCTTATGGCACAATAGTATTTCATCACCTTCATATACCACAGCTTGTTCAGCCATTCCCCAATTGATGGGCATCCCTTTGATTTCCAATTCTCGGCTACCACAAAGAGAGCTGCTATCAATATCCTTGTACATATGGGTGCTTTTCCTGCTTGTGTGATTTCTTTGGGATACAACCCTAGAAGTGGTATTGCTGGGTCAAAGCGTATGAACATATCTATAGCCCTTTGGGCATAGTTCCAAACTGCTCTCCAAAATGGCTGGATCAGCTCACAACTCCACCAGCAATGCAACAATGTTCCAATTTCCCCACATCCTTTCCAGCATTTATCATTTTCCTGTTTTGTTATTTTAGCCAATCTGACAGGAGAGATGTGGTATCTAAGAGTTGTTTTGATTTGCATTTCTCTAATCAGTAGTGATCCAGAGCATTTTTTCATATGCCTATAGATAGCTTTAATTTCTTCCTCTGAAAACTGCCTGTTCATATCCTTTGACCATTTCTCAATTGGGGAATGGCTTGTATTCTTATATATTTGGCTCAGTTCCCTGTATATTTTAGAAATGAGGCCTTTATCAGAGATACTAGTTGCAAAGATTTTCTCCCAATTTTCTGCTTCCCTCCTAATTCTTGTTGCATTGGCTTTTTTTTGTACAAAAACATTTCAATTTGACATAATGAAAATTATCCATTTTGCATTTTGTAATGCTCTCTATCTCTTGTTGGGTCATGAATTCTTTACTTTTCCATAAATCTGATAAGTAAACTATTCCTTGCTTTCCCAAATTACTTATAGTATCAGCTTTTACTCCTAAATCATGAACCCATTTTGACTTTATTTTGGTATATGGTGTAAGATATTGGTGTATGCCCAGTTTTTGCCCTACCATTTTCCAATTTTCCCAACAGTTTTTGTGAAATAGTGAATTATTAGCCCAGAAGCTGGCCTCTTTGGGTTTATCAAAGAGTAGATTGCTAAACTTGTTGATTTCTCCTACTTGTGTGCCTATCCTATTCCACTGATCCACACCCCTGTTTCTTAACCAGTACCAGGCAGTTTTGATGACTGCTGCTGTGTAGTACAGTTTAATATCTGGGGTGGCTAAGCCACCTTTTCTAGCATGTCTTTTCATTAATATCCTAGATACTCTAGACCTCTTGTTTTTCCAAATGAATTTTGTTATTATTTTGTCCAGCTCAGTAAAAAAAAATTTTGGTAGTTCGATTGGTATGGCACTGAATAGATAGATTAATTTAGGTAAAATTGTCATTTTTATTATATTAGCTCGGCCTAACCGTGAGCAACTGATATTTTTCCATTTATTTAGATCTGATTTTATTCGCGTGAAAAGTGTTTCATAGTTATGTTCATATAGGCCCTGGGTTTGTCTTGGCAAATAGACTCCCAAATATTTTATAGTGCCTTCAGTACCTTTGAATGGAATTTCTCTTTCTATCTCTTGCTGTTGGGCTTTGTCAGTAATAACAACTGCTTTATTTTGAGCTAAAATCTGCCTCCTTGCAGATTATACCTACCATAGCCCCTCTCCTCCCACCTTGTATAGCAATAGAGAAGGAAAATGTATGTTTCCAAATGCAAATATCCTATTTCTAAGGCTGCAAAGCTAGTGATTGAGATGCCTGGTCCAAGTGGCACAGAGGAGAGAAGTATGGATTTGAAGTAAGGGAGACAAATATAGTTCTCCTCCCTAAGATACTTGTCCACTCTATGGCTTTGAATATCACTTAACCTCCCTCAAACTCAGTTTCTTCATCTGTAAAATGAAGACAACAATAGCACCTACCTCTCAGGATTCTTGTGAGGATTAACTAATATAATAGATGCAAAGTGCTTTGCAAATGTGATTTTTTATTATCCCATTACTTCTCCTCCTCTTCCTCTTCGTCTTCCTTATCTTTCTCCCACTTTTCCTCCTCTTCTTCCTCTTCCTTCTCTTCTTCCTCTTCTTCCTCTTTCTCCTGCTCTTCCTCTTCTTCCTCATCTTCCCCTTCCTCCTCATCTTTTTCCTCTTCTTCCTATTCTTCATCCTCCTCCTCCTCCTCTTTCTCCTCATTTTTCTCCTGCTCTTCTTCTTCCTCTTCTCATCCTCTTTTTCCTGCTCTTCTTCCTCTTCTTCCTTCTCCTCCTCTTTCTCCTCTTCTTCATCTTTTTCCTGTTCTTCATCCTCTTCTTCCTCCTCTTCTTTTTCTTCCTCCTCCTCATCTTTCCCCCCTCCTATCTCCACTGTATACTTTGTCCCATTTCACTCTTTAGGGATGGAAGAGAAAGAGGCACTCAGAGAAAGAGCATGAAATTGAAAGCCACTCCTGCATTTACCCAGCACACCCTGCTGTGGAGACAAGTTGCTATATGCCTCTGGCTAGGTCACTCTTCTCTACTGTCCAGACAATTATGTGAATGCTGCTGAGGAGCCATCTCCTTAGCATATCAGTCAAAGAGCAGCTCCCTCCACAGCCAAGGCAGCTAAACATCCTGGAAAGTTTGAGAGAAGACCAGACAAAAATAATGCCTGCAGAGGGAACAGGCCCAGGTCACAGTCCCTTTTCCATGTTCCTATCCCTTAGCTGGGCCTCTTGTCCCAGGTAACCCAGTCACTTGACACTCACAGGAATGAAGTCTAGTCCAGCTTAGACCAGGGGTTGTTCCAGACAGAAAAAGGATTTCTTTGCCCCACCCACTCCAAATGCTCACATGCTCTTCCTCTTAATATTAACTATAGCAACTACTAGCAGTACCGCTAACACTGCTGCTGCTACTGCTACTACTACTACTACTGTGGTAGTTCAATCATTCAATTGTGTCTCACTCTTTGTACCATACCTTTCATGAGGATTTCTTGGTGAAGACACTAGAGTGGTTTACCATTCCCTTCTCTGGCGGATTAAGGCAAACAGAAGTTAAGTGACTTGTTCAGGGTCCGTCACACATTTAGTAAGTGTCTAAGGTCGTATTTGAATTCAAGCTTTCCTGACTCTGGGCCCAGTGTTCCATTCACTGTCCTGCCTAGCTTTCTCCTCCTCCTCCTTCTCCTCCTCCTCCTCCTCCATAAGATTTACATAGCATCTACCATGAGACAGGCAGTGTGTTAAGTGCTTTATACCTATTACTTCGTTTGATCCTTACAACATCCCTTGGAAGTAGGTGCCATTATGTTCTCCATTTTACAATTGAGAGGACTGAGGCAAACAGAGGTTAAGTGACTTGTCCAGAGTTATAGAGTTAATAAGTAAGTCTGGGTTTACTTTCTGACTCCAAACTCAGTGCCCTACCTACCACACTGCTCAGGTGACTCTGAAATGCCAATATCTCTGAAGAACTAAAAATGAGTGTCATAGGGGATGCTATTGCTATACTCTATTCTCTGAGTTTCTTTCTCTTTTGAAAGTCCCAGGCATGACCCACCTCAAAGATTGTGATAATCTAAATCAGTGTCACTGGTGCAAGGGTGTGCTGGAACCTTGGAAGTATAATTCCCAGAATTCTAGTAAGTTCAAAAACTCTTACTGCCCATATTTCACAGAAAACCTCTGTGAATGGACAATTTGGCAGTCCCAGAGTTAAGTAGAAGGAAAAAATAAGGTTGGATTAAATTTGAGACTTTGCTCAATATTTTCAGGTATTCTAAGCTGGATCCAGGAAAAAGCTTTTTTTTTTTTTAAACATCGACAGCCTGTTGATGTCATATGACTGTGAAGCAATCATGGGAAAAATTAAAGACATATAGTTGCAGGATATTGACCAAAGGAATATGAAGACATGAGTGGTAGTTTTAAGATGATTGACAACTATTTGTGTATGAGGACATAATTGATTCAAATTGTAGAATGAGTCCTACTGTTTTGAACATATTCAATGTGGAAATTAGTTTTGTTTTTCTATGCCTATTTTTGCAAGAGTTTTGTTTTGTTTTTGTCTTTTTTCCTCCAACAATGACAGAGGAGGGTATATTTGAGAAAGAAAATAACTATTTGTAAATTTAAAAAAAGATGTCTTTAAGGAAAAAGTATGACTGGAAAAGTGGGTAGGCAGTTTGGTTCACGAGAATAGAGTTTTCCAAAACATTTTCCTAAGAATACCTTTAATGTGTTGTATGAATTTTCTATGGCACCTTTATGGAAAAGCATAGATATATATTGCCAATTGATAAGAAGTATGGTAGCAAAAAAACTTCCAATAATTAGAATTGTCTAAAAGTGCAATGACTTTGTCTTCAGTAGTTGTAAGTCCCCACTCAGAAGTATTGAAACAAAATCTACCAGGTCATTTGAAGTATATGTTGTCATATGCATTTTTGTCTAGGTATGGGTTGGACTGGATGACCTCAGTTCTGCCATTTTGAAATTCTTCTTAATTTTGGATAGTTTTCAATCTATCCGAGTAAATACATCTCAGTAAGACAGATCATAGATCCACTCACCTATCAAAGTTTATTCCAAGTTAGGAAATTAGTGCTTATCTTGGCTGATGGATTTTTTCTCAAATATTTTATTTACTTTTGTGTAGAGAAGATGAAATGTTTTTTAAAAAATCAATGAATCTGTCCAAGTTGCCATATAACTATGTGTTATCAGTTGTGTTTTCATGAAATGATTTTTTCTCTGCCTGCTATTGGTTCTTCTCCATTGGAGTCCCACTCTCAGGGCTTCTAACAATTTCCAGGGCAAGTTTTGACATATAGATTTAGGATTTTGGGTATGAGGTTATTTTTTAATTTGTGTTATTTCAAAGATGATCAGCGAACAGGCTCTATAATGGTCTTCTTTGCCTAATGGAACTGTTGCTACTTAGAACCATCAGTGCTTAATGACAACCTCAAACTGAAATTAGGCAGGTAAAGAAAATGAACACACATGAAAGGGAGATACAAATTAAAGGCATTGTCAAATAAGCTGCTGATTTTCTAAAGTTGCTAAGCAACTATTGTTAGGTAGATAGGCTAAAGAATTTTTCTTGATTTTAATGGGTTTGATAAAATAATATGTAATTGTTCTGTGCACATTACAGTTTAACACTGAATATAAACTTATTTTCCCCTCCCCACTCATAAACGAAACCAAATAATAATCACTTGCCATTTTTAACTATCCTCAAATTATCTAGGTATCACGAATGTCAATTGAAAATTTATGGAGTAGCAAGTAATTATCAGCAAACTACTTAAGATCATTTTTACATCTAATCTGGGGCAGTAAAGATGCAGTCCACTCAGCAAAACCTTGGCATAACCTTTATTCAGTTCAGAAAATTCTATTAATTCTAATTGTTCCTGGCGTAATGAAAGTGTGATTCAGTATTCTGTAACTGCCCTTTGACAATACCTTTATGGGGATGTACACACAGCAAGCAAGGATGTGTGAGTTGTCCAACTTGTACATATATGAACTCAGTACAATTCTCTAGCTTCTAATCAAAATAAAATATTTTAAAACAATCTTTATGTAAAGTCTCCCCTCCCTCACCCCCTTTACAAGATGTTGCATAGACAATTGGGGAAACTCTTAACTAAAAGATGAATGGAGTAGGGCAAAGAGGGTTGGGTTTGAAATCAAAAGAAATCTGGATTTGATTCCCCTATATCAGGGGTGGCGAACCTGTAGTCTTGAGGCCCCATGTGGCCCTCTAGCTCCTAAAGTGTAGTCCTTTAACTGAATCTGAACTTCACTGAATAAATCCCTTTAATTCAATGAAGTTTGGATTCAGTCAGAGGGCCTTTTTTGAGGACCTAGAGGGCCACATGGTGCCTTGAGACCACAGGTTCTCCACCCTTGCCCTAAATTATTAGAACCTCCCTAAAATTACAATTTACTTATTTGTATATATTTATACATTCATATATTGTCTCCATTGACACACTGCAATCTCACTGAGTATAGGGAATATTTCCTTTGTTTTTATGTCTCCAGTGCTGAGGAACTGCTTGGTACATAGTAAACATTTAAGAAATATCAACTGATTGAATTATTCCTAGCTCTGACACTTGCTACCTACATCATATTAGTTAAGTCACTTCACCACTCCAAGACTCAGCTTCATCATCATAAAACAAGACTAATCAAAATTGCAAAACCTACCATATTTGTCTCTTAAACTTTGTGAACTTTAAAGTATTATTGAAAAATGATTTACAATTATTAATCTCTCTGGGTCTCTCAGTTCCCTTTAAAATTCATGGGCTAGAATTAGATGATGTCTATGGTTCTTCCAGTTTTAAATCAATGACTCTAAATCATAGGGCCATCTTCAAGAACTTACCTATCTCCTTTTCTATTTCTTAGCTAGGATCTAGGGAAATCATTCCAGGAATATCAGCAACTTGATTGTTTGTGGCTTAAAATATCTATGTAAAAATATTCTATAATGTTTCTAACAAACAAAATTTGATTTAAGTAGGGCTAAATTATATGTATTGACAATAATTTCTCAAAACACATTCTACATGATAAAGTGTGATGTTTTGGTGCCCTCTGATTTTAATTTAATTTAATTTAATTTTTAAAGTCTGTGACAAAAGATGGATAGCTTATTATAATAAGAATCCATCACCACTAACAAGAAAGTAAAAGGGAAGGGATTAAGACAAGGTACCTTTGTTTACATTCTCTGTCTGACTCCATCTCCCATCCACAACCTGAATTTAATTCCATAGGTCACAGAATCATATACTCTCAGAGTTGAAAAGGATTTTAGAGGCCATAGAGTTCAACACCTACATGGAAAAATTTCCCTATTACACATATCCTTTCCACATGTAGTCATTTAGCCTTTGATAATGGTTAAGAGTGATATCATGAAAATAGTTCTGTGTTTTGAGTCAAATGACTTGAGTTTGAATACTCGTCCTGCCATTCAACATCTACGTGTCCCCTCTAGGTCACAATTAATTCATCTGTAAACTAAAGTGGTTGGACCTGAGGTCCTCTAAGCTCTCTCTATATGATTTTATAAACCTTCTGAGTCATTCCATTGTATTTCTGGATAGCTCTAGTCCTTAGGAAAGTGTCCCATTGATTCTCTTAAATCTTAATTTACCCCTTTGCAATTTCTAGCAATACAAATATAATGAAAATACCATGCAAAAATAAATGAATGAATAAATAAAAAAGCAAAGAAATAAGTAAAATGAATGAATGAATGTACCTAAATCATACAAATTTTCAGGGAAGTATTGTCACAATAGCCAAATTGACTCTAACCTACTCTTTTAGCTTGATTATTCACATAGAAAGCCCTAAGTCATGAGCTTAAAAATGAAATGAAATAGAACAGAACAGAATAAAACAGTCCAAGGCTTAAAACAAGAAAAAAGATTTCCTTAGAGGAAGATGTTTGTGTCTAGCAGTACGAAGCCAGGTGCAGTCACTCAATATTTCTTGATGAAAGAGAGGGAGAAAAGATTAAGGAGTGAGTTGATAAAAGGATCCGATTCAACACAAAGATTGGACTTGAAAAGAGCCAGCAACTCAGAGAAAGCTTGATTTAAGTCAAGTAACTGGTTATAGCCCTTCTGTTGTGGCCACTACTGAACTCCCTTCGCCCCTTTCAAACCTTGCCTGCAAAAGCTAAATAGACCATCTTCTAAGGAATACTTCACTAAATCATCTTGCCAGACCAGATTACATTCATCAACTAGAGACCATTGCCCACAACTCACTCCCTTTGCTTCTCATTCAAGAGACCCATGACATGATAGAAATAGCCCATTGTTGATAAAAAAAAAAAACAACTTTTAAAGAGTTTTTCTGAGTGTGAAAACTATACATCTATGCTACTGACACCATTTTTAACACGGGATTTTCTGCCCAATTACTTTTTGCTGTGCTGTGAAAGGATACTGATTGTAATCTTCCACTATCCTCTCTCATACTGTCTTAGAAAAGGATTTGGATTTTGAGCTGGTGTTGCCTTTGACTTCCCTTAATCTCTCCTTTTCATGACATCAGTTGTTTGCTGGCTGAGGCAGTTTCAAAACTCTTTGCTCATTCCTCATTGTAGGGACCATTTTACTTCAGTCAAGCCTCTTTGAGGAATGGTGTCATCAGTGGCAATGTCTTCCCCTTTATCCTTTTCCTATTTTGTAGCAATTATGGTTCATCTGGATAAATCAAGTTGGATTTATTTTTATTTTGTGCCATGCTTTCTTATCCTTATTCATTATTCCTGCTAATTTGGTGTTTTTTTGATGTTGGCTCCAGCTAGAAAATTGTCAGACTCCACAAATTTAGTTGATTTTGATAGGAATCCCACATTAATAACTGATTATTGCTTGCTGAGATGGTTAATTTCATTTTATGAGGTTGGTTCACATCCTTGTGCCTAGTGCATTCTGACTATTTCTAAAGAAAGTATCCCTGCTGTATAGGCAAAAAGCTTTTTATATTATGATCCACACTTTCCACATATTTTTTCAATTCTCTTCCTTGTGTTTAATTCACAATAAAGGCACTGAGTATATCTACGTCACCCTGGTTGGAAGACTTTTATTGAGGTCTTCATAGAATTTCTCTATTTCTTTTAAGGCAATATATGCAAGATATCCCTAAATTTCTGGCACAATTTTAAACTTTTAAGGTTAAATTTAAATTGTTATGTATTTTTTATTAAATTTAATTTTAGTCACAATTTTAAGCTCTAGCAGCTTAAAAATGCACTAAGACTTCAGGAATAACCTGTATTGGGTTATGACAAAAAATAGATATTTTCTCATATTTATCATAAATACTTCAAGTTCTGTAACTGAAGTTATGGTTCTTATTGCTTTGGGTTGCCTAATAAAACCAGCTCCCTTATCTGCTTTTCCAAGGAAAATATTTGACCCTTACCTTCATTTGGTTACAATTTCCTTCTTATTTCTGGTGGCATCTATAGCAAAAATGCCAACATTGATCAATCAGCATGCACTTATTGATTGTGGGCACAATAGTGAGTATCTACTATAGGCCTGGATCTATAATAGGCTCTGACAATATTACATATATATGGACACATATATACATACACATATGCATGCACATGTATGTCTGTCTATATATACATGAACATACATGTGTATACACATGTGCGCATTCACAATATGTATATACTTACAGATGCATATATGTATACATTCATGCATACTTGTATATATGCACACACTAACGTATGTTTGTACATGCATATACAGTCACATACATGCATAAGTTCATACAAAATGCACACACATATGTGTGTATATATGTATGTATGTGTGTGTATCTCTATCTATCTACCTATCCATATATGATCCCTACTTGCAAAAAGCGTACAATAGAGCAGGTGAGACAATAGTGGCATATATAAGTATATAGAGGATAAATTCAACACAGGGTAATCTGAGAGGAAAAGTATTAACAGTTAAGGGCATCAGAAGAGGCTTCATGTAGGAGGATATACTTGAATTATGTCCAGAAAGAAGTGATCTATAAGGCAGAGACAAGAAGGGAGAGCACTTCATACATGGAAGCTGGCCAGTGCAAAGTCACAAAGTGAAGAAATGCAGTGGCATGTGTGAGAAACATCTATGATTTGGGGTGTTAGCAATAAAATGAATGATTATTCAGAGTCCAAGAAGTTTGTCATCCTTAACGTCTCCAATCACCATGTTGGCCACTTTGCCATAGCCACTAATTTAAAAAAAGTGAGAGGGTGCTATATCTCCTACTGTTCTTATTTTATGATTAGCTGTGCCAAAGAATTCATCCCTGATGGTAAACCTTGCAATGAGGAGCACTTCTACAAAGCTAGGCAAACTCCTGGAGAACAGATGCAGGTGATTTCTCAGACCATCTTTGATTTTTGTTTCTCTGCTTCATACCCTCTATCAATTTGTTAACTGTTAGAATACCTCATGGGAACTTATGGACTGTTTATCATCACATGGAAATGAGGCATAGAAGAAAAATTTTGCCTAAGGAATCTCATCATCTTAACGTTTTTGAGCAAGATGATTTGAACATGGGTGGGTAGTTGGCACAATGGATAGAATACTGGCCTGGAATCAGGAAGACTCCTCTTCCCAATTTCAAATTCAAACTCAGATACTTATTTGATGTGTGACCCTGTGCAAGTCACATAACCCTGTTTGCCTCAGTTTGCTTATCTGTTAAAACAAGCTAGAGAAGTAAATGACAATTCACTCTGGTATCCTTGCTAAGAAAACCCCAAATGGGGTCACAAAGAGTTGGACATAACTGAAAAATGACCAATGAACCACAACAAAAGACTTGACGATAACTTTTAAACTCATTCTCATTTTGACAGCTGGGTTATGTTCTGTTTGCTTTTGTTTATCTGTTTATTTTTAACTACTTTTTGGACTAGGAATGATGCTAAAGATAAATAGAGGAGCAAGATAATGTTTTTTTTTCCTTAAATGTCCATGCTTCCTCTCCAGTGAATGAAAGGAGAGAAATAATTGAATGATATTCAACTGCTTAACCATCAAAATATGGGAAATTCAAGTTTACATTAAAGTTATTTGACCTGCACTTTATTTTTTCTACTTCCCCAAATTTCTCACTGCAGAAGTAATGCTTAATCATAATATAAACATTTATTCAGCACCTATCATGTAACAGGAACAATGTTTAGCATGGGATTATAAAAAAACACAAGAGAACTTGGGGTACAGTCACTTAATCAAGGTGGCATGCAAACTTTCCACCGTATCTCTGCAAAAGAATTTGCTAGATTTTCTTCTTTCGCAACATGACTAATGTGGAAATATGTTTAATATGATTTTACATGTATAGCCTATATCAGATTGCTTGCCGTCCTGAGGAGGGGGAAGGGAAGGAGAGGAGGTAGGGAGGGAGACAAAATTGAAATTCAAAATCTTATATAAAAGTGAATGTTGAACATTTAGAAAAAATAAATTTTAAAAAGTAGGAAAAAATAATTTTCAAAATTTCCAGTATACTATTTTCCCAATATTCTGTATATGAATCAGAGAGGTCTACTCTCTCCCGCAGACCAATTCAATTCAATTTGCTAAATGTTTATTATTATAAAATATACTATAACATTTAATATGTATAATATACCATATATATATAATAAAATATTTATTGAGCTATATGCAAGTCACTGTAGATTGAAAGAGGGGAAAATGTCCCTGCTCCCAAGGAACTTAACAGCACTGATATCTTATCTTCCTTCCAAAATGTAGACTCTTTGAAGATATTTAAATGTGATTGTTCCCTCATTACCTAGCATTGGTCTTTGTGCTCAGTAGGCATTTAATAAATGTTTGTTATATTCTAATACTGTCTCAGACACTTATTAACTGTATGACCTTGGGCAAGTCATTTACCCCCTCTCAGGTTCAGTTCCCTCATTCATACAGTGGACACAATAATAGTACCTACTTTCCAGGGTTATTGTAAAGACCAAATATTGCATGTAAACCACTATGAATCTTAATGAGTTATTTAATGCTAATTTGTTATTGATAAGGATGATTAAAGCAATGCCATTCTCATGAATCCAGATGTCTGTGCAGCTTGAGATTACTCCATACAAGTTCTCTTAAATACATGGATTTGGACCTTGGATATGGAAGAAACAAAGGGAATTCTCCTTACGCAGATGAATTTGTTGTCTAAAACTTGTGGGTGGATCCAAAGATGATTCCTTTCTCCTGTCATAAATGTTTGCAGTTCCAAGTCTCCTTGTGTGCATATGTATATGAGTGGGTTTGCATCTGCCTGTGTGTATGTGTGTGGCAGGGGGAGAAGAGGATTAGGGGCAGGAAAACAGCACACATATATGTCTAGATACTTGTCTTTTTTTGGGGGGGGGCATTTTGATACTACATTAGCCTGGACAATGGAGGCTTGCTTGTATAAACTCCCCAATTTTCTTGGATGTTAAAACTTAGAAATAGTCTCTCATTGTTTAATGTCTTCCAAGTTTAAAGTGAAAGGGATGAAATTTGGATTAGGTACTTGTATTTCTATTTCAATTTCAAGTACTCTTTAAGTGCCATTCACACAGAAAGTACAGGTATAAATCCTATTAAAATATTCATCTTTTTAAGGTAACACCTTATCGATGGGGATTGTTTTGCCTTTACCAATAGTGTCATGCTGAGGATCCTGACTCACCTTGCTTTTTTCTAATCAAGATGGAGTAGCCAAGATAAGAAAAGCAGGAGTTATCAATAGTGCTGTTTCATCCATTCCCAAGCCTGATAGAATAACTATTCTTCAACAGAACATTTTTTTATTTTATTTGGAAATTTGAAGGGTTTTTTTAATTGAAGCAAAGATATGAGGTAATTTAATTACTTTAAAAAATTCTCACAGTGTGTTCTAAACAGTAAAATAATCAGAGTAGTACAGAAAATCTTTCATAGTTTGATCTCTTTTTGCCTAAAAATGTTTCCTCATTTGGAAGGAACTTGTTTTAATCAATTTGTATGTTCCATGTTTTATACAAATTAGTGATGACAAGTTGTGTACTACAGTTAATATAGTATATAATATATATATATATAGTATATATATTATATGTATATATAGTATATAATATAATATAGTTAATATAGATCCCAAAAGAGCTCAACAATCATACCAGAGTATGGTCTAATAAGACAACATGTAATAGACATAAATGCTAAGATCTTTACTAAAGTTATGCCAGCAAGTGCATGATGGAAAGAATATTGCTAGATAGCAACTTAATTAAAAATTTGGATTATATAGTGAGCCACAAGATCAAATTAGGTCAACGATGCCATATGATAACCCACAAAGCATGGTTTTTGGTTTATGAAACAGATTTGTGAAAAGCGTGAACAAGGACAGCAGAAGACCTACTAAGGAAAACCTGCTTTTGGTTCCTGCCTCGATTACTAATACCTGTGTTAACAGTGGTAAATCAGTTAATCTCTGTGATACACAATTCCTTCATCTTTAAAATGAGACTAATTATAGTTATTTGCCTCAGTTTTCCTCATCTGTAAATTAACAGAGGAAGGAAATGGTAAATCACTTTGGCATCTTTGCCAAGAAAACCCCAAATGGGGTCAAAAAGAATTGGACACGATTGAGAATGACTCAACAACAAATAGCACCCATGTTCTAAAATCAGTGGTATGCTGGTAAATGTTTAATAACCAGCTCTGGGGGCAGAGAGAAGATATTCATATCACAGATTTATGTTTAATTTAGATTGTTAACATTTTCAACATTTCTTTTTTAAGTCTGGGCAATCGACAAAACAAAAAATTAAGCTATGATTTGTAGTATTTGCCAAATTCTAACATTGAAAATTTAACAACAGGATCTCACAAGGCTCTTCAAGCTGGTTCTAGAAGTCTCCTGGATATGGTGAGGATAATGTCAGATAAGATCTATGAAAAACTTTGGAAACCATAAAGGTCTATGTAAATAAGACCTATTATTATAGCTGACATTATTCATATTTTTTGCTATTGCTATACCTATTACATATATGGAAATTTAGGGTTTGCAAAGCACTTTGAATATATTATCTCATTTTATCCTGATAACAACCCTGCGAGGAAGGTATTATTATCACCAAAATACAGATGGTGAAACCAAGGCATGCAGAGTTTAAATGATTTGTCCAGGGATTTCAAGTTAGTATCGGAGGTAGATTTCAAACTTGGATTTTTCTGAATTGAAGCCCAGCATTCCATCCACTACACCGCCTAAGTGCCTTCAATTATCAGTAAAGAAAATAATAGAGTCAGCATGATAAACAGATAGAAAATTGATGGATATGTAGAGACGTCCTGCTTCTGACACATATTAGCTGAATGACCATGGAAAGAAAAGTCATTAAACTTCTCAGTACTCCCAGGAAGCCTGAATTATATATTTCAGAAGGGTTGCCGCATTGGTGAAGGTAGGTTTCGTGATACAATGTACACACAAAATAAATCACATGTCTTAAAAAATGATGCATTTGAGGAAGGGTATTGAGAGTTAGAGTGGATCCAGAGGACAGTAACAAGTGTAATGAAAGAACCTGAGGGTTGTTGGACACAGGCCAATTTCTGCAGTCATATTAAATGCCTCAATGAGTGACAGTTTAGTTCCTGCCCAATGGGGCTATATTTCAGATAGTCCTAGAGGCCCTATACTGCCAACAGGCAAATAAATTATTTGTTTATGGGTGATAATGTTGTATCCTCTCAGTAGAATGTTATCTCCTTAAGGTTAGGGACTGTCTTATTTTTGTATCTGTGTACCAGAAAGGCAGCCTGGTGTAGTGGACAGGAATCTAACCTTATAATCAGGAATACCAGGTTCAACAACCTTCCTTAGAGCCTTACAAGCTGTGTGACCCTGGACATACAACTAAACCTCTCTGTTTGATTTCCCTTATCTGTAAAATGATGCAAAAATCTTGTTCTCTATACTAGTGCTTAGCCTAGGACTTCATACATAGTTGGCTCTTTAATAAAGTACTGCTGAAATATAGATTAATATATTAGTATCTATTGTTTGATATTAGCAGTAATCTCTGTTCTACAGCTTCCTAATGACACTCGCATTTCAAAAAATTCATGGTTCTTTCAAGACCAGAGGGTGCCTGGCTCTTTGGTAAGACTATAATCATATGTATTTCTCCATACAGTTTAGGAATGTAACCTTGGTCATCAGGACTTCTTAAATTTATTTTTAGGTGCTATGGACCACTTTCTTTATCTTAAAGCACATAACATTAAAGAGGAAAGCAATTATAATTAAATATCATTATCTATCTATCAATATCTATCTATCCATCCATCTATCTATCTATCTACCTACCCACCTACCTACATGTAACAGTCCACAGGTTAGGAACAATCAATCTAGGTCATTTCCCCTACTTACTAATAGCCAATCAAGATTTTGTTGTGATCAATGGTACGCTATTCAAATATGCAAGAAAGTGATGCTAATTTCCTTGGTTCCATTACACATCCTGATGACATGTATCCAGTGGGGGAGATGCTGGACAAATTTAATTTCTTCCACTTAAGATTCATTAAAATCATTGCATCTATTATTCTTAGAATCAACATAAGCAAATTTCTGGGGGGGGGTGGAGCCAAGATGGTGGCTGGAAAGCAGGCACTAGCATGAGCTCCCCACCTAGTCCCTCCAAAAACCTATAAAAAATGGCTCTGAACCAATTCTAGAACTGCAGAACCCACAAAACAGAACAGGGAAGCAGGGCTCCAGCCCAGGATAGCCTGGATGGTCTCTGGGTGAGGTCTATCCCACACAGAGCTGGGAGCTGGGAGCTGGGCGTGGAGTGGAGCAGAGCCCAGCGTGAGCGGCCTGGACCAACCAGACCAGAAGCCGAGGAGAGCGGGCCCTACCACCCTGAGTCAGTGAGCTGCTGGCAGTTACCAGACTTCTCAACCCACAAACACCAAAGACAACAGAGAGGGTTAGTAGGAAAAGCTGAGGGAGTGGAAGGAGTTCGAGGTTCTGCCACCGCCCCCGGGGCAGCGGAGGTGGGGCAGCTACAGCTGCAGTTGTTTCCGGCCCCAGGCCTACCTGGTGGGAGGAATTAAGTGGTGGATCAGAGCAGGAGTGCACAGCTTGCTGAAGATTTAAGGCCAATCTGGGTTGGGGGTTCTTGGGGAAGGAGGAGTGCTGGTGTGGCAGAGCTGGCACATCCCCCCCAAATGAGGAACATAGAACTCTTTAGTCTACAAGCAGTCATACCCCGCTGAAAACCTCAAGGGTCAAGTTAGTTGGTTGGGAATATGACCAGGCAGCAAAAACTCACCCAGATTCAGTCTCAGACTTTGGATTCTTTCTTTGGTGACAAAGAAGACCAAAACATACAGCCTAAAGAAGTCAACAAAGTACAAGAGCCTACACCAAAAGCCTCCAAGAATAGCATGAACTGGCCCCAGGCCATGGAAGAGATCAAAAAGGATTTGGAAAAGCAAGTTAGAGAAGTAGAGGAAAAAATGGGAAGAGAAATGAGAAGGATGCGAGAAAACAATGAAAAACAAGTCAATGACTTGCTAAAGGAGACCCCCAAAAATACTGAAAAATACACTGAAGAAAACAGCACCTTAAAAAATAGACTAACTCAAATGGCAAAAGAGCTCCAAAAAGCCCATGAGGAGAAGAATGCCTTGAAAGGCAGAATTAGCCAAATGGAAAAGGAGGTCCAAAAGACTACTGAAGAAAATACTACTTTAAAAATTAGATTGGAGCAAGTGGAAGCTAGTGACTTTATGAGAAATCAAAATATTATAAAACAGAACCAAAGGAATGAAAAAATGGAAGACAATGTGAAATATCTCATTGGAAAAACCACTGACCTGGAAAATAGATCCAGGAGAGATAATTTAAAAATTATTGGACTACCTGAAAGCAATGATCAAAAAAAAGAGCCTAGATATCATCTTTCAAGAAATTATCAAGGAGAACTGCCCTGATATTCTAGAGCCACAGGGCAAAATAGAAATTGAAAGAATCCATCGATCGCCTCCTCAAATAGATCCCAAAAAGAAATCTCCTAGGAATATTGTTGCCAAATTCCAGAGCTCCCAGATCAAGAAGAAAATACTGCAAGCAGTCAGAAAGAAACAATTTGAGTATTGTGGAAACCCAATCAGAATACCCCAATATCTGGCAGCTTCTACATTAAGAGATTGAAGGGATTGGAATGTGATATTCCAGAGGTCAATGGAGCTAGGATTAAACCAAGAATCATCTACCCAGCAAAACTGAGTATCATGCTCCAAGGCAAAATATGGATTTTCAATAAAATAGTGGACTTTCAAGCTTTCTCAGTGAAAAGACCAGAACTGAATAGAAAATTTGACTCTCAAACCCAAGAATCAAGAGAAGCATGAAAAGGTAATCAAGAAAAAGAACAAGAAAAAGAAATTGCAAGGGACTTACTAAAGTTGAACTTTTTTGTTTACATTCCTACATGGAAAGATGACGTGTATGATTCATGAGACCTCAATATTAAGGTAGCTGAAGGGAATATGCATATATATGTGTTTATATATATATATATATATACATATATATATATGTGAATGTGTATGTATGTATATATGTATGTGTATATATATATATATATATATATATATATATATATATACAGAGAGAGAGAGAGAGAGAGAGAGAGAGAGAGAGAGAGAGAGAGAGAAAGAGAAGGAGCAGACATAGGGTGAGTTGAAGATGAAGGGAAGATATCTAAAAGAAATAAAATCAAATTAAGGGATGAGAGAGGAATATATTGAGAGAGGGAGATAGGGAGAGATAGAATAGGGTGGATTATCTCACATAAAGGTGGCAAGAGGAAGCAGTTCTGTGGAGGAGGGGAGAGGGCAGGTGAGGGGGGAATGAGTCAATCTTGCTCTCATCAAATTTGGCCTGAGGAGGGAATACCATATATACTCAATTGGGTATCTTACCCCACAGGAAAGAAAAAGGGAAGAAGATAAAAAAAAGGGGGCAATGATGGAGGGGAGGGCAGATGGGGGTGGAGGTAATCAAAAACAAACACTTTGGAAAGGGGACAGGGTCAAAGAAGAAAATTCAATAAAGGGGGATGGGTTGGAAAGGAGCAAAATATAGTTAGTCTTACACAACATGAGTATTGTGGAAGGGTTATACATAATGACACACATGTGGCCTATGTTGAATTGCTTTACTTCTTAGGAAGGGTGGGTGGGAAGGGAAGAGGGGAGAGAATTTGAAACTCAAAGTTTTAAAAACAGATGTTCAAAAATTAAAAAAAAATGTTTTTGCATGCAACTAGAAAATAAGATACCCAGGCAATGGCGTGTAGAAATTTATCTTGCCCTACAAGAAAGGAAGGGAAAAGGGGATGGGAGGGGAGTGGGGTGACAGAGGGCAGCGCTGACTGGGGAACAGGGCAACCAGAATATATGCCATCTTGGAGTTGGGGGGAGGGTAGAAATGGGGAGAAAATTTGTAATTCAAACTCTTGTGAAAATCAGTGCTGAAAACTAAATATGTTAAATAAATAAATTTAAAATAAAAAAATAAATAAAAAGAATCAACATAAGCATATAAAATCAGCACTCACTTAACACTCCTACTATAACTACAACTGCTACAACTCCTCCTGCTATTATTAAAATAATGATAATAAACAATTATCATTACTCTCCATAGTACATTACAAATATTTTCTCATTTTATCCTCCCAACAACCCTGAGAGGTAGGTGCTATTATTAGCATCCCCATTTTACAAGTGAGGAAACCATGGCAGACAGATTAAATGACTTTCCCAGGATTGCAAAGCTCATCTGATGCCAGATTTGAACTTGCGTTCCTGACTCTAGGTTCTGAGCTATACTCCCATATCACCTACATAGCTAAACTTTACCTGATTCTGTTATGTCACTGCAATATGTACGATTATAAATTTCACTAACTGGATGCAGTGCACCGTAACATTTTTGCCACTCTTCTTTCCCCAAGTACCATGTTTCTTTCCCACTCTTCCATTCTCACTGTCATCTTTAAAAAAGGCTCAGACCTAGCATATGTCCTTATCTCAATATGGAATACTCTCCCCGTGTTCCAATGCTGTGCATTCAGACTATCTCTCTCCTACATACCTTCCTATTTTTCCTCTCACTTGTGGCAGAAATGCCAGAAGCAACTCCACCTGACCAAGCCAATTAGAGGATTACCTTTCCAGATGTACATCTTACCAAATGACTTTTTGTAATAAATCTCTTATCAATTGTGTCCTCCAAACACCAGAGAATCTTGAAATTCTGATTACTTCTCCATCTCTTTAAAATTTATATCAACTTTATGATGTAGTTTCTTTCCTGAAAGGGAATTTCATGTTGATATAAACTTTCTCATTTGCTCCCCAAATGTCACCACTCACCTCTTAGCACTTAGGGCTACTGTAATACCATCTGTTGTTTTTCAGTCATTTTTTCAGTCATATTCAACTCTTTGTGATCACATTTGGGATTTTCTTGGCAAAGATGCTGGAGTGGTTTGCAATTTCCTTCTCCAGCTTGTATTACAGATGAGGAAACTGAGGCAAACAGGATTAAGTGACTTGCCCAGGGTCACAAAGCAAGTAAATGTTTGTGACTTGCTTTGATCTCATGAAGATGAGTCTTTCTGACTCCAGGCCAGGTACTCTATCCACTGTGCTACAAGCTGCCCCAATTCCAATCTATATATGCTTTCTATCCAAGATTATGAACTTCTATTAAACTGAGACAAAAAGGATATGACCATATCTCGAACAAGTTTTCCTGCTAAACTATACTCTGCTATCAATACTCTTCCATTACATTAACCTTCTTCTTGAAGTTATTATTTTTTAATCGATCAACATGCATTTTTTAAGCACCTCCTATGTGTTAGACAGTGAGCTGGAGATACAAAGTATGAAGCAATCTACTTGCTAGGAGCTTACATTCTTGCGGGAAAGAAGACAAATACATATGTAAATATGTACAGAGAAATTAAAAGCAATTTTTTCACATTTACATAATGCTTTAAAATTTGCAAAACACTTTACAAAAATCTTATTTTATCCTCATAACAACTCTTTGAGTTAAGGGCTGTTATTATTTTCATTTTATAGATGAAGAAACTGAGGCAGTGGGAAAATGACTTGTACAGGATCACCTAGCTAGTAAAGGTCTGAAACTGAATTTGAAATCATGTCTTCCTGACTCCAGGTCCAGTGTTCTATCCATTGTACTATCTACATGCCTTAAAACAAATCTATATGAATTAAGTAAATAAAAGGGAATTGGGTAAAGGGTGCTAACCATTGGGGAAAATCAAGGACTGATTTTTGCATTTCATACTCTTGATCTCTCTTTTCTCTTTCCTGGAATTCCCTATGCACATGTGTAAAATTCATCCTTATATTATTTTTGTAATACCAGCTAACTTTTCAGCTCACAGCAACATGAATAGAATTATCAATATTTTCTTTCCTACCAAGTCAAAGTAACTTTTTACCAAAGGTATCAGCTTTCTGAAAATGGTAAAAACATATGTATGGTAAACAAAAACATTTCAGAAAGTCAAATATCTCTGTCACTCATAATTTGAGATGAGTGTAATTAACACATTTTCTTTCTAAGAATTTCTCAGCAATTGTACAGCCTGTTACATAAAACACATCTGTGGTCCTTAGGACCACATAGTTAGTGGTGGAAAAAAGAACATCATGAGCTCCAGGAAACAAAGGAAAAAAGACCCCTGCAGATTTCTAGTCTCTTAGATTTACTTTTAAAATGTTTTTGAGGAAATGAGCTCTTTGCACAATGACAGTCAGACTATCAAAATATCCATTAGAGAGAGAGAGAGAGAGAGAGAGAGAGAGAGAGAGAGAGAGAGAGAGAGAGAGAGAGAGACTGAAATATTCACTGACTCTTCCCTCAATAGCAAAAATAATAAAGGAAGCTGCTGGAGACTGCACCCTGTTTTTAAAGACAAAAGTCCTTTCAGTCTGGCTTCTGCTTTTTCTTGCCTCCTCTTTTTTTCATTAGGAACATCTGCCTTTGGGTGGCGGAATGTTACTTCTCAGGGTCCCGACCTGTGTCAGCCAATTCCCACACCAATTTTCAACATGAAATCAATGCCTTTATCAAGGAACGAATCTAATATTTTTTTTAAAAATGACACAATTGGGGATGGTTTGCTTAGTAATCTTTATGTTTAAGAGGAGGCCTTGTGGAGTGGAAACAGTCCTGACTCTGGAGTCAAAGAATCCAAGTTTGAAACCTGTCTCTGATGATTGATTACTCCTTATATGAACTTGGGGAATAAGGACTCCGACATCCTTTCCAGAGGCAGCTGCTGGCCCAGGGGAAGGAGAGCTGGGCCTAGAACCAGTGAAATCTGAGTTCAAATCCAGCCTCCAACACATACTAGCTGTGCGACCCTGGACAAGTCATTTAACCTGTGCTTGCCTCAGTTTTTCCCCATCTGTAGCACCTACATGACAGGACTGTTGTGAGGATCATATGAGAACATATTTGTAAGAAGTTCATGACGGTTTTTGTGGGGGGTGGAGCCAAGAATGCCGCCGGAAAGCAGGGACTAGCGTGAGCTCCCTGCCGAGTCTCTCCAAAAACCTATAAAAAATGGCTCTGAACCAATTCTAGAACGGCAGAACCCACAAAACAGCAGAGGGAAGCAGGGCTGCAGCCTGGGACAGCCTGGATGGTCTCTGGGTGAGGTCTATTGCACACGGAGCTGGGAGTTGGGAGCTGGGAGCTGGGAGTGGAGCAGAACAGAGCCCAGTGTGAGCAGCGTGGACCAACCAGACCAGAAGATGGGCAGAATGTGCCCTACCACCCTGAATCTGTGAGCTGCAGCAGTCACCAGACCTCTCAACCCACAAACACCAAAGACAGCGGAGAAAGTTAGTGGGAAAAGCTGCAGAAGTGGAAGGAGTTCGGTTCAGCTATCAGCCCCGGGGGCAGTGGAGGTGGGGCAGCTACAGCTACAGTTGCTTCCAGCCCCAGGCCCACCTGGTGGGAGGAATTAAGTGGTGGATCAGAGCAGGAGTGCACAGCCTGCTGAAGATTTAAGGCCAGTCTGGGTTGGGGGTTCTTGGGGAAGGAGCAGTGCTGGTGTGGCAGAGCTGCCACCTCCCCCCCAAACGTGGAACATAGAACTCTCTACTCTACAAGCAGTCATACTCCACTGAAAAACTCAAGGGTCAAGTTAGTTGGTTAGGATTATGGCCAGGCAGCGAAAACTCACCCAGAATCAGTCTCAGACTTTGGATTCTTTCTTTGCTGACAAAGAAGACCAAAACATACAGACAGAAGAAGTTAACAAAGTCAAAGAGCCTACAACAGAAACCTCCAAGAAAAACATGAACTGGTCCCAGGCCATGGAAGAGCTCAAAAAGGATTTGGAAAAGCAAGTTAGAGAAGTAGAGGAAAAATTGGGAAGAGAAATGAGAAGGATGCAAGAAAACCATGAAAAACAAGTCAATGACTTGCTAAAAGAGAAACAAAAAAATACTGAAAAATACACTGAAGAAAACAGCACCTTAAAAAATAGACTAACTCAAATGGCAAAAGAGCTCCAAAAAGCCCATGAGGAGAAGAATGCCTTGAAAGGCAGAATTAGCCAAATGGAAAAGGAGGTCTAAAAGACCACTGAAGAAAATACTACCTTAAAAATTAGATTGGAGCAAGTGGAAGCTAGTGACTTTATGAGACATCAAGAAATTATAAAACAGAACGAAAAAAATGAAAAAATGGAAGACAATGTGAAATATCTCATTGGAAAAACCACTGACCTGGAAAATAGATCCAGGAGAGATAATTTAAAAATTACTGGACTACCTGAAAGCCATGATCAAAAAAAGAGCCTAGATATCATCTTTCAAGAAATTATCAAGGAGAACTGCCCTGATATTCTAGAGCCACAGGGCAAAATAGAAATTGAAAGAATCCATCGATCGCCTCCTCAAATAGATCCCAAAAAGAAATCTCCTAGGAATATTGTCGCCAAATTCCAGAGCTCTCAGATCAAGGAGAAAATACTGCAAGCAGTCAGAAAGAAACAATTTGAGTATTGTGGAAACCCAATCAGAATAATCCAAGATCTGGCAGGTTCTACATTAAGAGATCGAAGGGCTTGGAATACGATATTCCGGAGGTCGATGGAGCTAGGATTAAAACCTGGAATCACCTACCCAGCAAAACTGAGTATCAGGCTCCAAGGCAAAATATGGATTTTCAATAAAATAGAGGACTTTCAAGCTTTCTCAGTGAAAAGACCAGAACTGAATAGAAAATTTGACTTTCAAACACAAGAATCAAGAGAAGCGTGAAAAGGTAATCAAGAAAAAGAACAAGAAAAAGAAATTGCAAGGGACTTACTAAAGTTGAACTTTTTTGTTTACATTCCTACATGGAAAGATGACGTGTATGATTTGTGAGACCTCATTATTAGGGTAGCTGAAGGGAATATGCATATATATATATATATATATATATGTTTATATATATAAATGAATGAATGTGTATCTATGTATATATCTATGTGTGTGTGTATATATATACATATATATATATATATACAGAGAGAGAGAGAGAGACAGAGAGAAAGAGAGAGAGACAGAGAGAGAGAGAGACAGAGAGAGAGAGCAGACAGGGTGAGTTGAAGATGAAGGGAAGATATCTAAAAGAAATAAAATCAAATTAAGGGATGAGAGAGGAACATACTGAGAGAGGGAGATAGGGGGAGATAGAATGGGATGGATTATCTCATGTAAAGGGGGCAAGAGGAAGCAGTTCTGTGGGAGGAGGGGAGAGGGCAGGTGAGGGGGGAATGAGTCAATCTTGCTCTCATCAAATTTGGCCTGAGGAGGGAATACCATACATACCCAATTGGGTATCTTACCCCACAGGAAAGAAGAGGGAAGAAGATCAAAAAGGGGGGTTGATGGAGGGGAGGACAGATGGGGGGGAGGTAATCAAAAACAAACACTTTGGAAAGGGGACAGGGTCAAAGAAGAAAATTCAATAAAGGGGGATGGGTTGGGAAGGAGCAAAATTTAGTTAGTCTTTCACAACATGAGTATTGTGGAAAGGTTATACGTAATGATACACATGTGGCCTATGTTGAATTGCTTGACTTCTTAGGGAGGGTGGGTGGGAAGGGAAGAGGGGAGAGAATTTGGAACTCAAAGTTTTAAAAACAGATGTTCAAAAAGAAAATAAAGTTTTTGCATACAACTAGAAAATAAGATACATGGGAAAAGGGGTGTAGAAATTTATCTTGCCCTACAAGAAAGGAAGGGAAAAGGGGATGGGAGGGGAGTGGGGTGACAGAGGGGAGGGCTGACTGGGGAGCAGGGCAACCAGAATATATGCCATCTTGGAGTGGGGGGAGGGTAGAAATGGGGAGAAAATTTGTAATTCAAACTCTTGTGAAAATCAATGCTGAAAACTAAATATGTTAAATAAATAAATTTAAATTAAAAATTAAAAAAAAAGAAGTTCATGACACAGTAGACTTATATAAATGCTTGTTCTCTTCTTCCCCCTTTCTAACTTTAAAACTATGACCTGTTCTTGAGCATAATAAATACAGATTTATTTGTCTGTGAGAAACATTTAGAATGGATTTGCCACTTAAGTGGTAGGTAATCAAATAAAGTATCTTGATTATTTGAAATCTTTTATTCTACATAGCATTAAAATGCATATTCTATACTTTCAGAAAGTCATCTTGATTGTACAGTGCCAAATTTGGAATTTTAAAGACTTGAGTTTTAATGGTGACTTAGACTTTTATAGGCTGTATCACCCTGGGCAAATCATCCAACCTTTCTCTCAGACTCAGTTTGTTCGTGTGTAAAAGAAGTGTATTCTGGGCTTGTGTGGGTTTGCCCAGATGGCTTAACATGGAGCCACCTCGAGGGGACTTTGCGGCATGGCTAGATCACCTAACATGGAGGCCTCTGTGTCTCCTACTATGTAACCTCTTGTAATTGACTACATAATAGAGCCAGGTGTCATCTTTAAAAATGGTAAGGCTAAAATTTTCTCTTTCTGCCAGACTCTGGTTAGTGTTCCTTCTTGCTGAGGCCACTAGAAAGTGAGTGCCATGAACTGAACAGATGAGAAAGGAAGAGTTTTCTTCCTCTACTTTCCCTCCCTTTTGCCCTGGCTCTGATAAATGGGACTGGAGGGTTTTTGTTTCAAATGGAAATTGGCCTTTTTGGAGCTGGCTCCATCGGAAGAGAGCCTAAGTAATCACAAGCCCCACTGAGGGTAACAGAGACCACTGGGGGCTGGGTAAAATATAATATTCTTAGCCCTTTAGGCAGTGGGGATATGTAAGGATAAAAACAGCAGCTACCTCAGAAGGTTGCCATAGACTCATATACGTAGAGCCCAAGGGACATCAGAAGCTATCAAGGCCAACTTCCATCCTCCTGGTCCCTCAGGCATCCAACCTAGGTGTCATCCTCAACTCTTCCCTATCTCTCAATCGTCTCATCCAATCTGTTGCCAATGCCTGCTGATTTCACCTTTGCAACATCTCACAAATAAGCCTCTTACTCTCCTCTTACACTGCCACCACTCCAGTGCAGGACCTCATTATCTCACTTGTGGATTATTACAGTAGTTCCTGGTGGATCTGTCTGTCTCAAGTCTCTCCCAACTACAAGCCACTAAAGTGATTGTTCTCAAGGTCATTTCTGATAATGTCAAACTTCGACTCAATAGACTTCAGTAACTTTCTACTGCCTCCAGGAGCAAATGATCAATGTTATATTTGACATTCAAAGCCCCTTATAATCTAGCCCTTTCCAATGTTTCTAGGCTTCTTACATCTTACTCTGGGTCATGCTCTCCTCCTTGCTGTTGAATAAATAAGACATTCTTTCTCTCAGCTCTAGGCATTTTCTCTACCTTTCCCCTGTGCTTGGAATTATATTCCTCCTCCATTCCACCTACTACCTTCCCTGACCTTAAGCCAGCTAAAATCCCATTGTCTACAGGAAGGCTTTCTCAACTCCTTTTAATTTCAGTGCCTTCTCTCTTGCCTCCTTTTCACACAGATAGCTCATATGTACTTATCTGTTGCTTGGTGACTTCCCCATTTGATTTTGAGTTTTTTGAGAGAATGTACTGTCTTCTCCTTCTTTTGTATATCCCTAGTGCTTAGCACAGTTCCTGGCACATAGGCCATGCTTAATAAATGTTTATTGAGTATAACTTTTTAACTTCAGTTGAGAAAACCAAGGACCACAAAAATTAAATGACTTCCCAATGTCACAAAGTTAATAACCATCAAAGGTGGGATTTGAACCCATGTCCTCTGACTCTGACTCCAAAGCCAATGTTCTTTTTATTGTACCAGTCTGTCTTCTTTGGTTTCTTAATATTGACAAAATTTAATTGAAAAAAAAAAGTTAAGTTAATGTCATATATGGTTGATGCATTGCTGCTTTTTTGTTGAAGTGAATTTTTCCTTTTTTCAAAGAATCCATTTATACAATGTATGGTTTCTTTTTAGGGGAAGGAGAAAGTATGTGTTCAAAAATAAAAACAATATAAAAAGAAAAAATATATAAATAAAAATAATAGGAAAATAAGATTATAGTAAAGAGGCACCTTGATTTAGCACTATAATTAACATTATGATTCAATCAAGAGGGGGCAGCTAGGTGGCACAGTGAGTAGAGCACCGTCCCTGAAGTCAGGAGGACCTGAGTTCAAATCTGTCCTCAGACACCTGACACATGTACTAGTTGTGTGACCTTGGGCAAATCACTTAACCCCAATTGCCCTGCCAAAAAACCAAAAGATTCAATCAAGAGATAAGGAATTATAATATGCAGATAGAGGTAGTTTATGGGAGGTATGGAGCAATCAGTATATGGCTTAAACTGACTTCTTATTTGCTGAAAGAAATTGAGTCACCAATGGAATGAATGGAGAAGAATTAATTTAATTTCAGAATGCCTTTGATTCATTGCAGATTTTTCACATCCTTCAGATGTATGCTTTTGTGGATGTGTGTGCTGTGCACATTGTGAAGAATATAAATGCATGTTTTAGTATAATTAACAGTAATATGATCATGCAGATGGCCCCCAAACACCCTCGCACACATCAAAATGCTGTCAATACAGAAAGAGGGGGAAAAAGTTGGGGCTCCTACTGACATGTTTAATTCACTGAATTCTAACCTAAATTGAATTCAGTTGTATTGCAGCAAACTCCCTCCAGCTTTACACCTGAAAGCAGATGGAGGCAGATTGCATCAGGAGATCAGCCCTTTCAAATTACAATAGTTTATGATGCTCATCTGCATTTTAATCAGATATAAAGGATTTATTCCTGAAATATATCAAGAAAGCCTATTTTAACCACCTGGAAATGCATCAGAGAGTTTATAGCCAATCAAGTAAAATATGTTGCACATTTCCACTTTGTATATCTCTTTCTCTTGAGTATGTAATATTCTGCAGATATAGGTGTTAGTGGCTTTATTAGGAGCTATATATAATCCTATCAAAACATGGACTGGATGGTGATTTTGCACACAAAAGTCATTTTTATTAGGGATTTAACTCATGCTCAAAAAAGAGTGGAATTTGTGGTTGCATCGAATAATACCATTTGGTTTTGAATGCACTTGTCTGTAAGAGCAAGCCATAGAGTTAGCAAATCAAACCTTGCCACCTGCTGCAGGATTCTTCTTTTGCTCGGAAATGCTGAATGGCTAACATGTTATCAGGTCTTGGAAATCGAGGAACCCTAAAAGGACATGACTATCATCAAAAGAGGAGGCTGCAGACACCTAAAATATGGATGCTTTTTTATTTCTTTGGATGGCACTTTCTTTGTCATTACTACTATTAATGACAAAATCGAATTAATGACCTTCAATTAAGTACATCTGCAGTACAGAATTAAAAATATCTGAGCTTTTTCAACTCAGTATTTTAAAGATAAGATTTCTCATTTCAAAACTCCATAACGGTTAGATTCTAAGCATTAATTTCTTTTTTCAAAAGGCTTTTTTTTAGCATAAAAAGGAAAAGAAAGGTGAACAATGAAAGTTCAAAATGCAATTTTAATTAGCTCACATATTATTGAAACCAAAAGAAGGAGGGGGGAGGAGAATAAAATTATATTTTCTTTCTTAAACTGAAAAATATGTTCTTATACAAATTTATTTTAGCACCACATTCAAGATCTTTCAAGATTTCCCCTAGCTGTCCTTCCATCACTACTGTGTATTTATTTTGTTCAAACATTATATTTAATTAGTTCTGAACATGTCGCTCCTTACAATTAGAGGGCAAGAATTTGGTGTTTCTTAAATGCTTATTGTTTGATTCATTCATAGAACGCAAACAATATGTCTATGATATTTAAAAGTTATAGATACATTCATATTTTAAAATGTCAATATTAATCGAATTCAAACTTTGCAACATTGACATTTCAACAATATCACAACCAATAATTGAAAAAAATGTATACAGCATGTTTATAAACACTGGACAATCTTCAATGCAAATTTTTACAAGACATTTAAAAAGGAAAAATACTCAAATATATTTGCCATGAATATGGCATGTAACCCTCTCCTACATGAAAAATGTCATTACATTAGCCCCTGTTACTTTCCCATTTCTGAAACTTTATTCTCAGACATTCTCCCCACTGTCTCTTTCATTTTAACTCATTATGATTGTCTAGCCCAATAGATTTAGATGGTTCTCAAAGAGGTCCAGTACTAGACAACCCTATCTAGCAGGAGAAATTTGGCTTCAGTTTCATCTCACTGAGGATCATAGTTTCTGAGCTTGATGGACCCTTGCATGGTAAGTATAATCCCTTAATTTTATAGATGAAGAAACTGATATTCTGGAAAAGGTTAAATGACTTGCCCAGGGTCATACAGCTAGTAAGTGTGTAATTAAGGAGGATTAGAAATGATATCTTACTCTAAGTGAAGTACTCTATCCACTAAGGAATGTCATTCTACATCTCTTTCCCTCTCTCAGGTTTAGTGACTGCCTTTTAACTACCTAGAGACCCAACCTTTGGTAACCCACCCAGCTATGCCCTTTCAGGATAACACTACATCATACAACATTAATGAACTACTTCTCATTCCATTCAAAACCTCCATTGCCTCCAAGCATCAGAAGGGAGAAAGCATCTGATTAAACTAACTCAGATAGAAGAAGGAATCAAGGGCAGGTAACAGAGGATGAATATAGAAAAGCCACATATTCTCTAAGTAGCAATAAAGTGCAGACTAAACTGAAGCTGGCAGTGAATGCTAAGTACAACCAAAATATGGTAGTATAACTTCATTGATAGCAAAAATGAAATTTGAAAGAGGAATAGTACTAGGACTCAGAGTGGAAAGAATGGTAACAATATGCAGCAGAAAGAAAGCAGGGCTATTCATGTCTTACAATGTTTTCTCTGCCAAGGAGAATGAGTGTGAGAGTAGGAAGGACAGAATAAAAGTCATTAAAAAGAATTAAAACCAAAAGGTGGAGTGAGGTCAGCAAGCTGCACCCATATAGCAATAAACTGCTAGCAGCTGCTATAGGGATGTAAGACCCACCAACAACCAGCATGCAGAAGGCTTCTAACCCAGATTCTTTTGATCTGCTTTACTAAGGAAAGCAATGTTAAGGGGATAACAATCTTACTTTAACTAAACAAAGATATATAACTCACTTAGTTCAGGGGGAAAAGCCAGTACCCTGAACTTCAGAGAAAATAAAAACAAATTACAAACATACATTATAAACAGACCAAATACAAATCATAGTTACCAGGAAAGCATCAGCATCTGGTTTCACAAGCTGGGAGGCTCTTAGAGCAGCTGCCCCGAGTCCCATGCCACTCTTCCAGTGGCTGAGAGCCCCAAGGGAGAATGTCAACTTCTGGGTTTATATATCTTGTCCAGGGTCAAAGGTGAGTAACAAACATGCGACTCACCCACTTGACCTAAAAGCTTCTGACTTCACAAATATGTGACTCAAACTTATGTAAACTAGGCTTTCCCTTAAGGCAAGGAAGTCATCAAAGACTCCTAATTTAATCAAAGAAACAAAGGTCCCACTCTTCAAGGGCACTTGATTAAATAAGTGCTAAAAAGAAAAAACAGTAAATAAAAGTCCCACCTTAATTACCAATACAACCCATTGTAATCAGGGTCTGAAAAAATACCTCTTAAGTAATTGAAATGAGTAGTGGCTTTCATTCCTGAATCAATAAATTGCATAGAGGAGAAAAGGTGCTCTGGGACTGGAGGTGAGGAAATCACCCTGATTTTCCAAATAGGAAGGAGACCGGCAACTGTAAAGTATAGATTGTAGGAGTTGCCTCTGATTTCTGGCAGAGGTAGATAACAATATTATGGGATGGCTTGTGGATCCTAAGAAGGGAAGAAATAAATTTTGAAATACATTATGATTTCATAAAAAACAGGTTAGAAAAATGATTTTTCATACGATTGCTTGATAAGTAAATCAGAGAAAGATACAGATTTCAGCAAAGTACCATATAAAAGCCTATTTTGTCAGAGGATAATAGATTTAGAACTAGATCAGGACCTCAGAGAACATCAAGTCTTGTCACCCTTATTTTTTTTAAATTGAAAATTGTTTATTTTTTTAAATTTTAAATTAAATTTAAATTTAAAAATTATTTAAGATGTTAAGTGACTTGCTCACCATTATATAGCTAGTAAGTAGCCTTACTTCCTAGCTATAAGTGGGTAGGATTTGAGTTGAGGTCTTCCTGATTACAAGGCCAACACACTACCCAGTAAGACAAACTGCTTCTGTCTTTCTAGTCTTCATATATTATTACTATTATTATTAAATGGATTCTGGAATGAATGAACGACCAGATCCAAAAAGATAGTTATTAATGTTTGATATCAAGATGAGAGGAAGTCTCTAGTGAAGGGGATGAAAAATCTGCTCTCTGACATATTTCTCAATGGCTTACTTGACAAATACATTAAATCGACAGATGGCGTGATGTTGAGTGAGATAGCTAATTCATTTGATGAAACTTAGGATCCAAAGCGATCTTGCCATAGGTAGCATGATGGTGGAAAGGATGCTGAATATAGAGTCAGAGGACATGTATGTAAATCCTAGCTTTGCCACTAAATGTGTGAAATTGGAGTGTCTTCCAGGATTGTATTTCCATTTTACTCTCTTGTTTTAATATATCTGGGGAGTTTTCTTTTAAGATTGTTGGAACTAGGATGTCTAGGCTCCAAAAGTCATCTGATTTAGGCCCAAATTGGACTTCTCCGCAGATCTGGGATTGGATCTGATCAAGAGTAGAATGCTGCTGGATTCAGCTACTGTTAGCCAGCTGCGATAGTGGCGGCACTGAAGGCTTCCTTTGTTTAGCATTGTTGGCCTGGTTATTTCTCTGCAAGCTGGGATAGAAGTTGTAACTGAGCTTGACCCCCCCCTCCCTAAGGACCTCACATGTGCAAGGTCAGAATACATCTGTGATTTAGGAGAAATTATGGTGAATTTGTTTTTGTTAAAGATTGTACCATCTATACCTTATCAGTAAATATGGAGTATTCTCATATATTAGAGAAAAAAATAATGAATTTCTGAATATTTGTTGCATTTTCCTTGTCCAACTTATTATATGTGACCCACATTATTGTAAATAATCTCTATATTCCCACCTTTAAAAGCTCATAAACTAAATATCAACATGTAAACGTACACTTCTTCCTTCTCCTCAACTGATCAATGAATCAACAGAGTAAAGTGAGTCCTGAGGAATTTTCTTACAACTTTATCATAATATAGATATAAACCATTTAAAAAATATCACAAGACTCTTTGTCATTAGATGAAAGGCTGATGATGCTGGACTGCAACATGTTGTGATTGAAGATAAAGAAGATCAAGTCAAATCTCTTTGGCTATGTATCAAAGTAGCATTTGGTCCAGTGATGAGATGAGAAAAGTGGTAGCTGAGTTTAATATTGGAGTACTACAATCTCAGCAGCTGAGGATTCAAGTCCTTGATGGGGAGTCACTCTTGGGGGAAAGAGAGAAGGTGCCCAAGCTATCATGTAATCAGACAGGATGATTCGGTAAGAGAAAAAACAGACTGTCATGGGCAGAGAGATACACACTGGGGCCATACCAAAGGTCTCCCTAGAAAATAGAAGCTACACTCTGTTATGGCACCTCCTATCTGTAAGGTACCAAGCCTTGGGGTAAATGTCCTCACAGGGTTAAAGGTGAAAGGCGTTTGCACTGTCTCGCCTGGCCATGAGTCTGTAAGCACATGGCCATGCTATGTCTTCACTATGTTGAATATCTCCCAGTTTTAGGTAACTAACTATCCAGCGATGGAATTGACCAGATTCCAATCTTGGCCTTTGTGAAAGCATGAAGATCTGGAGGTTTCATCCTCCCAGGCGGGTATATGCACAAGAACAAGTAGCAGGATCCCCAGAACAGCAGGAACTGATGGCGGTTTATGAGCTGAGAGGCATATGAAGGAAAATAAGACACATAATAGAAATAGCTTCAGGCGCCATGACCCCTCAGAGCATAGAGAAGCACAGGCTATGGACTCTAAAAAGTCATTGATCCTCAGAGCCTAGTGGAAATCTCCTCCTAATGGGAAATTCATGAAGCCTTTGTAAGGGAGAAGAGTTCTACCAATAATCAGTAGCTATGAATTAACCCTTTTGCTTCATGTCATCATTACATGTGCACCTTACTAGCATCATACTCTAAGTCTGAGCCCACCCCCCCAGGGACCTTGTATGTACAAGGAGAGAATACAACTCTGATTTAGGGGAAATGATCGTAAGGTTGTTTCTTCTCAGTAAATAGGAAATAGGGGTGTGACAAGGACATAATGTATTTCCTGAGAATAATGAATTGTCAGGTGAAGAAATGTCCCCTACCAATAAAGGTTGGTAATTTGTATATAACTCCTAATCTTAAAGAGTTTTCTAGAGTACTAAGAAGTTGGTATGGAGAAGCTAGAAGTGAATATTTAGATTGTCCAGGGGCACAAAGCCAGTATGTGTCAAAGACTGGACTTGTATATAGATTTTTCTGGGTTTGAAGCCAAGCGTCTATTCACCATGTTATGCTGTCTGTTTTGAAATGCCATCTCTTAATAGCTAATTAAGTCTGTTTGGCTGATTGTCAATAAGGACGCGTAGGTGGGAAAGCGTAGGTCACATTACTAAAAACTTTGCCACATGGGGATTACTTCTAAGTTCCTGAGTGTAATGGTCAGCGATCTTCGGGGTACTCAGCCTATCAATGCAATGGAAAAACCCAGTTGTAGTAGTACAAACACATAGCTTCATTTTCTCATTTAAACAACAAAGCATTTTTTTTAAATGACAACACAAATAGAAATTGTATCAAATAAATTTTTGATAGTCTTTTAGAGGAACAAGAAAAAACAAAAATAAATAGGAAGACATCCAGTGAGTTTGTGGCTGGGTAAGTACATCATCTCTTTTTTTATGCTACCAATAAAAATTTTCAGTACTCCACACAAATCTGTGAAAGTGGCTTGCCATCAAGGAGATTCTTGCATTATGTCTTTTTAGAACAGATCAAATCAAAGCAGTTACAAAATGTGTAAAGAATTTCAGATACTCAGGAAATTTCTACCAGCAATTATTGCCAGTACAATTCAAGAGCACCTGCACGCGTTTCATATGTAATGAGCATAGAGACTGTTTGTATATGATGTGTGAAAATGATTTCCTTTAAGAATGCCTCTTCACTAGTACATTAACTGTGAAGAAATCTCTTTAGTTCTTTTGACTTTTAGAAGTGAAGAGAGGAAGAGAGAGGTGGATGGCATGGATCTCTAGACCCTTAATTTCATTACTGTAGAAAAAACTCTCTACCAATTAAGATCAACATCTGTTTTGCGGCATATGGTTTTACAGAATTCTCCTTATAGTATATAAGAATTTGTATAATTACAATTAAAATATGATTGCAGAAAGTCTTAGACACAGGTATATACATATATATTTATATATACATATGCACATAGTGCATGTGCACACGTGTGTGTATATATGTGCATGGATACATATGTATACAGTGCATATGCATGTGCATATTAGTATGTACATGTGCATGCGTGTGAATATACATATAAGACTATGCATATGTATTCTTGCCCTGTACTGGTTAACATCTTTATTAATGACTGAGGTAAAAACACAAATGTCCCAATTATAAAAGCTGAAGATGACAAAGCTGAGGGGATGATTAACATGGTGGGTTATAGAAGCAGGGACCAAAAATATATACTGACAGGCTGGAACTTAGACTGAATCTAATAAGAGATAATTCATTAGGAATAAGTATAATGTGGGATACTTTGGTTTAGGAAATGACCTTTAGGAGACCAGAATGGGAGAGATGGGGAGAGTCAGTAATTTGTCTGAAAAAATCTAGAGGTTTCAGTAAATGTCTTCTAATCCATTATGAGTTAGCAGTATGACCTAGGATACTAAAACTAAACAAAACAGACAAACCAGGCAAATGTGGTCTTGGAACGCATTAAGAGATGTGTAGCTGCCTGGAATAAGGAGATGATAGTCCCACTGTTCTCTTCCCTGGCCAGATCACACCCTGAGTGTTCTATTTTGTTTTTGATGGCATAGTTTAGAAAAAAAAAAAAAACATTGGGATGCTCTGGAGAGTAAAAAAAAAGGAAGATAATGAGAATGCACAAGGAGGACCTTGAGTTGGTGTCATATGAAGATCAGTTGAAATCATGGAGAATAGAAGATCCCAAGGGGACATGGCAGTTGTATTCAAGTATTTGAAAAGCTGTCCTGTGGAAGGGGAATTAAACATAGAATTATACAATCTTGTTCAGGAGTTAGAAGGGACTTCGGAGCCTACAGATTCTAACTCTCTCATTTTGTAAATGAGAAAACTGAGGCCCATAGAGATTTACCAAAGTGATATGTAATATCATGTCAGAAGCAGGCCTAAGGAGGTGTACTGGGAGCAATGGGACTGAGTTATAAAAAGGAAAATGTAAACCATTTTTTTTCAGGGGGAAAAATGGAATATTCTAAGTTTTCTTTGTTTGGTGGGTAGTTTTTACCATTATTGAAGGTCTTTTGAAATTAAAACAACTTTCAAAATTGTTTTTTGTGATTTCACACGTATAGAATAACCATTCCCCAAGAAATAAGTGATATGAACAAAATGTTATCAAAAGAATTTGAAATTACTGACAATGAAAAAGAGAATACTCCAAATCACTAATGATAGGAGAAATGGAACTCAACACAACGTTAAGGTTTCATCTCATACTGTGCAAACTGGCAGAAAATGAAAGATGCCATTAGTCAATTTTGGGGAAGTTCCAGAAAGAAAGGCACACTGGCACAGTATTGGTATATGTATGAAGTGGTCAGTTTTGGAAAGTAATTTGGAATTACACAAAGAGACATACATGTCCAAACTGATTTACTCAGAGATTCCATTACTGTGTTTAGTCCCAAGAAGTTCAGTGATAAAGAGAAAGTCTCCATGTAAAGGAAATATTTATAGCAGTACTTTTGTGTGATATCAAAAAATTAGGGGAAACGTTTATTCCAAAAAATGGCAAATGGCTAAATGAATTATAATATACGAATACAATGGAAAATTACTATGTTGTAAGAATTGATGAATGTGATGAATACAGAAGAGCATGGAAAGATCTACATGACCTAACACAGAATAAAGTAAATTGAACCAAGAAAACAATATACAGAATGACTATAACAATGAAAATAGAAAGAATTAGCATGTGCACGCACACATAAATGATGGAAAGGATACTCATACCAACACACACATGTTGTTGTTTAGTTGTTTTAGTCGTGGCCAACTTTTCATGACCCCATTTAGATTTTCTTGGGAAAGATGTAGAAGCAGTTGGCTATTTCCTTCTCTAGCTCATTTTACAGATGAGAAAATGGTGGCAAACAGGGTTACACAGGGTACACAGCTAACAAGAGTCTGAGGCCAGGAAGATAAGCCTTCCTAACTCCAGGGCCAGAATTCTATTCACTGCATCACCTAGTTGCCCTACAGAATTAACATACATACCCACAAATGTGTGTGTTCCCACCCACCCCACCCGCAAAAGCAAAATGTTGCAAAGTCATAAAAAATAAATATGGATCAAAAGAAGAGATATGAGAAGACAACCATTCTGAACTTATCCATTTATAGAAGATGGAGTACCACAAAATGTTGAAAAATGAAATTATTTTAAAACTTTTTCAATATATTGATATTATGCTGATTTTTTTCTTTCTCTCTTTTTATTGTCTTTAATAATACTATTTGTAATATAAAATGACTTGAGGAGATGGAGAGGGATGTTAGAAGAAACTATGATGATATAAAAACAAAAGACATCAATAATTTTTTTAAAAAGAAACAGTTCATGCATTGAATCCACACTAGAGAAATATATTAATAATTATATGGAAACTATCAGTTCCAGTAATGCAAGCCTTTTTTTTTCCTGGTTTTTACTGGTTAAAAATACTTACAATTCAAAACTATTCATTTCAGACCTCATAGATTCTGCAAAGTTAGATTTGTTTAAACTCCCTTGGGCAATGGAGCATCTGTCGGCAGACTAGATTCAATTGCTTAGTATTAATATGGCTTCAAAATATACAAACAAGAAACATTTAGTTAATTTGTTCAAAAAAGATTGGCAAGCCACGTATTTTTAGCAGAACAACTAGTAAATTGGCTGAGTTTTTAACTTTTCATTCAGTTTTGCAATTGTAAGATTCATATTCTAATGACCTTGCTTGGTAGTTTTCTTGGCTATTTGTGTTGTCTTTTCATATAATTCCAATTCATTATATTTGCCTGAAATGTTTATTGCACCTTATGTTGTCTGGCCATGATCAAATAGCAGTTTTCCTACATTGGACGCACACTAGAGTTTATCATTTCCCATCTATTCTATTGCTATTTCCTTTTAAGTATTCCATTTGGAACACTTCAAAATCTCCAATTTTCAAATGAAGAAGAAAATAAATGATCATTCACCACTCATAAAAGGTTATTTTTTTTCTGACTAATTCTCAAGATAATTGTCATCATTCATGATTTGCTCATAATGCTAGAAAGGGAAAATTTCAGCTTGACATAAGGTTGAACTTCCTCATATTTAAAGGCATCCAAAAGTGGAATAGATTAATTCAGGACATCTGTTGTTCCCCCTCATTAATAGTATCTAATAGGGGAAGCTGGGTGGCACAGTGGATGGAGTGCTTGAGCTGAATTCAGGAATGAAGACAAGTTCAAATCCAGCCTAAGACCATTATTAGCTGTGTGGCCCTGGACAAGTCACCAATCCTCTCCCTCTCTCGGTTTTTTCATCTGTAAAATAGGGAGAATAGTAGCACCAACCTCCCAAGTTGTTGGGAAGATCAAATGAAATTATATCTGTAAATTATTTAGCACAGGGCCTGGCACTTAGTAAGCTCTAGAATTCAAAAATTATCTAGTCCTCTTCTTTTACAGATTAGGTGCTCAAGGTTGAATGAGATCCAAAGAAAATGATTTGCCCAAGATACGCAGGTAATTTGTGGGATTCAAACTGAGGTCCTCTGACTCTCAAATAATGGTCATTCCACTGTAATAGGTTGCTTCAAGCAAAATCTAGACGATTCCTCTTCCTGAGTATATGGAAGAGGGGATTATTAATTCAAACACTTATTTTAGTTAAATGGCTTCTGAAAGCCTTTCCAACTCTGACCTCTTGTGTACATGTAATTAAGAAATACTGATGTTAGGTAGAATAAGATAGCCATAAAAATATATTACTTTGACTCAGTTGTATAGTTATGTATTTTAAAAGCGTCATCATCGTTGTGGTCCAATGAAAAGAAATTACAATGCTGACCTTTGTCTCTTTTTGCAATCACAATAATCAGGCCACTTCTGACAGTCTACCTCTTTTATATTTTGACATAATAGTTATTTCTTCATAAGTACATATATTGGCATGTCAACATTAACATCATCAGAATAAGTTGTTTCTTCTTTAATGTGCATAACAGAAATATATCTGTAAAGTGGAGAGTAAAGAAACATGATAAGAGAGACAGGGAAGAAAGGAGGGGAGGAAGATAAGAAGGAAGGAGAGAGAAAGAAAGAGAGAAGGTGGAGGAGAGGGTGAAGGGAAGACAGAGAGAGACAGACAGAGATAGAGATACACACAGATAGAGAGACAGAGACAGAGAGAGAGAGACATACAGAGACAGAGAAACACACAGAGAGACAGAGAAAGAGACAGAGACAGAGACAGGGAGACAGAGAGATACACACAGAGGGAGAGATACAGAGGGATTTCCTATGTTCTGTACTTTGCATTTTCATAAGTGTTATTGTCTTTACATAAGAGCTGGTGGGATCAGAGACAGATACACTCATCTGCAAAGAGATGATAGTCCTTTTGTATAGTGGACAAATATTCAGGGGTATTTGAATTGACCAGGATTATTGACTCATTTCACAGAACGTGATAAACAAATGCCTGTCCAGGTGGCAAAGAGTTTATATTTTTACCTGCAATTCCTACTTATCACCCTCAAATCTTCAAAGTCTGAATGTTTCACAAGTACCCACTAATAGCTCTCATTATTGAGTTTATTGCACTCATAGAGAATGCTGAATTGATATCTGTTCAAATGTTGTATTAGTTAATGTAAGGAAAAGTGTTTTCCAAGGCTTTAAAAAGTCCCAGGGAAAGGTAAGGTGATTGACAGCTTTTGATTGCTTGGAAAGTGGAAGCAGTACCCATTTGGTGATAATCAACCTTGATTGTATCTAAAACAGGTGGGAGGAGTAGAGTGAACTGGAGGGGGCACAGTGAATGAACACAAGGCATCCTGAATTTCTGATCCATTAATGAGGCTCACAATACCATAAGCATTGAAAGATACATCGTTTCCTCCTTATTGGGAAGGATATATTGGGATATAATAAGGAATACCCCCATGACACTTCATTACCCTCTAGTTTTTAAAAGGATGGGGGCTCATAATGTGCCCCCTGACTTTTCCCCAAACTCTAACCAGAACAACATGTCATAGAAAAGTGGGCAGTGTTGGGCTACATGCCTGGATTGAAGTGCAGCTCATCATTTGAAATTTACAAAAAAGACTACACATCCCAATTTCAAGAAACTAGTCAAACAACTTGGAAGGAAGAAGGTAGAGGCTTGCTCTGATACTGGAGAAGTGATGAGGACGAGACTCTAGAGCAAGGGTGGGGAACCTGCAGCCTCAAGGGCACATGTGGCCTTCTAGGTCCTCAAGTGCAGCCCTTTGATTGAACAAAAATTTGGATTCAGTCAAAGCGCTGCACCTGAGGACTCAGCAGACCTTATGTGGTCTCCAGGTTGCAGGTTCCCTACCCCTGCTCTAGAGCTTCTGACCATCCTTAAAAAATTATTTAGTGCTGACTAGGTACCAGGCACTCTGTTAAGAGATGAGAAATATAAATGTAAAAGAATGAAATAATTCCTCACTTCAAGTTTACATTACATTCAGAGAGGAAAAAAATGCACATATGTGGGTATATGTATGTGTGTATATACACACACATGCATACATAGACACACACAAAATAAATACATGACTGTAATGTAATTGAGGCTTCGTATAGAATTATTAAGGGCTTCATATAGAATTATATTTAAAACAAGTATTGCCCATGACAGTTACAGCCTATGAACTAACATCCATCACAGAAGTTAAAAATTTGAAAACAATTTAAATAACTAGAAATAAGAAGCATTCCTTTAAAAGAGAAGGTTATTTATGTTGAACACATTAATTCATCTGAACTTAACTAAAATGGAATCCAACATAAAGGGAAGACACTCAAAGGTCTTCTGTTCCCCATTTTTTTGTCTTGAGAGGCACAGACACATGTTTTCCTCATTTTATCTGTATTCTTGTCAGAGTAGACCACATCTTTCTCTCTCCTCTGCCAGAACATCAGGCAAAACATATCATGTCTTTCTAAAAATGTTCACCTCTTTTTTTCCCCCATTCTTCTTTTCAACCCATTGTTTGGAGTTTGGAGATTGTAGGGCACATGGCCTCATATAAAAGGAAGCCTTAAGAAAGGCAAAGATAATTCAAGTACAACCTATTCACAGGAGTGATTATTCATTTATAGCTTGTTTTGTTACTTTAAATAAATATTCTTTATTTATAGAAGACATTTTAAAATATTTTAAATTTATTTTAAATTAGTTTTTTGTTGCAAATCTTATTTTCTTACACTATCATGTTATCCCCAGTATCCTTCCTCCTCCCCCTCAGAGACTCATTTCATATAACAAATTGCATTCTTTAAAAGGATGTGCGTGTGTGTGTGTGTGTGTGTGGTGTGTGTAACTAAAAATCACCTGCAAATTCCACATGATATAAGTCTTCATTAAGTACCTCATATCCAGGTAAAATTATGGGCTTTATTTTCAGCCTATCATATTATCCTACCTGCCGTTAACTCAGGTTCCCCAGGGGCTTTCTGTCTGTAAAAGGAATTCCATCTTTAAGTAGTTTTGTGAGAGTTGGAGGTCTTTTTTTATACTAATTTGGCAGGAAAAGAATTATAAGCTTGGTGAATCCATCTTGTCCTAATTAGGAAAATAGAAGAGGCCATGTAAGAAGTTAAGATTTGAAGTTATCCCTCCAACTAATGAGCACAATTAGGCTTGATTTCAAGGAAAACCAGAGATTTTAAGGGAAGGACTATCAATTATGATAAACTCATATAAGACACACTTGAAAACAGACACCAGAGCTTTGAAGCATAGATATATTCTGAGAAACCCTTCAATTGTGGGACTTTGATATAGTTTCAAAGAGAGACTATAAGTCAGCTGAATGAACACATAGAGTATGAGATGAAAAAGATCAAGGTACCTAATTGTATTTAAAGTTCTATTCCTTTGTATCTGAAAATACAAAATGTTTTCCTATACCTATAACTAGCTGTGCTGGTTTTTTCTTCCATTGTTTTTCCACTGAGTTCTGTCATATTTCCATAACTGGAAGGGCTGAAAACTTTTTGGATTATAGGTCATCATTGTTTCCTGGTTGGTCCTACCCATTTAATATTCTTGTTTGAAGGGTTAAATCACACTTTCTTAAGCATGGTCTGCTCTGCGAAAAATATATCTTAAGGAAATACAATAAAGTTAGTATGAGAAGTTCAGAGAACTTATTTGCATTCATAATCATCTTCTTTTTGAAGGGATATGAATTTTATTTGGTTTTTGTTTTTTAAAACTGATGCCATTTTCTTCCCCTCTGATTCTGATGTTCCATTTTCCTACTTTCAATTTTTCTGTTTTACCAGTCAGGACAGAGGCATATGTATGCAGAAAAATGAAATAGCTTGCTTTTTGGAAACCTCCAAGAATAGTTTTGATCCAGCAGCCTTATGTATCAAATGGTTTGCAAATCTGTAGTACAATAAGAAAATAACTTTCCATCCAATCTGCATCACACCTTTGTAATTAGCCATAAATTAAATAAAGCACCAGACAGTTGAGGATTCATTTGGTTTCAAGTCATTTTTCCCCATAGAATTGAAACAGAAAAAGCAGCTTGCTTGGTCTGCGTTAGGATTTGCAGAGCTCTAGCCTCTTGTTAACTCTCTCTGAAAATACAGCTGTGCATGTTACCACTGAATGCCCACCTCAAAGAGAAACATTTGTTATAGTCGCTTTCCTCGTTGGCATTCAGTGCTATCAGATAAAGGCAAACAACAACCGGGATTGCCTGAAGTGAAAAAGAGGTTTTGTTGCCTGTACCATAGAGAAAACAAACCTTTTGTACCCAAACTGTGGCCCCATAACAAAGTGCTTGCAACGTGGTTGGCCGAACTTGCTTGCTCTACAGATATCCCCTTCCAGATGATGGTGTTTAGTTCTAATACTAGAGGATTTTTAATTGTTTGATTTGAAAGTCTGTCTATTACCAGCCAGCTGTTTCAAGTATTCAGAACATGCTTCCACAGTAAACAGGCTGAAATTTCCTTGACACATTTTCCATGGTAATGAGTTTTATTCTGGGGTGGGGGGGACATACATATACACACATATACATACATACATACATACATAGAAATACATATATGTACTTAAACATTTTAAAATAAAAATATTTATATATTTCTAATTATATATATGCCTAGATATTTGTGTGTGCATACATACATACATACATATACATACATTATCTAGGTTTATATATGGCAATATGTGTATGTATGTGTATATATATGTATAGTATATGTACACACATATAAATATATGTACACACATATAAACCTATTATTTTCATACCGTGCCCATCTGGCAATATATTCCTTCCCTTTTCATCTCTTCTTCCAAGAAAGTCATTCTTTTAAACAAGGAAAAATAAAGAGGGGAAAACAATAGTTCAAGAGAACTAACCAATTTTGGAAGGAATATCTATACATGTATACGTGTGTCTATATATTTTTATACAGATACCTGAGTTATGTAGAAAAAGTAGGAAAACATGCAAAACGAGAGCATTGCAAATGTTCTCCAATCTTTTAAAAAATGAGGCTTTTGATGTCCCAGTAACACTCATTCTTATCAGTTAGACAAAAATAATAAATTGGGAAAGGTAAAGTTTTACTGCATTCAGTGTGATTTGCAGTAAGATCAGGCAGGGATATCCTTAAGCAGACTTCAGTCCATACGGTTACAGCATTGTGAGATTTAGAGCTCTGACAGATCTTAAAAGATGCTTCATCCAACTAACTCCTTTTTTTTTTTTTTATCTTACACTGACATCCAGCTTGGTAGGGTGGAAATGATGTGGACTTGGATTCAGAGACCCTAGGTGTAAATCTTGCTCCTGCAAATAACCACTTGTGATCTTTGATAAATCCCATAATCAATTTGGACCAAGATAGAGAACGAGACATCCATTTGTATGTATGATTGGTCAGGGGGATTACTTTGCTTGATTATGCATATTTGTTACAAGAATTTTGTTTTCTTTCCTCTTTGCCTCCGTGGGCATGGAGATGGAATGGACATAAAACAAATGCTTGATGAAAAAAAAGATAAATCCAAATGGTGAGTTAAACTCAATTCATCAAATATTTATTAAGCACCTATGCAAGACTGGTGAAACAAATACAGATGGTGAAACCAATTCTTGCCCTCCTTGACCTTACATGCTAGTGAAATGTATGATGTAAGCTGGTCACTAGTACTACTTATTTATAATCTTATTGCTTAAGGATCATGGGATTAGCAACCTAGAACCTGGAATATACCTCAAAGACCATTGGTCTAAACATTATTGAAAGTATTTTGGAATTTTAAGTAGGCACTAAACTGTCAGTAATCTTTGACCAAAGATACTAGTACTAAAGAATGAACACAGCCATGACTTCAGCTGCCTCCTAACTGCTCCAATAGGACCTTTCCCCCTTGATGAGTTATTTCTAAAACTTCCATTTTGGAGAAGGGCCCTAGACCAGTCATCCCCAATTCTCTGGACTTAGGTACTGTAACTCCACCATGTTTCCTTCCTCTGCTCCCTTTTCAGCTCCTTTTTCTCTGTGTTGTCTTCTCCTGTTAGACTCTAAATTCTACATCTGAATTTGTATCCCTAGAGCTTATCACAGCATCTGGGAAATTGTGAGTGCTTGCTAAAAGTTTATTGACTGACTGACATATGATTTTGAATATATCTCGAAGAAGATAAAGACAGAGGAAAAGGACTCGTTTATACCCGCCCCCCCCCCACAAAAAAAGGTAGCAAAGACCTGGAACATAGAGAATATCCATGAATTAAAGAATGACAGAACAAATTACGGCTTATGAATGTACTGAAATAGTGTTGTCTTCAACAAATGATAAATAGGATGGATTAAAAAATGGAGATCTATAAGAAATTATTCAGAGTAAAATGCACAGAGCCTGAGGAACAATTTACACAATTACCACAATAATATAAATGTAAACAACTTTGAAAGACTTGACACTCAGTTTAATATGAAGACCAACCATGATATCTGAAGAGGGCTAACGAAACATCTTTTACACATCTTGGCAAAGAAGTGGGAGAGTGCAGGTGCAGAATGAGGCATACGTTTGCAGACACAAACAATATGTTGAGTCAGTTTGCTTGACTATGCTTGTTACAAAAGAGGGCTTATAGTGAAGGGGCCAACTTAATTTAATAAAGTGTTCGGGAAATGCCAGAAGAAAGTGACATCAAGTAAATATTTTAAAAACACCTAGAAGAAACCAAAAATGGTTTAAAAGAAGACATGTATAAAGCAACTTGGTCACTCCCATTTTAAATTTAATGTATATTTATAAAAATTTCAAACACATTTAGAGTTTCATATTCATTGTTTTTATTCTACTTTGTATGTTCAAATGGTTTTGCCTGTTAAATTCATAACAATAATTTTAAAATTCTTGTATGACATCAAACTACCATGGATTCTCAGGTACTTTTGTTTTTGGATTCTCAGGTAATTTGATACCAGATGATACAATCTTCCCTAAATGGTATTTAATATGGGCAGTTGAGTGGTGCAGTGGATAGAACATGACTTGGAATCAGGGAACCTGAGTTCAAATCTGGCCTTAGACACTTACTAGGCTATGTGATCCTGGGCAAGTCACATAATCCTTTTTGTCTCAGTTCCTCATTTGTAAAATATGCTGAAGAAAGAAATGCAAACCACTCTAGTATCTTTGCCAAGAAAATCCCAAATGGAATAATGAATAGTCACATATGACTGAAACAACTGAACAGCAATATGGGTCATACCACATTCCTCAATGATTGATCCTCAGTATTCATGCCATTATGGTTATAAACAGACTAGAATAAGGATAAACATTTTCCTGTTGGAACAGATCAGGTTGATAGGTAATATTTTTAATGACTACTTAATGTAGACTAACATTCTCATTTGCTTACTGAGCTCCATTAATCTTTCTCTCTCCCATATGTCCTAAATATTTTTCCTTAATGGCATGTTTTCATTTTATTCTAACAAATTATGGTAAGCATAAATAAGGATGGAAATTTGGGAGGAACACTGCAAAGTGAGGAAGACAGCTTGGAGAAAATCATGGTGCAATGGAAAAAGTGACCTATTTGCAGAATTGGAATTAATATCTTGGTTCTATCATTGACTATGTATATGCCTTTGGACAAGTCACAATCTCTCTGCACCTAAGTTTCATAATCTTTAAAATTCAGCGATTGGTTTAAATGACCTCTGGAGTTCCTTCCTGTCCTAAATTTCTGATCATATGAGCCTATGAATAGAACAAAGTGCCACAAAAGTCAATGAATAGATCATATCCAAAGAGATAACAGTGCTCTTTCTAACTCCAGAATCAGGAGATGAAAGCTCTTTCAGACCATCATCTACTATGTGCACTTAGGTGTACCTGTGATTTCATTAATATAAGTAACTCCCAGTTGGAGAATTCTCTCTACTCAATCAATAGAACACATATTTATTAAAAAGGTAGAACTATCTGCCAAGTACAGTGTTAAGTGATGGGGATACAAAGACAAAATTCAAATAGTCCTTTCCTTGAGTGAGTTTCAGCCCCTTCTTTTCAACTTATAACCTTAGAAAAGCCTTGAGTGGCTAAGTCACTTGCCCAGCATCAGACAATCATAATACTTTAGAGGGAATAACTTGAATCTCGGTCATTACAATTCCAAGACTGATTCTCTACACAGCTTGCACTAGGTGGTGCAGTGGATAGAGTACCTTACTAGGAGTTGGGAAGGTGTAAATTCAATCTGGCTACTAGCTGTGTGACCCTGGGCCAGTCACTTAACTTTAGTTTGCTTTAGTATTCTCATTTGTAAAATGAGAACTTAGTACCTACCTCCCAAGAAGGTTGGGATGCTGGGAGGATCAAGTGAGATAATACCTGTAGAGCACTTAGCACAATGCCTGGCACATAGGAAATGCTATATAAATGTTAGCTATTATAATAATTATTATATTTTAATTAAAGCATTTGAGGTTAAGTGTTGCATTAAAGACTGCTTTGTGATCTTTCTGTTAAGATAATCTTTCCTCTTACAGATTCAGTGAACTCTGGATAGCATCTTACCATGATGACCTTTGTGACTTCTTATGGAAGTATTCTCCTCCTTAAGCCTGACTGGACTTAAATATTCTACTAGAAAGCAATTTTCATTGCATTTCCAAAACTCCAATCTGAAACATATTGCTACAAGGAAATAATTTAAATGGACAAACACACATACACATATGTAAATTCATCCACCTTTCAATACGCACACGTATATATTATACACATATATTTCAGTCAGACTTCTTGCTGAATTGTCGCTCCTATAAAAATTGAAAATTTCCACTGATTTTATTATAGGAAAGCAGAATGACTTAAACTGAATACGACCCTACAACATCAAGCTTTATTTTCAAGATGAAAAGCTTAATTATAAAATACTGTCAAAAAAATCACTTTTATTTTACTGTAATTCTAAGAAGCTACCATGTAATTATAAAATATCTGCAATTAATGTTCTCCTCTCCAAACTGAAAGTACTGATGGAATGAATGAGAAAATATGAATCAGTGACATTTGCATTCTTCATATGATAATAACATTACTGAGCTTAATATGCTATGATTTGTATCTAAAGTTTGTATTAAGCTAAGGAGATGGGTTACTTAATCTTTTTCTATGAATGCCAGATCAGTTAATGACTTCACTTCCCTAGTCATGTACCTAAATTAAGCTAGTCAGCTGTAGATGAGTAAACTTCTTGTAATTAATATTTGTATAAATTATAATATTATTCCAATTTGGATGAATGTCACAAAGCCTACCCATCACAAGAAACTGAAAACACAAGGCAAGTAAACAGTAGCTCTTACTGAATTGTGGAAGTAGATGGTGCGGTATTGAAGCATGAAACTAGAAACTGTTTCTCTATCTTCCTTTCTCTTTTTAACTCTATTCTAGACATTTTATTAATTATAATTTGTATTTACATATTATTTATGGATAATAAATACTTTTCCTTCATAAAAACTGAAATTTACATTGTTCTTTAAAGTTTACTTGTGGTACATTGCATAAGGATCTGTGTGAAATCCCATAAGAGTTTGGCTGGCCATTTCCACACGCGAAAGGACCAAGAATGGGGACTAAATAGGTAAAAGAGACAATGACTTTGAACTTTGTACTTAGTTCTGTCTCTTTGCCCTTTTCACCACCTACTTATTGACTCAAGAGAAGAAAGAGGATTAGAGATGTAAATTAGGGCAGAGAGGGTATTTGATAATTGCCTGGGCTATACCTATACCTTGCATATGTGCATAGTAATTGCCTGTAGCTGTCTTCTCTTTCTATGACATAGTCTCTATTTGTGCAAAAATATGTCCCAGATTTCAAGAGTAAACACTCTGTTGCTACTTACTATCCCATTTAATTAAATATCTTTGCTTTGAACTAATTGTGCTCTGTATCTTTCTCAACTCCTCAATTCTAGTCTCTTTTTCCCTCTGCTAGTTATTTCCTATTTATCTTGTACATAGTTCATCTGTATATATTTCTGTTTGTGGTTTCCCATTAGATTGTAAGCTCCTGGAGGGTAAGGACTGGGGTTTTTTGCCTCTTTTTGTGTCCCCAGTGCTTAGCATAGTGGCTGGCACAGAACAGGTGCTTCATAGGTAAATATTGAGCTACTGATGGTCTAAATACTAAATACAATATAATAAATATATAAAAATATAATAAACATAACATGCTAAATACTAAACATGTCACATGATATAGTTTGAGGGTATCTAGGCAACAGATGGGCACCTATGTGGCACAGTGGATAGAGTACTATGTCTGGAGTCAGGAAGATCTGATTTGAAGTCTGGCCTCAGATACTTACTAGCTGTGTGATCTTGAGCAAGTCACTTAGCCTTGTTTGCTTCAGTTTCCTCATCTGTAAAATGAGCTGGAGAAGGAAATGGGAAACCATTCCAGTATCTTCCCCCACCTCCCAAAAAAAGACAAAAACAAAAACAAACAAAAACCAAAATGAAAACTAATGGGGTCAGAAAGAGTTAGACACAACTCAACAGCAAAATTAATTAAGGTTCAAAAAGGTCGTATTTACACTTTGGACTAGGGGCACCATTCTCTAACCACATAAGTCAAAATCACTGCTTATAAGGACTACAAATTAATATAAATACCTTGTGTTTTTTTTCTCTGTCAATAAGAAGGTACATCTAATTAAACAATTTAATCTGAAAGAAAGAAAAAAAGAAAGATAAAGGGAAAGAAGGAGGGAAGGAAGGAAGGAAGGAAGCAGGGGCAGCTAGGTGGCACATTTAGTAGAGCACCGGCCCTGGAGTCAGGAGGACCTCAGTTCAAATGCGACCTCAGACACTTGACACATGTACTAGCTGTGTGACCTTGGGCAAGTCACATAACCCCAATTGCCCTGCCAAAAAACAGACAAAGAAAAGAAAGGAAGGAAGGAAGAAAGAAAGGAATGAAGGAAGGAAGAAAGAAAGTGAATGAAGGAGTACATTCCCCTCCCTGACCCTACCACATTAGTTCCTTTCAGTCTTCATGTTGCTCTAATTTCCATTAGATAGGAGTTTGTATTCCTGGTCAAAATACAAGTAAATACTGTTGTGATATTGTGAAAGCTGCCTTCATATCAGGATAATCATTGCCAGGCACAAAATGACAAAATAGTTGGCCTATATAGATTAATTACATGCAAGAATGTGTTCTTCAAAAGGTGACTATATGCTTGGAATCTTCAAAAACAAATTGGGGATATCTAACTGCTCATCTCCTCTTTGGGACAAGGTGGTGATGAATTCGACAAGGTGAATGCGGTGACTTAATTAATCAAGAAACAAGTGGAGCCCTAAAGCTGTTGTCTATATGTCAGAATCAGCAAAATGTTCACTTCCCACAAGCAAGAAAGAAGTCATATTTCACAGTTATGATGCAATTACATTGTTATTTCACAGCTGTCAAAAGTCATAGTCTTGAAATATGACTTTTTAAAGTAGGCGCTTAAATAACTTTCACAACATTTTAACTAAGAACCTTTTTACAATGCTCATTGAATACTCAAGTATCTCTTTAAGTAGAAGATCTGCTGAGTGAGATATTCCTTGGTACAATGCCTATTAGAAAGAGAGGGAAAAAAAAAGAAAGTTCTAAAACTAGTTCTAATATTCAGCTTAGACCTCTACAGTGATATAATAAGAGACTTTTTAATAGATACAATTTCTCCAGATCATAAAATCATAGATATAGCGCTGAAAAGAGGCAAGTGTCCATCTATTTCAACTTGCCCCAAATCACACTCAAAATAAATAACAAAATATGATTCAAAGTCAGATACTCTGACTCCAATCAATTCTCTTTCCATTATACCATAAATAATGTGGAAGCTATGATTAGTCTTGAAAAGATAATGTCTTGTCTAGGTGATAAATGGTAACTTACTAACTAAATGAAATAAACTTGACTCACAAGAGTAGATCTCTTTAACTTGCAAGAAATACCTTCTAAATAGGATACGTAATTTATCATTGGGGAATATGTTCTGCATACATAGAATAATAAAGAGTTTAAGTTCAAAGAGATTTTAAGGATTATGTAGTCCGAATCTCTCATTATATAGAAGAAATAGAGGCCAGAGAGTAAAGCTGACTTGTCCAAAGTAACATGATTAGTTAGTAAAAGCTAGCCACTAAGCCTAAATGTCTTGACTAATCTTGTACAAATGGTTGGATGAATGGATGGCTTTTATAATGAGTATAGTTTACTGTACCTTGGATATCTGAATATATTCCTTCAAGAAGTCATGGGAACTTAATCCTATAGAATTAAAGGACAATAGATCTAGAGGTGGAAGGGATCTGAAGCCATCTAGTACAAATCCTCTCAGTTCTCAGAAGAGGAAACTAAGGCCTAGCTAGGTTACATGACATGCCCAAGATCACATAGGCAATAAACATCAGAGATAGGATTTGAACCGAAGTCCTCTGACTTCAGAGTCACACTGTTCTCCCTGACCCATACTTTCTCCCTTGAAGACCAATATCTGGCTTCATCTTTTTAATTTAAAAAGAAACATTTTATTTATTTTAGGAAATAAAACAAGCATTTCAATAACAGAAAAATGCATATGAAACCATAAATCTATTATGTACAGCTTACATCCCAAGTTCTTGCTCCTGCTGCTCATACAATCTTAATGCTCTTCAATGTATTTCTCAAAATATCAGTTAAAGAACTAAACATAATAGTTCAGGTTTTGTTAATTAGAATGGAATTATAGGGTTTTATTAATGGAAATAACTTTTCACAGCATGCAGTACAACCATCTCCTTTTCAACGTATGAGGAAGCTGGGACCCAAAGGAGTCAAACAGTATTATTTTTATTCCTAAATGAACAAACAACAAACAAAATGACCATTCCAATATACATTGCATGCTAGAAGGAGAGTAGTATACATGGAACAGTGAATCTATTAAATTCAGAATGTTTTGCCCCCCTTTAATAGTGGAAAACACAAACACTCAAAAATATTTGAGGGTGAGATTCTGTCTTTGATATTGAAAAGACAAAAGTACATAATATATTCAAAGTCTATTTTTCAAACTTGTCCTGAATGTTATTTCTTCTCCATTTTACAGAAGAAACTGAAGAATACAGAAGTTAGGTGATTTGCACAGGGTCATACAGTGAGTAAGTATCAGAGGTAGGATTTGAGGTCAGATCTCCCTGACTCAAAGGCTTCTATTCAATGTGCCCCTTAGATATGAAGAAATGGAAAAAAAAACATAAGAATCACCCCCCACCCCAAAACCTAGCTATACAATACTAGAAGTGAACACTGACATATAAAGGAGAAAAACTCCTAGAGAGGCCCTTTTGGAATGCCACCCCCTCTCCATTCCAGGTATTACTTTCAGTAACAAACTATATAGGCCTCTGAGAGAATTTTTTCATTGAGGCATATTTGTAGGTTCGGGTTTTTTCCCCTTAACTTTTAAGAGGCAGAATGGCATAATTAATAAAGAGCTGGCTTTAAAGTCAGGTGGACCCAAGGTCAAGGTCTGTCCCTGACTGTGTAACTTTGGGCAAGTTACATCACATCTGAATAGCTCAGGCAACTTTGCAAGAATGTAAGTTATAAGGTAGCTATAGTTACAGATCAGTATTGGGTAGATGTTGTTTCTTTCCCCTGGAGTTCTCTATAGCAAGGAAATCATTGGTCTAGTCCAAAACAAAAGAAACAAAATGATTCTATAAATAAACCCATTCATCCTTTGGGCCGTATGAGCACCTGTGCTTTTGAGGGAAGTTGGCACTCATACCTTGGTAATGTGATCTGTATGCAGCTTATCTAATTGGCACTGGGCCAGAGAAGTGAGAAGTCCTCCAAAGTGTACCCACACCCTTCTTTTCATGAGGATGCCACTGACTTAAGTACTGTTATCAACTCATGTAAGTGTATTCTAAAAGTGAAGGGAGGCATATGGAAACCAGAGACAGTACAAGAGTGCAAGTTCATAAATCTTTAGTAAAATAGGAAAGAGAAGTCTTTGGAAGTATCAGGACATAATAGATGAAAGAGGCATAATGTTTCTGGAGTCTTGCCTGAGTTTCTGATAGGGAAGGCCCTGACAAGAGGCATGGTTTGAAGGTCAGAGCGAGACTGCTGAATTTGGTGTTGAACCATCGTGACATCCTGGAATTAAGTGTTGATATTGTCAAAGCATTAAAAGCTCAAAGGAAAAAAAAAAACAGTCCTAGGAATGCAATGAATTTAGCTAGCAGACATACTACATGGTACATGTCCTTTTCTATTTTCTGGAAATTATTTGCAAGAAGTGAATTCTACTGAAACTAATATTCCCTCTCCTCCTTCCTTCCTTCCTTCCTTTCCTTCCTTTTCTTCTTCTGTTCTTTCTTCCTTCTTCTCTTTACTTCTTCCTTTCTTCCTCCTCAAGTTCAATGAACATATACACTCATATCCTCACAAAATATAGTTAGAATCTTCAACTCTTCAAATCCCATGAAGAAAAAAGCTAAATATGGCCATACACACATAAATCTTGGAATATTATAAACAACACAACTAAGGGCACAGACAGTTGAAGGAGTAGATGCTTATGGAAATCTCACTTCTGAGAAATATGTGAGTTTTCATGCTGAACTTTAAACTTGTCATTCATTAGTGAGCATGATAGCTGTTAGTCAAAAATCTACTTGTAACCTGGGTTTAGCTAACAATTAATACAACCAAATCCAGGGTTCACATGTATATGACAGTTAACTCTTATTTCCCCTGTGTTCAATGAAGCCATACATGCATGTGTGTGTATATTTATATATATATATATATATACATATATATGTATGTATATGTGTGTATGTATGTGTATAGACATACACACATATAATTCAATTATATACATACATATACACATATGTAAATATATAAAGAGGGATATATATATCTGAATGCATATATCTAAGCATACACACACTTTAATACTTGATTTTTTCCTCTCATTTTATTTTTTCTCAATTACAAATAAAAATTTTAATATATTTATTTTTTTGAATTCCAAATTTTCTTCCATCTTCCTTCCCATCCCTCTTCCTTGAGAAGGCAAACACTTTGTTATGGGTTATACATTTGCAATCATCTAAAATATCTTTCTACATTAGTTATGTTACAAAAGAAAATAGCAAAATTTTTTTAAAAGTTATAAAAAAAAGTTTAAAAAGTCTATTTCATTCAGATTTCATCATTTTTTTCCTCTGAAGGTGGAATGCATTTTTCATCATAAGTCCTTTGGAATTTTCTTGGACCATTTTATTGATCAAAATAGCTAAGTCATTCATAGTTGATAAAAAAATACTGCTGTTACTGTGTGCAATGTTCTCCTAGTTTTGCTCATTTCACTATGCATCAGTTCATATAAGTCTTCCCAGGTTTTATTGAAACCAACTTCCTTGTCATTTCTTAAAGCACAATAAGATGTCATCACAATCATATACCACAACTTGTTCATCCCTTGATGGGCGTTCTTTTTATTTCCAATTCCTTGCCACCACAAAAAGAGTTGCTTCAAATACTGTTTGTACATATAGACCATTTTCCTTTTTATTTCATCTCTTTGGGATACAGACCTAGTGCTAGTATTTCCAGATCAAAGGATATGCACAGAAGATGGCGACTGGTAAGCAGGGAATAGTGTGAGCTCCGTACGGAGACCCTCCAAAAACTTATAAAAAATGGCTCTGAACCAATTCTAGAACGGCAGAACCCACAAAACAGCAGAGGGAAGCAGGGCTCCAACCCAGGACAGCCTGGATGGTCTCTGGGTGAGGTCTATCTCACACAGAGCTGCGAGCTGGGAGCTGGGAGCTGGGAACAGAGTGCAGCAGAGCCCAGCCTGAGCAGCGTGGACCATCCAGACCAGAAGCCGGGCGGAGGGGGCCCTAGCGCCCTGATTCAGTGAGCTGCAGCAGTTATGAGACTTCTCAATCCACAAACACCAAAGACTGCAGAGAAGGTTAGTGGGAAAAGCTGCGAGAGTGGAAGGAGTTTGCTGTTTGGTTTCCAGCCCCGGGGGCAGCGGAGGTGGGGCTGGAAAGCTGTTGTTACTTCTGGCTCCAGGCCCACCTGGTGGGAGGAATTAAGTGGCAGATCAGAGCAGGGGTGCACAGCCTGCCGAAGATCTAAGCCCAGTTAGGGTTGGGGGTTCTTGGGGAAGGAGCAGTACTGGTTTGGCAGAGCTGGCACCTCCCCACCAAACGTGGAACATAGAACTCTGTAATCTACAAGCAGTCATACCCCACTGAAAAACTCAAGGGTCAAGTGAGTTGGCTGGGAATATGGCCAGGCAGCGAAAACGCACCGAGATTCAGTCTCAGACTCTGCATTCTTTCTTTGCTGACAAAGAAGACCAAAACATACAGACAGAAGAAATTAATAAAGTCAAAGAGCCTACAACAGATACCTCCAAGAAAAACAGGAACTGGTCCCAGGCCATGGAAGAGCTCAAAAAGGAGTTGGAAAAGCAAGTTAGAGAAGTAGAGGAAAAATTGGGAAGATAAATGAGAAGGATGCAAGAAAACCATGAAAAACAAGTCAATGACTTGCTAAAGGAGACCCAAAAAAATACTGAAAAATACACTGAAGAAAACAACACCTTAAAAAACAGACTAACTCAAATGGCAAAAGAGCTCCAAAAAGCCAATGAGGAGAAGAATGCCTTGAAAGGCAGAATTAGCCAAATGGAAAAGGAGGTCCAAAAGACCACTGAAGAAAATACTACTTTAAAAATTAGATTGGAGCAAGTGGAAGCTAGGATATGCACAGTTCTGTAGCCCTACAAGCATAGTTCCAAATTATTTTCCAGAATGGTTCAATCAGTTCATAATTCCACCAAAAGTGAATTAGTCTTCCAATTTTTCTGCATCCCCTCTAACATTTGTCATTTTCCTTTTCTGTCATGTTAGCCAGTCTGATAGGTGTGAGATCATACCTCAGAGTTGTTTTAATTTGCACTTTTCCAATCAATAATGATTTAGAGCACTTTTTCATATGACTATTGATATCTTTGATTTTTTCATCTGAAAACTGCCTGTCCATATTCTTTGATGATTTATTGATTGGGGAATTAATTATATTATTATAAATTTCACTCATTTCTCTACATGTGTGAGGAATGAGGCATTTGTCTAAGAAACTTGCTGTAAAATTTTTTCACCAGTCTCTTGCTTTCCCCCTAATTTTGGAAGCATTTTTTAAGAAATTTAATGTAATCAAAATGATCCGTTTTAACCCTTATCAGGCTCTTTGACTTTTGTTTGTTCATGAATTCTTCCCTTCTGCATAGAGCTGACATGTAAAATTTTTTGATACACCCCTAATTTGCTTATGATATCATCCTTTATGCCAAAATCATGTACGCATTTTGAACTTATCTTGGTATATGGTGTGAGTGTTGGCCAAACCTAGTTTCTGTTAAACAGCTTTCCAGTTTACCAAGCATGTTTTTTTTTGGTTTTTTTTTTTTTTTGTCAAATAGTGAATTCTTGTCCCAAAAGCTTGGATCTTTGTGTTTACTAAACACCAGATTATTATGGCAATTTACCACTCTGTGTTGTGTGCTTAATCCAGGGGTGTGGAACCTGTGGTCTTTTATTAAGGGGATTTGTTCTATGAAGTTTGATTCAAAGGGCCATGTTTGAGGATGTAGAGGGTCACATGTGGCCTTGAGGGTACAGGCTTCCCACCTCTGACCTAATCCATTCCTTTGATCTACCACTCTACTTCTTAGGCAATACCAGATTGTTTTGGTGATTACTGCTTTGTATTACAGTTTGAGACCTAGTACCCCTAGGCCACCTTCTTTCACGTTTTTTTTTTCATTGATTCCCTTGATATTATTGACCTCTTTTTCTTTTGGAGTAATTTTGTTATTTTTCTAACTCTATAAAATATTTTTGTTTGTCTGATTTGTATGACACTGAATAAGCAAATTAATTGAGGAAGAATTCTGATTTCTATTATATTGGTTCATCCATAAACAATTAATATTTCTCTAATCGGTTAGGTCAGACTTTACGTGAAAAGCATTTTGAACTCTGTTCATATAGTTCCTGAGTTTGTATTGGCAGGTAGACCCTGATGCATTTTACATTGTCTGCATTTATTTTAAAGGAATTTCTCTATCTCTTCTTGTTGGATTTTTTCTTTTGCTAATATGTAGAAATGTTAGTGATCAGTGTAGGTTTATCTTATGTCATGCAACTAGATTTTTAGCTGATTCTCTAGAATTCTCTAAGTATATCACTTGCAAAGAGTGCTAAATTTACTTTTTCTTCTCATTGCTATTGCTAGCATTTGAAGTACAATATTGAATAATATTGGTGATAATGACCTTAATTCACCTATACTGTTATTAGGAAGACTTCTAGCTTATCCCCATTATAGATAATGCTTGCTAATGGTTTTTAGATAGATGCTGCTTATCATTTTGAGGAAAATTCTCTTAGTTTTAATGCTTTCAAGTTTTTTTAATGGAAAGAGTGTTGTATTTTGTCAAAAGCTTTTTTCCCCATCTTTTGAGATAATCATATGAGTTTTGTTGTTTTTGTTAACTGATATGCTCAATTATGCTAACAGTTTTCCTATTATTGAATCAGTACTACATTCTTGATATAAATCCCAGCTGGTTATAGCATAAATCTTCTTGATATATTGCTATAATCTCCTTGCTCATATTTTATTTAAACATTTTATATCAATAATCATTAGGGAAATTCTCTTTATAGCCCATCTGTCCTAAAAAGTCCATTTTACTTCTCACCAATGCCTCCCTTAATATGCTCTCTTTTCTATCAGCTCCATATCCTTTCTCTTATCCAATTCCCCTCCTCCTTACTTGTTGGGTAAGATAGATTTCTATATGAAAATGAGTGTGTATGCTAGTCCCTCTGAACTATTTTTGATGAGAGTAAGGTTCAAGCATTTCCTGCAATCTCCCTCCCCCATTTTCCTGTTCACTGTAAATGGTCACCTTTTCATGACTCTTTTATGTGAGATGATTTTCCCTATTTACCTTTCCTTACTTTCTTCTCCCGGTACATCCTTTCTCATCCCTTAATTTTATTTATTTTTAACAAATTATCACATCATAGTCAACTCACACTTATGGTTTCTCTCTCTCTCTCTCTCTCTCTCTCTCTCTCTCTCTCTCTCTCTTGATTTCTCTTTCTCTCTGTCTCTCTCTCACAAACACACACATACATGCATGTATATATATATACATATGTGTGTATGTATATCTACATACATGCATATACACTCATATGTGAAAGAGACAGAGAGAGTCTTCTCCATGAAATTGTCGTGCTCCTCTGGTTCTTTTATTACTTCATGGAAATGAATGCCCAAAGAAGCAACACATTGGAATACTTAATGAGTCAGACTCAGAGTAAAAGCAACCAGGTTTAAGTCCTTCCTTTGACATGTGCTACCTAAGTGAACCCCTGGGGGAGTTACTTAATCTCCCAATGTCATAGACCAGTAGTATCAAACTCAAATAGAAATGAGGTCCCTAAGCTTTACATAAAGATCCCTGTCTACTACATATTGACTTTAAAAAAACATATATTAACCTTATCTATGTTCCATTGTATTTTTACTTTTGTTAAATATTGCCCAATTACATTTTAGTCTGATTACTGCCAGCATTCTGTGGGTATATGCAGCCTGCTGTGTTGGACACTTCTGCTTTACATAACTCAATAATGATATATATTACAGATGGTGATCAGTATTGGTAGAGGAAGTTTCCTCACCAGGATTTAACCTATACCAGTTGAACAAGATTGTTTTCCAATATACCAGTGGATGCAGGATGCCTAAAGAGGTGTCTGTCTCCTAAAGCACAAATAATGTGAGCTATTTATGCTTGGCTGTCTTGTAATACTCTGGTCTATGTATGTCTTTGCACAAATTTGACAACATGCTGGAGACCATCTTTCCATTTTCTTAAAAACTATGGAAGACAATGAAATACTTCTGATTTTCTTTGTATCCTTAGCACTTAGAAAACTGCCTTATATATAGTGAATGATGATTGACCGACTAACTAGACTGCCAAATGGATTGTTCAGCATTCTTGTTGCATGGCCAGCTGATCTTTTTTTTATTCGTGGTCACACAAGTCTCAAGTATAAATATAACAATTATAGAATATATATCTCACATTGCATGAGGCCGGTTTGGTCAATTGATTAAAAAATAACTGTGAAGCCATGGATTCAATTTCTTTGCAGGAGTCAGCTTTAATGTGTTCTCTTCTGAGACACCCTATCAATATTATAAGCCAACAGACTCACAATGGTGTGTTGTTATTTATAAGAGTCTACTGTCTGTACCTGTCATTAGGGCACTTAATTATATTCAGGCTTGTATTGTTCTCTTAATTTTTGTTGTATGCCTTGTCTCTCCCAATAGATTTTGACTTGCTCGAGAACAAGGATTGTCTTATTTTGTAACTAAAACCTAACTTCTAATTTTGTCTCTTTCCTGTTATTATCATGATTATCATTGCAGTCACCAAAACTGAAACACACAGAATCCATTCCAACATAGTTCACTCTAACGAGCATTGCTGAAGCAGTTAAGATGTATAAGGTAGGCACATTGGTTACAAAGTAAAAATTAAAAACAGTTCCCTTCCTCAAAACCTTTACATTTTACCAGCAGGATGTAATGCATATACTGATACATTTATACTTATTAATTGGAGGTAGGTTATAGCACTAACAACTGTGGGTAACAGGAAGAGTGCCCATAGAAGGCGCTCCCTTCTCTTCAACGAATTCACTAATAAAAGTTATTTTTGAAATTTATAAAGGGATAGTTTAAGAAAAACCTGGGAAAATGTATATATACTAATGTTAAATGAGGAGAGCGGAACCATGAGGACAATTTATTACAGCAATGTAAAGCAAAGAACTTTGAAAGACCTAATATTTCTGATAAACATACTCTCCAACCATAATTACACAAGCCTGGTGATTAAGCTTGTTGTTCACCTTCTTCCAAAGAGGTGATAAGCTCAAGGTGCAGAATGAGACATACACTTTGGCACATAGCCAATGGTGGAATGGTTTTGCTCTTTATGTATATTTCTTTAATTTTTTTCCCCAATATGCAGTGAGAATTGGAAAGGAGATCAAAATTATGTCTGTTAATTGAAAAAAATAATTGTTCTGTGTGGAAATGCTGCACTTCATCTTCAATTAATATCATGTTGATTTGTTTTTCATTTAGTAGTCTGGTCCCAATGTAACTATTTTATTCATCTTTATTTTATTCTCTTTTTTTCTCTTATTTTCCAGCTGAACTTGATTACTTGATGCCTCCTGTTCTTATTTTTCATGCTTTTGATTATCTCATCTCACATGCTTGGAATGTACTCCCCAACATCCCTTGCTTTAATTTCTACCTGTTGTCATTCCTTACTTCTATCAAGATCCAATAACTATTACTTGCCAGATTTCTCCATCTGGAAATGAAGTCTCATTTCACATCTTTAAGATGATCCATGTCATACAAAGAGTAAGCACCTAAGAGCAGATTAGAACACAGTATCTGAAGTCTGTGTTTACTCATATTCTTTTTCACTTCTCATGCCATCCTATTTTCGAAAGGGTGACCTCTAGACTCTAATGGAAAGAATTTGGGATCAATCTCTAGCAAAATACCCAGATGATTATTAAAAGGATGATATGTGAACACTTGGGAATAGAGTCATTTATCACTCGGAGCCCACATTAGAACATTTAAATAAGATACAACAAAGTAACCTCATTTTCTCCTGTAATAGTATTCCTAACTTGATAGATCAGGGGAAGTCTACAGACATAATATGTCTGGATTTCACCAAGGGAAATGAAAAAAAAACTTGTTATATCTCTGTGGATGTGATAGAGAATATCTGACTGATGATAGTACAATCAGGTGTATTCAATCAATTAGTAAACACTTATTAAATGCGTACTATTTTCCAGGCATTTTCTAAGTTGTGAGGATGAAGACAAAGAAAGAAAACACATTCCCTGCCTGTAAGAGAATTACAATCTAAAGGAGGGGGTGGCAACATGCAAATAAATATATATACAAAGCAAGAGGGAAAGCACTGGCATTAAGGGAGTTTAGGGAAGGCTTCCTGCAGAATGTAGACTTTTGGTTGGGACTTAAAGGTAGACAAGAAGGTCAGTAGTTGGAAGGAAGGAGGGAGAGTATTCTAGGCATGGGGGACATCTAGAGGAAATGCCTTGAAACAAGAGATGGAGTGTCTTATTTGTGTAACAGCAAGAAGGTCAGGGTCACTTAATTGAAGAGAATGTGTTGTGGAAGAAGGTGTAAGAAAACTGGAAAGTTAGGAAGAGTTGTCGTTATGAAGTACTTATGTATATCCCCAAAATGCTTGATTAATGAAATGAAATAAAACGAATAGATGTCTTTTTGTGCTTATTCCTATGGAAACTGTCCTTAGCTGTGTCCAATTTAATTTTTAAACCAATAATTTGGGTGAACACGTTGATAACATGGTTAGCAAATTAGTGGAAAACTTAAAGTTGGAAGGCTAGCTCATGGTCAGTCAAAAAGTCAACACACATTCATTAAACAACTACCATGTTGCAGGGAGTGAGTTAAGAGCTAGAAATACAAAAAGGGGCAAAAACCATTCCCTTCCCTTAAGGAGCTTAGAAACTAGAAACTAATGGAGATGAAGACCTTCCAAATCCTTCTAAATTCTAGTGCCTTCCCTCTATTATTTACTTCTCATTTATCCTGTACATGATTTATTTGCACATATTTCATTCACTTGTCTCTCTCATATTGGAAACTCCTTTGAACCAGGAATACCTTTTGAGTCTTTTTGTATCCCCATCCTTTATTACTGTGTCTGGCACACAGCAGATGCTTAATAAATGTTTATTAACTGACTGAATAATGTGGGAAGACAAAAATGCAAACAACTATATATGAACAAAATACGTACAGGGTGAAATGGAGATGATCTCAGAGGGAAAGCACTAACATTAAGGAGGACTGGGAAGAGTCCTTACATAAGGGAGAGACTTGAGAAATGAAGGAAGTCAGGAAAGCAAGCAGGTTTAACATTTTGGACAACAGTGTACATGCATGCACACACACACACACAGGAGATATATCTATATCTGTAGATCTATCTATGCATATATGTATATGTGTATGCATGTATTGTACATGTACATGTATGTGTTTATATATAACACACATATACATATATAAATGCATAACTAGATCCACACATGTATACATACACAATACATTAATATACATGTATACGTACAGGCTATATGTAAACACACATGTATGTATGTGTGTGTATATATACATATATGTATATACATATATACATATATGCATATTGATTTTTTAATCTCCAGCTGGGAGAATGAGGAGAAATTCAATAGGGAAGAATACCTCTTCTTGAACTTATCTTGAAAAATTCAACAGCACAAGTACAGGTGGAAAGAAGACAATGTCCAATAGGAGCTCATATAAGAAAGGCTTTAGTTTTAATTTAGTGAGTTTTAGTTACGGTAACAACAACAACAAAGAATGTAAAAGGACCAGTGGAAAACCTGATGCAATCACTATTTTAATATCATTTTAAACTATATCCCATGATTTTGTTGGTATGGGAAATTTCTGGTGATGATGCTTTGTCTACCACTAGTTACAGACCTCTGCTCTACAATGTAGAATGTCACTGAGTTGCCTGGAGACGTTGAAGGGTTCATTGTCTTTCCCAGGGACATAGAGCCAGTATGAGACTCTCTGGTCTTCCTACTCTGATCTAGTTGTCTTTTATTATCTCTGCCTTGCAATCTAGGCTACATTCGTTGGTAGCAATATCTAGAAAGAGAGAAGCAACAGTTGTCTGCTACTCCTTGCCGACTGGTCCACATCTAAAGTAGTAGCAGGTGCTGTATTTTAGGAGGGACATTGAAGTATGTCTAGAGAATAGTGACAAAGGACTAGGAGTCTGGTTACCAAGTCATGAAAGTATATTAAAGGAAAATAACAATATTTCACATAGGGGCTTAGAATTATAAAGTACTTTCTAAACCCCATCTGTGTATAGTTAGTAGGACTTTATTTATACTCTTGTGCTATGGCTCCATTTTCCAAGGGAATCACAGAATTTCAGGGTCAGAAGTGATCTCAAAGGCCCAGAGACCTGAAGTAATGTGTTCAGATTCAAAGTGTGCTATTTACTCCCTTGTATGACTTTAGTCAAGGCATTTAACTTCTCAAGGCTTCAGTTGTCTCATCTATTGAATGAAGGGGTTGGACTAGGTTGCATCTTTAATTGCTTGTGGCTTTTAAGCTATGGTTAAGTATCTGATCCAGGCCTATAACCTGTAGTTCTGAATTCGATGACTATTGGGTTATCCCACTCTACCTTACTACTTCTCACTCCCAGATAATGAAACAAGGGAGTTAGGAGAAGAAAAACTAATAGTAAAAATACTAGATAAATAGTAACTGGCTTCAAATATTTTAAGAGTGATTTCCTGAAAGACAGTTTAAATCTGGCCTTGCTACAAAGAAAAGAAGTAGCAAGAATGAATGGAAGCAGGAGTGTGTTCATCAATGTTTAACAACTGGTTCTTTGGGGGAAAATGCACTTATGACAAGACAAGCTTTTAAGTTTAATCTGAATTATTAACATTTTCTAAATTATATTCTCAAGTCTTCACAATCAAAAAATCATAAATCAATTCCTGGTAGTTAGCCAATTTCCAAGGTGTAAATGCTATGAAGTTCTATGAGAATAAATAAAATAGAAAATAGTAGAAACTTCCCACAATATTACTATTTTTTTTTAGTTGTTTTGGCATAGAAGAAAAACTAAGACTTCATTTTCACTGTTCACTGTAATTATATTATTTTTAATAGTTAGATGGCAAAATATACCTCCACAGTGACATTTCCTTCTAAGCCATGGAAAAATTCTAAAGTTACCTGCTATTAGCCTGTGCTACTAATGTATACAGTTAAGAAAAAAAAATTACCAAGGGGATTACTGTTGCCATGTTAAACTCTTAGGGATATTTAATTTAGTTCTCTATGAACCTGCTAGAACTCATAAGGTGTTAGCTCCCTGCTGTGTCAAAGGTAAGGAACAAATAATACTGTTTTTTCTCAAAATATGTATTTATACTTTAAAAAGTAATACCATTTGGTCTCTTTCAGCTCCTTTTATAGTAAATATTTAGCTTTCCAAAGTACAATTAAATATGGTAAACTTATGAAATCACTATCAAGACCATTCCAGTGTGATTTTTAGAATAATATGCAATCATCCTCTCATTAAAAAATATCTATGGGCATTGTTTTGTTCAGTCATAGATTAAGACCTATTTGAGTTGATCAGAATTCTGGTCAAATCAATGACCCAGCCATCTAGAAAATATGGCTTGGATTAGAAAGACCTAAGCCCCTATCAGGCTCTAACTCTATGATTTTTTGAATTAGTATTTTACCCAGATAACTCCCAATTCTTGATTGCATATTTATTACCTGTGTGACACTAGTGAAGTCCTTTCCCCTCTCTGAACCTCAGAGGTGGTTGAAGACAATGATCTCAAGTGTACCATCAAACACCAAAGCCTACCAAAGCCTATTTTTCACTATCAGAATTTTCCTTCACACTAAGGTACTATGTTTCCAAATGATGTTACTTTAAATTCAAATAACTTTCAAGAAAATGACAAATTAACTTATTCATCAGAATTTTTACGAGGGTTATTTTATCAACTAAAATGAATGTCAGAGTTGAAAAACAATACTTGAGAAAATGTCACAATGATTTCTTGAGTTTTAGAGGGAGAAAAATGGTCCTAGTGGCTATATCGCTGAGCATAACATGGAAAGGGGAGTAAAGAAAGGGGAACTACCGCGAATTCCTGGAGTGCTTGGCTGTGAAGAGAGGATGCACTACATGAATTAAAAAGGAGGGATACAAATGTTGCTACCTTTGCTAGTACTTTGCTTAGCGCAAGCCCTAATGCCACACAATGAACCACTGTCATATCTCTGCATCTTCAGTATTTTAACGCATTACTGGCACATCATAGGAACTTAATAAATGGTTGTTGCATTGGATGAGATTAGAATTCCTTACAGCACCAGGATGGTAGGTCGTCTTTCTCAATCAAGCTCTTCTATAATAACATGTCACGTTCCCAATAACATTCTTGGTCCACAGGTGGTAACATTGAGAAACAGGAAGGCAATAAAAAATATTAGTGTCTGCTGACCCTCTTCCCTCAGGGTAAACTCTACAATTGCCAAGAAATATAACAGCTCTATGAGCCTTCAATTTTGAAATTATCTTTCATTGAAAGAATGAAAGTATGAGAGAAAAACTCATGGGAAACAAAGTCATTGTCAGTCCATGAGCTTGCACCATGTGGTGGGCTGTGCCCGGCTCAGTCCATCTGCTGGTAATTTAAGTACAATGTAGGAATGACATTCAGCAGTTAATGAAAACTATAGAAAGTTTGCCGAACAAGGACGTAGAACTCAGTTCAGGTAGACAAGCACCCCTCATCTCTATATAGTAACATGTCTGGTCAGCAGGATAGGCTATGTTGACTTGAATATAGCCCGGGTTGTCCACCAAGTCTGAAGGAATTTAATTCCCTATGGGCAGGATTTATTATGCCCTTCAGTTAAGAGGAAAATAGGCCAAAATAGTTTGAGACCACAGGAACATGAATTAACAGATAGCCTGACTAAGCCCTAGTCCCACAGGCTAATCGAATTTAGGAGATAATATCCTTGGCTGTTAGGAAAAGAAGTATTCTAATCTATATTAAAAAAGGAGTGGGCAGGTGACAGGGACCCTGCTCTGTTAGATATTCTGTTACTTGCACATTAGCATATACTGTTTTGGGATGTACTAGAACTTTAAAAAAAAAACAAACTACTTTCCAATTACCAAAAGCTTGGCATTATGGGAGCTTGTAATGTTTATAAATTCAAGAAAAGTTTTGCCTTTCTTTGTATCTTTGGCATTTAGCATAGGGTCTGGCACATAGGAGGTACTTAATAAATATTTTGACTAACATTCTCTCCTTACTTATGTTCAAACACATGGCATGGGTCTGTGGAGAGTAGATAAGAACTATAGGAAAAGATCAATTTCATTAGTAGGGGACATTTCTTGACTTTATTTTTTAAAGTGGCAGGATTTCTATTCATAAATGACACTTTTCTGTTGCTTCTTGATTTTTCTGACTTTTTCCATGAGCAGGAACTGAGCTGACATCCTGCCTCAATTTCAAATGCCAATGCAACCTTCCTGCAAATACACCCAGTTCAGTCAACTGAATGTGCTTGTAAAAATCTTGTTTTTCATTCAACATTGGGTCAGTAATGGGGCACCCTCAGCTATATCCATTGGGCACCAGTCATGCAGAATATGACCTGGTTGATCCATTTTTTAGAAAGGGGGGAGGGAAGAGGGGTAATCATATGGTTCCGCTCTAGATAGCTCTGTAAAGGATGTCCACAGCTTTTCCTTCTGGGCTCTAATACACAGGATTAGATGAACCAATAATGCAGCTACCCAGTAACATCTCCCTCTGCTTATTGTTTTTAAGTTGTGTGGAATGTCTCTTTTTTGTTTTCACATTAGCACAGTAAATATTTTACCTTACCACAAAAGGAAATTTAGAGCCCATATAAAAGAAAGACTTTTGTAATCCACTTGTTCTTTATGAATATATATCTGAATACACTGTTGTAAAAGCTATGGCAGTCAATTACATCACATTTTAGATTCTGCGTACTTTTTTTAACTTTATTGGAGCTATGGAAGCTATATCCCTATGGAGCTATAGCAATAACTGAAATTTTAGAAAATCACCAAATCCTAGAACTAGAAGGTACCTCAGTGTCCATCTAATAATCAAATTTATATACCCAAAGCAATCGTCACAACAAGATGTCCAGTAAATTATCATCCATGGTATATTTTCCCTACTATCTCTGTTTGTCAGTCTTTCTCATTTGAGTACCTGGAGAAAATACACTATGTGGGTTCTAAGGGATCTACATGGAAAGATGATGTGTATAATTCATGAGACCTCAGTATTAGGGTGGCTGAAGGGAATATACATATATAGAGAGACAGAAGGAAGATAAAGGCCATTAGGATGAAAATGATCAGATTCAAAAGAGAAGAAGACTCAGGGGGTTTTCTTTTCTTTCATCACGTATTATGGAAATTGTATCTAAAAATTATAGGGTATTAAAAACGTGGTCTGGTATGAGAAATGGGGGGTTACTTGCCTGAGTTAGGGAACCATGAGAATTATCAGGACACTGATGTGAAAGGAATAGAAGCAATAGTAGAAGGATGGGAGAGAGAGAAAGGAGGAAAGTATGGAAGAAGAGAAAGGGAAGAAGGAGCAAGAGAAGGAGTAGGAAGAAGAAAAATGCCAGCTAATGTGAAATATCATCTTTTGGTCTAGATTATGTATTGGAGGAAGAAAACTGATGAACCCAATGGTTACCTTCAAATTTGAGACTTGTGACACTGGAGATGCAGATATATCTTTAGGATTAACAGTTGCTCATTAGAAGTTCTGTATTTTTTTCCTGCAATGTTTTGATAAAAACTTCTTCTGTGAGATTATGAACTTCATGCTTACCAGTAGGGAAACAGTCTCAGTACATTAGACAGTACCTGGCATCCACAGCTCTAGATCAGGGGTGGGGAACCTTCCACCTCCAGGCCACATGGGCTCTCTAGGTCCTGAATTGCAGCACTTTGAATGAATCCAAACTTCACAGAACAAATCCTCTTAATAAAAAGATTTGTTCTAAGATGACAGCTGGAAAGCGGGGACTTGCGTAAGCTCCCCCCAGGTCCCTCCAAACGCATATAAAAATGGCTCTGAACAAATTCTAGAACTGGAGAGCCCACAAAATAGCAGAGGGAAGCAGGGCTCCAGCCCAGGACAGCCTGGATGGTCATGGGGTAAGGTCTATCCCACGAAGCTGGGAGGAGAACGGAGCAGAGCCCAGTGTGAGCCATGCCTGGACCAACCAGACTGGGAGGCAGGCAGAACAGATCCTAGTGCCCTGAATCAGTGAGCTGTGGCAGGTACCAGACTTCTCAACCCAAAAATGCCAAAGACAACAAAGAAGGTTAGTGGGAAAAGCTGCGGGGACAGAGTGAAAGGAGTTCATGGTTCATTCACTGCCCTGGGGACAGTGGAGGAGGTGCAGCTCTGAGGACAACAGCTGCAGTTGCTTCTGGTTCCAGGCCCACCTGGTGGGAGGAATTAAGTGGTGGATCTGAGCAGGAGTGCAAAGCCAGCTTAGATCTGAGTCCAGTCCTGGTTGGCGGTTCTTGGGGGAGGAGTAGAGCTGGTGTGGGTGAGCTTGCTGTGTAGAAATAGCTCTGAAAACAACAGCACAGCCCCTAAAGCCTAGGACAAAGTACTCTATAATCTACAAGCAGTCACACCCTGCTGAAAAACTCAAGGGTCAAGTAAGTTGGCTGGGAACATGGCCAGGCAGCAAAAATGGACTAAGATTCAGACTCAGACTTTGGAATCTTTCTTTGGTGACAAAGAAGATCAAAACATACAGCCAGAAGAAGTCAACAAAGTCAAAGAGCCTACATCAAAAGCCTCCAAGAAAAACACGAACTGGTCTCAGGCCATGGAAGAGCTCTAACAGGATTTGGAAAAGCAAGTTAGAGAAGTAGAGGAAAAACTGGGAAGAGAAATAAGAGTGATGTAAGGAGACCCCAAAAAATACTGAAGAAAATAACACCTTAAAAAATAGACTAACTCAAATGCAAAAGAGCTCCAAAAAGCCAATGAGGGGAAGAATGCCTTGAAAGGCAGAATTAGCCAAATGGAAAAGGAGGTCCAAAAGACCACTGAAGAAAATACTAGCTTAAAAATTAGATTGGAGCAAGTAGAAGCTAGTGACTTGATGAGAAATCAAGATATTATCAAACAGAACCAAAGGAATGAAAAAAATGGAAGTCAATCTGAAATGTCTCATTGGAAAAACCACTGACCTAGAAAATGGATCCAGGAGAGAGAATTTAAAAATTATTGGACTACCTGAAAGCCATGATCAAAAAAAGAGCCTAGATATCATCTTTCAAGAAATTATCAAGGAGAACTGCCCTGATATTCTAGAGCCAGAGGGTAAAATATTAATTGAAAGAATCCACATATCGTCTCCTCAAAAAGATCCCAAAAAGAAAACTCCTAGGAATATTGTCGCCAAATTCCAGAGTTCCCAGATCAAGGAGAAAATACTGCAAGCAGCCAGAAAGAAACAATTTGAGTATTGTGGAAACACAATCAGAATAACCCCAGATTGGGCAGCTTCTACATTAAGGGACTGAAGGGCTTGTAATATGATATTCCAGAGGTCAATGGAGCTAGGATTAAAACCAAGAATCACCTACCCAGCAAAACTGAGTATCAAGCTCCAAGGCAAAATATGGATTTTCAAGAAAATAGAGGACTTTCAAGCTTTCTCAGTGAAAAGACCAGAGCTGAATAGAAAATTTGACTTTCAAACACAAGGATCAAGAGAAGCATGAAAAGGTAAACAAGAAAGAGAAATCATAAGGGACTTACTAAAATTGAACTGTTTTGTTTACATTTCTACATGGAAAGATGATGTGTATAATTCATGAGACCTCAGTATTAGGGTGGCTGAAGGGAATATACATATATAGAGAGACAGAGGGAACAGGGTGAGTGGAATATGAAGGGATGATATCTAACAAAATTAAATAAAATTAAGGGATGAGAGAGGAACATATTGAGAGAAGGAGAAAGGGAGAGATAGAGTGGGGTAAATTATCTCACATAAAAGTAACAAGAAAAAGGAGTTCTATTGGAAGGGAAGAGGAGACAAGTGAAAGGGAATGAATGAATCTTGCTCTCATCAGACTTTACTTATGGAGGGAATAACATACACACTCAGTTGGGTATCTTATCCTACATGAAAGTAGGGGGGAAGGGGATAAGAGAGAGAGGATGATAGAAGGGAGGGCAGATTGGGGGAGGAGGTAATCAAAAGCAAACACTTTTGAAAAGGCCCAGGGTAAAGGGCATAAAACTGAATAAAGGGGGATAGGATAGGAAGAAGCAAAATATAGTTAATCTTTCACAATAGGAGTATTGTGGAAGGGTTTTACATAATGATACACAGGTGGCCTATATTGAATTGCTTGCCTTCTTAGTGAGGGTGGGTGGAGAGGGAATAGGGGAGAGAATTTGGAACTCAATGTTTTAAAAACAGATGTTCAAAAAAATGTTTTTGCATGCAACTAGGAAATAAGATATAGGGGCAATGGGGCATAGAAATCTATCTTGCCCTACAAGAAAGTAAGGGAAAAGAGTATGGGGGGCATGGGGTGACAGAAGGGAGGGCTGACTGGGGAATGGGGCAATCAGAATATATGCCATCTTGGAGTGGGGGGGGAGGGTAGAAAAGGGGAGAAAACATGCAATTCAAACTCTTGTAAAAATCAACACTGAAAACTAAAAATATTAAATAAAAAAATTAAACTAAAAAAAAGAATATATGCCTTCTTGGAGTCGGGAGGTGGGGCAGTGAGGGTAGAAATGGGGAGAAAATTCGCAGTTCAAACCCTTGTGGAAATCAATGCTGAAAACTAAAAATATTAAATAAAGATGAAGAATGAAAAAAAAAAAAGATTTGTTCTGTATAACTTAGACTCAGTCAAAAAGCTGCACCCAAGGACTTAGAAGGCCACATGTGGCCTTGAGCATGCAGGTTCCCCACTCCTGCTCTAGATTTTCTAAGAGTGCTAAAATCCAACATGATGTACCTGGGCACTTTGTGTCATGGAGTCATTGGTGAATACTTAGTTCCCTTGCTGAATTATATTGGTTGGTATATTCCTTTATCACAATGAGTCCATGTAGCCTATTGAGCTACAGTGACAATGAGGGTTTGTGCACTTTACACCTGAGATACATAGCACATACACGTACAGCCATTTTTTTTTCTAAAATATTTTTTGAGGCAGCAAGGTGGAATAAATAGAGAGATGGGTTTAAATCCTGCCTCTGACTTGTACTGGTTGTGTGACCCCCAAAAAGTATAAGGAACAACTGGTAATAAGGAAGCTGCTTGCAAAATACAGGACCAATGACTTGTGTAAACTCTGCCTTCTCACCCCCCAACTCCTGCCAGTCAGGGTTAAGGATTTTGGATTCCAAAGACAAGGAGTCGATATAATATTTTGTCAAACTTCTGTTGATTTCTTTTGTTTTTATAAGACAAGTATACTTCATTTTAGGAGAGATGACTTCTAACATATTAGGTTGAACCCTTTTGGAGAAACTCATGATGGACATGAACAAGAGTCACATAAAGCAGGCTGGAATAGATGGCTACAATCTCTATCTACAAATGCATAATTAGGAGATCCCTGATCTATTTAAATATTTTAGTCATTTCCCTAAATACTACCCTCACCCAATCTAATCCCACTATGCAACAACAACAGCTAAGTAAAATCAAATGATAGTGAATGTATCAACCAGAATTTTCAACATTCTGCGTAATCTCCCAATACTCTATGGTAAGGAAGGTGACATGTTTATTCCACCATCCTTTGGAGCCAGGAGTGGTCACTGTGTTCAATCTGAATGTAATTTCCCTTTGGTGTTATTTTTATGCTATAATAGTTATTATAAGAGCAGCTAGATGATGCAATGGATAGAGTGCAGGGTCTCAATGGAGCTGGAAAAGGAAATGGCAAACCACTCTAGTATCTTTGCCAAGGAAACCCCAAAAGGGGTCAGAAGGAGCTGGACACTACTGAAATGACACAAGTCATTGTATAAGTTGATCTCTTAATTCTGGTTTCCTTTCTCTGCATCAGTTCATAATACTTTCTCCCATTTTTCTTGACCATGATCATACAGGTAATAAGTGCTTTAAAAAGAAGTCATACAGGTCTTCACAATTCTAAGTCCAGCATTCTATTCACTGTGTACCTAGTTGCTGTACACACAGTATTTCCTTTGACTATTATAACCAGACTCAAAGGTGAGTATTTGCCAGGATTATTTCCATATTACAGATGAAGAACCTGATTAGGTCTTATAATCATACAAGTATAACAATGCAACCAGTACATATCAGAAGCAGGAAGATAAGCCAGGCCATCCTGACTCCAAATATAACTATATATAGTTTATATATATATATATATATATATACACATGTATATATATATATATATATATATATGTACACGACACAGTTAAAATGGGCAGAAAGTCAGATAATAGAGCTTTTATTCAGCATTTACTCTGTGCCAGGAACTGTATTAAATATGAAAGACACAAATAGAAGCTAGTAAGGCAGTCCCTGCCCACAAGGAATTTACGTTCTAATGAGGAATGGAAAAAAAAAAGGAGAAAAAGGGCATGGAAAATATGGGAGGAGAGTGTTACTTATTTTGCAGTTGTTAATCAAACCAAGATTCGATGAATCCAAGAAGGACTTTTGAGAAGATGCTGTTAAAATAGTTGTAAAGACATCATTTTAGGACTTGGTTGAGGTAGAATATCCCATTTTAGCTAAACTTTAAAGATTTGGGAAGATAACTCCCTTCGCTAAAGATAAGAATCTGTTCAAAGTTAATTATTCATGTACATTTGGTATATTTAGGTGGAGAGGAAATGCAGGCAAAACATAGAAAAAGTAAAATATCCAACTCTTGGGATATGTAAAGTTTTAAACTGGAAAGTTATGAATACCAGATGAATTAAAGATTCATACAAACTGAAAAGGTGAAACTGATTAAGCTGAGAGTGTCTACAGAATCACAGCATTTCTGATTCCAAAAAAGAAAAAAAAAGAAGTTTGGTGACAATCTAGTCCAATCTACTCCTGGAAAAAAATGACTTCCAGAAGGAAAACAGTCATCCAACCTTTACCAGAAAACTTCTCAAGAAAGAGAACTTCCTAAGACAATCCATCCTAATCTAAAAAGAGAAAACTTGCCTCATCAAGTCTAAGCAGTCAACTTTGCAATATCTGATGAGGTCAGGGAACCATATGTTTTTACGTGTGCTCAGGACCTCAAAATACCAACATACTGGGTCCTGCTTGAATGAATTCAACTCACGCTTTCTCACAGCCAAAGAAAGACCAAGTTTATTACAGATTCACCATATTGGGTTGTCTTAAGAAATATCACCATTTTTGACAATCCTTTTCACAACTGGGCCAGTTTCCATCTGAGGTAGATGGAATCTGAGCACCTTCATGGAGGAAAGATGAGACTTATATACAGAAAGATTGTGGGAGTGATCTAGGATGGTCCTGGGGTGATGAGAGGAGGGGTTTAGGGAGGGTCTTGAGGAGAACTCTAAGGAAGAGCTTGATGGGACTAGGGTGAAGTCAGACTCCTGGAACCAAGAGAATGGAATTAACAGTGGAAAGTAGGTGAAGGTTACCTGAAGATAACAGACATTAGGGCTAGGCTAGTTTAAGGGCAACAGATTTGGGCATTGACACTTTGATAGGATCAAGGGTGGAAACTAGCCAGACAAAGGAGGGTGAAGAGTAACCTAGCCTTGAGATTCGGGCCTAGCAATAATGAAAGGCTTACGGCCTCAGGAAAATACCTCATCTAGTGGGAAGATTAAAGGGGAGTTCAAGGGGGCTCCCCCAGTCTAAACCCCATCATATCCATCCACTGTTCTTTGTTCTTCCCTCTAGTATAACTAGTATAATCTATTTCTTCCCTAGTATAACAAGACTAATTCCTCAAACACATAACAAACCTACAAATACTTGCTGACACCTATCATCATCTCTTTAAAACACTTCTCCAAGATTTAACATTGCTAGTTTCTTCCATTAATTTTCACATGGCATGCAATCCACACCTTTCATTTTCCTGGGTGCCCTCTTCTGATTGTTCTCCAGCTTATTAACACCTTTCCAAAATGTGGCAATCAGAACTGATCACAATATTCCTGATTTGGTCTTACCTCTGTGTCCTGACATTAGCACCTCCCTAGTGTTGAATAGTACTTATTCAATACAACCTAAGATATCTTGAGCTTACTTATATCCCAGCTTTGTTATGCTGAAAATGCAGATGATTTAGAATACCAGCTCATTTAGATGTCTATTTAAGACATCATTTAGCCATCTTTAGATGTTAAAAGGATCTTTATTACAATGGGAGGAAACCTCAATGATGGCATAGTAGATAGAAATTTGAATTCGAGAAGACCTGGGTTTAAATCCTGCCTCAGACATTTACCAATAGAGTGATCCTCATTTGAGGCAGCTAGGTGGCACAGGTAGATTCATTTTCCTGAGTTCAAATCCAGCCTCAGACACTTACTAGCTGTTTAACCCAAGGGAAGTCATTTAACCCTGTTTGCCTCAGTTTCCTCAAATGTAAAATGAACAGAAGAAGGAAATGGCAAACCATTTCTGTATTTTTGCTAGGAAAACCCCAAATGGGGTCATGAAGAATCAGTCACGGCTGAAGCAACTGAACAATAAGGCAAGCCATTTAGCCACTCTGGAGCCTCTTCTGTGAAATGGATATAATAGCAGCAATGACCTCAATGGGTTGCTGTGGCTATTGAATGAGTTACCATATACAAAGCACTTCACCAAACTTTAAAGCTTTTATATCAATGCATTTATCATTATGGATATAATTATGATTATGTAGTTTAATCCTCTCATTTTAACTTTGATCAAATGAAGTCATAGTGAGATGAAGTGCTTTACATATAATAGGCACTTAATGATGAGTATGGGCTTATTGCACTTCACAGAAAGTAACCTAGTAGCTCCATAATCCCACTCTCTTTTTCTCCCAGGGCAATATTCTTTTCACTATATCATGACACCCCTTTCCCCCCTCGAGTATCTTCTTGCTTAAAGATCCTGTTACTCTAAATAGCATTAAAGTGGCCACAGTAATGCAGGGGGTCCTCAGTTGTTTATTTTTTAATTAAGGAAGGAACATGAGAGTTTTGAAATTTGGCTTGGGAGGCCCAAATTTCTAGTTATGCTTTTGCTCAAAGTTATTAGAAAACAAAATTACCCTGGACAAACACAGAAGATAGGAAAGACTGTGAAGAAAAAAGAAAATAATGTAAATATTTAATGAATATCCTATTTGTGTTTATGTCATACATCTGCTACACCTTTTTCCTCTTCTCTCCTCCTCTGCCTCATTCCTTCCTTCTTTCTTTCCATCTGTCTGTCTGTCTTTCTTTCTTTCTCTCTCTCTCTCTCTCTCTCTCTCTCTCTCTCTCTCTCTCTCTCTAGACAGGAGAAATTAGGACTTTATTTCAGTCATCAAACTTCCCCTGAGTAAGGAATCTGTTTTAAGTAGGGAAATTGATATGGCTCTAACTGTACTTAAATACCTTAAAGGAAGAAGAAGGAAGGGGCAGAAATTGGTAATGGGATAATGTTGGTGACCACCAAGAGGTTCCGGACAATTCCAAGGAAATAGCTGGGCTTTGCATTAGGTTTTATCCATTTGGCGTTCCCTAGTTCAAGTGGGAGAGGCAGAAGAAGTAATAATCAGTGAGAAAGGAGAAGACACCTGAACTCTGGCAGGCCCAGCCCATAATTAACTGGTCCCTTCATAGCCTTGAAGCAGTGGGAGAGAGATGATAGATGAGGACATTCAGTCATTCATAGTTCTTACTCCATAGATCAAGAATATTGCTCCACCTAGAGTAGGCTGCTAGATTACATGCCCTTAAATAAGTACGTTTGGGACCACAATATCCCAAGGACTCCCCTCAACATCTTGGTTTGATTCGTGAAATCACAGATTAACATTCAGGATTTTTTTTTACTTCCTCTCCCCAATCAATCGATGAACAAGTACTTATTTTATACCAAGCACTGTGTTTGGGGTGGGGGGCGGGGAAACAGATATATCTATATATATCTATGTATATATCTATATATCTATAGATATATCTATATATATATATATAGAGAGAGAGAGAGAGAAAGAGACAGAGAGAGACAGAGACAGAGACAGAGAGAAACAGAGAGATAGAGAGACAGAGACAGACAGAGACAGAGACACAGAGAGAGAGGAGGAGCAAAGAAAGTAAGAGAGGAAAGAAAGGAAAGGAAGAAAAGAAAAAAGTAATCTTTAGTCACAAGAAGTGCATATTCTAATGGAGATAGACAACAAATACACAGAAAAATACATATTATATAGATATAAAGTGAATAAATACAAACATATACAAAATAGTTAAATATGACAGTTTGGAAGAGAAGGCAGTAACTTGTGTGCAAATCAGGAAATACTACATGCAGAAGAAGCTTGAGCTGTGTCTTGAAGGAAGAGGGGGACTCTATGAGACAGGGGAGTATAGGAACTATTGAAGGAACTATATTTCAAGTATGGTGGTCAGACAGATGACCAAGGCACATAGGAGATGGAGTCCAGAGTGTGAGGGGTAGAGAAAGTAAATTTAGCTCAATCACATATCTCAGAGGCCAAATTTCAATATCCTAAGTGAAAAACTTTTTGACTGAGAGTCAAAAATCCATTGTTCAAATTCTCCTTCTTATGTGGACTCTTGGACTGTTTATTCCTACACAAAATAAGGCAGTGGGGCAAAGTGGCCTCTCAGATCACTTTCAGCTGTGTCTCAGTCCAATGGATTCCATGTGACTCCATATCAATATCAGCTAAGTCTGATTTTTCATAAAAAATTGAATAATCCACCTTCCTTCTTAAAATTGTGTAAGTCATTTTCCCCACCTGAATAGTTTCCTCCACTATAAAGTAGAGAAATTGGAACAGTTGATTTCTGGAGTAGTTTTTATTTGGAGAGGTTTATGGAGGTTGACTTGAAGCTTTCTTTCAGCCCCTTCCCCTAAGGCATCTCTTCCTTATTGCTGCAGAGATTACTGCTCCATATCCATTCCCCTACTAATCAGACTTCATCAAAATCTATTATGAAAAAACAACTAACTCTGCTATTTAGATAGCAAATATAATTTAAATAGGAATCTGCCAATTGACTCATTAGGGGCTGAGTCTCCCCCAACCCCACCCAATAATTCACTGCCTTCTTTTTCTGCAAATCTTTACCACAGTCTATTTGGCTCCCAGCCCTGGATGGAATGTGTGGTTCTTGTTCCAGAAACAGTGATATCTTGTTACAATACTGTTTTACTAAACTAACTGTTTACTATTAACATAATTGAGAGGATTAGAGAGCCAGCTTTAGAGTCAAGAAGAGCTCACTTTAGGTCACTTACTCATTCTGTCTTTGTGATTATGGGCAAGTCCCTCAGACTTTCTGTATCCTAGACAAATCATTAAAACTATAATTGCAGAATAATTACTGATGTGCATTGAGAGAGGGAGTCTCCTTACCACCAGTTCCCTACACCAATGAAATCTCAAGTCCTGTAAAACAAACAAAAATCAAAACAAAAACTGAAACCTATTTCATCCTAAAACTTCCAAAGGATGCTCTTAAGTGTGTAATCCTAAATATATGTCTAAGTAGAATGAGTACAATTCCTTCCCATTTTTTATGTCATTTGATGAGAAAGAGGGAGATTCTTCTCTTGTAACTTATAAGCAAATTTATCAAAAATGACAAATAGAGAAAGTATAGAGATAGGATAAAATCTAGAGACTGGCAAACTAGAGCCCACCAACCCAGTGCTTCCTTTGTGTGGCCCTCCACCCCTTTTTGTATAGCTTACAACCTTAAAAAAAAACAAGGGTCGTTTTTATAATTAAAATATAGGGAAAACAAAGTCTTTGCTCATGGGCCATAACACACACACACACACACACACACACACACACAAACCGAGGTAGGCCAGATTTGGCATTTGGGTCATAGTATGCTAACCCATGGAAACATAGCTTTCACTGAAATATTTTAAAGAAGTAAATGAAGAATAAGACCACAGCACCAACATACTTAGGAAACTAGGGAAAGGAGTGATTAAAATACAATTAACCTGAATTCTAAGAAACTCTATGCACACAGAACCCTGTTTGGATGAGATAAACTTATTTTTTCATTAATTACATTATCCATTGTTTTTATTGGTTTTATTGGTGTAGCCTATCCAAAAACAAAACAAACAAACAAACAAAAAACACCCAAATAACTTAGAGGCAAATGTCCTTAAGTTGTCCTTACCAAGCAGTAGAAAGAATTTACTACAGTATATGCTAAGCACTGTCTGCTAAATGATGGGAATACAAATCCCAGCAAAAAGAAAGACAAGTCATGTACATAAAGAGTGTATATTCTAATGAGAGAAGATAACACTAAAAAGGAAAATGAAAAATGTACTGGAGGTGAACATGGTAAAGAAGTCTAGAGTGTCAGGAATGAAGCTGAGAGAGAAGGGAAGCAGTGAGTATGGCTGACCTGGGTATTTCCTAAAAGTGGAGGTTTCAGGAGCAACTTCCCAATCAGGGGAAATGTCCTAAGGACACTCTTAAGGTCTCTCTGAAGAACTTTGCAATCAACTGCATGACACAAGAGATGCTGACTGAAGACTGCCCAGCAGGGAAGTCTTGTGTCAAAGAAGGTGTTGTACTCTGTGAGTGAATAAGAATTGCAGTAGCTCAAAAGAAATGGGAGATGAACAAATTTAAAGACATCTCCATCCCAAATGTTCCCATGGATTATTTGTTCCCAATCTGTGATAGAGCATTCTGAGCTTGTACAGATCTGATCAGCTACCATCAGAAATACTGTACCTTGACTCCAATATTGTGATCCCATATTGGTCCTCTATGAAAACGTAGGACAACAACCAATCAATTAATCAGAGGACGGAGCTTTGGGGCAGAGGGATCTTGAAGGATGAGAAAGCTGAATTACTTAATTTCAGCTTTGATGGAATCCTGGAGCTATATCTATTTTTCCCCATCCTCCAAAAATGGTGGGTGGGTAGGTGAGGTAACTAAGTCAACATATTTTTATCTTTACTTTCATTCTAACTAGGAAAAGTAATGAGCTGATTGTACTTTTCCCCAAAGCCTTTCAAATAAGTAATTAATTTTAAAATATAAAATATTTATTCAGTACTTCAATTTATTTAATGTTGATTTGGTTGTTATGGGTACTTCTTCCACTAATGCAGAATATACCTCTAATGGCAGTATTTTGTCTTCAAGAGTTTCTGTGGCCAAAAAAACCCCAAAATCATCAGCTTACAACTGACCTCATAAAGAAACTCTATGAACACAGAATTTCTAAATGTATCTGTTGTCATAAGGCCATGTCCTTGAATGACAGCTATACAATCTGTCATCCATCCTTTTGTTTTGATAAACTTGATAGAGTTTCTAAACTTGGAATCATAGATCTAGAAATGAAAAGGAAAGCAGAAGCTATTAAGTCCAACCCTCTCATTTTACAGATAATAAAACTGAGGTCCAGGTAGGCTAACTGACATACCCCAGGTTATACAAGTAGTAAAAGCTCCATCACTACATCACCTTCAAAAAGCTAAGATATTTCATAATTAGCTAATTAATATTCATATCTCTATATAGCAATGGATTATGTTATATATAACATCTAAAATATCTATACCATCTAGAAATAACATTATCTATAGATATATATTTTATGTCGATATTATTTATATCTATAGCTACGTCTATATCATTTATACCTATATATCTATATCTCTATATGTATCATCTATGTGTATGTATATTCATATCCATCTACCTATATCCGTGTTAATCTATCTCTATTTCTATATCCATACACATAACCATCTATAACCACCTATATCTATTATATCTGTTTTTATCATGTTATCTATGTCTATATCCATTTTTATATCTATACTTACACATTTGTACCTATACACTTTTATCTATATCTATATATCTATTTATCTATTTCATCTATATTTATCTTCTACTCTTAAGGCACTATTAACAATTTTTTTCTTCTTCCATTTCCACATCTACAAGTCTGTTTTTTTAATTAATCAGAAATAAATTATCATATTTCAAAGCCATGAAGCCAGGAATGCATTAAATATTTACAAGTTTCATTTGCTTTTTCAAAGATAAAGCATTTTAGAATAACCTGATGAACATAAATATGGTAATTCCCGGGTACTGTAGTGTCTCCAAGGATTTTTGTTTGGCTTTGCTTTTTTGGTTAAATTGAAAACTGTTTGAGAATGGTGTGTTTTAGGCCATATGACTTTTGAGAATGAGCTTGGGTTCTGGCCTTTTTCTGTGTTCTGTCCTATTCTTGTGGCAAGGAGTGGAGTCTATGACCAAAAAAGAATGAGGTACAGGAATCCAGGAGGTAGAAGCCAGGCTGGGTTTGGCATTCTTCACAGTATAAAGGAAGAAAATGTCTTCGAGAGTGAACTTTGGGATACCAGTCTGGTGGAAAGCCTTGTCAATCTGTCCTGTAGCATCCAGACATGAACTTAGTCTATTCAGTGCTGTGGAGGAAGTGAGCTGAGTCTTGAGACTTCTCCCACAGAGACTGAGGTGATGTAGTGAAGATAATTCCCTGGAAATAATGGGAGTAAATTCTTGTATTTTTCTTTGTGCTATATATAAAATAAATGAAAGTTTGTTTGTTTGTTAATCATAACAAAGAAAAAAATGGGAAAAATAAATGGTGGCTCCAAGAGTACTCTGAGAGTTATAGCAATCTGCTCCTAACAGAAAGAAGTGCAAGTATTCCAAGCTGGTAAAATGTCCTCTATGGAGATGGAGGGCAGAGAGAGATAGAGGCCCTTCCCTGATTTTGATTACAGTCTTCTAGTGGACTGAAAAATAGAGAATGAACACATGCTAGGAAAACCCAAAAGGTATCTATGTTTAGCTGGAGAATAGTTGCTATGGTAAAAATTTTCTGAAGGATGAGGTGGAAATTAATGAATCAGCAGAAAACATTTGCAAAAGAGGAGAGATAAGAGAGAGGAGATTTACTTATATTTGGGTAAAATCATTTTGAGATGGTTTTGTTTAGTGTGTAATATGGATGAATAGAGCTTGTAATTTTCTTGAGTGGTTGATGAGTTAAATGGTCCAAGCTGTAACACTTGTTTAAACCAAAGACAATTACAACAGTGACATTCTAAATCTTACAAATTAAGTAACAGCCCCGGGGGTGTCTAATCATGAATACCAGAATGCTCGTGTTGTAAATGTGATTCAACTGTAGGGGATGACTTGTTAAGATAAACGCATTTTAACATTATTGTGGAAGTTCCATCTAAGCATTGTCATATCTAGGTCCATTCTGAAAGTTAATTCCAGATATGGATATAGATGTAGATATAGATACAGATATAAATATAGATATATGTATGTATATATGTATGTATACATGTATGTATTGCATATATGTATATATATGTATACACACACATGCACATGATATACATACATACACATATATACATATACATATAGATATGCATGTGTGTATATATTATATATCTGCTTACATATAGGTACATTCGCATGTGCATTATATATGTGTATATGCACATGCATATCAATGTACACACATGCATGTGCACTGTGTATGAACATGCACATACATATGTGTGCACATGCATTTCATACATGTATGTGTGTGCATACACATACATACTGCATATGTGTGCACATATATACACACATACACATGCACAAATATACTTTGAGAATTGTGTAATTTTAGGCATCTGTTTCTTAACCTGGGTATCAGTTTCAGTTACGAGTATTCTTTAACCTCAGTAAATCTCAATTCCTATACACACATACATACATATATACCTACATGCACATATGTATATGTGTATACGTGTGTGTGCATGTGTGTGTGTGTGTACACACACAGAGAAATTAGTGTTTTTAATTCATTATTTTCAGGGCTGCCATGAGGGTTTCTGTGAGGATTACTTGAGATGATATGCATGTTATGTGATTTGTAACCATAATTAACAATATATTTACTTCAAATGATCTCTATTTTCTTTTTTACTAGTCACTTGTCAATCCCTTCTCATCCAGCTTCCAATGCCACCAATCCACAAGAATTCCATTCTACAAGTTTTCCAAGAATCTCCTAATCACTAAATCCAGTTGCCCTTTCTTTGGCATCACCTTTCCTAACTCCTCAGCACATTCGAATCCTGATAATTACCTCCAAATGCCAAGAAATTCTCTTCTCTTTTCATTTCTGTGATTTTGCTTCATCTCCCACCTGTCTGAAAGTGAGGCAATAAACATTTATTAAGCTCTGCCTATGGGCCAGGCACTGTGCTAAGCACTGGGATTGAAAAGAAAGGAAAAGACAGCATTTGTTCTCAAGGATCTTACAGTCTAATGAGAAAGACAACATGGGGGGAAAAGAGTCTGAACAGTCAAGCTATACACAGGATAATTTAGACCTAATCAACAGAGGAAGAGCACTAGAATTAAGCAGGATCACAGAAAGACTTACTATAGAAGAGAGGATTTTAGCTGAGACTTGAAAGAAGCTAGAATGTGTAGATTATGAGGGAGAGCATTTCGTTTTTGTTGTTGTTGTTGCTGAATCATCAGCTTCCTGCCTACCAAGTGTGAACATCTCTAGAGCCTTCATCCTGGTTCTCTTCCCCCTCTCCTTCCCTCTTGTCTCTCCCTCTGCTCTCTCTCTCTTCTCTCTGTGTCTCTGTCATGGTGTCTGTGTCTCTGTTTCTATCTGTCTGTTTCTGTCTCTCTGTCTCACTCTCTGTCAGTCTGTCTCTTTTTCTCTCTTCTTCCCTCTCTCTCCCTCTCCTCCTCCTGCTACCCCTCCATTCCTCTCTCACTCTCCTGCCATTTCCCTCCCCCTCCCTCTCTTCTCTCCTCCTCCCTTTCTTCTCTCCCTTTGATGCTTTCATTTGTCAACTCAACTAACAAGAGGTTCAATCACCCTCTCTATTCAAATGACCCTGCTAGCTCCTTATTACCTTTAAGTTCAAAGATACAATCTTGTTTGGCATTTAAAGCCCTTGATAACCTGTCTATTTCAGAACTTTCCAATCTTAAAATTCAGCATTCTCTGCACATTCTCTGCCACAGTAGCCCTGACTCACTTGCTGCTTCCCACACACAATAATCCATTTTCTCCCTCCATGCGTTTGGATAGGCTATGTTCTCCGTGGCTAGAATCCTCTTTCTCCTTACCTCCAGCTCCTAAGTTCCCCAGCTTCCTTCATTTTTTGTTGTTGTTGCTGAGTCATTTTAGTTGCATCCAATTTTCCATGACCCCATTTGGTTTTTTCTTGGCAAACATATGGGAGTGGTTTGCAATCACCTTCTCCAGCTCATTTTACAGATTTCACCTTACCTTGCCTCTTCCACAACGGTTCTTTCGCTCTTAGATTTCTTTCTATTAACACTGAATACATCTGGTATCTCCATGTTTATTTTCATGTTGTCTCCCACAATTGAATGGAAGCTCCTTGAGATATGGAACTTCTTTTGCCTGTTATCCTTAGCCATCAGCCCCTAACAAATTAAAAGTTGGTTAATTGGTACACCAAAATAGCAGATGCATATGTTGTCATTGCTGTTTCTTGGCAAAGATATTAGAGTGGTTTGACATTTTCTTCTCCAGCTCATTTTACAGATGAGGAAACTGAAGCAGACTGGGTTAAGTGACTTGGCCAGTGTCACACAGCTAGTAAGCATTTGAGGCCAGATTTGAACTCAGGAACATGAATCCTCCTGACTTCAGGCCCAGCACTCTATCCACTGTGCCAACTAGGGGCACACATATGTATGTTTATATACGCATATGTATGTATCTGTCAATGTAAACATACACATATACTGTACAATGTATATATAAACAATGTGTGTATATATACATATATACAGATGTATACATAAATGCACACATCTGTTTACATAAATATCACCACCTATATGTTCTAAAGTCCAGTCCTCTATTGCCAGCTGCCTGTTAAATATCTCCACCTAGAAGTACTGTGGTCATCTTAAATTCAACATGTCCCAAACACACCTCATTCAATTTCCTTATTAACTAAACTCTCCTCCAATCTTCCTGAGTTGAGCATAGCACCACCCTTCTAGTCATCGAAGTTTAAAAACTTAGAGTCATGTTCTATTTCATTAATAATCCAATTCCCTCCAGAATTCCTGTCCTACTCTTGTCTTTCTGTATACTATGCCTAGTGTACTTCCTGCCACATATTATTATTTTTAAGTACTATTTTCTCCCAAATTATATGTTAAAACATTTTTTAACATTTTTAAACTTTTGATTTCCAAATTCTACCCCTCTTTCCTTCCCTGACTTCCCCCCTCCTTGAGACTGTAAGTAATCTGATATAGCTTATACATGAGCAATCATGTAAGACATTTCCATATTAGTCATTTTGTACAAGAAGACAAAAAAAAAGAAGGGAGGAAGGCAGGGAGGCAGGGAGGCAGGGAGGCAGGGAGGCAGGGAGGCAGGGAGGCTGGGAGGCTGGAAGGCAGGGAGGCAGGGAGGCAGGGAGGCTGGGAGGCTGGGAGGCTGGGAGGCAGGAAGGCAGGAAGGATCACCTGCATTTAATAAAAAATTTTAGGGAGGAATTGCCTGCACTGGTTTTCAGTTTATTGATGATTATTTTCATCTCTGTCTTATTTTAATATCCTTAACAATTCTCCATCAGTAAACAATACAAACAAGCAATAAAAATATTGAAATCAAATACATGCTAGAGACATGTTTTAATGTTTATTTAAGAAAATTATCCTAGTGAGCTCAAAAAAGGGAAAATGTGAGATGATCATTTTCTTACTGAGATAAAGCAGAAAGAACTTGTTTTCCATCTTAGACTAGAAAAGAGTTCTCAGCAGCCTCATGAGTATTTGCTTTACTGTAGATAAGCTACTGTCTCTGCTCTATGTTTTCTAATTAATATTTTCAAAGAACATGAATAGAAAAGGCACCAATGTTATCTGCAGGAAGTGAAGATTTTATTGAGGGTATTTCTTTTAGTGAAAATCAGTCACCTGTGTCAGGCACATTCTGACAGAGAATAATCTTTAGCAAGTAATAAAATGAAATCTTGGCAATAATTTCAATTCCCTGTCTTGTATCCCCCTGCAAATCCGCAGACTTTGAAATCTCAACCAGCTTTTAGGTATTCATAGCAGTGGAATTACTTGGAAATATCTCACCCATAAATCTGTTTTAAAATTTCACAATTCTAAGTTTTATGATCCTGTGCCAAATCTATATGTAAGCCACTTTCGACATTTCATTTTTGATGACAGGAGTGGCCTCCAACACCTATTTTTGAAAGTTATAAGTTATCTTAGCAACAGGTCTAAAGCAACAATATGATTTAGGGGGATCAGGTTTACTGTCACTTTCTAGTGGAAAGTATGCTGGTAATGAGTTTATTCAAATCTCTAAGCATTTATTAAGAACCTACTGCATTCCAGGAACTGCATGCTAGGTATTGGAGATATAAAGACAAGAAAAGCAACAAAAAAAAGAAAGAAATACTTCCTGCCTCAAGTAACTTACACTCTACCATGAGAACATAAATAAATAAAAAGTAATATCATGAGTTAGGAAGAGAGTTATGTAGATACCAAAAATATTCAGTGTGGATTGATATGGATTAGGAAAGGATTATAAAAGGTGATGCCTTAGCTTAGTTTTGAAGGGAATTATGCATTCCCAGAAGTGGATACTAGGAGAGAGAACATTTTGGGTAAATGGGCCAGTGATGCCAAGGAAAGGAGATGGGGGGCAGGGTGAATGAGGTCAAATGATCATTTTAATAGTGATTAATCTATTATTTCAATTATTAAATATTTAATTGAACAATTAACTAATCAAAATTAATATATCTTATTTTATTATTTATATTAATAAATATTTGTTCATATTAATATGTATTAATGTTTATTATTTATATTAATTTCATTTAATATTAATCTTTTTTTCTTTATGAGTGGCTCCCATTTTTAACAACATATTTATTTCCCAATATACTCTTTTTTCTCTGTAAATTTCTTATGAAAATATTTAAAACAACCAAAAGGTAAGCAAAGCTTCATTTATTTATTTATTTATTGGGGGGTGGGGTGGGGTGGGATTGTTATTGTTTAGTCATGCAGTCATGTTTGATTCTTCATGACCCCATGGACAGGTGCATGAGGTTTTCTTGGCAAGGATATTGGAGTGGTTTGCCATTTCCTTCTACAACAGATTAAGACAAACAGAAGTTAAGTGACTTGCCCAGGGTCACACAACTAGTAAGAGTTTGTGACCATATTTAAACTTAAGTCTCCCTATTAACTAAGCCACTCAACTGCCTCCTAGGTAAACAGGGGTTAAGTGACTTGCCCAAGGTTACACAACTAGTAAGTATCTGAGGTCCAATTTGAACCCAGGTCTTCCTAACTTCAGGCCTTGTGCTCTATCCGCTTAGCCATCCAGCTGCCCCATAAACAAACCATACCAAGAATTTCACCACTATATACAATAATTTAAAATTGTAATGCATCAATATTATGACATGAAAAACTGACTAGCTATATGCATGAAATTGTACTAGGCACAATCCTGAAGGCAACAGAAACTCTTCCAAAAAAAAAAAAACTCCTGGTTTCATTATGGTTTATATTGCTTGTTTGTTTGTTTGGGGTTTTTTTGTTTGTTTGTTTTGGGAGGGGCCATGTGGCATAGAGGATCAGGAGTTGGACTTATTCAAGAAGACCTGAGGTTAAATCCCACTTCAAAGTATTACTAGCTGTGTGAACCTGATCAAGTCATAATTATCTGGGCCTCAATGATCCTCTTATCCCCAACAATTAAGATAATGCTTGGAATATATTAAGTGCTGAATAAGCTATTTTTCATTCATCCATCTATTCCTTAATTCATTGAAATTGTTCAATACCAATTCAAGATGAAAGGGAAAAAAAGAAGCAATCACTCTTCTCTAACCTATGGTAAATTGTCTAGCTTTTTTGTATCTCATTTTCTCCATCTGCCCATTGGGAATAGTACTCCCATTAGTTAGCTCACAGGATTGTTACGAGAATCATGTGAGATAATGCATGTGAAACGTTTTGCAAAACATAAAGGTGATATACATGTGAGCAGTTATTATTATCATAATTATTACAATGCATGACAAAAATTCAGTTTTCTATTAAATGAGATAGTGCAAAGTGGAGATGTTAGCTTAAAAATGAATTCACAACATTGGGGAGAGAGAGACAGACAGACAGACAGACAGACAGAGACAGAGAGAAAGAGAGACAGAGTGAAAGAGACAGAGAGACAGAGAAAGGGAAAGACAGAAAGGGATAGACAGAGAAAGAGACACAGGGGGAAGGAAGTTTGGGAGGGATTGAGGGAGGGAGCTAGACTGACAACAGACAAAATGCAAATGATTTGGGGTAAGAGAGAGATACACACAGAGACACACAAAGGGAGAGTCATAGAGAGACATTCAGAGGAAAACAGAATAGATGAATGGATAGATAGATCTATTGAAATTAATATATTTCTAGATACCAATACTAGGGGATAGATAAATAGATAGGCAGACTTTCAAACACATAGTATGTGCTAGGCACTAGGCTAAGCCCTTGTGAAACAAATTTAAGGTACTCATATTCCAGTAGGAGAAGACCATGCATACAAAGAATCTAGAAATAAAGTTGGAGTGTCCATGGCAAGGTTTAAAAATAACTTGAAAGTAGTATGGAAGCGTGGTTCATGGCAATAGAAGTCAAAAGCTCACTTATCATAGCTAACCTTGGAGGTGGTAGTATAAGAGTCTAAGTTTCAGTGGGGTTGGGACATTGATGAAGATAACTAGAGTACAAGCAGCATGTGGTGAAGTCAAAAATTCTTCAAAGAAAATTGTTCATTGGCAGTAAGTAGCACTAGAAATTATTTTTTTTAAAAGAACAGTAAAAACCACCATGCTATCTGGATGATACCTGACACATATAGTATCTTAAAGTCTGCAAAGTGCTGCATGTATATTTTCTCACTGGAGCTTCACAACAGCCTAGAAATTTAGGTACAGAAGATACTATTGCACTGTAGATTATTGTATTTAATTTTCTCCATATTCTGTGTATCTCAATTCCAATAGGATGCAAGGTGTCTGAGGGTGGGGACTATCTTCTGTTTACCTTTGTGTTCTTAGCACCGAGGTTGATACCTATGTTATACTAGTCACTTGATAATTGCATGTCTAATTGAACTAATGGCCAACCTACTCCCTTGTTCAGTTGAAGCATGTGGATGGCCGGTTGGACCTGGGAATGGCCCAGTTCTACAAGCTCTCATGCACTAAGAACCTAAGGTTCTTTAAGAACATTCTCTATATTTCCATTCTGCTAGATCGTAAAGTGGATTCAATGGTGTGCAAGATTCTGAGGAGGGAAAATTTGGAGAGGAAAAGATAACCCTCAGGAAAATGGAGTTGTATGCCTCTCAAGAAGATCAATGAATACTTGCATCCTTCCTTTGCTGTGTTCACACTGAAGTAGTTCCTTCACTCAAATATAAACATGGTAACCCATTCCTGCTTAACTTTCCTTTGAAACTCTTTGATTTGTTAAACATCCACCACAAGGGACTACTAACATGCTGGTGTTTTTCACTTAGATGTCTTGACATTGTGTGATGTACATGAGTTAAACATCAATGATCTAGTGGGATATGTGCTAGATTGGTAGTCTGAGGACATGAAATCAAATCCCAGCTTTGCCTTTCTCTAGTTATATGACAATAGGCAAATTACTTAACCTCTCTGTATCTAATTTCCTCTTCCACATCATAAGGATATTTAACAAGATGATTTTTAGGATCTCTTATAGATCTAAGTACATGATTCCATGATCTTAGGGTATAATGATTATCTCCAGCTATAAAGATAAATCAATATTTGTTCTCTTGTCTTAAGACATTAACATGATAAAAATTTTAGTTGCCCCCTTACACAAATGTCAATGGCTCTCTCATCACCTCCAGAATCAAATATAAAATCTTCTGTTTGCTGTATAAAGACCTTCATAATCTGTTCCCTTTACCGTTATGATGTTCTTAGACCTATTTTCTCCTCAATTCTGATTTCTGCAAACATTTTCTTTGGATTAGTTCAGAAATCCCACTTAACATCTATTTTCATCATCATACAAAATTAACTTGCTGGCTAATTAGCTTTCATCAACTTCATCAGCGATGTGTGGGTGATGGGGATCATTAATGTATTTAGTTCCCAAATTAATAATATGATTTAGAGTAAAAAAAGTGTGATGTTCAATGTGCACACTTTCTCAATTAGATATTTGGCATTTTAGTGGATCTTTGATTTCAGTGAGATGGACATTTTTGCATCATGGCAGCTCATCGTCACTATAAACATTCCCATCCAAAAAGGAATTTTAATTTTTTTTAAATAATATGATCAAAGGTCTAGGGCTGGAAATGGATGTTAAGATATGTTGACTTCCGCCCCTCATTTTAGAGGTTATGTAGGTGAAAGGTGAATGATTTATTGAAGGTCACATAGGGAAAATGTGTCAAAATCAAGATTTTAAGCTATATTGCAGAATCATAGGTTTAGACTTGAAAGGGCCCTCCAATATCACCTAGCCCTTTATTTTAGAGATCAAGAAATTGAGGCCCAGAAAAACTTGCCCAAGATAATCAGGTAGAAATTGGCAGATTCAAGATTTAAATTCAAAATTCAAATTCTGATCCTAAGTTCACTGCATTGTTTTACATGGCTGTATTTCCATGAAGATTCCATAGAAGATCCACTCAACTCATCAAAGGTTTTCATCCCATTTGTCTTACTACATGATCTGTCTACCTTCTTTTAAAGTCATGTCATCCATAATACAATCATTTATTCTAATTCTTTAAGGCAAACATTTTCAGTAAGATCCCATAGTCTATTCTCAGTATCTTTCCATCTTCCTTTTAAATACTCTGTGTGCACACAATACATGTAACACATACAAATATATGTGCACATATATGAATACACATATGCGTATATTAACGTCCCCTGACTCTCATGCATATCACCTGGAGTATACTGGTGTTAAAGACATGGGCTTTTCTTTGATGAAAATTTTGAGAATATGGTAATATAATTCAGACTGTTCTCAGTCCAACTGAGTGACTATTTGAAATATCTCTTTAGTATACCTATAGGTAATATGCATATCTAACTATATGTATCTATTTTTCTAGAGGGATATGTCATAGCAATAGAGAGAGGGATTAGTATAATATTCATTCTATAGTAAAATCAATACATATTTTCCATCCACTTTTGTTTTGGGTTGTGAATATTTAGATTGATTTCTTTCACATTTTGGTTAATTGGACTTGATTTGTAGTGGTCTCAGGATTGATAGAGATAATTGCAAAGTCTTAACTTCAAAAAGGAATCACTGAATTTTAACCATGACACTAGTGAACATGTTAGATGCATATCAATCACGTAACAACTCCCTTCTTCCCTTTATGTCAATGCTCAGCAGATGTGAAAATGATTTCTATAATCATGTTATAATGCATTGTAGAACTTCCATGTAAGTTAGAGAAAGTCCTTGCTGCAATTTCTTACTAGGTTAAATTCCTTTAAAATTAATCATAAAGTTTATAATATGCTTAGTGGATCTTATATTCTTTATATGTCTCAGTCAGTTTTTCTTGTTCTAGAGAAGTTGTCCTCTATGGGAAAAATGCCTTCAAAAGCTTGTCTATTCCTTTTTCATGATTTTTATTGAGGTTACTCTCACTATATGCACAAAGGATCCTCATGAAGATTTTATATAGATAAGATAGCAGGGGTCAGTAATTGCTTATGCCTTCTTGCTTGTCTTCATGGAGAATAAAACAAAACAAAAATTATTTTTCATCCCTTTGGAATCTTCTCTTCTTTGAAATATCTTTGTAGTGGGCAATCTGCCAATGCCCTTCACTGCCCTTCCAACTCTCTGTTTTGGAGCATGCTCATTCATTAGTCCTCATGACCATAAGGTAGTGGAGAAAGGTTTGTTCCAGTCATATATGACTCATTTGGGGATTGAATCTTCTAATTAGCTGATGATCTGAAACTCTATGGATATACTAAAGGGGCAATTTGTCCCTTGGCTTACCCTCTTACTTTAAACTTTAAAGTAGGAAGGTGAGTCTTTGATTTGTCTCCCTTTTGTGTCTTCATTCCTTTAGTAAAGGGCCTTGTGAGAACTCTATGGGTCTGAAGGCCTGTGATCATAGCAGCAGCATCCCCTACCAACAGCAGTCATGTCTCCTGGAACAACAGCTTCTGATAGAGGTGGGCAAGCATCTGGGTTGAGTAGGTCAACCACCACCAGCAGAGAGTGCCTAAGCTGAGACAGGAGTGGTATAAACCCAAAGGTAGATTTCACAGTGAAGAGAAAAAGATTACCACATAGAAAATGTTTGTGTTTGATCAGACTGCACTCACTAAAGGTGCTTCATGAAAGGCTAATGGACCACTTTGCAGAAACTTTCATGTCCCAACAAGGCATGAATGAGATATCTCAACAAATAATGCTAGGACTGATAAGTTATCAAAATACCTTCTAAGATTTGTGTAATGCACATTCTGATTCATTTGTGTTCAACATTCCTATTTATGTGTGGGAATAAAGGATTTGTTCCATATGTAGTCTACTGGTAAAGTACTGACTTCTTTGATTATTTGGTTTTTACCATCATACACATACTTTAGGGGAAAACCCAGACTAAAATCAATTATAGAATTGTCCCTAGAGTGGTTATGATTTATCAATTAGTATGAGAAAGGAGGAGCCTAGTTCTTCTATTGAAAAATCAGGGTTCCTCAGCAATGAAGCCAGTATAGAACTATGTGCTTAGCATAGATTAGAGAGCAGTATCCACCTTAAAAGCCTTTGCAAATCTCAAGTGGGATTGTTTGACATACACACTCAATGTTGTTTACTGATAGTTGAGTGTGTTTAAAACTATGCTACCTTCAACTTGGGTTTCTTCTGTACACTTTGGTCAGGCCCAACTACTTCTCCCAATTACATATGTTTTACAAGTCACTGCATTTTCCTTAAATAAAAATCACGTGAAAGGAACCCTGAATTTAGAGTTGGAGGACTTGAATTTGAGTCTGGTTCCTCTTATTTAAAATTTGCAAAGGCCTTATGGCAGTTCACTTGATTCCAGTAGTCCTTAATATCCTTATCTATACAATTACATTTACCTGTGCTCTGGCAGGTACTACCAGGCTGGAAAGACGCTATTATGAACCTGGAAATGGAGCGAGGTGTATTTCAAAAGTGGACCAGTCTACCTTTTTGTATGAAGTTCTCCATCAGATGGCCAGTCAAAGAAACTAATGAGGACTCTCCTAAGGTGTAGAGTACCTAAGACCTGTATTGGTAGAAGGGCCATCTATAATGATGGAATCACTGACATTTTGAAGTTCTGTAGTATGTGAAAGCTAGTTGAGGAAGAAGGAATTAGTGGTACTTGAAGAAAAAGCCATATCCATCATTCATAGAAAGGGAGAATAATCAATTTATTTTAATAATTATTTTGATCTATCACTATATTTATTTTACTTAATACTTAAATTATCTTTTATATTCTACTTTCAGTTTCATAAAGTTCTTTGTAAATATTTCATCTGATCCTCACAGCTACCTTGAGAGAGAGATGACGTTATAAATCCTCGTTTTATAGATGAGGAAACTATGCCTGAGATATCTTAAGTGAATTTGCCCAAGGTCACACAGACACTAAATGTTTGAAGTTATATCTGAACTCAGGTCTTCCTGATTCCAGGCTCCTTTCTTTATCAATTGTACCACAGTTTCATAGAAATTTAAAAGAATCCCAAAGTGGTCAATTGAAGAATGCTTATATGAGGCACATGGAATAGTAGATAGAAAGATGTTCTCAGATCCAGGTTGACTTAGATTCAAGTCTTTTCTCTTAAGCTTATTGACTTTGTGCCTGGCCAAGTCATTTAATCACACATTACTCCAGGGAAGTCTTTAAGAGCATGACTTGCAGAGTTCCTGCATTGGTAGAAGGATTTTCCTTATCCAGGAATCCCCTATATTAATGAACTCAGAGGTCTAGTTCTTATCTATATGCAAAGTTCATCAGATCATGGTGATGATGATGTATTGTGATCACAGGTTTAAAGATAGAAGGGGCTTTAGCAATCATTCCAGGGAAATTAAGTAACTTGTTTGTGGTCATACAGCAAGTAAATGTCTAAGGTTAGATTTGAACTCAGCTTAAGTAAGGTCAATTATGTTGCAGACTCCAAGTAGTCTGATTCCAAATCTTGTACTCATTGCATTATACAAAGTTAATTCAATTAAAATATTATTTAACCATGAGCTATGTTTATGTTACTTTTCTGAGTGATGAGCCTAACAGTGATTTATTATTAGCAAGTAATTATCATTTGTTTAAATCTAACTTCCTATTCATTTGTTTTTGTTCTTTTTCATTTTTTAAGTGCAACAAAAATGGAGGAAAAAAATTCAAATGTATTAAAAAAAATAGAAACACTCCACAAATGTCAAAGTCAATAGGATATCACTTGCAAGATTTTCCTTAGTGGAATGCACCACCAGGCTGGAAAATTGAAAAAAGTCAAGGTTTGCTAAATAACTGTAGCAGACTATAATTCTTAATTAAGTCATGCTTTTGAAGTTATGAACTTTTAATATAAGTTTTCACACTATTTTACCTTTTACATAGTCACTCTTCTCCATCTCCATTGCTGCTTCCAAAGTTGGGTCGTTAAGTCACCTTTGAGTGACTTTATATAGAAGGCTTTATATACGAGGAATGGAGAAAATAAAATAACCAACCCTAAATAAATCCCTACACTCTACAGACAAATGAGTCATTTCAGAAAACTAGCACTCATCTAAAGTCAACAGTTAGAGTTCATTCTAATTATTACCCCAAAGTAATTGAGTCTGCGCTTCAGTTGAACACCATGCATTAGAAAGTCTGCTATAAACTGGAAACCAGGTTCTCTGTTACAAAAGGGGCTTTATTGGTAAAGTCAGATGACTGCAAATGTATCCCTTTCTGCAAGTCAGCCATAAAAGTGTCTTGAGTGCAGTTGAGGTGTCAACAGTGTTCTATGAGCTTCCCAAGGAACATCATGGTAACACATTAAAATTCAAAATGGCCCCTGAAGGATCACTCCTAAGGGACTGAAATTAGGTGCATCAGATTTGAATTGTCGCTTTTCAGTGAATTGTGATCATCTTGCCCTTGAATTGCCTCAAGACCTTGAACATCCTTGTGTTCCCACCCATTATCCGAGATTTAACAGTCCACATGTTATTTGAGATTCTTTTTTCAGATTGAATGGCAGTGAAATCTTTAGTTTTCAGTCCCAGCAAAGGTATTATTGACTTAAGAAAAAAATTATGAATGTAAAGGGATTGTTTTATTACTGCTTTAAACTCCTCATGTATCACAAGGGGATTTGCTAAACGCTTCCGTGGGACTTTCGTGTATGCTGCTACGGAGCTTCCAAGTAGCCTGGAATCTTTTGGCGATTGAAATGTACAGTCTGGCTGCAATGTATTAACATAATTGGAATTGAGGCTAGATGTTTTTACAGGGACTGATTATAAGCTGTTGCAATTGCATCATTATTTTTACCTGTTTTATCCTTCAAGGCATACGAAAGCTTGGCAAAGGGATTTAAATATGACTGCCACTCAGCAGGTAAGCAACTTCTTCTTAGTGAGAAGTACATTAGCTATAACTTATAAAGGGTAGTTGGTGTTATTTAACACTCTAATTATGCATAGCATTATTAGGATGTGTGTTATGAATTTATATAATGAAGATGCTGCATATTATGGGAAAAATCCTCCTGCTCATCTATATTGCTATTCTCTGTTGTCCATTACCATGATGCAATTTAATGGTTTTATAACTAAATGCAAAATGGGTAACTGTACTTAGAATATACCTCATTATAGAAATGGTTAAGATAAAGACAAATCCAGGCATCTTAGTAAGAAAAAAATAAAGCTAAAAATATGTGACAGTGGATAAAGAAAATGCAGATTATCAAAGTGAAACAAGAGGAAACTGAAAGCTCTAGTTGCAAACTATCACAGCAAAGACCATCTCCAACAGAAATATTCTGTTTCTATGTCTTTAATGCCACCAAACTCCATATGCTTAAATGGCTCCTGTTTTCCTTCATGATTATCCAATATTTTCTGTGAGCATGAACACAGTTTTGTAAAATGAGCAAACCAACAAAGAAACCAATGATAATAGCAGCAACAAAATATGAAAGGAAAACACAGGAACTTGGTGGGTGTTCAGTTACATTATTAACACTGCCCCTGATCTTGAAAAATTATCCCCAAAATCTAGGTCTGTCTGTCCATCAATGATTTTTCCCTGTAATTTCAAAGGAGACAAACTCATTGTGAAATGAATGAAATCCTTTTTCTTGCCCTGAATAACATCTTGGTACCTTGGGTGAGTGATTCAATGCTTAATCACTTTTCTAGTTGTCAGGAGGATGAAATCTCATGAGTTTGTAATAATGGGGGAAGAGAAATTTTTCTAAATATATAAATTAATAAAATTCCTGAGATAGGGTGCTTAAAAAAAGAAATTCAAATGCATTTAAAAATAATATAATAACTCAGTACTTTTTAATTTTACCTTCATAAAATCATTTACATGCATCCATTTTCTCTCCTCTGATGTTGGTATCACCCTGTTTCATCATCTCACCACCTAGGTGTGGACTATTTCATTCACTTAGAGAATTAGTATAAAGTCAGTTAGAACAAGGTGCCCATTAATTATTATTGTTATTTTTATAAGTAAATATTGTGAATAAATGTTTATATAAATAAGACTGTATAGGAAAGCAGAACCCATAGAATGAGAGATGTTACTTCCCAATTTTAAAAGTTGGAGCTTGATTTGGTAAGTAATAGGAGGGTTCTGAAGCTATTATTTAGGAAGATTAATTGGGCAGTGGTGTGTGGATAGATTGGTGGGGGTGGAGGGAACTGGAGGCGGGAAGATTGGTTAGCTACTGCAATAGCTCTGACAAGTGGTAATAAAGGGCCTGGGAATAAGAGATAATGGGGGCAGAGGGAATGGAAATGGAGGAATACATGCAAGAATTATTTCAGAGGTAGAATTATGAAGATTTAAGAAGTAATTAGATATGGGGGAGGGGTGAAGAATAAAAAAATACTCAAAGCTTTTGAGTGTAGAGCGCCAGGATAATTATATTTCTGTTTACTGAAATAGCAAAGGAAAGAACAGTTTTGTGGTGGAAGCTGATGATTTTGAATTTTGAAATATTGAGGTTGAGATACTGACAGGCTATGTAAGTAGAGATATCCAGCAGATACTTTGAAATGCAGGATGGGAACTGGATTATGAGAGAAGTCAAGGCTTGAAGAAGTCTTTTTCACATAAAAACCACATATAAACTGAAAGTTGAAGCCATGAGGGTGAATAAGAGTTAGACTTTGGACCCAGGTCCCTTTCCCACCTTACGATTCCCACTTTACACTGGCTCAGGCCAGTCGTCTGGTAGCTTATGTTTGAGGATTTGCAGTTTCATGTGCAATCTTTTTTTTTTCCTATTCTTCTGTATTATGGAAATGCTTCTTTTATTTCACAAATTAAAAATAAAATAAATATTATTTTTTTAAAAAAGAACAAGAGTAAAAACTGCATGTCATTCAGCAGTTAACAACAAAAAGATTTACTTAGCCATAGAATGAGAATATTCAACAAGGATAGATATTGAGTTGATTTAGCTGAGCTATGATCCCTTCTGTAAATTGCCCGTCATGATACGTCAGCCAAGAAACAGAAAGGGTGCCAACAGAGCCTTGTGATTCCCTAGTACTCAGCAGACCAGGAAATGATATCAAATGACTGAGATTTTGGTCCCCAAGCCAACTAATTCTGAAGGAATGCTTTTAATGTCATTTAAGGAAAAAAAAAACAATTTTATTTGTATAGTGGTAGGGGTTCAGTTATTTGTTCTGCTGTACTCACTGACGAGTGAATAAGTCAATAATCACCTTAATTTTCTATGTACTCCTGGCCCAGACCCTCAGACTATGTTTCGTCACATTCAGCCATCTACCAAGACACCAAGGGATAGGTACAAATCACTGTCTCAATTACCTGGCTGCTGTGGATGTACCTTCCAGGGTTCTTTTTCCATAACTTTTTTTAGAGAACCATAATAAAAACAACATTAATATTACTACTGGAAATGGCATGCCAATGGACCTTCCAATGACTTCACTCACAACTCCTGTGATTTCCTGGATCAATGCCCCCTCCTCTAACAAGCATAATCATACCACCCCTCTCCTTCACAGAAAGTAGGCTCCTAGAAGTCAGTGGACATCTCATTTTTGCAGTGAGAGAAACTTAACATGGTGCCTGAAATGTCAGTTTAATACAGGGTTAAGGGTAGATTGAAAAGATTATCAAAAGATGTACTGTAGAGAGAGAATAGACAAGGTCAAACAGAAAGACTTTTTTTCTTTTCTTCTTGACTGACTCATTTAGCAAATTAGGAAATCATTAATGGGCTTCAAGAAGGAGAGCAGCTTATAAGAGTAACAGAAGTGAATCAAGATTACAAAGAATTAAGAAGTAAGTGGATACTGATGAAATAAAGAAACAGAGAATAAAGAATGCTCCATAGCAGGGGTGGGGAATTTGCGGCTTGGAGGCCACATGTGGTCCTCTAGGTCCTCAGGTTTGGCCCTTTGACTGAATCCAAACTTCACAAAACAAATCCCCTTAATAAAAGGATTTGTTCTGTATAACTCTGACTCAGTCAAAAGGCCCCACTCATGGACCTAGAAGACCACATCTGGCCTCCAAGCTGCACGTTCCTCACCCTTGCTCTATAGGGTATAAAAGTAAAAGGTGAGGGGGGGCGGAGAACGAAAAGGAGAATGAGAAAGAAAAGGAGATAAGTGAAGAAGGATTTAGATTGCTTTGGGATAAGAGATTGCTTACATTCTTTTGTAAGCACAGGTAAAGAATCTTCTGGAATGAAAGGGAGAAGTGTGGATAAAGGACTTGATGTGTGGAGAGATGCATGGAGAAGGTGAAAGAGAGAAAGATAAGGAGAGAAGAAGAAAGAGAATGGTTGCTAGAGCTAGGTCCTAGAGAAGGTAGATGGAGTTAAATGAGAGCACAAATAGAGAGTTCAGTTCAGCAAGGAAAGGGAAGGTAGTTATATTGTTTCTGAAATAACAAAGGAAGAAGTTGGGTGAATATACAAGAAATTTTTAACTACTGTTAACGTGAATAGGTAGTGTACTCAATCAGTTACTTAACAAGTGTTAAGGGCCTAGCATGTGCTAGGTTGTGTGCTGGGTGACAAGGATACAAAGGAAACAGCTTCCAGCTTTCATAGTAGGAAGAGTTAACATAGACTGGAAATACAGAAGGTGGCATATAGACTTCTCTCTGTCAATATCTAAGAGCAACAACTCTTAAATATTCAAGGTTCATGTAGTTGTAGATGGGGTATTGGGGATGAAAAACAGTCTGGACATCTTAAAGCTGACCTTGTTCAGGTGGTCACTTTGAGAGGATGGACTATTTTATAATCCAAATTTCTAATAATATCACAGTACATTGAAAATAGAAGAAAAGATCTGTAGTTTTACTCTTGATAAGTACTGCATCAGAGTTGCAAAAATTTAATCACTGATGAACAAGGATTTATGGCTCAGGAGAAATTGGAAAAAGTAAAAATGAGATGGTATTTCCTGGATTAGAAAGGTATTGACCTTTTGATTCTTCATTTCATTTGCACTGATTGCATCAGACAAGGAGAGTAAGTCTACAAATTGTTCCTGATGTAAGAGAGATTGAATAAACACAAAGCAAAAGGAAGAAACTAAAAGAAAATTGTTCAGTATTTTTAAAAATGACAATCACTCTTCTTGGAGAAATGGAATCTTATTTGAAAGAATATTTTAGGAAAATAAGCAGGTTATATTTGCTTACAACCAGTTCCTTCTTTTATCCACTCACTCACTTCATTGCTTAATTCAATTAAATTCATTTATTTAATAATTTAACAAATGTTAAGCCCTTGCTGTTTGAAGAGAATGCTGCTAGTCACCATGAATGATTGAAAATTTAGATTTTATCTTAGTGTGTGTGTGTGTGTGTGTGTGTGTGTGTGTGTGTGCACACGCGGCTGTGTGTGTGTGTGCATGCACGTGTGTGTGTGTGTGTGTGTGAGAGAGAGAGAGACAGAGAGAGAGAGAGAGAAAGAGGAGGAGAGAGAGACAGACAGACAGAGCGAGAGACAGAGAGAGAGTGAGAGAGACAGAGAAAGATAGAGAGAGACAGAGAGAGACAGAGAGAGAGAGTGAGAGACAACTTTTGCAGGTAAGTGAAGGCTGCACGCCCCATTGCAGAATAATCAATTTACATGTGTAAAATAAAATCATAGGAGGACAAAAGACACAGAATATATTGAAATACAGTTATCAAAATAATTAAAAACAGGCTCATGGACCCCAGGTTAAGAACCCTTATTTTAGGCAGTCCTGATGGGACAAAGCAAGATATTAACAATAAAGAATATTATATAATAAATGGAAAACAAAGAGGTGCATAAGGCTAGAATTTCATTATGAACAAATAAGAAAAAAAAACTTTTTGGAGTAGGTGACATCCAAGTTTATCTTTAAAGCAGTGGTAGAAACTCAACAGGAAAAAGAATGGAAGACATCACAGCCTTTGGTATGCCCTGAGCAATTTCACAGAGATAGGAGAATACAAGGCATGTTTGGGGGGGTCTAAGAATAGAAAAGAACATAAAGTTTATTGAAGGGAGGAATTAAAGACAATTCTGGAAATATAGGTTGGTGCCTGATTATGATGAGTTTTGGATGCCAAGTAGAGAGTAGTATTAAAGTTACTCAGTTAATTTAAATTTATTTAGCAATGGGTAATAAAGGTAGAACAAATCATTTTCAAGAAATGACACCACTCCAGATAAATTTCTTTATGACAAATTTCTATTGCATGTTGTAGCAAGATTTTTTAAAAAATATACTATTTATATATTTTCAACATTTTTTTCTTTTAAAATTTTGAGTTTCCAATTCTTTCCCTCCATCCCACACTACCACCCCCTGAGATGGCAAACAATGTGATATCAATTTTACATCTGAAATTATCCAAAACATATTTCCTTATTAGCCATATTGTAAAAACAAAGCAAAAACAAAAAGTAAGTGAGAAAATTAAACTTCACCTCTCACCGAGGTCTCTCTCAGTGTGGATAGCACTTTTTTCATCATAACTCTTTTGGCATTGTCTTGGATCATTGCATCGATCACAGTAGCCAAGTCTTTTATGGTTGATACGACATTGCTGTTACTGTGAATAATGATCTCCTGGTTCTTCTCACTTCACTTCGTATCTTTTCATATAGGTCCTGTTGTTGCTTTGTTTTATTTTTCTGAAACAACTCCCATTGTCAAATCTTATACTATAATAGTATCCCATCATAATTACATGCCACAATTTGTTCAGGCACTCCTTACATATGATCATATCCTTTGACCATTTTTCAAATGGGGAATGAGTATTAGTTTTATGAATTTGACTCAATTTCCTATATATTTGATAAATGAGACCTTTATCAGAGAAACTTGGTATACACACACACACATACACACACATATTGATAGATAGACACATATGTAGATATAGATATGTATATAGCTATGACTTCATTGTCCATAGTACCTTTTAGCAAAATATAGTTTCCCTGATTATCTCTTTCATTTAGGTCTGTTTTTATTTTTTCCTTGTCTCGAGTCATTTTTGTTACCTCTGCCTTTTCTACTTTGGCTGAAGCATAATCGATTCTATTTATCTCCAATCTTTTCATCATGAATTCTTGAAATGTCTCTATTTCATTAAATATCCTTTTTCTCTTCTGAAGGACTACATTTGTTTTTTTGGGTAAGTTTTTCTTGATTGTAATCCTAGCTCCTGGGCATTTTGGAGTATCATATTCCAAGCCCTATACTCCTTTAATATGAAAGCTGTTAAATCTTCTGTGATCCTAATTGTGTCTCCATGATACTTGAGTGGTTTCATTCTGGTTGCTTGCAATATTTTCTCCTTGACCTGGGAGCTCTGGAATTTGGTTATAATATTCCTGGGAGTTTTGACTTTGGGATCACTTTCAGGAGATAATCAGATTCTTTCAACTTCTATTTAAACATCAGGATCTAAGTTACCGGGGTAGTTTTTTTTAATAATTTCTTTAAATATGATGTTTAAGGTCCTTTTCTGATCACGTCTTTCAAGTAGTTCAATATTTCTTAAATTGGCTGTCCTTGATATATTTTCCAGGTCAGTTGTTTTTCTAATGAGATATTTCATGGTTTTTTTTTTTCATTCCTTTGATTTTGTTTTCTTGTATCTTGAAGCCTCATGGAGTCATTAGTTTGAAGTTTCCCGATTCCAATTTTTAAGGAATTATTTCCTTCAGTGAGTTTTTGTACTTATTTTTTTTAATTTGGCCTTTTTTGCTGCTGTTTTAGGTGTTCTTTTCTTTGGTGAATATTTATGTTCTTTTACCATTAGACCAATTCTATTTTTTAAGGAAATATTTCCTTCATTATTTTTGTTCCTCTTTTAACAAGTTGTTAATTTTCTTTGCATAATTTTCTTATGTCATTTCTTTTTCTCCCATTTTTTCCTCTACTCCTTTCACTCTTTCTTTAACTCTTCCAGAAATTTTTTTCTTCCCTTGGATCCAATTTTAGCATTTTTATTTGAGGCTTTGCTCATAACTGTTTTCACATTGTTATCTTCTTCTGAGTTTATGTCTTGGTCTTCCCTGCCACTATCATAGCTTCCTATGATTACTTTTTTTTTTATTGTTTATTTTTTCCAGCCTATTTCTTGACTTTGAACTCTATGTCAAAGTTGGGTTCTGTTCACCTGGGGCTTAGGAGGCACTGTCTCAAGTTTCAGGCTTTTACTTGCTGCTATTTTGAGAGCCAGTTTCAGGAGTTTGCAAGTTTTCACTGCTTCCAACCTGGTGTTATCCTGGGAGAGGTGTGGCCATTTCTCTCCTTTCTTTTCACTGGTCCCTACTCATGATGGGCCCTTGTTCCCCTGTAGCTTCAATTGCTAATACTCTTCTTGGCCACAGAACTATGACCAAGGCCCAATACCTTGTGAATGATCACAAGTGTTCCTCCTCTTCCCTGGAGTTGTGACCCAGTGCTGCTTATAGGAAATTTAGTTGCTAATCAGTACCAACTGTACCCAGTGCAAACAATGGATCCCCTGTAATCTCTTTCTGATCAATTGTCTGACCCTCTTACTATCTGTGGACTGAGAGATCCTGAATTAGCAGCTGCTGCTGCCACTGCTACCACCTCCAAGGTCTACTGCTGTTCCACCTGCCTGATTTGGGCCTGTGCCCACTGAGATGTTACCAAATTCTGCTGCAGACCTCTTAAGGAGTGTGAGACTACTTAAATATCTCCCTTTGACATTTTGCTAGCTCTGTCACTTCAAAAATTGAGGCAGTGTTTTGAAGTTGTTTGGAAGGGAATGTTAGGAGAGATTAGTATTGTACCATCTTGGCTCCATCTATCTCTAGCATGATATTAAGAATAAAAACAAAAAACACTTCAATGATACATGAAAGATTGATATTAAGGGAGGAGAAATGGGCTTTTGGGAGTTACTAGTCATACTGGAGTCTATATAGGTCCAAAACAGTCAAAATTCAGGTATGTCAAAGGATTTTAGGAAAAATAGTAGATATCCACTTGGCATTGTTTTGATAATCTTTAGAACAACCTAGATAGTGTTGGCATCATTATCTTATTGACATTCCTCAGGTATGAACATTGCATCTCTCCAAATATTGATTTGCTTTGTGAATATTATTTAGTATTTTTTGAAGTTTCTATGAAGTGCCTTGGAAGCTTAATACCTATATATGAAGTAAATTTTTATTTTAAATGTTATTTTTCTTATCTATTCTTTTTTTGTAGAGTGGCATAATATAGTTATTTTATATGTCTGCAAATTTTATTCATTCCAGAACTAGGGAGTAGTTAAGGAAAATAAATTCAGGCTTAATGTGAGGGGGTAGAGAAGAACAACCTTCCTAACAGTTATGTTTAAAAAAAAATGAAAGAGACTATTTCAGGAGTTAGTGAAGGAGAGTGCTCACTGGAAATCTTTAAAAGAAGATAAATTCCTTTTTCCTTCTTCGGGGGTGGCAGAGTATGTTGTTCTTTATTTATAACATTAGCTGCTTCTTTTAGACAAGAGTGAAGATCTGGACTAAGTCATCAGCATGCATTCAGCCATATTTCTAGAACTTGGTGTCATAGGTACAAGAACTAGGAATATTCTAGACTTTTGGGAATTTTAGAGTTCATCTAAACCAGGGTTGGGGAACCTGTGGCCTTGAGGCCACATGTGGCCTTCTAGATCCTTGGGTGCAGCCTTTTGACTGAGTCCAAGTTTTACAGAACAAATCCTTTTATAAAGGAGATTGGTTCTGTTAAGCTTGGATTCAGTCAAAGGGCTTCACTTCAGGACCTAGAGGGCCAAATGTGGGCTTGAGGCTACAGGTTACCCACCCCTGATTTAAACCAACAAATTTAATGACAATAGTATATTTTTGTAGCACTTTAAGGTTTCCAAATCACTTGTAAACAAGTATTCTCACAGTAATCCTGGGAGGTGCATGCTATTACTATCCCCATTTTATATATTAAGAAACTGTGAAAAATAGAGGTTAGATTATTTTTTAAGAGTCACACAGCTAGTAAATATTTGAGGTTGGGTTTGAACTCAGGTCTTCCCAAATCTAAATCTGACAAACCACCCAGTTGCCTCATTTATTATAGAGATGATGAAATAGAAGCCCCCAGCTTGTAAATGACTTGTCTGAGATTATAAATGTGAGGGCAGGGAGTAAACAAGTTTCCTCTCCTCCTAGAATGTAAGGGCCTTGAGAGCAGGGACTACTTACTTCTCTTTTCTCTGTTCCCAAAGTGCCCAGCATAGTGCCTGGTTCAGTAAAAGCACATTTGTTGAGTAATTGTTAAGTATTAGAACAAATAAAAAAATGTTCCAAAATGGAGCAGCATTATTTGTGACTGCCATTGCTGAGGAGTAATATTACTGAAAGTAAGGTTGACTCAGTGATCCGTTGTGCCCTACCATGCTTGTCAATCAGTGTTAGCGTAGGCAATACTGAGTCCGTGGCTTTTTGCATTACTAGTTCTTTGTCATGTACCCCTGCTTGTGATGTTTCTACCCTTACCTGAAAACTGTCATGAACTTGCTACCTTGGAGAGAAACTGAAAAGCAAGAATTCAACCTCTTTTAATGATGTGAATTGATCTCAATAGTCTTTATCTTATTACAAAAGTTATCAGTAAAAGTTGGCCCATCTTGAAGTGATTTGTTGATCTCCAGTGATCAGTCTCTTAATGTGTTGCTACCTTGACTTACATATAACATTTCTTTTAATTAATTTTATCTCAAGTTTAGCCTCATTGATCATGATGAAAGTCCAAACAAAGAATTTTCTTTTCAGGAATTCCAGTTCTCTCTTCTTTTCCTCCAGCAAACAGGAAAAGGGAGGAGAGATGGAAAGTGTTGATTACTTAATAGGCCAGCAAAAAACTGCAGAATATCACCTAAGGTCACACAACTCCTGCAAAAGGCTGCCGCTTCTGCTACTCCCTCCTGTTTTCCCAGTGCTTTACTAAATGTGCTTGCCCAGAGAAAATGAAATGGGAAAGGGCATAATAATATAGAAATCTCCAGTAGTGGTTCCTGATAGACAAATGAGGTAGACTCAAAAGATGTATCTTTTCCATTATCTATTTCTATCTTCCACTAGTCAATTATATTTTATTGTATTTTAATTAGAATGTATTTTAATTGAATTGTATGTGTTTGATATTACTCACTTCATTCTCTTTTTTCTCTTCCTGTTTCTCCCTTCTCTTCCTCCTTCCCATTTATAATACCACTACTGATTCTCACCCAATATGATTTTCATTGTAAAAAAGAAAGATAGTGAATGAAATCTAAACAAAATAGATACTATCTTATAATACATAAAAATGTTAGTAAGAATGATTACCCCCCCCCCAATAAAATATATTTCCTTATCTTTTCTGCTGGACCAAGAATGACCAGCACAAGTATTCCATATCCATTTCTAAACTTAGAGACTCATGCAAGTTCTTATTAAAATTAATGTTTAATAAATTCTGGTAACCTTTGCTGATGCATGCTTTCTTCCTAATTTGTGTCTTGGGGAGGGGGTTAGCTCCATTCTTACAAAATAGAGATTTGCCTGTCGATAGAAATGACATATGGAGTTGGATAATGACAAGATATTAGAGAAAATACTAATTCCTAGGAATCCAAATGTCTTACTAAGAATTCCACCTACATTGAGATAAACTAGACAGTCAATTAAGGACAATGTTCCCAATCTTAAGACACTTCAGACTTGTGTCTGGAAACTACATTGTTTTACAGTCATATACAACCATTAGATAAAAATATGCTGATAATATTTTTGAGTTAAAAGAACATGTTTTTCAAATTTAGATGATGTTGAAACCTTGATGTTTTGGGAGACCTGAAGTGAATTTATCTTTTGATGCTCAAGTAAATTTGCTCTTGGCAAAGAAAGGCTTTCATTCTTCAAATTAAATACTTGAAAGGATTATACAAAGCCTTATATAATTTCTTGGAAAGAAATTACTTAAAAATCCAGATTTTGGAGGGGTCAAAAATGAAGTAATAGGATGCTCACTGATGACATATCAAGCATATATAACATTAATCAATCTAATTATATCAGGTGGTACCTCTTCTTTTTTCTAAATCAAAATGTTTGACATAATTCCTTTTATTTATTTATTTATTTATTTATTTTTCCAATCAACAGTTATAAGACCCAACAAATATCATAGTGTCATTCATTTGCAGCTGGAAGGTACTTGAAAGGTCATATAATCCAACTCTATACAAATGAGGAAACTGATGACCAGAAAAGTGAAGTCACCCAAGATCAGACAGTTAGAAAGTGGCAGAAATCAGATTTTATACAGAGTGCTTTGGCTCCAACTTCTTTGTTCAATTCATCATATTAAATTGCTTCCAGGGGGTTTTCATATTCTTCTAGGGATTAAGTCAACAACATTATAAAGTGTCTTTTATGTGGCAGCACTTTACAAATTATTTATAATACAATGGAAGGCAAAAACAGTCCCTGTATTTGCAAGGGTTAGCTCACAATATAATGGGGACATGCAAACAACTATATATTAATAAGATCTGTGCAGGACATAACAGAGGGGGAAGGTATTAACATCAAGGCAAATGCATATGTTGGAAAGTCCTGTAAATCTGCATGAGGTGATTCTTGGTGTCAAAATCAGATAAACCTGGTAAAGCCCTTTTGTTCGATTAAGCTAAGTTAGGTTTGGATTCGGATTCATGCTGGCAGTAAGGCACACTCCCAACAGAACAAAGTTTTTTATTGAAAGATAGGGGAAATACTCTAAATAACACAGTTAAAACAACAAAGACAAAGAAACAGATGACACAGATTCATCACCTCCCCGGGGGAACTCCAGCACTTGATCCTCTCAAAGCTGAGGGGATCCCAGTTTACACAGCTTGATCAAAGCCCCGAAAGGGAAGGTGGTCCCAGGCAAAGTATCCTCCCCATGGGTGAGATCCCAATGTGTCTGTCCTATGTGGTGACTTTTATAGGGTGCTGAACAAAGAAAGTTTTTCCCGCCAGAGTGGGGAGACTCACTGCTAACTGTCCCGGATGGTCTCCACCAGAGAGGGTAGCCACTCCCCTTGGGAGGGGAAGATCCTGTCAGTCATTTTGCTTTTTGAGAACTGGCTAGGTCCTCAAAAAGCACCTTCAGAAATATTTCCTGTTTTTTGTTCAGGACCTATCTGTCTCCTACTGGAAGTGTATTCTATCCTTTGTTTGGGCCTATCAGCCAGAGAGGAATGTCTGAGAGGTTCATTCTTATTGAAGGTTTATCAGTAGGAGAAGAATGTCTGATTCTTTATTCTAAGCCAGGAAGTCTAAAAGGTTTTGCAAGAAAGAAAGGGGGAAAGGAATGTCTGATATTCCAAGCCAGAAAGTCTTGAAAGGGAGTGTGGGGGGGAAGGGAGAGCTGGGCCTACACTGTAATATGGAGGATCTTCTATAATGATTTATCATTCACCTTTACCCAAAAAAATGCTTTAAGCATCTTTTGTCTTAAACCTAAAAAGTTCTGATAAGTTTTGAGAAACTGACAAATGTTAAAGGAAGGGTCCCTTCCCCATGTCTGTGCTTCACAGGCATCATTACCATGAGATCACAGGGATGAGATGACATGCCAGATTCCTTCACTCCCCTCACTAATTGAACATGGCGTGACACATCACCACAATTACTGTCAGGAGAATGGCTATTAAAAGAAACATATTCTTTCTTCACTGAACCTCTTTGAAGTTTGAAACAAAAGAATAAAAATAGTCCTCAGGGAACCTTCTAGGTGTCAAGTCAGTTTCTTTTGACATAGATCGCTCCTGGACATCAAGACAAATTCATTCATCCTGGATATACGGTATATAGTGAACATTTGTCACATGATTAATGCAGTACTAGGCACTTTGGGAGGGGAGACTAATAGAAAAATTATCAAGTTAACGACTATGGAGAAGAATAAGACCTATGCTAGGTTGGGGGTAAATGAAGAGGTATAAGACCTAACCTCTATTCTCAAGTTGTTTAGGGAATTGTTGTATATCTGTTTCTTCTGTTTCTTGGCCCTGAAGAATTCTGACTAGGAATTGAAGAAACATAATTTGCATATGTAAAACAGAGAACAGTGGCAAAACAAAAACAAGCAAGTTACATGAAAAAAAACTAATCAACAAGCATTTATTAAGCACCTAGTATATTCCAGGAACTGTATTAAACATTGGGGTACAAAAGAAGCAAAACAGAGTCCTTACCTTCAAGAAACTTATGATCTAATGGGAGAAACTATGTGCAAGCAAATATATACAAACAAGCTATTTATAGGATAAATAGGACATAATCCACAGAAGGAAGTAATCAGAATTCAAAAGTTTGCGAAACGTTTCCTCTTTAAGTGTGCATTGCAATCCCATTTGGAGTTGAGACCCACAGTCTAAGAAGTGCTGATAGGAATAAGGAGTAGAAAAAGTTTAAGAAGCATTGCATAGTGTAGAAAATGAGCTTTTTGCTGGAAGCCAGGGAAGCCAATAGGGAATAATGAATGATGAAGAGGGTAAGCATTCCAGGAGCATGGAACAGACAGAGAAAATTCCCAGAGTGGACACATGGAATGTCTTGTTCCTGGGACAGCAAGGATAGTAATGTCACTGGAACAATGAGTAAGTGATGGGGAGTAAGGCATACGATAACTGGAAAGGTAGAAAAAACTAGGTCATGAAGAGCTTTGAATGCCCAACAGAGGATTTTATATCAGATACAGGAGGCAATAAGGAACCACTGGAGTTTATTAGGGGTCAAGGGAGCAACACAAAATATTACTATTATTCCTGCTGCTGCTTTAACTACTACTCTAACTATTACTATCATCACCATCAATACCACCTCTTATTTATACAAAGCTTTTGGGTAGGTGAGGGGGCTTTCTTCAACACTAATATTGAGAAGATGTAGGACATTGAGTAAAGGGATTTATTGATGTTATCTCATGTGACAACCTTGTGGCATATATATTACTTTTATTATTCCCATTTTTCAAATGAAGAAACTGAAGCTAAGAGCAGATATTTTCCTTGCTCCAGGTCACACAACTAGTAAGTGACTAAGGCAGGCTTAGACATTCTGGTCCCTAAGTCCTATACTCTGCCCACTGTACCAATTAGCTTCTTAAAGGCAAGGGAGTGTTCTAGGTAGGAGTAAAAGTACAAACAAAGGAAAGAAGACTCTATAGGACAAGGTACTATATGACACACTGGGGCAATGTATTTAGACAGTATAAGACTTATGGCTTAATGAGTTGGGGCATGGTTGGTAGCTGGCCTTTAGGTCCAGAGTAAGAAATCCATATTTGTTCCAATATTCAATAGATATTTACTCTAGGATTGCAATGGGTTTGGAAAGAGAAATAGTGTTGGAGCTAGTTTTTACAGTTATGTGAAGGGAATTGGAGAGGACTGACACTAGGTATAGGGAAATGAGTTAGTAATTTGTTACAGTAACTACAGAAAGAAATTAGGAGGACCTGATTGCAAATGGAAAACAAAAATTTGATTTGTAAGTCTATGCTAAAGAGAACTAAAAATATCAGAGAAAGTGGGAGATTAGCACTGAAATATGAAATTAAGAGTCTAACAAAGGTGATACTTTAAATAACAAGAATATAATGTTGGGGGCAGAGCCAAGATGGCAGAGAAAGGGCAGGCACTCACATGAGCTATCCCCCAAATCCCTCCAAGCAACTTTAATGCCTCAAAACAAATTCTGGAAATTCAGAACCCATCAAAGGATGGGGCAAAACATTTTTTGCAGTCCAAGACAACTTAGAAGGTCAGCAGGAAAGATCTGTTGCTCTGGGTGATAGCCAGGCACAGTCCAGTGATGTCCATCAAATGGGGAATGACTATACAAATTGTGGAATCTAATTCTGATGGAAATCTATTGTCCTATAAGAAATGATGAGCAGGATGCTCTCAGAACAACCTGGTGAGACTTACATGAACTGATGCAAAGAAAAACAAGCAGAACCAGGAGAACATTGAATATAGTAACAGTAATATTGTATGATGATCAACTGGGAATGGCTTAGTTATTCTCAGCAATTCAATGATCCAAGAATCCTGAAGGACTTACGATGAAAAATGATATCCACCTACAGAGAAAGAACTGATGGAGTCTCAATGAAGATCAAAACATGCTTTTTCTTTACTTTAGTTTTTCTTGCTTTCTTTTTACATGATTAACATGGAAATATGATTTATATGACTGCTCATGCATAACCTATATACAATTTATTGCTTTCTCAATAGTGGGGGAGTAAGAAAGAAAATTTAGAACTCAAAAATTTTAAAAAAAAGAATGTTAAAATTGTTTTACATGTAACTAGGGAAAAGCAAGAAATATTATTTTTAAATTCTATATTGTTCCTTGAATGAATATGGACAGAATACCCCAAAAGTCTAAGTGAAGTAGCTTAAAACCATACTGATTTCCAGGACAGCTTGTGTTCAAGATGTATAGAAAACATTAATCTGTGTTTAAATTTATTTCTACATTATTTGTAAGAGTAGCAATAATGACAGATTGTGATGTCAAGAGTGAACTGGTAAATGTATAACAATCATGGCATCCTTTCTCCAAAAATATATGCAACCTATGCTTCTAAAGTGAATTTATTATATTAATATTTTCTCAAGTCTAGAAAATTAATAAAACAATAAATTAAGCCTGACTTGAGCTTTTGCAATTTCTGGTATAAATGGTCACAATGAAAATTTTGGATTTTGTAAATCCTGATCCAGATTAAGGTGATTCCAGAATGCTTCCCAATGGGGTAGATGAAAGCTATCCTCAGTCAGGGAGACATGAGTTAAAGTACCATCTCTGATGCGCACTATCACTTGGAACCTGGGAAGGTCATCCAAACTTTCAGTTTCCTTGCCAAGGGTTAAAGAATCCCAAAGATGTTGATTTCCATTGATTGAAATCCTCAAATAGGATTTGTTTTTTATCTATATAATCAAAGTTGTGGTAAATTTTTACTAATAGTGATGAATCAGCTCCATTAGTAAGCTGTCTAGAGAAGAAACTAGTCCTTGGACTTGACAACTGCAACAGCAAAATTTTGAGATTTTTTACAGACTTATTGTTCTTGACGAAAAAATGTATCTTAAAATGGTTTTCGCAAATCTTTTCCACTTTTGTTCAACTTAAAGGACGCTTTCCATTTTCAGGCTTAAATACTCATGATGACTTTGTTAAATTGGATCTTGCAAAGGTACTTCTAAACTGCTTTGACATTCTACTACTTCTCTGCTTTTTTGATGTAATATTGCTCATAACTTTGCATGATCCTTCATAAGATTAAAAAAAAAAACTAGTTTACAAACTTACCTCAAGACTGTGTAGCCTTTGGTGCCTCCCCCTCCTACATCTCCCTCTCTCCCTTTTCCTTCTTTCTCCTCCCTCTCCCTGTCTTTGTCCCTCTTGCTCCTACACCCCTTTTCTTCCCCACTACCAGCAAGTCTATATGTCTGCTGATTAATTGTTGAAGTTAATTTTAATCATTAAACTATTCGATAATCAATCACATAGCATTTATTAAACACTTACTATTTGTTGGGAACTGTGCTAAAAACTACAAAGGAAGGCCTGAACAAAGAGAATCACAACAAGCAGTCCCTGTTTTCAATTAGGATCAATTTCAATGAGAGACAGGAACATCTTTGAAATATCTGGGTACATCCAAAACATATAGAGAGTACACAGAAGGCAATTTGGAAGAATATGGTATTAGCAACAGGGAGAAGCAAGCGAGGCCTCCTGCAGAAGGTTAGATTTGAGGTGAATCTTGAAAGAATCCAGGGAACTCCTGAGTTAAAAGTAATGAGGAAAAGAGATTTTCAGTCTTGGAGACAACCAATGCAAAGATACAGAAATGGATGATTGAATGACATATCCAAGGAACTGCAAATTGGGCAGTGTACCTAGATTATAGAATACATAGAGGGGGCTAAGGTGTAAGAAGTCTAGAAAGGTAGGAAAGGGCCAGGATATAAAGTTTTAAATGCCAAACGGAGGATATTATATTTGATCCTAGATAGGAAGTCACCAGAACTCCTCGAGCAGGATGTTAGATTTGCATCTCAGAAAAAAAAAATCACCTTAGCAACTGACTGGAAGATGGATGGGACAGGGGAAAGACTTAAAGTAGGGGGACCTGTTAGAAGGCCATTGAAATAGTTAAGGTAAAAGGTGATGAGAGCCTGAACCAGTTATAGCTTTGTGATTAGGGAGAAGAAGCCATATTTGGTAGATGTTGTGAAAGTAGTAACAATAAAAACTTAGCAATATATCAGATGTGTGCTATGACTACAAGCAAGGAGCATCAATGTTGAAGGCCTGGGTGACATGGGCCTTGATCCTGAAATATGGAATAGTCCAAGATGCCTAGGTCACAGCAAAATGGCCACTCAGCTGGTTTCGAGAATAGAATTTTCCCTGGAGGTAAGACAAGTTGTTTTAACTAGTATTGATTTTTACTTGGAAAATGTGTCCTATTGATTTTTCCATCTAGGCCCTTAACCATGGCTTTTAGTATACCATACTTGTCTACAACAGCCCCTAGAGAACACTTGGGAAATTAAATGGGATGGCCATTGATAGGAAAGGGGTCAGATGGAAAATCCAGAAACTCTCCTTAAAAGATTTGTTTTGTTCCTCTCACAGCAACTGTTTTTTTTTTCTTTTGTTTCACATACCCAGAATAAGCACAGTATCTGGCATCCAGGAAGAACTTAACAAATGCTTGTTAACTGACTAATTATCAGTAATATCATTCTAACATGTCACTACTAATAGGAGAAAACCCAAAGCTTCATTTTTTTCTGTGGCAAAAAGGGTTAGAGGACCTTGCTTTTCAATTCTGTTAAGGTAGGGCCTTGAAAAGGGTTGAATCCAATGTGTCAGATTTCCCTTGCCCTGGGCAAAAGCCTCTGGGGTCCCTACCAATTGTTAAGTTTATTTATTAATTTAAATCAAAGCTTTGGTGGGCACAGCTGTCATTAGTCAGTTCTGTGTTGTTACCTGTTGGATTTGGCATTTGACAATCTGGAATGTTATTCATTCTATCGGTTTTCAAAACACGCACACACAAACACACACGCACAGGCATGCATGTGAACCAACAAACAACTATAGAAAACCTAGAGTGTGTTGTTTGTCATCTAGCCTTTCACACTCCATATTCGCTTTCGTGCTTCAAAGAGCCAGCAATCTACAGTCACCCTGCAGAAATTCCTGCATGAAAACACTTCTCCCGCTTTCTATTTCAACTCTTTTTCTCTTTAGGATTTGTCATTTATTTAAAGATTAAGCTTGAAAGCTCTGAAGGAAAGATTGAACGTGAAAGCTCAATATTGGTACATAAGGGACTTGTCAAGAAATGGAGTTCATTATTTTGTTGCTTCCCCGAATTTGAGCAGGTTACAAGAATGAAATGGGAAAGGAGGTGATTCAGTTAGCATGCTAATCAATAAAGAAGCTCATCAGCTCAGAAGCTAAGATTTTAATTTATGTTTCATGAAACAATGGCTCCTTGAGCAAATCCTCCTGAGTGCTCTGGGGTCCTTGAGATTCATTTAGAATCTTTGAGTTGAAATTGCGATGTTGATATTTTTGCTTCTGGCTCCAGAGGAGCATTTTGATTTGCAGACATTGATTGTTGCCTCAGAGAGAAAAAAGGTTATGGAGAAAACACACCCAGAAATTGGACAAGTTATTGAACTATAGGAAATTGCATTTTTTATGAGGCAAAATATTAATGGCTATGACTCTCTGATGTAAGAAATATTACTAAATACGGTACTGTAGTTACACTTGTCAAGGAAACATGGTATATAGAACCAAGCTCCATGCCTGAAGTCTGGAAGACCTGGGTTCAAGTTCTGTTTCTAATATGTGCTAATTATGTGATAATGGGAAAGTCATTCTCTCAAAGCCCCTAAGCAACTCTGTAAGACCATAAATTAAAGTGTTTCTGGGATCTGTATCAGTACAAATAGTTTCTGCATTAACAGTTCTCCACACAGAGACATCTCATACAAGTCTATATCATCCCAGCAAAGCCCCACCCATCCACCTAAAAGTCATAGTGCTCCTTGAGTTTTCCCTTTGTGGACCTGGTTATATGGAATTAAATCTAAGGTATACGTTAACAAAGTCAGAAATACCTTTTTGTTGTGGAATTATCACAAGCTGTCTAATTACTTGGCACCTCTAAAATGGCATCCCTGTCAAAATAACGGCTCATCAACTTTCTCTTTTTAGAAGTGGTAGAATAGGAGATGAGTCACCTTTATTTTTAGTAGCTGGTACTCCTAAAGTGAAGGGCAGCTAGGTGGCACAGTGGATAGAGTGTCAGGCTTGGGATCAGGAAGACTCATATTCCTGAATTCAAATCTAGTTATTGGAAGTGCGAACCTAGGCAAATCATCTAACCATGTTGCCTCAGTTTCCTCATCTATAAATGAGCTGGAGAAGTAAATGGCAAACTGCTCTAGTATCGCTGCCAACAAAACCCCAAATGAGATTACAAAGTGTCAGACACAACTGAAAATAAATGATTGAACAACTCCTACAGTGAAACTCAAGCAGCATTATAAATCCCACATATCTTCTGAAATTAGTCTTCCTGACACCATTAATGCATTTGATATGACCAAAATTTCCCACTATTAAAGTCACTCCTTTTGGTAAATTAACATAAAGTAGCAATGTTTCTAGGATTCCATTTTCTTGGAAGGAGAGAGAACTGTTTCTTCTCAATTCTTATTTTTCAGTTTACAAAGTTAGCTAATTTTCACACTGGAAGACAATGAAAACATTCTTGGGAGGGAACAGAATAGAGAAAGGTCAATTTCTACTGAGCCAGTACATGACACTCAGCTATGAGAAGTTCTCAGTAACCTGGGGGCCACATAGGAAATCTCCCAGGGAAAGTAATTAGGCATTAAATGTTCATGAGAGAGGCCGAAGATACTCCACAAATTTTACCATTTTGGACAGTACTCTTCTGAATAAAAGAGATAATAATATAAGTTTAGAAATACCTTTCTAGTGAAATAGTGGGAAGAGGCTGACATTAATTGAGAATTTGCAACTTGAGATTCTGATATCTTGCTTGAGATGCTTAAAAGTAACACAAATTTAAAGAAACATTTCTAATTCTCAAACTGAATGGGGGAAACATCAAGTGTATCCACCTGTTGTTGTGGGGCTTGCTGGTAATGATAGCTTTATTTTTAAAATACCCAACTGCATCTGGGCCAAATAGAGAGTCCAATAGTGAAGCAATATCACAAGGAGATTGATGTCCTCAATTTCTCCCCCAGGCATGCCACAGGTACTCAATTGAAGAAAACAAGTCCATTGGAAGACATATTGTTCAAAACCATTCTTATTTCTTGTCTGAACAACAGAATAGGAAAAGTGGCAATCATAGCCATAACTCTTAGAATAAGCTAGTGGCAAATTTGGATCCAAGCTTTAGAAAAAGCATTCATCCTCCCTTACCTTTGTACAGCTCCTTTCCCCGAGTGTCACTAGGGTACCGCTCATCAAAAGAATGCCTTCTAAACTGAAGCATAAAATCACAAGTTGTGAACTCTCTAAAACAATGTTACTGGGGACCAACTCTTAGACTAGTGGCTTTGCTGCTGTTGTTTTTTTTACTCATGGGAAAAAGATTGACTCAAATTTTAGTCTTCTGATTAACTAAAGGAAGGGGAAAGGGAAAGCATTAGGAAGAAAAAAAAACTTCAGCCTCTGTAACTGTCAGCCAGAAAATGTCCCTTCCATGATAAATCCATAATTCATTGGACCGTATATGAACAGACAAATCAATGAGGGGGAAAATAACGAATGAATAAATATACTGAAACTATCCTTCATATAGAACTTGAAGGTCTACAAAGCACTTTGCATATATTATCCAATTTGATCTTTGCAATAAGTCTATGAAGCAGATACCCTTATTACTTGCATTTTAAAGAAATTTGAACATTTTAAGGAAACTGAGGATGTGAGAGGTGTCACAAAGCTAGTCATTTGAGCTCAACTCTGCCTAATTCCAAGCCTAATCTTTTGCCTTTGGCTGCTGAATAGATATCAACCTAGCTGTCATCCCAGACTACATGTGATCTCTCATCCTACCCTACCCCAAATCCAATCTGTTGTCAAGGCTTGTTGATTTCACCGGTGCTCATCTCTCAGATATGGTGCTCTCTTCTGACACTGTCACCACCCTGGTACAGCATCTTATCAATTCACACTTGGACTATTGCAATAGACTATTCATGGGACTGCCTGTCTACCATCTCTCCTTATTCCATTATATCCTTCCTTCAGCCACCAAAGGGATTTGCCTATTGCATGGGTCAGGTCTGACTATGTCACTCCCTTACTCAGTAAACCCCAATGTTTCTCTCTCACCTCTATGAGCAAATACAAAATCTCATTGAACTCCACAGCCTGTTATACCTTGCTCTCCCACCACATATTCTTCAATCCAATGACATTGGAATTCTTGCTGTTCTACAAACAAAACACTCTGTCTTCTCTAGAAGAGTTATTTGGGTGTCTTCCTCCCTTCCTCAAATCATTTTCCTTCTCACCTCTACCTCCTGACTGAAGTTCTTCTAGTCTCAACTAACACCTTCTACAAGAAACCTTTCTTAATAGCTCTCAATTCTAGTGTCGTCCCTCTCTTTATTATTTTCTATTTATCTTCTACATAGCTTGGTTATATGTCCCCCCACATTAAACTGTGAATTCTTTGAAGGTGGGGATTGCCTTTGCCTTTTTTTATATCTCCAGCTCTTAAAACAATTCTTACACTTAGTAGGAGCTTAATAAATATTTATTGAGTGATCAGACAAATAAGAGATAAAACATTGAATATATATACATATATACCTATATATATTTACATACATTTATACACACACACACACACACACACATACATTTATTGCTGTTCCATGCCACGTTTAGAAAGAGCATTCTATTTTTCCACAATTTTCTAATATCTTCTAGCTTTTAATTCTTCACACTTTTCAAAGAAAGGAATGCATGAAAACAGGGTTGAAGTTTGTGGAAAATCCTTTTCTAATATTTTTTCCACCAATTTTATCATATTTTTGCTGGCAAGTCACAAAGTATTAATTTTATGAAGAGCAATAAGACCTAATAAACACTGCCTTATTTCTCCTCCTGTGTATTGGTTAAATAGAAAACAGTAAAGCAAACTTCAGCCATGAAAATATAGAGATGGAAATATTCAGGACATTTTCTCTGAGCTGTCAATAGTTAACCCATACTTCCAAGATTTCAGAAGAGATTTGTATCAGGTGGCCCTTAGATATGGAATAGCAACATCCTCTCCCAAGGTTCTCCCCCAACTCTACAAGACTGATGACTAGTAAATGCGTATTAATATGATTAATGCAGACCTGATAAAGTTAGGAGATACCAGGGCAGCAAATATTCTATCTTCCGTGCATTTACCTTAATAGAATTACTCCTCAGTAGTCTCTTTCCTATGAAACATGAAACATTGATGCTATCAGAATCAGCATTATCTAGCTATGACTATGAGTTACTCAATGATAAAAGGATTTACCAAACATCCAGCTTCCTTCAAGATTTAGCTCATGGGCCATTTCCTGAGTTGAGGCTTTTTTGATGTCTTTAAGTATTGGTGCAGATTCCTTCTTCAAATTTTCATTTTTGTATTGTCTTGTTGACCTGTTGTATTCACCCTTCATTCCCTGGTGAATATAAGCTCTTTAAGGAAATGATCAATGTTTTGCTTCCTTGCTTTGGTCATGCATACCCAGCACCAAGTACTATGCTGGGCATAGAACAGGTGATTACTAAATGTCAAATTGGAATTGATGGGCTGTAAAGAAAAACTGATACAGGTTTTAGAAAACGATTTGGTATGTGTATTTTTTTAAAGTTCCACTATGTAGACAATAGTAGCAGGAAAGAATTTGGGGCCCCTTAAACAAACAATGAAAAATATACTTTGGATGACATTAGATGACTGAAATAGAAAAGCTTTAAAAATAGAGACTAAATATTAAAGAAGAGCAGTTCAGCTGGGAGGGAAAATTGGTGGTGGTGGTGGTTGTTCTAGGATTGTGGGGAAATCTTGGAGCCAAAGAGAGAGAGATAACCTAGATACTGCTGGCATGGTTCATTTTTTTTTTGGGTGGGGAGGCACCATTCACTTCAATAAGAGAAATCTGGCATAGGAGTCAAGACTCCGTACCACTACTATGGGCTTCATTGGATTTTCATTTATGTTTAGTTTATGGTGCTATCTTTCTAATTCAACCCAGTCCAATGCAAGCCACTTTAATTTGGTCTAAGCAAAACCAGTCCAATCTAAACCATTCTAATTCAGTCTATTTATATTCTATATAGTACAATATAAAACAGTAAAATTCAAGCTAATTAAGCTGAACTTAGGTCAGTCCAAATGAATCAAGTCCAAAACAACTCATTCTAATTAAACAAACTTTTATCAAGTACCTGGTATAGGTATCTAGGTGGCTCAGTAAATTGAGGAATGGGCCTAGAGTTAGGAAGATCTGAGTTCAAAGTGGCCACATATTTACTAGCTATGTGACCTTGGACAAATCACTTAATATCTGTTGCCTCAGGTTTCTCAAATGTACAATGAAGATACTTACCTACCAGGATTGTTGTGAGGATAAAATAATATTTATAAAGCATTTGGCTTAGTATATAGTAGGTACTATATAAATGGTAGCTATTATTATTATTATTATTGTTACCTACTATAGCCGATGTTCTTCTGTAATCTTTGGAAATATAAAGACAAAAATAAAACAGTCCTTGTCATCAAGGAACTTATATTCTACTTGTTGGGGAATAGAACATGTCAACCTTTAAGTATACGTATCTTAAGTTTAAGAATGAAAAAGAGCTAAAGTCTGAAAACTGGGTTTTGAAGTCTAAGTTGATATGCCAATGTAGAAAGGCATTTGTCTCCTAGATTTAATCATATGAAGATAATATCAAGCATTTCTATAGCACTTTAACATAGGCATATATATTGGCAATCAAGATGGGCTCTTAACACTTATTCAATCAAGTGCCCTTGAAGAGTTTGGCCTTTGTTTCCTTGATTAAATTAAGAGTCCTTGATGACCTCCTTGCCTCAAGGGACAGCCTAGTTTACATGGGTGGGTTTGAGTGACATGTTTGTGACATCAGAGGCTTTTAGACCACATGGGTTTAAGTCACATTTTTGTGATGCTTTTAGGTCACGTGGGTAAGTTGCATGTGTGACTCACCTTTGACTCTGAACAAGATATGTAAAACCAGAGGTTGGCTTTCTCCCTTGGAGCTCTGAGCCACAGCAGGAGTAGTGCATGACTCTAGGCCAGCTGTTGTTATGAACTCCCAGGCTTTGAAGAAAACCCAGCTGTTGATGCTTCTCCGGTAACTGTATATTGTGATTTTGTCAGACAGAAATCTGTTGATTCGTGTTTATTTGCTCTGTTTGTATTTGCTCTGAAGCTCAGGGTGCTGGCTTTCCACCCAAGCTGAGTGAATGAGATTTGTATATTGGAGTGAAATAAGATTGTTAACCCCTTAACATTGCTTTCCTTAGTAAAGCAGATCAAAAGAACCTGGGCTTGCAGCATTCTTGTTGTTGGGCTTGTGTTGGTTTTTCACCAACTGGCACAGCAGCTGCCAGCCAAACTGTTGTAACAGCATACAAAGCACTTTATATACATTATTTCATTTGATCCCCACAACAACTGAGTGAAATAGTTGTTACTATTATCCCTATTTTTTTAGATGGGAAAAACAGCCAGAAAGGGGTCAAGTCATGTGATTAAGATCCCAAATCATGTCTGAGTCCTAATTTGACTTTGTCTTTCTGACCACAGTCAATTCTTTATCCACTGGGACACCCAGCTGCAAATAATGTCTTGTTTATTAATGATTATATTGTTTAATGGGTGTGTGTGTGTGTGTGTGTGTGTTTGTGTGTAATTGTGTGTATGCATGTCTAATTTTACTAACATACAGTAATCCCAGAAAAAGCTTAGAATCCTTGAGGGGCAAAATAACCTGAAGTACTTTAATAAAGTTGTAATTACTGGAATGTGGGATCAATGATGTGGGTGTTCACAGAGGACTAGAACCTCTGGTGTGAGCACCTGATGAGCTCTTTTCAGAGCTGCTCATCCACCTTTGCTCTCTACCCATCATCCAACTCTCACTTGTGGCTCCAGAAATCTATGGCAGGTACAGTGGCCATACACTATCAAACTGTCTCTGCAGACACGCTAAAATCAAGTTGAGGGTAATGGACAGTCCTGAAAGCCCTTGGTGAGTTGAGGGATATTTAGCACAAGCATGTTAAAACTTCCCCTGGTAGAATGGGTGAATGAGAATCATTTGTTCCAATGTCCATGAAGGAAGCTGAAACAGGCCCTATGGAGTGCTTAGAGCTTTGTCAGACATTGAAGACACCAAGGAGGCCCACTCTATCCTAGGCCATCATCAGTCATTTTAACTTTTATCCTGTCACTGGACTTGGGTGACTTGGGAAGAGAGTAGCTGACAACTTCTTGCATCTCTGTTCACTTAAACCCAATTTGTGCCTAAGCCAAGACATTACCCAGGATGTCATCGCTCTTTTTCAAAAACGAAGGATGCAAACAACAAAAATACTCCCAACCAATGAGTATGGGGACAAAGGCTTTCGACTATAAGGAGAGTCAATAAAACTGTTGTTTTAATTTTAACTGATCCTTTTTTTTTCCACCACAGGTATCCTCGGCATGTCATAAGAAATTGAAGAAGACCCCACTAAATCATGTTGATACCTTGTGGAAAACTTCCTGGGCAGACATGAACAAAATGACACAAGGCAGATAGTTATGGATTGGTTGCAATTCACATCTGTATATACGTAAAGAGGAGATCACTGATCTAGTGGAATACTTCTGTCATTTTCCCCAAATTTTATACCCCTCTCCCCCCTTTTTTTGGAGAGAGGAAGGCAGGGCAATTGGGGTTAGGTGACTTTCCCAAGGTCACACAGCTAGCAAGTGCGTCAAGTGTCTGAGGTTGTATTTGAACTCAGGTCCTCCTGACTCCAGGGCCTGTGCTCTACTCACTTTGCCACCTAGCTGCCCCCTCCTTTCCCCTTCTAATCTTATCTTGCAACAAAGAAAAAAAAAAGTTAAGCAAAGCCAACTGACAATGACTGCATTAATCAGAATATTCAACATTCTGTATCTTCAGTCTCCTGTCATTTTGGTAAAGAAGGAAGTGTATTTAATCAATTCTCCTCTGGTATCAAGATTGATCATTATATTTAATGTGAGATTTTTATTTATGTGATTCTAGTCATTGTGTATATTATCTCTTAGCTCATTTCTCTGCATTCACATCTCATGTATCTCTAAATTCTCACATTCACCATTTTTTTGCAGCACAATAATATGCAAATGCATTCACATGCTGTCACTTGTTAAGACATTTTCCAATTTATGGATATTCATTATCTGATAATTATTAGATGATTAATGATTACTGAAGTATTCTTATGAATATGTTGATTTGTATGCAACCTTTCTTTTAGGTTGAATTACTTGGTGTAAGTATGACCAGTAATTTGAAGTCTGGGTCAAAGGGAATGAGTTAAGTAAATTCTATGACATATTCCAACAAATATAAAAGTCTAAAATACAGTACTAAAATTAATATTTCATATTTCAATAAATAATTAATCTCATCAATATATTTATATCTTCTAAGAATATAAATATTAATTTATGAACGCTAAGATTCAGTTTCCATATGATATTCTATATTATCTGAGTTAATTAAACAATATTTTATCTATTAGGAGGAGGAAATTTTTTCACGTCTTAAATGTAAATCTCTGATTTGGCTCTATGCTAGAGTATGAAAAACCTTCATCGCCATGGCATATAAGAGGTACAATCTTATCTGAAAAGGAATCTACTTTGTCCTTCATGCTTTTTGATTCATTGCTTTAAAACCCCCATACTTTGCACAGAATGGTTGGAATGCTAAAACATTATAAATTTAACAGAAAAGAAGCATGTGGGGAGCATCATCTGGGGGTGACTTAGCTTAACATACAAGCATATATATTATGGCTTGGGCTTAGGGTTCACTTCCTACCCTCAGATTTTTTCACTTGCAAAGTGAGGTTTTTAATGTACCTGACTCATCAGGTTGTAAAGAGGATCACCTGAAATAAAGCACTTTACAAGGCATAAAGGGCTGTCTATATTTTGATAGCTATGTGATCTACTTATAGACACACACACACACACACACACACACATATATTGCTAAATAGATATATTTATCTGTATCTCTCTATAGATATAGTCATATACTCATATATGTATATACATCTATCTACAAATATATACATACACATATGAATATACATAATTTATTATTAACAAATTCCTCAGATAACTCAGTCTAGTAGAAGAGACATAGGCAATCCTAATGCAAGGTAGTATATGAAACTGAAATTTCAAATGGGAAAAAAATGGAATATCGTGGCAAGAATGAGTATCCCAACTAAACATAATTAGGATCATATAATAATAGACCTAGGGCTAGAATGGATTTATAATACTTTGCAATGATGTGACACTTAAGTTTTCAAAGAACTTTCCATAAGTTATTTAAGTGATCATCAAAATAGCCAGTAAGGTAGCTTCTATGTGGCTTACCACCACTATTTTATCCATGGTGAAACTGAGGCTAGGGGAGATTAAAGGATTTACCCTTAGTCAGAAAACTAAAATTTATTCCTTGCAGAAGCCTTCATTAAAAAAGTAGTATTTGAATTAGGGACTAATTCAATATAATGAATTGGAATAATGGATTGGAATTGGCTGGTAAAGATGAGGATGAAGTCAGGGGAGGACATTTCTGGTAGAGAGAATAGGAGATATGGATTAGAAATGAAACTCATTTTACAGATGAGGAAAAGAAGTCACAATGATTTTAGGTGACCTGCCCAATTTTCACATGTATAGTAATTAGTAAAGTCAAAATTAAGATGCAGATACTCTGAATCTATATCTGGTATTCCTTTGAATATACTATGCTGCCTTTCAACAAAGTGGGAATATAGGGAATACTTTCAAGCAATATTAGAGTTCTATTTGGCTAGAATTTAAAAAAGGAAGGCGGGTAATGGGAAATGAGTTTTAGGAAAATAGATTAGGCCCAGATAGAAGAATGCCTTAAATGCTAGCTAAGAAGTCTGGATTTTATTCAGTTAGCAATGGGAAACCAATATAGATTTTCACACATATTCCTCCTCAATTTTATTCTAATCATTATTCTTGAAATACATTTTAAAATGAAATTATTTAGTAACAATTGTCTAATCATCTTTTGCATTTGAACTAGGCACTTCAATCCATGCTTATTTCTTCTTTCAAAATTGCATTACATTTCTAATTTTGACTTTGTATTTGTATTTAACCTACTTGGGATTTCAATTATAAGGCCAATTTTGAGAAAATGGTCCCTGTCCTCATAGTCTCACTTTAAAGTGGTGTAAATTAACCTTGTTCCAAATGTAACTGCCATCCTATAATGATTTCAAAGTAAAAGTTTCATGCCACGTAGTTTTCAGTTGACATTTTCAAACAAAATTAACAACATTTCATTACCCAATTAACTATGGAAAATGCCTTCCCACTAATTTCTAATGTGAATGTTTAGAAACATAGCTAGGGAACTCAAGGAAGAGAGGAAATATATCATCCTGCTCAGGTATTCTGGCAGTATGGATTGAGAATTGTAGGTACAGTCATCCAAAAGTACACATTTTAATGCCATTTATATTTTATTTTAGTTTAATCAAAGTCTTTTGTTTTTAACATCATAACCACTTCCTGATATACTCCCTTCATAGCTCAGTCTTACCTTACAATAAAGAAAAAAAAATGGTTAACCAAAAGAGAGTAATGTATCTGGAGTCAGAGAACATGAGCTCAAATCCAGTTTTTTTTAGTAATTATTTTTTTAACTTAATTAATTTTAACACTTAAATGTAAATATACAATAAGAAAAAGAAACATTATAAACTTAAATACTAAAACTTAAATACAAAATAAGAAAAAAAGCATTGCCATGCGCACAGCAGAACATAAGAGGATTCAACATATACAGCAACAAATTTCCTTTTCAACAAAGCCTATGTATTAAATATTTCCCATTGTGTTCAGAGCTGTCCATCTTTGTTTTCCTGTGAGTTTCCTTTTCTTCTCTGTTGTGTTCTTTTTACTTTGTTCTTCTCCCCCCTTTCCCCAAGAAGGCTCCAATTAAGCACAGATAAATACATACAATACATAGATACATACACATAGTATACATATGTTTGTGTGCATATGTGATATGTATAGTATATACATACTTATGCATATAGTATATACATACACATGCATGCATACACACATACACACAAACACATACATACACACGTACACATACATATAATCGTACTCATATGTAGACATATGCATTCATATGCATCTATGTAAGACCATAATATACTTGTTTGTCCTCTGTTTCTCTGAGGGTGGATAGCTTCTTACTTCTTAAGTAGGAGTCTTTACTTTTCAAAGTTCACCAACTCATCATTTCCTACACACAGAAATATTCTAACCTTGTATTGCCTAGTTATTGTAAATAGCTTAAAATAATATTGATTAATATGTCTGACATATAGTGTAATTTCCCTATTTTTCCTCTTTTGGTTAGATTTATTTTAGCTTTAACTTTCTCTGATATCATGGTTACTGCTTCATGCTTTTTGCCCTAATAAATTCTACTCCTGATATTTATTTTATGTTTCTGAGTATCTCTTATTTCCTTTCCCTCCTGACTCTTCTACTTTACTTCTACCCACTACTTTCTCCTCCTATTACTTAGCCTATCCACCTCCAGAGATCCCTCTCTTATCCTCCTTTTTCTATCTGAATTTAGAAGACTTTTATATGCTACCAAATATATACGTTTTTCCCTCTTTATCCCATTCCTATTAATCTTCCCTCCCTTATCTTCTCCCCGTTCCATATCCCCATGGTCTTTTATTTCTTTCATAGACCCCAGGTTAAGAGCCCCTGATCTAGACCTATGATTGTATGAATTAACCATAATGATAACATTGGAGAGCATATGAAAGTTTCTCTTTTCATCATCATGTACCTTTCCAAGAACAGTAGAGAGAGATATTTTCAAATCGTTTCTCTAGGGGCAGTATTGTATAACATAGCCACACCTTCCAGTACCTGGCATAGTGTGGAGCATAATAAGTGTTTAATAAATACTTACTGGTTATTTGATATTGATCTTTGCCTTTGTGCCCTTTTTATTTGCATTACTGTATTGTGTGTTTTTTTTCCTAGTCATGCTTACTTTGCTCTATGTCCTTTCTCACAAATCTTCCATTTTCTCTGAAGTGAAATATTTTAAAGGGGATTGTACAGTAGGGATAGTCAATTTTCATAGATTACTCACCCAGATATTGAGATAAATGGATGTCTGCTGATATCTAGTATAGAAGCAAGACCCAAGGAAAATGCTTAGGCATTCTATTATGACAGAAGAGTTACAAACTTCAATTAATAAAGTTGATTTGAATTTTATAGCAATATAGTCAAGTAAAGCATCTGGGGAAAGGATTTAGAATGAAAAGGCCTCAAAAGTATAAAATGCAAAATGTCATAGTAATTCTTGGGGCAGCTAGGTGGTTCGGTGGGATAGATCACAGGGCCTGGAGTCAGAAAGACTCATCTTCCTGAATTCAAATCTGGCCTCAGAAGCTTACTAGCTATGTGACCATGGAAAAATCACTTAACCCTACTTGCCTTCATTGCTTCATCTGTAAAATGATCAGGAGAAGGAAATAGCAAACTGCACATGTGTCTTTGCCAAGAAAGCCCTAGATGGGGTCACACATATTTGGACCCAACTCAAACGACTCAAGAAGAACAACATGGTAATTCTTATGTTGTTCCTAATCAAAAATTAGTGGGATATACTAGGTTTGTTTGCTTTTTTGGGGGGAGGGGGAGTGTTATATGAGTTTATAATAATAATGTGATTCTGCAGTTCAAGAAAGGAAGGCAAATTGTGTTTGATCTCCAAGATTACTAAGTGAAGATTAATTGGTAAAAGGTCCATATTTAATTTAAATAATTGTCTAATAAAAACTGTGTATGTAACACACACTCATTTAGAAAGTGGGAGAGATACAGAGTTTAAGCAAGATAATGATTCTGACCTCATAAAATTACAGTCTAGGACATAGATTCTCAAAGTCCAAACCGGGGGGGCGGTCTCTGGAGGTCCCTGAGACCCTTTCAGGGGGTCTGTAAAATCAAATCACTTTTCATAATAATACTAATCCATTTTAATTTCAATTATACTAAGTATCTATACATGTAGCCTACATGAACTAAAGTTCTTTCTGGGATCTCTGAATAATTTTTAAGAGTACAAAGGGGTGGGTCCTGAGACTAAAATAAATAAATAAGACTCGCTAGTTTAGGAGATGAGAAATGAATGAATATGTAGCATAAAAGATAGGACAATAAACTATAATTGTGTTCAAAAGTAAATTAAGGTGAAAAGGCAAATGTTGTTACTAATAGAAGTAATGAGTGAAGGGTTTTAAAAGGGGTATGGGGAAGATCTAACATTTTAGCTGAGCTTTACAGGATAGATGGCAATTCAATATAATGAGGGGGAAAATTTCACAAAACTTGAGAATTGGAAGGGAACGCAGCCAATGAGTCCAACCTGAACATCAAAATATCCTTACTATTCCTTATAAGTGCCATTCAGTCTTTGTTTGAAGATTTCTAATAGGGATGGGGTAGGGCAATCCGACTCCTCCCTAGGCAGTCCATTCTATTTTATATGGCTTTAATTGTTGGGAAGTTCCCACCTTTACTCTCTCTTGAAACATCAAATCTAATTTACCATTTCAGCTTGCACCCATAGATTTAAGTTCTGCCCACTAGGGTCAAATCAAATGTTCACTCTGTCCTCCATGTGAGAGCCCTTCAAATCCATAATGACTGTTACAAGAACTCCTCGGCTTTTCTCTTGTCCAGACTAAGCAAGTCCAGTTCCTCCAATCAAACCTCATGAGGCATGGATTGAAGGCCTTTGATCATCATTAACTTCCGCTAGATCAGTGCTGTCCAAGCTTAGGTTTTTATTGAAACAATAGAAAATATATTTTGATTTGCCATTTTAGTGAGAGCTCTGGGTTTGGCTGTGTTTACTAAAGCATTTATGTAAATTTATGTAAATTTCTATACCTGTAGGCGGGCCTTATAAATCACACTACCAGCCACATTTTGGACAATCCTGCTCTAGATACTACCTGACTTGTTAATTTCATTTTTTTTCAAGTATAGAATTGGAAGAGCAGGAAATATTCTAGATGAGGTCTTCTTAAGACAGTAGAATGAGACTATCCCCTTGCTCTTTTGGGAAACTGTTCCTTCATGCAGACCAAAATGAAATATATTGTTATTCTGCTGCCATATAATATTGTTGACACTTATTAAGCTAACATCCAACAAAATACCATTCCTTTTTTTTAAAGATGACTGCTATCTATCCATACAACCCTAGTTTGCATGTATAGACTTGATATTGCAGTACAAAATTTCAATTTATTATTTGTTCCTATTTAATTTAAATGTCTCATATTCAACTTCTCATATTCAACTCAATGGTCTAGGCCAGGAGTGGGGAACCTGCAACCTCAAAGCTACATGTGGTCCTCTAGGTCCTCCAGTATGGCCCTTTGAATCCACATTTCACAGAAAAAATCCCTTTAATGAAAGGATGTGAGGATGCAGAGGACCATATGTGGCCTCAAGGCCACAGGTTCCCCAACCCTGCTCTAGGCTGTCAAGATAATTTGGGAATCTTTCCAGACAGTGTCAGAAAAGGCACAGAGGCTGAAATGATCTGATTCATTTGGAAAGTTGCAGGAGTAGAGAAGGGTGATTTTCTAGTTTATTTGGAGCAGAAATTGTAGGGAACAAAAAGAGATAAGCAAGCACAAGTAGTGTATCACCAGATTGTAGAGGGCTTTGAATGCCAGGTGTATATGAACTTGCTCATTAGGCAAAATGAAACCATTAAACAATGTTCTGAAGGACAGTTTGATGTGTGTGGGGGGGGGCAGGGCAGGGAAGACACTTTGGGAAACTACTTCAGAGTGTATTACAATAGTCCAAGTGGGTGGTATTTAGGGTTCAAACAATGTCAATTGTGGTGGAGAAAAGAGGAAGTATAAAAGGGAAATTGGTGGGCTGTACTTTTGTGCTTGCTTCCTCTCATGCCTGAAGTGCTCCTCATATTTGACTCTTAGCTCACCCAACTTCTTTTAAGGCTTTAAAAGCTCTTTAGAATCTTTGACCTTGTCCCCACCCTACCATCTTTTCAGTCTTCTTAAATTTTAAACCATCCCTCTCCCCATGAAATACACTGTAATCCACTGAAATTGGCCTCCTTACTGTTCCTCATACAAGACCCTCCCAGTCTTGACTCAACGAATTTTCCCTGATGGTTGCCCATGCTACAGTCATCTCCCTCCTCATCTCTGCTCTCTGACTTTCCATCAAGTCCCAGAAAAAAATCACACATTCTATCAGAAGCCTTATCCTATCTCCTTTAGTTTTATAGGGTCTTCCTGCAGGTGATTAGTTCCAATATAATCTCTGTGTAGTTTATATGTTCACAGTTGTTAGCTTTCTTGTCTCTCTAGTGATACTAAGTCCTTCAGATCAGGGATGAACATTTACCTTTTTTTAGATCTCCAGTGCCTAGCAATGTAGTTGTTTAGTCATTTTTCGATAATAGTTAATGCTTCATGACCCCTTTCTTGGCAGAAATACTAGAGTTGTTTTCCATTTCCTTCTCCAACTCATTTTACAGATGAGGAAACCGAGTCAAACAGCCTCACATAGCTAGTAAGTGTCTGAGGCTAGATTTGAACTCAGATCTTCCTTATTCCAGGCCTGAAGCTCTATCTGCCTAGCCACCTAGCTTCTTCCCTGGCACATAGTAAGCAATTAATAAAATATGTGTTGACTGACTCAAATACTACCTTCCACAGCAGGCTCACCCCAACTCTCCATTACTTTTTCCTTAAACTGTCTGTCCATCTCTCTCTCTCTCTCTCTCTCTCTCTCTCTCTCTCTCTCTCTCTCACACACACACACACACACACACACACACTCACACACACACATACACATACATTCTCTCTCACTTTATCACACACACTTCACACACACTCTATCACGTGCATACTCTCACACATACTCTATACTCATGTATATATATACACATATACACGCACATATACATATATACATACATACATACACACACATGCAAACTCACTAATACATATGTTTTCTATCACACACATGCTCTCTCTCACATGCACACACTCACTATCTCCCACATGCTCACTCCCTCCCACATACATACTCCATCTCACACACATTTGTATGTACTATTTGCTTGTTGCTTCTGCCATTAGAATGTTAGCACCTTGAAGGCAGAAGTTGTATTTTTTTACTGTTTTGTATCCATAGCACTTTGCACAATGAAATGCCTAATAAATCCTTATTACCTAAGTTTTCACTCATCTAGAGATAAGAGTGACATAAAAGCCAAGCTTCTAAATACTCTTTATTTCAGATCTTTTACAAATTGTACTTGTCTTTCAGGCTAATTAATGAGGTTATATTTTACCGCCACTTTGATTTCAAGGATAAAGGTGAAGTTTCTTCAGCTTAGAATTTAGTTTTTATTTTGTAATTAATGACAGATGTACCTATCCAATTGGAGTTGTTATAATAATATTTATTAACAAATTTAATTTCAGTTAATAATTATGCACAAGACATTATGTAAAAAATTCAATAAATAAAAGCAGTCTTTTTATGTAAAAAAGATCACTCAATGAAATTTGGAATCATTCACAGATATTACAAATTAATATAAATGCAAGAATCCTATACTTTTCTATTGAAGCCTTCCATAACATTGTAGAAGTTCTATCTCATATGGAATATCTTGTTAAATGACCTCTACTTTCATCATCATCATCATCATCGTCAACATTGCCATCTAATAGCTAGCATTTTATAGCACTTAATTTTAGCAAAGCTTTATAACACTGCCACTTTCTATCTTCAAAACAATCCGATAAAGGAGGTACCATTATCATATCCATTTTACAGATGAGGAATAGAAGGGTGAAAGAGAGTAAATGACTTTCCCAGAGTCATACAGCAAGTAAATATCTGAGACAGGTTTTGAACTCATGTCTCCCTGACTCCAAGTCCTGTGTTCATGGCCACTGCATTATTGTTCCTCTTCTCATTGAACTTATCATGCATAAACTCCTCTTTTAAACCATTTCATAATCTACACCAATATTTAATTCTCATTGGACATTACTCCCCTTCTGACATTGTGTGGTCTGATAAAACTTGCCTTCTCTCTGTTCTTAATACATGACATGATATCTCTCATTTCCATTCCTGGAATGCATTCTCTTCTATCCTTCTCCTCATAGAATCCCTCTCTTCAATAAAATTCTAACTCAACTTTTTACATGAATCCTTTATGGTCCTCATTAAATACTATGCAGTCCCTCCCAAATTATCTTGTGATTTTTAAAATTCTCTTCCTATTACATATATGTGTATATATATATATATATATACACACACTAACACATACACACATGATACATACATATACACGTGAGTACATATGTATATTATATACATACATATACACACATACAGTTTGTCTCTTTAATTGTAATATTAATTCCTTTAGGGAAGGGATTAGTTTTCTTTTTTTTCTTTTATTTGTATGGCCAGTGCCTAGCACAGCACCTGGCATACATTAGGTACTTACTAAATATTTATTACCTTGTCTCATTGTCACAGTTGGAACACAGCATTCATAATCTCTTTAAATTCATGGTCTCTTTAAAAAAAGTTTTAAAAAAGTATTGCCTCAATGATAATAGAAATACTCTTTAGTCCATAAAACTTCAAAGCTGTTCAAAGTGTTGATCTCTGAGCCACAGACACCAACCAACATAGTCACTTACTCAGCCACCTGGACTCTGCATTGTCCGAGAAAAATGGAGTTCCCACCAACTCAGCTCAGATTGACTGTAAACCTGGCAAAGAAAACCAGCGAACTCACAAGGAGATCAAAAGGGCTGCAAAGCTTCTTTTTTTCAAAATTTTTCCTCAAGCCAGAAGAGGAACCAGGAAACAAAAATACTTTAGGAGGAACTTCACTTCTCTCTAACACTAGATGAAACCAAAAGAAAACACCTGTTGCTGAACTTCTTGGCCAATGAAGTAAATTCTCTCTCCCAGAAATGAGGACTCATGTACTTAAAGCCTTAAGTTTAGTGCTTTGACTTGTTACAGAGCTTCCATTTCTGCTCCTCAGGTTCTTTTCTTTCTTCGGTGCCTTAAGGAGAGCCTCCTGACACTCAGATACTCACTCAACTTTCATTTAAAAAGTCACAAGTCTCCAAATTCACCTTATTAGATCTTTACCTTTTGGTAAATCATACCTGTTTCCAAATATTGACATAATATACTTTGTTCAATTCTATCATTAAACATCTATATCAAAAACTAGTTGAGATAAAATTTCTTATAGTTCTTAAGACTTCACATGGTTGAAAATATCTTGATTGTCCCAGAAAGTATGATTCTTTTTTTCTATTTTTTCCAGTGCTCTAAAAATAAAGGACCTTTTTAAACCTTTCTATAACCTCATGTTTTCCCCCAGAAAACCAAAGCATCATTGTGCCTTGTATACAAGGAGGTTTGAGTCTTTATGTTTTTATCACAGCGAATTTTCTGTCTGAAGCTATTTAAATTCTATGTGAATGCTGTAATGATTTCATACACATATATCAGATGTTTATATTAAAACAGAGGTGCTTTTTGCTTTGCTGAGTTATCAAAATGCTCATGGTTTATCCTTTGCAGTTAAGACAAATATTTTCCTTTAAACCAAAAATATATAGGTTCTTTTCCTTTCATTACTAAATATGAAAAGGCCCTTAAAAGGATATTGTGACACATTTATGTACATACACACACATATATATGTACACACATATAGATACCTACATACATATACACGTACATACAAAAACATGCACATACATCAACTAGGTATACCTAGAAATGACAATACATGTAGATAACAAATTGGGCCAACAGTTCAAGAGGTGGATGTTAGCAGGCTGGATTGCATTTATGAAATTGACAAGCACTATTAATGACTCAAGCTTCCCATAAACACAAAGGTCCATATTTTCAATGCACATTTTTACTGGTATTACTATATGGCAACAAGAAATGGAACTCTATTGTCTCTGAAGACCTAAAGACACACAACAAATAGAGGGCAAAGGAAAAACACATAGTGTATAGTAGACATGAGAAGTTTTATTCTACAAAGAACTTTAAAGAAGAACAGGAATAAAGGGTGTTGACAAAGAATTACATGACAGAAAGAGAAAGTGGGTTGGTCACACAGTAGGAGCAAGGGATGACAGGTGGGTATCTAGTACGCTTCACCACAACCCTGATAATGTTGGGTGAAAGGGAAGAAAGCCTCAAGATAAAATGTCTGTGTTGAATTTTTGGGAGACTGTGAACAAGCATCAAAAAGGATGAGCAGATATGGATGAGTTGTGATCTTCTTTACTAAAGGGAACTTTAGAAAGGATGAGGTCACATTTGAAATACATTTGAAGAATAAAGATTGAGTGATATATTATGTGATGCCTTATCCAACCCATTATTAAAACTATTATTTTGAACAGGGTCAAATACAGAGCCATAAGACACTCCTCTAAAGACCTCCTATCGAGTTGACATTGCAATATTAAATAACATTTACTGGCCATGTGACCGTAGGAAGGTAATGAGGAAGATCAAGGCATTTTTAGGCATAATTAGGAAGATAAAGGCATTAGGAAGATTAATCTGGAGTTGGTTTGCAGGATGGATGGAGGACCAGGAAGACAAAAATCCAGAACAATTTAAGAGAAATTCTACTTAAGTAGTTAACCTGGACAAGTACAGTTATTGGACAGTGATCTTACACTTAAGATCTTATGTTAAATTTCATTTTGGGGTGCATATTAGCTACAGCCAGGCAAAGGCAAAAGTTTTCAAAATAACATGAAAAATCAGAGTACTTAACAAAGTCCTTTAATGCTCACCCAGTCTTAACCTATGAAAGTAAGTTTTTAGAATTAGAGCCAATGAAGAAACTAGGTCTAGGAAATGCAAATTGAAGATGTACATGATGATATTTGTATTTATAACATGAATAATAGCAATGCAAAGTGGAGGGGCAAAAAAGGTGCTTTTGGTGTCAGAAGACCTCCTGTAGCTCCAGGAAATCTTAAGACACATGCAAGCTTTATTATCACAGGAAAATCACTTAAGTTTCAATGCCTCAATCAACTCTCTAAGACTGTAAGAGGTAAAGAAAGATCATAGATTCAGATTAGGAACAGAATTTATAGACTATTGAGTCCACCACCACCATCCCTAATTTAAGAGATGAGGAAACTGAAGCACATATAAGTTAAGTGATTTGCTCAGAGTGCCTTAATGAGAGCCTCCTGACAATCAGATACTCAGCTTTTATTTTAAAAGTCACAAGTCTCCAAATTTCCCCTTACCAAATCTACACTTTCTTGTAAATCATATCTAAGTTCCCAAATATTTACACAATATAACTTTTTTGTAGTTTTACCCTCTATTATCATTAAATATCTATATGAAAAATTAGTTTAGATAAAATTTTTATAGTTCTTAAGATTTCAACATGGCTTGTTTGTCCCAGAAAGTATGATTCTTTTTTTCTCATACTTTTTTTTCCTACATGCTACAAAAGTAAAGGACTTTTTTAACGTTTCCACAACATCATATTTTCCCTACAAAAGCAAAGCATCATTATGCCTTGTACACATTGTGCCTTGTATATGTATGTATATGTGTGTGTACACACATATATATGGGAGAGTGTATATGCATGTATATATATATATATATATACATATATGCAATAGGAAGATGATTAAAAACCACAAATGTGGATTTCAATCCACATCTTCTTGATGCCAATTATAGTGGCTTTTCATCTATATTATGCTGAACTATATAGATCCGCATTCCTTTGAGGATGGAGGGGAAAGTAAGAAAAGGGAAAAGGAGAGAGACAGAGACAGAAAAAATGACTTACTTGCTATATGAGCCTAGAAGAACCACTTATCTTTTCATTGGCCTCTAGTAAATACTTGAAAATGATAAATTACAGATTAGTTGCAGGTACGCATTGGTGAAGGAATCTCCAAACTGGGCATTCCCTACACTAATGTAATCATGAGCCTGAATAAAAACATGACTAAATCTCTGGGGTTGTATGTATTGTTTTCTAATTAGCTGGCCTTTGAGTAAATGTCTATTGATGTGTGTGTATGTGTGTGTATGTGTGCATGTGCCATATTTAATGCAGCGTACAATAGAAGCACAACACACACCCATGTCATTTGATAAGATTGCATTCTAAAGGGGAAATTTCTTCAAATAATTGATCCTTTAGGCAAACAGTGGCTTAGAGAAAAATTGCAATTAGCCTCCATAATTCTCTGGTTTTCAAAGGGAAGTTACATTCATCATTATTCAGCTTGGAAGGCGAATTCATAACTCTGCAGTTTGAGGCAGAATACAATTGATATTACTGAGTGAGATAGAAAAAAATCCCTATTGTACATAATTTATGACTTTCTGAATTTGTATATTTTGTTTCTTTCTATTATATCATTCTTTGAATATGAATTAAGTGCCTGTTTGAGGCCAACATTGCCAACAGCCACTTCAGGGAGAAGAAGAAGAAGCAACGAAGACTGTATTTGTTATTCATCTCCCAAGTTCTGTTTTCCTGTTGTGTGATAGATCACACACATTGGAATATTGTTCATTCAGTTTTAAAAATCCAAAACTTACTAAGGTTATTTCTTTCTTGTTTAAAAAAAAAAACTCATGCTAGAAAGGGGCTTGCTTTTTAGCCTAGGGCAGTTAAAAAGCTTGGAATTTGTTTTGATGCATTCTTCCTTTGTTACTACTCTAAATCTCTTCTTTGAGAGATTAAGGTGTCTTCTTTGGGGATTCACTGAAAGTTCCTTTCTTTTTTTCTTTTGGAGGGGGGAAGGCAGGGCAAATGGGGTTAAGTGACTTGCCCAAGGTCACACAGCTAGTAAGTTTATCAAGTGTCTGAGGCTGTATTTGAACTCAGGTCCTCCTGACTCTAGGGCCAGTGCTGTACTCACCGCTCCACCTAACTGCCCCAGTTCCTTTCTTTTTTAAATTTATTTTTAACTACTATTTACTTAGTATTTTTTTCAATTACATGTAAAGATACATTTCAAAATTCATCTTTGTGAGATTTTGAACTTCAAGTTTTTCTTCCTTCTTTCATTCCCTTCCCCTCTTCAAGAAAGCAAGCAATCTGATATAGGTTATACATGTACAACTTCTACATTAGCCATGTTGTGAAAGAAGACTCAGAACAAAAAGGAAAAATCACAAGAAAGAAAGACAACAAAAACAAAACCAATGGAAACTGTATGCTTCAAACTGCATGCAGACTCCATAGTTATTTCTCTGGGTGTGATCAGCAATTTCCATCAAGAGTCCCTTGGATTTGTCTTGGATCATTGCCTTGCTAAGAAAAGCTAAGTCAATCATAGTTGATCATCACACACTATTTTGTGATGTACACATTCTTCCTATGTACTATGTTCTCCTGGTTCTGCTTACTTAACTCAGAATCAGTTCATGCAAGTCTTCCCAGTTTTTTTCTTAAATCCACCTGCTCATCATTTATTATAGCACAATAGTATTCTATTACATTCATATGCCATGATTTGGGTCCTTTTCTCATTTTCATGATCTCTTGAAGATACAGACCTAGTAGCGATATGGCTGGAAAAAAGGGTATGCACAGTTTGGTTGGCCATTGAGCATAGTTTCAAATTGTTCTCCAGTATGGTTAGATCAGCTCATAACTCCACCAACAATGCATTACTGTTCCAATTTTCCCACATCTTCACCAAGATTTATGATTTTTCTTTTCTGTTATATTAGACAACCTGAGAGGAATGAGTTGGCACTCCAGAGTTGTTTTAATTTACATTTCTCTAATCAATAGTGATTTAGAGCATTTTTCATATGATCATAGAAAGTTTTAATTTCTTCCTCTGAAAACTTCCTGTTAATATGCTTTGAGCATTTATCATTTGGGGAATAACTTATATTCTTACAAATTTTTTTTTTGTTTTGTTTTTGTTTTTGAACATCTGTTTTTAAAACTTTGAGTTCCAAATTCTCTCCCCTCTTCCCTTCCCACCCACCCTCCCTAAGAAGTCAAGCAATTCAACATAGGCCACATGTGTATCATTATGTATAACCCTTCCACAATACTCATGTTGTGAAAGACTAACTATATTTTGCTCCTTCCCAACCCATCCCCCTTTATTGAATTTTCTCCCTTGACCCTGTCCCCTTTCCAAAGTGCTTGTTTTTGATTACCTCCCCCCCATCTGCCCTCCCCTCCATCATCACCCCCTTTTTTATCTTCTTCCCTTTTTCTTTCCTGTGGGGTAAGATACCCAATTGGGTATGTATGGTATTCCCTCCTCAGGCCAAACCTGATGAGAGCAAGGTTCACTCATTCCCCCCTCACCTGCCCTCTCCCCTCCACCCACAGAACTTCTTCCTCTTGCTACCTTTATGCGAGATAATCCACCCCATTCTATCTCTCCCTATCTCCCTCTATCAGTATGTTGCTCTCTCATCCCTTAATTTGATTTTATTTCTTTTAGATATCTTCCCTTCATCTTCAACTCACCCTGTGTCTGCTCTCTCTCTCTCTCTTACCCTCTCTCTCTCTCTCTATATATATATACACATAGATATATACATACATACACATTCACTTATATATATATATGCATATTCCCTTCAGCTACCCTAATACTGAGGTCTCATGAATCATATACATCATCTTTCCATGTAAGAATGTAAACAAAACAGTTCAACTGTAGAAAGTCCCTTGCAATTTCTTTTTCTTGTTCTTTTTCTTGATTATCTTTTCATGCTTCTCTTGATTCTTGTGTTTGAAAGTCAAATTTTCTATTCAGTTCTGGTCTTTTCACTGAGAAAGCTTGAAATTCCTCTATTTTATTGAAAATCCATATTTTGCCTTGGAGCATGATACTCAGTTTTCCTGGGTAGGTGATTCTTGGTTTTAATCCTAGCTCTAGTGACCTCCAGAATATTGTATTCCAAGCCCTTCGATCTCTTAATGTAGAAACTGCCAGATCTTGGGTTATTCTGATGGGGTTTCCACAGAACTCAAATTGTTTCTTTCTGGCTGCTTGCAATATTTTCTCCTTGATCTGGGAGCTCTGGAATTTGGCAACAATATTCCTAGGAGATTTCTTTTTGGGATCTATTTGAGGAGGCGATCGATGGATTCTTTCAATTTCTATTTTGCCCTGTGGCTCTAGAATATCAGGGCAGTTCTCCTTGATAATTTCTTGAAAGATGATATCTAGGCTCTTTTTTTGATCATGGCTTTCAGGTAGTCCAATAATTTTTAAATTATCTCTCCTGGGTCTATTTTCCAGGTCAGTGGTTTTTCCAATGAGATATTTCACATTGTCTTCCATTTATCATTCCTTTGGTTCTGTTTTATAATATCTTGATTTCCCATAAAGTCACTAGCTTCCACTTGCTCCAATCTAATTTTTAAAGTAGTATTTTCTTCAGTGGTCTTTTGGACCTCCTTTTCCATTTGGCTAATTCTGCCTTTCAAGGCATTCTTCTCCTCATTGGCTTTTTGGAGTTCTTTTGCCATTTGAGTTAGTCTCTTTTTTAAGGTATTATTTTCTTCAGTGTATTTATCAGTATTTTTTTGGGTCTCCTTTAGCAAGTCATTGACTTGTTTTTCCCAGTTTTCTTGCATCCTTCTCATTTATCTTCCCAATTTTTCCTCTACTTCTCTAACTTGCTTTTCCAAATCCTTTTTGAGCTCTTCCATGGCTTGGGACCAGTTCATGTTTTTCTTGGAGGTTTCTGTTGTAGGCCCTTTGACTTTGTTAACTTCTTCTGTCTGTATGTTTTGGTCTTCTTTGTCAGCAAAGAAAGAATCCAAAGTCTGAGACTGAATCTGGGTGCGTTTTCGCTGCCTGGGCATATTCCCAACCAACTAACTTGAACCTTGAGTTTTTCAGCGGTGTATGACTGCTTGTAGGCTAGAGAGTTCTATATTCCACCTTTGGAGGGGATATGTCAGCTCTGCCACACCAGCACTGCTCCTTCCCCAAGAACCGCCAACCCAGAGTGGGCTTAAATCTTCAGCAGGCTGCACTCCTGCTCTGATCCACCACTTAATTCCTCCCACCAGGTGGGCCTGGGGCAGAAGCAAGAGCAGCTGTAGCTGCCCCACCTCCGCTGCCCCCGGGCTGGTAGCCAAACCGAGAACTCCTTCCACTCCAGCAGCTTTTCCCACTAACCTTCTCCACTGTCTTTGGTGTTTGTGGGTTGAGAAGTCTGGTAACTGCCGCAGCTCACTGATTCAAGATGCTAGGGCCCGCCTCACCAGCTCCTAGTCTGGTTGGTCTGCGCAGCTCAGGCTGGGCTCTGCTGCACTCTGTTCCCAGCTCCCAGCTCCCAGCTCCATGTGGGATAGACTTCACCCAGAGACTATCCAGGCTGTCCTGGGCTGGAGCCCTGCTTCCCTCTGCTGTTTTGTGGGTTCTGCCCATCTAGAATTGGTTCAGAGCCATTTTTTATAGGTTTTTGGAGGGACTCAGCAGGGAGCTCACACTAGTCCCTGCTTTCCAGCCACCATCTTGGCTCCGCCCCCTATTCTTACAAATTTGATTCAGTTCTCCATATACTTTAGAAATGAGGCTTTTATCAGAAATAGTATCTGTAAAAATGTTTCCTTGCTTTCTACTTTCCTTCTAATGTTGTTTGCATTGGTTTTGTTTCGCAAAACCTTTTTTTTTAATTTAATATAAGCAAAATTGTCCATTTTTATTTCATAATGTTCTCTACCTCTTGTTTGGTCATAAATTCTTCCCGTATCCATAGATCTGACAGGTAAACTATGAGTTGCTCTCCCATTTTACTTACGGTATCACAGTTTAGGTCTAAATCATGTACCCATTTGGATCATGTCTTGGTATAGGGTGTGAGATGTTGGTCTATGCCTACTTTCTGCTACACTGTTTTCCAATTTTTCCAGTAGTTTCTGTCAAATAGTGAGTTCTTGTCCCAGAAACTGAGTCTTTGGGTTTATTAAAAAATAGACTACTATAGTCATTTCCTACTGTGTCTTGTGTACCTAATGTATTCCACTGACCCACTACTCTATTTCTTTGTCAGTACCAAATAATTGTGATGACTGCTGCTTTATAATACAATTTCAGAACTGGTATAACTAGACCACCTTCCTTTCCATTTTTTTTCAATTACCTTGATATTCTTGACCTTTTATTCTTATAGATGAGTTTTGTTATTTTTTTCTAGCTCTATAAAATAACTTTTGGTAATTTAATTGGTATGGTGGAACTGAATAAATAAATTAATTTAAGTAGAATTGTCATTCAATTATATTAGCTTGGCGTACCCATGAGTAATTGATAATTTTTTTTTTCCATTTATTTAGATCTGACTTTATTTGTGTGAAAAGTGTTCCACAATTGTATTCATATAGTTCCTGGGTTTGTCTTGGCAGGCAGGGTCCAAAACATTTTATATCATCTACAGCTATTTTAAATTCAATTTGTCTTTCTGTTTCTTGTGGTTAGGCTTTGTTGGTAATATATAGAAATGCCAATGATTTGTGGGTTTATGTTATATTCTACACCTTTGTTAAAGTTGTTGTTTTGAGTAGATTTTTCATTGATTCTCTAGGATTATCTATGTATACCATCATATCATCTGCAAAGAGTGATAGCTTGGTTTCCTCATTGACTATTCTCATCCCCTCAATTTCATTTTCTTCTCTTATTGCTAAAGGTAAGATTTCTAGTACAATATTGAATGACAGTGGCAATAATGGACATCCTTGGTTCACTCCTGATCTTACTGGCAGTGCTTCTAGCTTATCCCCATTATATATAATGCTTGCTGATGATTTTAGATAGATACTGCTTATCATTTTAAGAAAAAGTCCATTTATTCCTATGCTCTTTAGTGTTTTTAACAGGAATGGGTACTGTATTTGGTGAAAACATTTTTCTGTATCTATTAAGATATTCATATGATTTCCATTAATTTCATTACTGATATGGTCAATTATGCTGATAGTCTTCCTAATACTGAAACAGCCCTGCATTCCTGGTTTAAATCCCAACTGGTCATAGTGTATTTTCCTGGTGATAAATTGTTGTAATCTCTTTGCTAATATTGTATTTTAAATTTTTTTTCATCAATATTCACTTGGAAAATTGTTCTATAACTTTCTTTATTTTAGATCTTCCTGGTTTAGGTATAATCACCATATTTGTTTCACAAAAGAAATTGGTGGGACTTCTTCTTTTCCTATTTTTTCTAATAGTTTATATAGTATTAGAATTAATTATTCATTAAATGTTTCATAGAATTCTCTTGTAAATCCATCTGGCCCTGGCAATATTTTCTTTGGGAGTTCCTTGATGGCTTGATTTTTTTTTTTCTAAAATGGGGTTAAGTATTTTATTGCTTCTTGTATTATTCAGGGCAATTTATATTTTTGTAACTACTCATCCATTTCACTTAGATTGTCAGATATATTGGCACACAGTTGTGAAAAATAGCTATTATTTATTGCTTTAATTTCCTCTTCATTGGTAGTGAATTCACCCTTTTAATTTTTGATACAGGTAATTTAGTTTTCTCCTTTTTTTAAATCAAATTAACAAAAGGTTTATCTATGTAATTGTGTTTTTTTCATAAAACCAGCATTTAGTTTTATTTATTAGTTCAATAGTTTTCTTACTTTTGATTTTATTAATCTTTCCTCTGATTTTCAGAATTTCTAATTTGGTATTTAATTGAGAATTTTTAATTTGTTTTTTTTTTTTAGCTTTTTTAATTGCATGTCCAATTCATTCACCTCCTCTTTCTCTATTTTATTCAGGTAAGCATTTAGAAACAAAATTTCCCCTAAGAATTGCATTGGCTGCATCCCATACATTTTGGCATGTTGTCTTGTTAATGTCATTCTCTTTGATGAAATTATCGATTGTTTCTATAATTCTTTATTTGGCCCACTCCTTCTTTAGGATTACTGTATTTTTCCCACGTATAAGATGCACAGTTTTTTGAAAAATTTGGGGTGTAAAAACTGGGTGCCTCTTATACAGTACTTGTAGATTTTTTACTTGCATTTCCTGCTTTTGTGCTCTTGTTTTTGAGCTCATTGTGGCAGAATTTTTTTACTTGCATTTCCTGCTTTTTCACACTTGTTGTCTTTGTGCTCATTGTTTTGAATTTTTTACCAGTATGTTAGGTTATGTTTTGCTATATTCTGCCCAGAAACGGCCCAGAAAAGATTTTCATACAGTGCTGAATTCAAGTTAAAAGTGATCTAGCTTGCAAAAGTGAATGGAAATTGTGCTGCCGAACATAAGTTTGGTTCTCCTTCAACTGAGAAAACAATCTGAGACTGGCTACAGGAAGAAGAAATCCTATTGAAAACACCAGGGCTGAAGAAGGCCATGAGACACAAGTCAGCAAAATGGCCTGATTTAGAGATGGAATTGAAGATATGGGTTGGAGAGCAAAGGGCAGTTGGAATTCCTGTGTCCACAAAGATGGTTCAGCATGAGGCAAGAAGAATTGCTAATGAAAAAGAAGTTACTGATTTCAAAGGAGGACACAATTGGTGCTTCAGGTTCATGAAACGGAATGGACTAAGCATGTGTACACACACCAGACTTCTCCAAAAGATGCCTGAAAGCTATGAGCACATGAATAAAGCTTGAGTTCAATAACTCTATGTAATACACTATTTTTTTTCAAATTCTGGGCCCCACAATTAAGGTGTGTTTTATACATGGGGAAATATGGTAGATTAGTTTGGTTCCAATTGGTTTTTATTCCATCTTCCCATGGAACTTTATTACATGTAATTTTTATCAAATCATGATCTTAAAAAATGTATTTACTTTTTTTTGCTTTTCTGAATTTGATTGTGAGTTTTTTTTAATGCCTTAATGCATGATCAATTTTTGTGTAGGTGCCATGTACTGCTGAGAAAAAAGGCACATTCATTTCTGTTCCCATTCAATTTTCTCCAGAAGTCTACCATATCTTTTTTTTCTAAAATTCTATTCCCCTCTTTAACTTCTGTTCATTTATTTTGGGGCTTATTTATTTAGTTCTGACATAGGGAGGTTGAGGTCCCCCACTAATATAGTTTTGCTGTCTATTTCTTCCTGTAACTCACTTAACATTCCCTCTAAGAATTTGGATGCTGTACCACTTGATGCATATATGTTTATTATTGATATTGCTTTGTCTATGGTATCTTTTAGCAAGATGTGTTTGCCTTCCTTATGTCTTTTAATTAGATCATTTTTGCTTTTGCTTATTCTGAGATCAGGATTGCTATGCCTGTTGTTTTTTAATTTTTTATTTAGCTGAAGAATAATATATTCTAGTCCAGCCTTTGACCTTTTCTCTGGGTCTATCTCTGCTTCAAATGTGTTTCTTGTAAATGGCATACTGTAGGATTCTGTTTTTTAATCCACTCTGATATCTGCTTCCATTTTATGAGAGTGTTCATCCCATTCACATTCACAATTATGATTACTAATCACATTTTTTCTCTTCATCCTCTCCCCCTCCCCCCGTTTATACTTTTCTCTTTCCTGAAAGTTCATTTCTGTCAGCATCCTTAGTAAATAAGTCAAGATGAACATTCTTGATTTGGAGTCATATGACACTGATTCAGGTCCTGCCTCTGCTTCTTACTGCCTGTGGGACTTTGGGTATTAACTTTACTGGGGATGTTTTTTTCATCTACAAAGTGAGGAAGATTGAGTAAATGGCCCCAAAGGCTCATTCCTATTCTTGGTCCATGGAGATGAAGTGACTTTTCCAAAGTCACACATGCAGAAAGTATCAGAGTAGGGGTTTAAACTGGAGAGAAAATAATCACCCTTTTCCTGAGAGAGATGATAAACTTAAAATCTGGAGAGAAGCATACATTTTCAGACATGTCAAAACTGTTTTATTGGACTATTTAGTGAGAGATTTCTTTTTCTTTCTTTTTTGTTTGCTTGATGAGGGATAGCAAATAATAAAAAAATACCTGTTATTTGAAAAAAAATAAAGTTAATAACTATGTTTTCAAATTACATTATCATTTTGTAACAGCAGATCTTCAACGTACACACTCTGACTTAAAGGCTGGGAGGAGAGGTCTAGTTTTCTTAAAGAAAATACTTTAAAAACAGAAATTTGTGGTCTTGGCAGAATAGGGGATTTTCTCTTCTTCCTGAGGGTGGAAATATTTTTAATTAAGTATGTTTCTACTTAAATTGAGAACTTAATACTTGGGAATTTTTTTAACTAAGAAAAACAACACCTTTAAGTGGCTTTTTATAATGCAAGCTATCTTCATTAAATTGAGAATATGGTCATTAATTAGCTTAAGTAAATTTGTATTTATGTAATAGTGTGGGAAGGAAGGGGGTGGAGGGAGTGGTAGGAGAACAGTCTACAGCAGGTACAGAAAGCCTTGGATGCCTCCTCCCTATCTGTAGAGGCTAAGGAGCCTGCTTCTGGGAGAGTTATGATAGCATGGGATGGGATATCTTAATGAGGCTGTGGAGCATAAGTAGATATTTTGTAACCTGTTTTGATCTGCTCACCATGCACTTTGGAGAGACTTTTTTTTATTGGTTGAATAGTATAGTCAAAGTGAGAAGCATCTTCAAAAAGGCTTGACTCAGCCTTAGCCTACGTTTCTTGGTCATTTTCTCTTCAGCTGTGCTCTGGCTGCTTGGATCCTTCAGAGATCAATGAGAAACAATGGTGTAAGGAGAAAGGCATCAGACCTTCTTCCATCTGAGGTCAATTACTTTCATGAAAAATGGGCCTTGGTTCTTGTCCTCTTCTTTTCTTTTCTTCTTACAATAGCAAATTAAAAGATTGCTGACCTTAATCTTGTGTTTTGAAAGGTCAGGAAGGTGTCCACAATCCAGAGTCTAAATTTTTCAGTCAGTTTGGAATTGATCCCACAAGGAGCAAGGAATGACATTAAAAGGTGACTATCTTGATCCAAGACAATGATAGCCAAGACAAAGATTTGACTGGCAGAAATGTCACAATTGGACATTAACTAGGTGGGATTAATACCACATAGGAAGTGAACTATGTCTAAATCTACCCTCCCTAAAGATCTATATTGTATAGAGGATGTATACCTCTGAGGTGTTGACAGAAATATTTGAACTGTTTTAATTCCCATATATTTAAAGTAAATTTTCTTTGTAAAGGCTAATTGTTGTTAAATGGAACTACGGCCCCACTCACTGGTACGTAATAGTGGGGGGAAGACAGGAGGTAGGGGAAAATAAGATTGTTGTTTAGTCATTTTTAGTCCCATCCAGCTCTGTGACCGCTTTTGGTGGGTTTTCTTGACAAAGATACAGGATTAGTTTTCCATTTCCTTCTCCAGCACTTTTTACATATAAGGAAACTGAGGCATACAGGGTTACGTGACTTGCCCAGGGTCACACAGCTAGTACATGTCTGCAGCTGCATCTGAACACACAAAGATGAGTCTTCCTGATTTTAAGCCTAGCACTCTAACCACTGCACCACCTAACCAATGGCAAAACAGGAGAAATAACTAAAAACCCCTCGGTGATCTGCAATACTGAAGAGCAGATGTAGCTATGCTGCCTCAAGGAGAGTGGGGCAGAGTATACATGCTTAATAATTCCAGATAACCTAGAATGATTACAGGATCTTTTTGGATAGACTTCAAACAATGGGTTTAAGATGAAGACAAGTTGTTCTTAATGCTCAAAGATTCTAATGAACATCCAAATGCAATGTTGTGGGTATTCCCTCAAAATATTCAGATTGTAAACCATTCATGACTGTCCATCCTTCCTGACTTTTCTCCATATGCTTCCATAATTTGATCACAGGAATTTTGCCCAATGTTCTGGCCTTCTTTAATCCATCCTGATATGACAAGGATTACAGCGGTACACATGGGCTGTCCAACAATTCTTTGTCTCTCTTGCTATGTCACATGTCCGTCATTATGCCTCCAAGTTTGGTCTATGGCAAAAGCTGTACAACATGTGAGAAAGAGTATTTCATTGCTGAGAGAGAGCAGGCCTTCAAAGTGGGTGAACAACCTGTGACAAAACTTCAGAAAATATAATGAGAGTCTGCTCTCCATGTACTTAGAAGAGGCATGAATGAGGTGAGAATCTGCATTAATGGAGGGAACTCCCAAATCAGTGAGATTCATCAATTTATTAAAACCCTCATGGTTATGATTTAATTGCTTACAAGGAACTTACATTTAAAGTACGAATAGCCAAGTTAATGCTTATAAGTGATTTCAAAACTATGACTTTCAGCACCCTGTGTTTTTTTTTCTAGGAAGCAGCTACTGTTTTCAGAAACAGAGGGGAAGAGTTGTCCCAGGTCCCAGAGCCATATTATTTTTTCTCTGTTTCATGGACTGCAATAATCAAAGAAATAATTACCGGATGCCAAGTTTACCAGTGATGAACTTCTTCATTGTAAGTAGCATGATCTTGGGAAAGGAGGTGTAGCCTGTTGCTGTCACTATTCTTTTGCTGAAAACATAGAATCACAAAAACTATTATATTGAATAGGGCACACTGGCCAATAAACTCACACAAGGAAATGTCAAAGGCAGGATTTGAAGCCAGGTAATTGGACTCCAGAGTCAGTATTCTTTCCTCTCTATCACACAGCTTCCAACCACTCTTCTAAACATATATATATATATATATGTACATATATGTGTGTATATATATATATATATATATATATATATATATATATTTAGCACTTAACACTTTTTGGAGTAGAGATCTGTAGGGTTACCGACTATTATTTAAACAGTATTTCTTTGTAAATTCTGTTTTTTTTCTCTTTCAAGTTTCAAGGTTCTAGTGTTCTGAGATTAATCTCATAATTTTAAGACATTTTTGGCATCCTCTCATAGTCTGAGATTCCCATACGATGTTTCCATTAATCTTTATTCAATAAAACATGTATTGATGAATTATTCTTATATACTGGGCACTGGGGGTTAAAAAAGACATTTTTTTCTGTTCTCAAGAAACTTACACTCTACTAGATCATATTTTTTGTGGAAGTTACTTTATCCTTTTGGTAAGTTTAATTTGCATGGCATTTGCTATCCCTGGATTAGGGTTGAGTTGTTAGGATATGGCCTTTAGAGATCATTAGTCATCATTCTTGTTACCATACATGCAACTTGGGGCAGCTGTCCCTATATAATAGTGTTGCTTTATTAAATATTATACCCAGATAATACAGCTTTATTTACAGGATAAACAATGAAAGTAGGCCATAGGTTTACAACACAATCCAGAAGCTAGAAAAAACATACTGTTCATTAAAATTAGCTTGATTGAATCTGATCTCACCAAGAGAGAACAAAAGAAATAATATCAGAAGTGAGTATTAAAAACATAGAAACACCACCAGGACACAAATCATTATCTCCCTCACTAACTTAAACTGTTTTTTATCATTGCTTAATTTAATATAATCCTGGTGCCCTCCCAGAACCAGAGACCCACTCTGTAGCTTCCAGGTGCTGAAAAACAGCCCTGAGACTTGGCTCCAATATGTTTACTCAATTCTATTCCCCTTGCTGATGGGGAGAGAAGCTTGGCAGGAATCTCTGTACTTTAGATGTCATAGACTCCTCAGGTGGTTCCTCTACTTAGGTAGCCACTTCTCTTTGGAGCTAGTCCCACCCGCTAAGTGACTTTAATTAGTAGACTTAGTTAATTATCATAGTCAGCACCTGCAAGGGGATCTCAGCTTCTCACTTCTCTCTTTCCTCAAGTGACTTTTGAATTATTATTTTTTTAATATACTGTATATTTCAGAACCTCTTTTCTCATTCCATTGTCCAAAATAAAAGATAAAAGTCTAGAATTCTACTGTTTTCCCCACCAGTCTCATAGTCCTTAGCTTCTACTTTGGCACATCCACACCTGCCCCCATTCCCTCCCCACCACATTTCTCCTTTCCTTTGAACTTGTGCTAAATCTACCTTTTAAAATAATCACCTACATATACTCACAATTTCCAATTCTCAGACAACAGAGCAGATTTGTAAGCTGTCAGAGTATTTTCCATAAAGGATTTTGCTTTGGGGAATCCATTGCTTCCTAGATTCATCTTCCAGTTCTCCACTCTGCCTCCCACACACCTATGAAAACAATCATTCTAAGGAATGGGACTAACCATGCCACCCCACTGCTCAATGATTCCCTAGGAGAAAAAGCAAATTTGCCTTGCGTTTTCAAGCCTTTTAAATTCTGATTTCAGCCTCCTTTTCCCAAGTTATTCTTCATTAATCGCCTACATTACAGCCAAACTTACCCACTTATTCTTTGTTGAACTTGGCATATGCCACAATGTCTCCCACCTTCATGCTGCTGGACAGGCTGTCCCAAATGTATAGGACAGACTTGCTCTTCAACTCTGCCTCTAAGAATCCTGTTTATTTAAGGCTTATTTTAGTCACTATCTCCTGCAAGAAGCCTTTATTGAATTCTCTGGTTGTTGCTTCTCTCATCTCAAATGATCACACGTTTACTAAACTGTGTAAATGTCTTATTGCCCATCTCCCTAGAACTTAAGCTCCTTGAGGGCAGGTACTATTGCTTATTGTATCTTTGTATCCCCAGTGCCTAGCACAGTGGATCTTCTAAATAATAGAGGTTTTTAGTAATATGATCATAGGATAAGAGATTTAAAGTTGACAGATAACCTCCTAGTCCAACTTAATCATTGCATAATTGAAAAACCAACGAACATGTCCTAGAGATGTTAAGTGAATTAGTCAATGTCACTTAGGTAGTAAGTAGCAGTGTTAGAATTTAAATCCATATTCTCTTACTCCAAACCCAACACTCTTTCCACTGTGTCATACTGAATTGAATAAAGATTTTATGATAAATTTGGAATTGATACAACATAACAAAGATGTTTCGAAACATGAAAAACTTGATATTCTTCACTCACCATTACGATTTTCTGGGTTTTTTTTCAAAGCCATAGTGTCCGTCTTAACATGCAGTGACCAAAATTCCTTCTAGGAGCACTATAGATTCTCAAGACAAAGATTGAGTGAATAAGTGAATGAATGAATGAATGAATGGAAAAAATGTGCTTACTCTTTGTGAAATATTGTGCTAAATACTGGGCAAGTGGATGCAGAAAGCAAAGATTGCCCTTTTTTAGGTACTGCAAGGCAAACTCCACAGTGAGTCCTCAATCCTTTCCTTCTGTTTTCACTTTTAGACATGTCCCTCAATGGATTTCCAAGCACTTGCTCATGTTGAAGATATTTTGCTACTTTTCTGGTCATTCACCTCCTTTTCCAAACCCCGTTTGGCTTATGCCAATCAGACTGAGATCTGACTAGGTAAAAATGCTTACTATCATTTAGCGGATGGTGGTGAATAAGCTAGGTGACTTAGTAGATAGAGCACTGGGATTGAAATCAGGAAGACTCATCTTTGTGAGTTCAAATCTGGCCTCAGACACTTACTAGCTATGTGACTCTGGGCAAGTCATTTAACCCTCAAGTGACCGAACAAGAACAACAGTGAATGAAATGCTGACTTTGGAGGCAGACTTGAAGGCTTTCTTCAAATACTTTACTGGCTCTGGGAGCCCATGCAAGTCATTTAACCTCGGCTATTTCTTCTGTAAAATGAGGATAATAATAACACCTGCTTTACAGATTTGTTGTACGAATCAAATGAGATCACATAGGTAAAGTGGTTTGCAAACCTAAATGTTATTATTAATGTATTGAATGAATTAAATACATGATATTTGCAAGGGATTATATTACATACCAAGTATTGGGTTTATGAAACTTGAAGGGAAAACCTAAAGACTTGGGATTTCAGATAATTTATAAAAATAAAATTAATATGGACGTATTCCAACAATAATTCCTAGAAAATTCCAAAATTCCATTACACTCTATTCCTTTTATTCTGTTATCTATTATGTGCATCTCATCGTATTAGGTGCTGCGGACAGAGTTTATATATAGTGATTGTCCTAATATGTCATAGTATACTGGGAAGACCTGGTCTGTGCACTAATACCTTTGCAACAAAATAACTTCAAGTAAGTTAATAAGAGAAGGCATAGGGAAAATTCAGAACAAAGGTATAGAGGCAGAAAAGTATAGAGAAAAAGACTCATTCATTCTCTCACTTATTTTTTCTCCCAAAGTAATTTCTCTCTTTATGGTCAACTATAACCCAGTCATAGGATAAATATTTTTTTTAAAAAAATATAATTACCACAGTTGTTCATCCTTCATTTCTGAAAAGGACCATCAAAAGTTGTTGTGTATATTCTTTGCACTACTTTTAATCCATACCCACTTCCCCCACCATCCCCACACATATCCTTAAGAAGGTCCTTGTTTTATATACATAATTGTAGATAATGAGCTCATAGGTGTTTTACAAAATTCACCATAAGCTTTCCTTTGCAAAGGACTTGTAAAGAAAGTCTATTTTTTTTGCTTTTTGTTTCAGAATTTAAGTTGGCTTTAAATAAATTTTAATCAAATTCAATAGCATTTATTAAGTGCTTTCTATGTTCCAGGGACTATGCTCGATGTTGAGGCAAAAATCAAACATCCCCTACACTCAAGGGGCATCCATTCTCATTGTTGAATGTGTAATTTGTGTTGAATGTGTAATTTTCAATGGCATCTTTTTTAGGTTATCAATGACTAACTAAAATTGTAAAATTAATCTTTGGTATTAATAATAGTTACTCATGGAAATTTGAAAAGGAGATCACAGATTGAGCACTGGAAGTTACCTCAGAGTAACTAGTTTAACCTGCTCATTTTACAAATAAGGAAACTGAAGCCTGGCCTAAGTGCCTTGATCAAGTGAAGAATAATTATAGTCTGAACCCAGCTCTTTGACTACAAATCCAGCACTCTTTCCACTAATAAAATAAAAAAGTTCCCCAAATTCCAAGTACATAACTCCTGCCATTGGTGTGTACAAGCCAGGATTGGTGCACAGGAAATCTGTTGATTTATGTATGAGTGCCACATAAGTTCATTTCAATCACATTTAGTTTATTCACTCAGTTTCACTCTGAAGGAATGAATTCATTCTGATCATTTCGTCTGTGGCTGAGAAAATTGAACTCTAACAGATTGCAGTCCCAGAAGAAATTGCCTAGTGTTAGAACGGCAAGTAATTGCTAAACTCCCACGTGCCTCAGGGGAGAAAGTATGTCCTTGATTAGAAAAACAAGCAGGGAAAAGGAGGCATGGTGCTTATAGTTAATGGGCATGAGGGTATTCTCTGTTAAATGTTTTAGCCCAACAAGACCCTTTAGACTGGGGTTTCTACTAACTAGCCGATTAATTTATATTCAAAAAGAATTGTTCAGAATGCAATCATTAGTCATCATTAAGAAGGGATTCTATATCTTTTCATTACTGTACAAAGTACCAGTTTTATTTCAAATAGGTTAGATAAATATATCAGAGGGACTTATTTACATTCATTTGTCTTCTATCACAAACATTATGGTTCTGATAGTTCAGCAGCAAATTAAATCTGGTGGTTTACTGACATCTAGATTCAGTAAGTCAATGGGCTCAGCAGCAGACACAATTTGATGGCTCCTAGGGCACCAGAGAGATTTATTTTCTTGTCTTGTTGGAATGAACCCATCCCATTTATAAACTTTATTTCTGATTCTATGATTGAATTATGCATTGAAGTATCATTTCCATGTCATCTTTGAGTACACTGTATATGTAATCCTAGACCTGAGATGTGAAAGAATGAGTTGAACAAAATAGAATTCATCTTGTAATGTAAATATGTGTTTAACATCATTGTTGCTAAAAAGAAAAAAAAAACAATGTTTTCCTCAAATGATTAGTATGGAATACTTATATGATAAAGTAAGAGATTTATTTTTAAATGAAACAAAAAACCCTGATATACATGCTGTTGATATAGACACATCTTCTACATAGACTGAATGTCTTGGATAGGTATTGGACCTGTTTTTAAATTGGTACAAGGAATTCCTTGTTAAGGAAATTTCCTCTATTAAGGCAGATCTGTGCTTTCTCTTCAACTGATAATCTTAGAGAGTTGGCTAGGGCACTGAGGGTTTAAATAACATGCCAAAGGTCACATGGCCATCAGTTACCATAAAGTATACTTGATCAAAGTTGTTCCTGTCTCTGATTTCCCCTTTTTAGTCCACTTTCTCTGATGCTGCCTCTGCAATGAATCCATGTAGTTCAATAAAATTCAGGTAATTTCTAATATTCACAAAGGTATACTTCAGATTTGCGCCCACTCTGAATTTATGCACATCAAGAAAAAGTTCTCCATGAATGCCATACATTTCAGGTTATCCATAATTGGCTTATTTTCACACAATTACAATGAGAATTAAGATACATAATAATGGTAAACAATCACTGCAAGTTCTTGAAGTGCTTTCTGAATTACTTAAAGTTAACTAGGCTCACCATAGTTAAATTCTTAATAGTTGAAATTTGCACATTTGAAAATGTACAGTCTGTACATGACAAAATAAAGTGAAACATTTATTTAACCAGAACACACATGATAGAGCCTCATGATTATAATCAGGAGAGAATTAGTATTCAGATTAAATTGGAATAGAATTTGGAAAGACAGGAAAATGGTATTTTTGCATAGATATCATATCAAACACTCATAATCTTTAATCTATACTCTATGAAAATATTCCAAAGGAAAGATATAGCAAAAGAAATCAAATCATGTGGGAACATGATGAAGTAAATATTATCCTTAATATCCTGTCTATTACTGCACATGGTATGTGTGTGTGTGTGTGGGGGGGGTTATGTGTGTAAGTGTGTTCATTTATGTGTAGATTACTGCTTTGTATGATTATGAAGTATCAAATTTCTTGGAGACATATGTCAAGAAATTTTAATATTCAGTTAAGCATTTCAAAAACCATTTGATTAGCACTTTGGTCCTTTAACCATAAATAAAATTAAAATGATTTTCATAGAAAGGGTAAAGGATATTTATACAAATAAGGACCTGTGGTTTCCTAACTGGAAACTTCCTCCATAAATATATAATCTCCATTGGGACTTATCTAGGATTTTGTAGATTAATCTTGGAGAGCTATCTGACGCAAAGAAGGTTAAGGGAATTAAATCATGTGATGTAATTACCAATTGTCAGATGTAGAATTTTAACCTAGCACTTCTGAACTCACCATCTACAACTAGAATTGATCCAAAGATGCTTTCACTAAGTCTATATATGAACTTACCAGGTGGTATAGTGGATAGAGCCTGGAGTCACCAATATCTGAGTTCAAATGCAGCCTCATACACTTCTAGGAAAGTCACATAACTTCTCTGTCTGCCTCAGTTTCCTCAATTGTAAAATGGAGGTGAGGATAATAGCACCTACCTGCCAAGTTTACTATGAGGATCAAATGAGATACTATTTGTAAAGTGGTTAGCACAGTTCCTGGTAGGTGCATAAGAAATTATTATTCCATCTTGACTAATACTTCTACTGAACTATAAAAGTTAACCATTATATCCACCTGCAAAATAATCCATTGATCATTAAATATAAAAGTAGCATATACGTATGAAACCAACAGAAGAACAATGCTATATCCCCAGAATTTTTGTCTGAAGTCTATAGAAGAGAAGATGGGAAGAATGAAAGCAATAGTAAAAATCATTGTTATCCCTGCAGACTAAGGCAATCCTACCTAGTACATATTTAGCAAAATATAATCTAGTCAGTAGAATTATAGGATTGAAGGATTAGAATCCAAAACTTTTTTTTGAACATCTGTTTTTTAAAATTTTGAGTTCCAAATTCTCTCCTCTCTTCCCTCCCCACCCACCCTCCCTAAGAAGGCAAGGAATTCAACATAGGCCACATGCGTATCATTATGTAAAACCCTTCCATAATACTCATGTTGAGAAAGACTAACTATATTTTGCTCCTGCCTATCCTATCCCCTTTTATTCAATTTTGTCCCTTGACCCTGTCCCTTTTTGAAAGTATTTGCTTTTGATTACCTCCTCCCCCATGTGCCTTCCCTTCTATCATCACCCCTTTTTTATCTCCTTCCTCCTTCTTTACTGTGGGGTAAGATACCCAATTGAGTGTGTGTGTTATTCCCTCCTCAGGTCAAATTCGATGAGAGCAAGATCCACTCATTCCCCCTCACTTGCCCCCTCTTCCCTTCCTACAGAACTGCTTTTTCTTGCCACTTTTATGTGAGATAATTTACCCCATTCTATCTCTCCTTTTCTCCCTCTCCCAATATATTCCTCTCTCATCCCTTAATTTGATTTTATTTTTTAGATAACATCCCTTCGTATTCAACTCACCCTGTGCCCTCTGCCTATACATTTATATATATATATATATATATATATATATATATATATATATGTATATATACACACACACACACATATATGTATATTCCCTTCAACTACCCTAATACTAAGGTCTCATGAATTATACACAACATCTTATCTTTCCACATAGGAATGTAAACAAAAGAGTTCCATTTTAGTAAGTCCCTTATGATTTCTCTTTCTTGTTTACCTTTTCATGTTTCTCTTGATTCTTGTGTTTGAAAGTCAAATTTTTCTATTCAGCTCTGGTCTTTACACTGAGAAAGCTTGAAAGTCCTCTATTTTATTGAAAATCCATATTTTGCCTTTGAGCATGATACTAAGTTTTGCTGGGTAGGTGATTCTTGGTTTTAATCCCAGATCCATTGACCTCCAGAATATCATGTTCTAAGCCCTTCGATCCCTTAATGTAGAAGCTGCTAGATCTTGTATTATCCTGATTGTGTTTCCACAATACCCAAATTATTTCTTTCTGGCTACTTGCAGTATTTTCTCCTTGATCTTGGGGCTCTGAAATTTGGTAACAATATTCCTAGGAGTTTTCTTTTTGGGATCTTTCATAGGAGGCAATTGGTGGATTCTGTCAATTTCTATTTTACCCTCTGGCTCTAGAATAATCAGGCAGTTCTCCTTGATAATTTCTTGAAAGATGATATCTAGGGTCTTTTTTTATCATGGCTTTCAGGTAGTCCAATAATTTTTAAATTATCTCTCCTGGGTCTATTTTCCAGGTTAGTGGTTTTTCCAATTAGATATTTTACAGTGTCTTTCATTTTTTCATTCCTTTCATTGTGTTTTATGGTATCTTAATTTCTTATAAAGTCAGTAGCTTCCACTTGTTCCAATCTAATTTTTAAGGTAGTATTTTCTTCAGTGGTCTTTTGGACCTCCTTTTCCATTTGGCTAATTCTGCCTTTCAAGGCATTCTTGTCCTCATTGGCTTTTTGGAGCTCTTTTGCCATTTGAGTTAGTCTATTTTTTATGGTGTTATTTTCTTTAGTATTTTTTTCGCTCTCCTTTAGCCAGTCATTGACTTGTTTTTCATGGTTTTCTCACATCACTCTTATTTCTCTTCCCCATTTTTCCTCTACTTCTCTAACCTGCTTTTCCAAATCCTTTTTGAGCTCTTCTATGGCCTGAGACCAATTTGTGTTTTCCTTGGAGGCTTTTGATGTAGGCTCTTTGACTTTGTTGACTTCTTCTGGCTGTATGTTTTGGTCTTCTTTGTCACCAAAGAAAAATTCCAAATTCTGAATCTGAATCTGAGTCTGTTTTCACTGCCTGGCCATGTTCCCAGCCAACTTACTTGACCCTTGAGTTTTTTTATCAAGATATGACTGCTTGTAGAGTATAGAGTACTTTATCCCAAGCTTGAGGGCCTGAGCTGTTGTTTTCAGAGCTATTTCTACACAGCAAGCTCAGCCACACCAGTGCTACTCCTCCCCCAAGAACCACTAACCTGGACTGGACTCAGATGTGAGCTGGCTCTGCATTCCTGCTCAGATCCACAACTTAATTCCTCTCACCGGGTGGGCCTGGGGTGGGAAGCAACTGCAGCTGTAGTTCTGTAGCTGCACCACCTGCACTGCCCCCGGGGCAGTGGCAGAACAGTGAACTCCTTTCACTCTGTCCCCCACAGTTTTACCCACTAACCTTCTCTGTTGTCTTTGGTGTTTGTGGGTTGAGAAGCCTGGTAACTGCCACAGCTCACTGGTTCAGGGTGCTAGGGCCCATTCCACCCTGGTCTGGTTGGTCTGGGTGAGGCTCATGCTGGACTCCGCTCCCCTCTGCTCCCAGCTTCGTGTGATAGACCTTACCCCACAACTATCCAGGCTGTCCTTGACTGGAGCCCTGCTTCCCACTGCTATTTTGTGGATTCTGCAGTTCTAGAATTTGTTCAGAGCCATTTTTCATAGGTGTTTGGAGGGACCTCGGGGGAGCTCATGCAAGTCCTGCTTTCCAGCTGCCATCTTGGCTCTGCCCCTCTTCGAGCTTATTTTTTTTTATTTTATTTTTTTAAATTTATTTCACATATTTAGTTTTCAGCATTGATTTTCACAAGAGTTTGAATTACAAATTTTCTCCTCATTTCTACCCTCCCACCCACTCCAAGATGGCGCATATTCTGGTTGCCCTGTTCCCCAGTCAGCACTCCCCTCTGTAACCCCAGTCCCCTCCCATCCCCTTTTCCCTTCCTTTCTTGTAGGGCAAGATAAATTTCTACACCCCATTGTCTGTGTATCTTATTTTCTAGTTGCATGCAAAAATATTTTTGTTGTTTTTGAACATCTGTTTTTAAAACTTTGAGTTCCAAATTCTCTCCCCTCTTCCCTTCCCACCCACCCTCCCTAAGAAGTCAAGCAATTCAACATAGGCCACATATGTATCATTATGTATAACCCTTCCACAATACTCATGTTGTGAAAGACTAACTATATTTTGCTCCTTCCCAACCCATCAACCTTTATTGAATTTTTTCCCTTGACCCTTTCCCCTTTCAAAAGTGTTTGTTTTTGACTACCACCACCCCCATCAGCCCTCCCCTCCGTCATCCCCCAATTTATTTTTATCTTCTTCCCTCTTCTTTCCTGTGGGGTAAGATTTCCAATTGTGTATATATGGTATTCCCTCCTTAGGCCAAATCTGATGAGACCAATGTTCACTCATTCCCCCCTCATCCACCCTCTCCCCTCCTCCCACAGAACTGCTTCCTCTTGCCTCCTTTATGTGAGATAATCCACCCCATTCTATCTCTCCTTATCTCCCTCTCTCAGTATGTTCCTCTCTCATCCCTTAATTTGATTTTATTTCTTTTAGATATCTTCCCTTCATCTTCACCTCACCCTGTGTCCTCTCTCTCTCTCTCTCTGTCTCTCTCTGTCTCTCTCTGTCTCTCTCTCTCTCTCTCTCTCTCTGTCTCTCTCTCTCTCTCTCTCTCTCTCTCTATATATATATATATATATATATATACACACACATAGATGTATACATACATACATATTCACCAAATATATACATAAACATATAAGTATGCATATTCCCTTCAGCTACCCTAATACTGAGGTGTCATGAATCATACTTGTCATCTTTCCATGTAGGAGTGTCAATAAAACAGTTCACCTTTAGTAAGTCCCTTGCAATTTCTTTTTCTTGTTCTTTTTCTTGATTACCTTTTCATGCTTCTCTTGATTCTTGTGGTTGAAAGTCGAATTTTCTATTCAGTTCTGGTCTTTTCACTGAGAAAGCTTGAAAGTCCTCTATTTTATTGAAAATCCATATTTTGCCTTGGAGCATGATACTCAGTTTTGCTGGGTAGGTGATTCTAGGTTTTAATCCTAGCTCCATTGACCTCTGGAATACCATATTCCAAGCCCTTCGATCTCTTAATATAGAGGCTGCCAGATCTTGGGTTATTCTGATGGGGTTTCCACAATACTCAAATTGTTTCTTTCTGGCTGCTTGCAGTATTTTCTCCTTGATCTGGGAGCTCTGGAATTTGGCGACAATATTCCTGGGAGATTTCTTTTTGGGATCTATTTGAGGAGGCAATAGATGGATTCTTTCAATTTCTATTTTACCCTGTGGCTCTAGAATATCAGGGCAATTCTCCTTGATAATTTCTTGAAAGATGATATCTAGGCTCTTTTTTGATCATGGCTTTCAGGTAGTCCAATAATTTTTAAATTGTCTCTCCTGGATCTATTTTCCAGGTCAGTGGTTTTTCCAATGAGATATTTCACATTGTCTTCCATTTTTTCATTCCTTTGGTTCTGTTTTATAATATCTTGTTTTCTCATAAAGTCACTAGCTTCCCCTTGCTCCAATCTAATTTTTAAAGTAGTATTTTCTTCAGTGGTCTTTTGGACCTCCTTTTCCATTTGGCTAATTCTGCCTTTCAAGGCATTCTTCTCCTCATTGGCTTTTTGGAGCTCTTTTGCCATTTGAGTTAGTCTGTTTTTTAAGGTGTTGTTTTCTTCAGTGTATATTTCAGTATTTTTTTGGGTCTCCTTTAGCCAGTCATTGACTTGTTTTTCATGGTTTTCTCACATCCTTCTCATTTCTCTTCCCAATTTTTCCTCTACTTCTCTAACTTGATTTTCCAAATCCTTTTTGAGGTCTTCCATGGCCTGGGACCAGTCCATGTTTTTCTTGGAGGTTTCTGTTGTAGGCCCTTTGACTTTATTAATTTCTTCTGTCTGTATGTTTTGGTCTTCTTTGTCAGCAAAGAAAGAATGCAAAGTGTGAGACTGAATCTCGGTGTGTTTTCACTGCCTGGCCATATTCCCAGCCAACTCACTTGACCTTTGAGTTTTTCAGTGGGGTATAACTGCTTGTAGACTACAGAGTTCTATGTTCCACGTTTTGGGGGGAGATGCCAGCTCTGCCACACCAGCACTGCTCCTTCCCCAGGAACCCCAACCCGAACTGGGCTTAGACCTTCAGCAGGTTGTGCACCCCTGCTCTGATCAGCCACTTAATTCCTCCCACCAGGTGGGCCTGGAGCCAGAAGCAGCAGCAGCGTAGCTGCCCCACCTCCGCTGCCCCTGGGGCTGGAAGCCGAACCGCGAACTCCTTCCACTCCCGCAGCTTTTCCCACTAACCTTCTCCACAGTCTTTGGTGTTTGTGGGTTGAGAAGTCTTGTAACTGCCTCAGCTCACTGATTCAGGGCGCTAGGGCATACTCTGCCCGGTTGCTGGTCTTGTTGGTCCGCGCTGCTCAGGCTGGGCTCTGCTCCACTCCGTTCCCAGTTCCCAGCTCCCAGCTCCCGGCTCCCAGCTCCATGTGGGAGAGACCTCACCCAGAGACCATCCAGGCTCTCCTGGGCTGGAGCCCTGCTTCCCTTTGCTGTTTTGTGGGTTCTGCTGTTCTAGAATTGGTTCAGAGCCATTTTTTATAGGTTTTTGGAGGGACTCGGTAAGGAGCTCATGCTATCCCTTGCCTACCAGCCACCATCTTGGCTCAGCCCCGAGCTTTTTTTTTTTAAATCAAATAAGAGAGGTAGAAGAAAAATTGGGTAAAGAAATGAGAATTATGCAGGAGAAGTATGAAACAAAAGAGTCAACACCTTGGAAAAGGTAGTACCAAAATTGACTAAAGAAATCATCTCCTTAAAAATAGAATTGGCCAAATGGAAAAAGAGGTATAAAAGCTAAGTGAAGAAAACAATTTATTAATAATTAGAATTGGGCAAGTAGAAGCTAGTGACTCTATCAGACATCAAGAATTAGTCAAACAAAATGAAAAGAATGAAGAAAAATATAACATGTAAAATCTCTCATTGGAAAAACACCTGACCTGGAAAATGGATCCAAGGTCAAGGAGAAAATACTGTAAGCAGCCAGAAAGAAACAATTCAAATATAAAGGAGCCACAGTCAGGATTATAGAAGACTTTGCAGCTTCCACACTAAAGGATCAGATGGTCTGGAATGTGATATTCCAGAAAGCAAAGGAGCTTGGATTACAACCAAAAATCAACTACCCAGCAACATTGAGCATAATCTTTCAGGGGAAACTATGGATATTCAATGTAATAGGGGACTTTCAAACTTTCCTGATGAAAACACTAGAGCTGAACACAAAATTGATCTTCAAATATGAGACTCAAGAGAAGCATAAAAAAGTAAACTAGAAAGAAAATAAAACATGTTATTCAATGAAATTAAACAGTTTACATCCCTACATGGGAAGATGATGCTTATAATTCTTGAGAACTCTATCTCTATTGGGCAGTTAAAAGCATATAAAGAAAGAGGTTTGGGTACAAGATGACTTGATGTGATATTAAAAAATGAACTGAAAAAGAGGCTTGGACTGAGAGAAAAGGAAAGGGGGAGGCAGCATGTGGTAAATGGCACCATACAAAGAGGCACAAAACACCTATCAGAGTAGAAGGGAAGCATTTCAGGGTTTCATTGCTTAAACCTTATTCTCATCAGATTTGGCTCAAAGAAGAAATAACATATACACTCTTTTGGAAATGCAAATATATCTTACTGTATAGGAAAGTAGGAGGGGAAGAGGGAAGAAGGTGGAAAAGGGCACTAATAGAAGGGAGGGCAGAAGCAGAAGGAAAAAGGGAAAAGAAAAACAGATGGGCTGATAGAAGTGAAGGCAGATTGAGGGAGGTGGTAGTCAGAAGTAAAACAGTGCGAAGAAGGAATGGGGGGAAAGGAGAGAGAAAAGTTTAAACAGGGGGAAAATAGGATGGAGGGAAATACACAATTAATAATCTTAACTGTGAATGTGAATGGGGTAAACTCTCCCATAAAATGGAAGCAGATAGCAGAGTGGATTAAAAATCAGAATACTACAATATGTTATTTACAAGAAAGACATTTAAAGCAGAGAAATACACACACAGTAAAGGTAAAAGACTGGCACAGAATATAATATGCTTCCACTGAAGGGAAAAAGAAAAAAAAAAAGCAGGGGTAGTGATCCAGATCTCAGACACAGTAAAAAGCAAAAATAGACCTAATTAAATAGATAAGGAAGAAAACTACATCTTACATTTGTAATTTGTATCCCTTTCCTCTTTCTTTGACTTCTTTATGATATAGAGCTAGTAATGTTTTTGCTTGCTCAAAGAATACACAAAGTTTAATAACTTTTGGGGCATAGTCCAAATGACTTTCCAGAATGACTGAATCCATTCACAGCTTCACCAATAGTGATATAATAATGCTAATTTCACACAGCCCCTTGAACTTTGCCATTATACTTTTGTATTAATTATGCCAATTTCATGGATTGAGATAGAATCTCAGAGATGTTTTATAGTTTACACCTTCTAAATCTCAAAATCATTTTGTTGCATCTAAAGTAAACAGAGTTGAAATAGCTAAAAACCCAATAAACAACTCAAAAAAGTAAATTCATTAACACATGAAAGAGTAAAATAAGTCTCACTGATAATCAATGCCTTGAAACCTTACTGTCAATTGACCAAAGCCTGAAAATCCCCCCAATTTTAATGAGCTGATGTAGCTATTAGTGCAATTTGTTAAGTTGATGAACTAAATTGGAATCTCCCAAATGCAAATGCTAAGTAAAGTGTTTGCTATAAATCTGAGGTAAAACTTTGAAATGATAAAAAGTTTGGAAAGTAAAATTTTAAAAAATAAAAGTCGAAAAATTCCCCACAGTTTTTATACCTCACTGAAGGTCAAACAAAAAATTCTGTCAAACCATAATAGCTAGTCATTATCAAATTTCAAAATTTCAAATGTTTGAGGACTCAATCTTAATCCCTCCTTGTTTAGGAAGATGTAAAGAAAAAGGAGCGAGAGATGCGAGTAAACATATACCCTAAAATGCTGAAGTAGATTCTCAAAGCAGAAATAAAGAAAATAAGTTTCAATTCTTTTGAAGAGTCACAATAACTCAAATTTTTGTTGTGCTTTAATATTTACAAAGTGATTTTTTTACAAGTGAGCAAAATATGGAACAACATTTCCTATTAACCCTATTTGACTGACAGGGAAAAAAATACTAACTGAGGTTCAAGGAGATTATGATTTTTTATATTCACATAAAAATAGCAAGTATCATAACCAAATTTTCTAGCTTTATTTTAATGGTAGTGGCAATATGGAACCACTGAATCTACTTGAGCAAGAGAATGGCATGGACCTATATTTAGGAATATCAGTTTACCACTTGCATGGATGATACATGAGGGGGGGCAATTATGAGGCTATTTAAATAGTTCATTTGAGGTGATGAACACTTGAGCCACAATAGTAGTCATAGGTGGAGAAAAGGGAAATTGTGAATAAAAATTTTACAAAACTTGGCACATTTTTAGATTGGGAAGGAGGATGCTCAGGCAGTAAACATAGATTTACTCTTGAACTTTTAATCTTAACTGGTACCTTCATCAGAAAAAGAAAATTAAGAAGTAGGTTGTGTATCTGTATTGGTAATTAGGGTGGGATTTTTTTTTTACTGTTTTCTCTTTTGGAACATTTAGGTAGTCAAGAGACTTTGATGGGTCTGGCCTTTGTTTCTTTGATTAAATCTGGAGTCTTTGATGACCTGTTCACCTCAAGGGAAAGCCTAGTTCACATGGTTTTGAGCCACATGGTTGTGATGCCCTTTGATGCTGAACAGGGCATATAAACTCAGAGGTTAGCATTTTGTTTGGTGCTCTCACTCCTTGGAAGAGTGTCCTGTGATTTGACCAGGTGAGACTCTGAGTAGTCATTGTTAACAGCCACCTGATTTGAATACCCAGGTGTTGGTCCTTCCCTGGTAACTATGTACTGAGATGGTGGACAGAAACCTAGAAGCCTGTCTACTGCTTTGTGTTATTTGATCTGTTTATATTTTCTCTGTTTGTAATTTCTGCTTGTATTTACTCTGAAGTTCTGTGTGCTGGCTTTTCCCCCTGAACTAAGTGAATGGTATATGTATGTTTGATTAAACTGAGATTGTTAACCCACTAAAGCTGCTTTACTTAGAAAATCAGATCAGAGAATCTGTGCTAGCAGCCTTCCTGTATGCTGTTGTTAGTCTTTCACCTCCGCAGCAACTGCTAGCAACATTGTTGTTACAATATCAGAGAATATAATGAAGTTAATTTTATATATGTTGAGATTGGGGTTTTTATGGAAGATCCAAGAGAAGATGCACAGCAAACCACTGATGATGAGGAACTAGACTAGAGCTAAGTAGAGAGATGAGGGCTGTATAGAATTTTCCTTAATAAATTGTAATCTTGATGAAGGCAGGGCTGTTATGTTTTGTTTTCAACTCTCAACACAGTGTCTGGCTGGCACATACAAGTTAATTAATAAATCTTCATTGAATTGAATGGAACATTCAATGCTCCTTTTACATGCCATTGAAAAAGAATACAGGAGACCAAAAGGACAGTCAACAAGGCAGTATGTAGTCAGTGAAAACCACATCCACCAGGCAATCACAGGTAGCAAAGGGAGCTGTCACAGAGAAATGCAAAAAAAGAAACCTGTGAAATACAGATGCAGCAATATCCACTCAGGATTCACAGCTGGGGCCATTGTAATTCCACTGGAACCAATTAAGAAATATGGTTTTAAAAAAGCCAGTGGCAAATAAATTCAATGATCTGTGCATCTGAAGTCTTGCCTTAGTAGATCCAAAGAAGGATACAAATTCTCAATGTGACATTCAACTAGAAATCACAAGAATGAGGATGGAGCAAAGTCTTAGAAATTGGGGAGAATGACCTGCCATCCACTATCACCTAAGGATTCCATTGTCCCTCATCAAGTTGTGTGAATTTATGTCTCTCATGTCCTACATGCCACTGTGTTCAGCCTAAGAAATTTCACTGTTCCCAAGTATTTCTGATATGAGACTTGCGGTATCTTTAGTTTGATGACATAATAAAACCATAGCATTATGTATTTAAAGCTAGAAGTGACCTAATAATCCACCTAATCCAAAGCTTTCACTTGAAAAATTAGCAAATTATAGAGTGAGAGAGATGAAATGACTTATCTATAGTCACATAGCTGGTAAATATCAAAGGCAGGATTCAAATTGATAATTTATCTACTACTTATGCTGAGGGATGACTCTGGGCTTGTTGGGATCTAGAAGGAGGATATTAATGAAACCTTATGGAAAAAGCTTTAACTAGTAATTTCCATTTGTGGGCTAGTTTCAGGATTCATGTAATCGTTTTAGGGCAGGTGAAAAGTGGGAACAGAGAGGAGCTCAGCCCAGTCTGACATCTGATAGCTTCTTATTTTAATGAATTATTTTTGCAAACTGTATGCTAAACTATGATGTATTTATGCTGCTGAAGGATTGTCAGAGTTTTCAAAATTTAGCACCCTGAGGAAAAGTCCGAAGTTCCCTGCTCTATGACTCTGCTGACACCAAAATCTACTAAATAAATTCTTGCCTCAAAGGGTGCATCTGAGATTCTTCTTGTCTCTTTTTCCAAGAAATCTTATTTGAGGAACAGAGGTCTTTTACAGGATGTGCTTTAAAGGCCAACACTTTCATATCATTTATGTACACAAAATTGGAGAAGATACATGAATGATTCTTTTTTTGGGTGTCATAGAAATACATTATTTATTTACAAGTTAGTACAAAAAATTCATTAGCATAACTGTTCCAGCTCATGCAAAGAATTTCAGATGAAGGTGATAGCTATGAATTAAAATTAAAATTATTAGCAATGTGAATTCTAATGATAAAAAATAGAACTATGCAAAGTAATGACATTGGGACACATTTGGTATGAATGCAAATAAGGATACATAGATATTCATACACATTGAAATGTATGTGTATGTTTAAATACATATATGTATACAGATCTATCTATGACTCAATCATGTTCACATATGTGTGTAAGCACATATATGCATTCATACATGCACACATCCTAACAAAGTGCTGATTTTCAGACTTAGGCACACTTTGGAATAATGAAGAGCTATTCAATTGTTAACTTCACTTTTGTATTGCTATCCAGATTTTTTCTTAAATTGAACATGGAATGACTTGCATGAAATAGTAAAAAGTGAAATGAGCAGAACCAAGAGAACATTGTCCATGGTACCAGCAATATTGTTTTAAGAATGATTTTGAGTGAATAAGTTTTTTTTACTATTATAAATACCCACATTAATTATAAATGACATGTGAAGAAAGATGCTATCTGCATCAAGGGAAAGAACGGACATAGAAGTATGTACAGAAAGATATTATATGTATATACCTATTTTTGTTTAATGGTGGTCATCTCTAGGGTAGTGTGGGGAGGGAAGAAAAAGAAGAAAGTTACATAATAACTTTGTTGTATATTAAAAAGGAATAGTATATTGTACATGGTAGATTTGCGTTTTCGCGTGCAATCTTTTTTATTATACTAGGTTATGGAATTACTTGTTTTATTTCATAAATTAGAAATAAAATAAATTTTAAAAAGTGGTATTCCTGAAAGTGCTCCCCATTCTGGTTGATGAGTTTGGAGAGAGAGCTGAATGCATACTGCTCATGTTGCAAGCAAATTTTTCAACAGTGATTGATAGTAGCTTGATTTTTGGTAGTATATGTTAGTTCCAGATATGTACTTATTTATCTATGCACATATACATACATGTCTGTCTAAACATTTCTATATACATATTAATGTGTTTGCATATTAATATATTTGGTCCAGACCTATAACTTAATCCATCTAGAGAGATCCCTAATGGGCTATCTCTCTCTACCAATGCATATCCCATGTAATTGCTAGTCTTTGAGAGTTTCATGTGTTATTGAGTGGCTAAATGACTTTTCCAGGCTCATATAGCCAGTAAATGTCTGAAATGTAACTTCAATTTAAATTGTCATGACTCAAAAATCAACTTTCTATCCACCACATACTGCTGCTTTAGTAACATATTTATTAAAATATCATAGAAAGGAACTTCATATATGTTGCTTTGCATAAAGAAGGTTTGAGTGTAATAAAAACTTGGTTTCTGAGTGAATTAATTAAGAATTGAATTTATTCTGTAATGTAGTTGATGAGTTATATTTAAATTTAACTCAATAAATATTGAGTGACTGATTTGTGCAGAACATTGTTCTTAGCACCACTGGACACACATTTGGTAAAAAAAAAATAATAAAACTCTGTTTTCTACAACTTTTTACAATATGTTTTCTTTTAATGCAGTGATCTTTTTGTTGATGAAAACATTAATCCTGCCCTCAAGGAGCTAAGCTCCTAGGTAGAATTAAGACACATGCCAACAGATCAATTAAAAATAGAGACATAAGTGTAAAGTGAACACCAAGAAAGGGAATGATTATTTCTGTCCAGAGGCATAAAGCTAGGCTTGATAACTGAGCTAGCATCTCAGTTGGGGAGAGAGAGAGAGAGAGAGAGAGAGAGAGAGAGAGAGAGAGAGAGAGAGAGACAGACAGACAGACAGACATAGACACAGAGAGATCAAAATGCATTGGAATAAGATTATAGAGGACCTTAAATATCATAAGAATGAGTTTGAACTTTCTTTGACCAGCGATACATTTTTGATTGGTGATACTTGTACGTTAAGAAGACTTCATATAGAAGAATATGGATTGGAGAAGGGAAAAAAGAAGGGTGGGATGGAGAAAGGCAAACTAGAGATAATCAAAATGGTTAGAAAAATAGTTCTTGTGAAAGATGATTAGGTTTTGGAATAGGCAAGGGATAGTGGCAACGGAAAAATGGAGAGTGGTATATTTGGATGATTTGGAATCAGAGGATCTGCCTCTACTACATATTACCTATGTGACCTTGGATAAGTAACTTCACTTTCTATTTCCTCAATTTCCTCATCTGTATAATCATGATATATATTTATGATTCCATTCACTTTTAAATCTTTCAGTCTTCCCTAAATATGTAAGATGTATTTCTATGGTAATAAAAACTATTTATAATAAATTATGGGTAGAATACTACCATACCATAGCAAATGAGAAAGAGAACAGTTTTAGAGAACTTGAGAATCTTTGTATTAACTGAAAGAGTGAGGTGAGCAAAATCAGGAGAACCAGTTTTTTAAATACGAAAATTGTAAGGACAAACAATGTTGAATGCTTTGGGTATTTTGATGAACAAGATGACCAAACACAGTCCAAAGAACTCATGATAAATAAGCTGTGCATTTCCTGATAGAGAACTGCTAAATTCAGAGTGAAGATTGAGACATTTTTTTTCATGGCCAATATGAGGTTTTATTTTGGCTCAACATGGGATTCTATTTTGACTCTACATGTTTGTAACAAGGATTTTGCTTTTCCTGTTTTCTCAATCGGTAGGGAGAGGGGGCAGGAGAGAAGCAAGGACTTTTAAAAAAAATTAAAAATATCATTAAAAAATAAATCAGAGTATAAAATACCTCATGCTTGTTCAAATCTTGAGAAAATAATTTCCATGAAACGTGCAGTGTGGTATCCTATCTATCTATCTATCTATCTATCTATCTATCTATCTATCTATCTATTACCATTTTCTACTGAATTAATCCTCTCAAACCCATCCTTAACAAAATTTTCCATTTTTGACATTTGCCTGTTCTCCCCAATAATTTTCAATATTATTAAATGTTAAGGACATATTTATAAGTGGTACATATCAGGTTGATTTTTAAGCAAATGGAATAAAAATATATTATTGGTTTCCAACTATGATTTTTCAGCCCATAGCCTTTCATTCATCTGTGCTCTTTCTTCTAATAAAAGATTAATTTTCCATTTACAACCTGGCCTATGGAGGCATGAGGAGCAAGATAAAGACCTTAATATATTCCACTATAGCAGCAGATGATGCTTTCATTTCCCAAGGCAGGAAGTGTACTGGAATCTCAAAACAGCAGGAGGAAAGGATGAATCCACTAAGCCCTGTTTTCTTCCTGGTAGTATGTATCTAAAAAAAATCTCTTTCGTCAGTTTTTCTTATATGTCTATCACAAGTCCACACCACTGACAGCAGGTCAGAATTCCAGGTCATTTCATACCTGGGGATAGAAACATTAAATGGATTGTCACATTTATATACCATAAGAAATGGTTGCTTCATAACAGATAGACATTTAGGATTTTTGTTGAACCATGATCTTTGAACTTTTCTGAAAAGCACAAAAGGATAAAGAGAGAAGAGACCTTGAAAAGGCATTCTACAAATGAAAAGTTATATCTAATTCAATTTCGGGAAAGACAATTTTCATTTAATAGATTATCAAAGAGAAAAAGTCCATAACCCCTCTTTGTCTATTTCAGTGTTAGCAATCTTCCTTGTCACAAAATCATTTTATAATATCTAGATGAAAGACTTTTTCTCCAGTTTTTAACTAATTTTTCTTGTTATTTTGGTGATGGTCATTGACATTTGCACAGTGCTGCTTTCTAACTGTCTTCTATAACCATGATCACTACAAGAAAAATAAGACCATTTCCCTCCTGATGAATAGAATAGGTAAAGGGTCTGGGCCTGGGATTTCATTGGTGCATGAAACACGGATGAGGCCACTGTCTTTGCCAATACAAGTTGACACTTGTTCTGCAATTTGCAGTCTTAAAAATTGCCTTGAGCATCACAAAGTTAAGTTATTTGCCCAGGGTCACCCAGTCAGAGTGGGTAAGAAATGAGACTGGAACCTTGAACTTGCTGATTCTGAGATTCATGAGACCATGCTGCCTCTCTAAGGCAAGTGCTTATAATTTATTCAATTTTGTGTGATTTTCTTCTAAATCCACTAGTGTTTTTTTTCAAAGTGTATTGGTATGAAGTAGTGCATGGTTTTACACTCAAAGAGAAGTGAATCCCTTTGCACTGCATGTTGACTTAGAAAACCACTAATTAACATTGTCTTTGTTGTATTAGTTTTTTTTATCTATTTTGCTAAACATATCCCAATTATATTTTATTGTGGTTTGAATCACACTTACAGATTTTGTGGGCAGGACATGGCCTTTGACTATAAGTTTGACCCCTCTGTGCAGTAAAGAGAACACTGGACTTGACATAAAGAAATCTTGGCTTTAGTCCAACTCATGTCATTTTTTAGGTACGTCAACCTGAGCAAGTCACTTAATTCTTCTAAGTCTTCACTATAAAACAAGAATAATAATGTCTCATTATAAAGTTTGTATGTGATGATGGTATATGAGAAATTGCTGTTTTTTCAATATGCTCTTATTGATTTTATTTCTGTTTTTATATCACCTATATAACCCATTCCCCATGTATCCCTTCTATTCCACTTTCATAGGGATACATTCCCTATAATATTTTTAAGAGAAAGAAGAAAAATAGAAAAAACAGCATAATCAGTCAAAACATGACAAAGGAGTATTATTTGCAATGTTCTGTATCTATAGATTTTGGTAAAGACATGAGGATAAGAGAGGCAGTACATCAATGGTCTATATGCATTTATTAAGCACTTACCATATGCTAGGCACTGTGGCAAACCTTGGGAGGAGTGTCTTCTCATGTGTCTTTTAAGGAGTTGATATTTGTTCTATATGATTTTAGAAGTTTTGACTGCTTGTGGTCAATGATTGGTACATTTACATTGCTATATTCATTGTGTAGATTGATTTCCTAGCTTTTCCTTCATGTTGCATAAGTTAATGTAAGTCTTGACACATTTCTCTATATTCATCTTGTTTATCAATTATTATAATGCAGTCCATTTCATTCCTGTCCCAAAGTTGGTTTAGCTGTTCCTCAGTTTTTGGGAATCTACTTTGTTTTTAATTCATCATTACCACAGAAAGTGCTCCTATGAATAATTTTGTACACATGAAATCTCCTTTCTTCCTTTCTTTTTTCTTCTTTCCTTCCTTCCTTCCTTCCTTCCTTCCTTCCTTCCTTCCTTCCTTCCTTCCTTCCTTCCTTCCTTCCTTTTTTCCTTTCTTCCTTTTTTATCATTGAGCTCCTTGACATGTATACCTAGCAGTGGGATCTCTGGGTCAAAGGGCAGCAGTTATTCTCTATGCTTAGTTCTACATTGCTATCCAGAATGGTTATACTATTTCAGAACTCCACTAATAATACTTTAATTTGCCTATAATTATTCCTGTCTTTTGTCATTGCCAATTTATTGGAGGTAAGGTAAAAACTAAGAATTATTTGATTTAAATATTTCTTGACATAGACTTGGAACACTCATTAATATGGTTGTTAATGGCTTGTTATTCTTTTGTGAGTTCCTTCTTCATATCCTTTGACCACTCCTCTACTGGAAAATAGGGGAAATAGTTTGTTTATGGCATATTTTATCTTTGCAACCTTATGTTATGAGGAAAGCAACTTTTTTGCTCATTAGGTGTCTGTCATCATCCACCAAGCATCTACTCCAATATCATGTTGTATCAAAGAGGCAGTCATGGGTCTTCTAAAGCTATAACAGAGAGGTCTGAGAAATGGCTGGTATTTAAAATGATAGGATTATAGATGCAGAGCTGCAAAGGACCTTAGAGGTCATCTCGTCCAACTATCTAATTTTACAATTGAGTAAAGTGAATTGCAGAGATGTTGAATGCATTTCCTGATATGCCAAGTACAGTGCTTTCCCCAGTATACTAAAACACCTATTGAAAAATTCGCTGTACTAATTTGAAAAGGCTTTACCAGCTCATTGATGAACTCTTCATCTTTCATATGATGGACTGTATTCAAGGAGCCTTACAATGAGGTTGGCAAAAAGATATTTAAATATTTTACCAACAGAAACTCTGAAATATCATTTATTGCTTTGTAAAAAGCTTGCAATTGATATAGATAGAGAGATTCTACACTAAAGAAATCATAGGCAGCTGAAGTATATACATGAGGTATACATTTTATTTGTTTTTGCATCTTAGTTTTGTTTCTCAATACAGGAGATTGTTTTACCTTCTTTCTTTGTAAGTTTCCTCATATTTTCTCCTCATCTATTATCAAACACTGACACTGCTCTTTTAAAATAACGTCTCTTCTCATTCTAGGAAATCCTTCAGTGACAGAAGATAATTGACATTTTAGTAAAGAAAGGAGAAGAGATTAAAAAACTAGAATGGAATGTTGTACCTTAATTTGTATTATGCAAATTGTGTTATTTTATGTATAAATTATATTCTCTGAAAAGTAAACTGAAAGATATGGAAGTACAACAATTTGTGTTCTTTTTTTGTATTTCCAGGTATATAGATTATAGCATTCAAATGATAAACAATAGAATTCATTAACGATGGTAAAATTTCAAATTATAGGGAAATAGTTTGTGATACGATCTTTTAAAGTGGATATACCACATGAAGCATCTGTATTTTACACCCTTAAAAAAAAGAGTTTATAGATCTCAGCTTAAGAGTTGGAAGGGAATTTAAGTGTCCTCTAAGCACAATGCCTGGTGCATCGTGGTAGATTTAATGCATTTTTGTTGACATATTTAATGATTTAGTCCAGGCACTTCATTTTATAAAGGAGAAATCAGTCCCAGAATGGAAATATTAAATTCATAGGGAAGAAATTAATATAAAATAAATGGGTGATGAATTAATATTTGTTTTCTTGCAGAAACTACAAATGAGAATCATTTTAAATATCTGAGACAAACACAAAATACATGATTCTCTGGTCTGCTGAATTTATAAACTGACCAAAGAAGAGACTGAATTTAGCAAAGTAAGTGCTGAATTTAGCAAAGAATTGGTGTTCTAAAAAGTAAAGACATGAATAAATTCTGAGGACAGAAATCACAAGGAGTTTAAGCCTATTCATAATGCCAAAGAAATTAAGTCTCCAGTTTCCTTCAGTCGAAAGAACCAACTCATATAAAACAATTTAAAAATTCACTGCCCTCCCTTATGTAGGATATTGTTGTTGTTCAGCCATTTTTCCATCATGTCTGACTCCTCATGACCCCATTTGGTGTTTTCTTGCCAAAGAATCAGCAGAGTGGTTTGCCCTTTCCTTTTCTAGCTCATTACAGATAAGAAAACTGAGGCAAAAAACTGAGTCTTTTGGACTCCAGGCTCAGTACTCTATCTACTGCACCAGATAACCACACGTATAGGATGTTATACAAAAGGAAAAGTAATTCAGAGAATGTGGGGCTTTTCAAAGCTGTGTGCAGTGTTTCAGGAGTTAATAACCACTTGACAAAGCATTTGTTTAATCTGTTTTTTCTGACTCAAGACAAAGCTGTTATTTCCAAAATCTGCAGTGTCCTATAGCATTAAATCATTATACCAGAACTCAGAGAATGGTGATTTTTCTAATTTTCACCACCTAGTCATTGTGAGATCAAAATTATTTGAGAATAAGGAACCTAAGCAAGAAAGAGCTAGGGTTCTTATTGTCCCTCGTAAGACATACAGACAGGAAAACTCGGTTGATCTTAAGTAAATAAAGGGCTGATATTAACAATAGACATTGGTTTTCTTTGCCTCTCTAAAAGAGTTTCTGCAGCCCAGTCTCTATTGATTTATAAGCATTAAATCAACCAATAACAACAACAAAGGCTACTTTCCCACCATAAGGGTCATAATGAACATTGATGGAAGTGTTTCATGGAAAGGAATTCTTTTTAAAGGTTAATGGCTTAGTCCTGTAATTGCTGACTCATTATACAGCAAACCTCTGGAGACTCCATTTTCATTCTATTTAATTACAATGAAATTGTCCCATTCAAATATGTGAGGCTACAAAATAAACAATTAGTAAAATAGTATTTTTATTGTCTTGTGCACCTCTGATGGTGATTTTTTATGCTGCAAAAAACAGGACTGCCTACATCTAGGATCTCATTAAGCAGGATAGGTAGCTTAAATAGCAAAGTTTAAAAGCCCAATTTTATGTCTAAGACAATTGTGTGTAGGCAGAAAGTCCCTCCATATTTAGATATGCTTTTGTTTTGTGATCTCATCTTGATTTTGGTCAAATGGCGCAAATCTTTTTGTTTGATTTTTTTTTTCAAAAGACTCTGTTCAGAATTAAAAAAAAACAATTTGGTTGACCCTAACTAATCAAAATTTATGGTCATAATTAAATAAATAAATCTGAGGCAGCTTAGATAGAGTGTAACAACTGAGAGATTTGGAGTAATATGCGAAACATTCAAAACAGAGTTCTATGACTTAATCCTGTGTGAATTTGGGCAAATCACTTAATGTCTCTGGGATTTAGTTTTCTCATCTGAAAAATTAAGAAGTTAGATTAGATGATGCCTTCTAGCTTCAAATCTTTACTTCAATTTTTTAAAGTTTTTTTTTCCCCTCCATAAATGCAAAGTAAGAGAGAAATCCTTCAGTTGCCTTGCCAATAAATTCATCCTAGTTTGAGAAACAAAGGGAAGAGGATGATTGATCAATTACAAATATTTATTAAGCATCAACTATATGCCAGTCATTGCTAGAAAATGGGGATGTACAGCCAGCAATGAAACATTCACTGCCCTCCACATGTTTATATTCTACATGGAGAAGATAACATGTGCACCAGTAAGTAAGCAAAATATACTGTAAAAATTTCTTATTACAAATATTATCTTTTTTATAGCCCTTGGAGCTGTTATTGTTCCTGTCTTATAAATGAGGAAACTGAGGCTGTTAGATATTAAGATTTGCCTAGGGTCATGTAAGTAGGAAGAATCTGTGACTGGATTTAAATTCAATTCTTCTTGAAATCAGGTCCAGTATTCCATACTCTTCACCACCTGACTCGTATAAAATGTAAATATAAAGTAATTTTATTAGGTAATGAACAACTGATAAGGAGAGCACTATATGGGATTGGCATTTTAACTGAATCTTGAAGGGTACTGGAGACTGTAAAAGCCAAATCTGAGGAAGGGATGAATAGCAGGCATAGGGGATAACATTTTTAAAGGCATGAAGATAGAAGATGGAATGTTGGAAATGGGATATAGCAAACAAGCTGCCTTGTTAGAGTAGAATGGATGGCATTGGATAATGTGCGTTAAGGAAGCATATGAACAGACTGTGAAGGGTTTTAGATGTCAAAGAGGAGTATGCATTTTATTCAGAGTAAGCTGAAAACCAGTATAGTTTCTTGAGCATGGGATGGGTATAATGAATTTGTACATTAGAAATAGCAATTTGACCATTTTTTTTCTTTTCTTTTTCCCCCCAGGATGTATTGGAAAAGGAGAAAACTAGAATCTCTGAGACAAACTGAGCAATGGTCCTGATGAGAAATGAAAGCCAATAAATGGAGAGATGAGGATGAATGTGAGATATTCTGTGGAGGTAGAGACAATAAGACTTAACAACTAATTAGATGTGGATAGAAATCAAAGGTTATAGTTATGAAAAGAGGAAAATTCTATGCCCTCAGAGAAAATGAGAAGGGTTTAGGAAGAAATAAAATATATTCTATTTTGAAAATGTTTACTTTAAGGCAGAGTCAGAGATTTAGAGCTGGAAAGGACCTCAGAGGTCAAATATTTCAAACTTCCTCATTTTGGGAAGAGGAAATGGAGCCCCAGGGAAGTGACATGAGACATTCAAGATTAGAGAGGTGACATGTATGAGAGGCAACATTTGAATCCAAGTCCTTTGATTCTCACAAATGCTGTGCTACTTAGGCACATCCAATTGGAAACACCCAATTGTTGAGGCTGAAGAGGGGAGAGGTGCCTATGTATATATGGGTCTTCTATACAGAAATAATTGGTGCAACCATGAGATTTACTGAAATCTCCAAGAGAGAGATTGAGAAAAGGCTTCAGAAAAGAGTCCTGGGGGTTTCTCATTCACAGACATGGACCTATACTAAAGCTGCCAAGACAGTTTGTACCATGGTTATCTCTTGCCTAGATTATTTCTATAAGATAAGAACTAGTCATCTTACCTTCAATCTATCCCTTCTATAATTCAATTCCCATACTGTCACCCAGCTCATCTCCCTAATATACCATTTCAATCACTTAGCTATTTTGAAAAACTTTTCAGTAGCTCCCAAATACCTATTGAATAGATTTTTTTTGGTAAAATGAAAGACTCTCTTAGGCCCATGCTATATGCTCCATATAACTTTTCAGTCTGTTTTTTCACTCTAGGCCATTTTGTATATTCTAAATTGATGACAAATTTTACTACCCTCTATCCAATATTTTTATTTTTTCCTTTCTCCCATGTCTGGATCCAATGCCACCAGTATCTATCTGGATCAATTCATGTGCTGTTACCATTAGGAAGTCTTTCCCTGTGCCATTACATGGAAATTATTTACCAGACAGCTCCAATGTCCTTGTAGTACTTTCTCTGTACTTCTCCTTTGCATTCATCTTGCTCTGTCTTGTGCAATCATTATTTTTTTAACTTATCTGTATTCACACAATACAAAGAAAATAGGAAACAAATTCCCAGCACATTCAGTACGACTTTTTTAAGGTAAATTTATTTCAGGGCATGGACAAAAGCTACACAGGATAGGCAGGCATAAAGTGGTTATTTTCTGTATCAGTGAAGTTAATTCCTATATGGATGAGATAACAAATCCATTGAGAAATGGGTTAGCATTAGGCTGTAAATTGCTTGATAGAGTCAGTGTCATGTATACAATATGGTACATAATTCATAATATTTATTGTGTTGAAGAGAATGGAACTTAATACTTAAAGTCATAGAATCTGGATTTGAATCCCAGGCCTGCCTATATGACTGGTGAAATCTATATATCTGGGCCATATTTCACTCATTTACAGAATGACTATGTTATATTAGACCAGTTCAAAGGTCATTTCAAAATTTAAATCCTATAATCGTATAACCTAACATTAGTTTTATTAAGAATAGATCAGGTAAACTAACTTCATTTACTATTTTTATTTTTGGGCAGGGTTATTTTTTTTAATGATGGTCAACAGAAAAGTGAGCTAATAAAATGGCAGAAGCAGGATGTGCACCTATGTTTTCTGCCTCAAATCCAGCGTTCTTTTCCCTATACCATTAAATTTTAACAAGGCATTTGATTAAAAAGTTCGTGTGATATGCCCACAATAAAGTGGAGTAATGTGAATGACAATATAGTACATGGGTTTGGAAGTGGCTGACTACCTCGAACTTAAGAGTGTTGATTAATGGACCAAGGACAGTCCTATAGGGGATGAGGATCTCTAATGGAATATCAGAAGGCTCTGTCCTTCATACTGTTCTATTTATGAATTTCATCTTTAATTGAATGGAGGCATAGAAAATAGCTTTAAAAATTTTATAGACATTGAATTTGTGAGAGTGAAAGATAACAGAATCATGATTCAAAAAGATCTTAATAAGAAAAGAGTTTGATGTTAACTAAGTTCAATTTAATATATATTGATAAACAAATAAATAAATAAAAACTGAATTTGCTTTCCAGAAAAGTCAATTTCTCAACTACAAGATGGAGAAGCTTTGACTAGAGAGGCTTATGAAAAACAAACCAACAAACAACCCCCTATTTCTACCTCCCCCCAAAAGCACCTATGTATTTAAGTGGACTCACAGTCTTCATATGGATTAGCAATTTTATACACACATACATACACATATATAGTATGCATATGGTAGACATAATACAGTATGTGTGTATATGTAGGCATACATACACATATATATGATATAGTAGCTAAAATATATTGATATAGTTGCTGAAAAAGTAAATAAACATACACAACTTCCTGTAGCAAGGCAGGTTACAATCTCCTTTGTCACTTACAATCTTAGTGAGTTTACTACAGCTCTGAGAAGATGAATAAATTGCCCAGGCTCACAGAACCAACTTTTCATAGAGTACTTGATACTCAGTTTTACATCATCCAAGGTTGGGATGATATACTATGTCATGTCACATCACTGTGTATTTGTGCATGTGGGTATGCATGCAAGCACACACACACACACACACATTTTATGTATATCTGCATAAATTAAAATTGACATGTGAGATATATATGTATATTTTATATACACATATGTACACACATGTATATATATATATACATACACATATAGCTACATATCTATCAATATCTATCTATCTATATCTATATCTATATCTATATCTATATCTATATCTATATAGCTTATTTATGAACCTGTTGCCTTCCTAGAATAGGCTCCCTTTAAAACAAGTATTATCACATTTTTTGGCTTTAGATTTCAAGGCCCTAAAAGGGGTTGGGAACCTGCAGCCTTAAGGCCACATGTGGTCTGCTGCGTCCGTGGGTACAGCCTTTTGACTGAGTCTAAGTTTTACAGAACAAATCTTTTTATTGAGGGCATTTGTTCTGTGAAGTTTGGATTCAGTCAAAGGACCATACTTGAGGACCTAGAGGGCCACATGTGGCCTTGAGGCTGCAGGTTCCCCACCCTGGGTAGCACATAGCAGGAACTTCATAAACATTGTTGATAGATTGATATATGATATAATGAGTTAAAGCAGTAGCATCTAATTGGGGATGTTGTCAGTCACATTCATGCTTTGAATGAAGTTTGAACTAGATGTCATCTGCAGTCCAGCCCAACTCTGTATTTCTATGATCCTTTTTTTATATAAAACTCTAATTTTAGATGGGCATTGTGTGCCTCACATCAACCCTTAGTTTCAGTCCCTAACGATGGATTTTGATAATTAGCTTCTTTTACAGGGTCCTGTTAAAAAGCCTAAACATGTGTTAGTCTGAGACCCAACACCTTCATAGAACAGGTATTCCATCAAATTGCTAAAGTTTAGTGGTTTTCACATATTGTGGATATCAAATACCTTCTCTTTTATCAATATGTAGGACTGGCAAATCAACTAAGATTCCCTCAGATGAAAACGTGCAAAACTACAAACATGAGCCCAAGTAATGAGCTTGTTAGCACTTGTTCTTTGTTTATACACTTTATCCCAAGTTTCTCTTTAGGGAGATCTTCATTAACTAGACAAGAGAAACTTTTCCTTGTTTCTTATTTTCAGGGCTTAGACCATGCAGTTTGTTTGACTGAACAAGGTTACACAATGGAGGATAAAATCACTTGCGAATAACATGAAATGAATAAAACAATTCAATAAGTCAGTGGGCAAAATCAAATATAAGATTTATGTCATAGGTTACGCTTATCATAGACAATAACCCCTATCCCAGCCAAACGCACTACCAACTTATTGGACATTTTAAAGCCATTTATAGAATTAGTTACGGCCTGCACTCAAGTTTTGTGGGACACTCACACATTCAAAACACTCAGGAGGAATGACCACAGAAAGTTTAGATTCAGGAACAATGAGGACACCAAGAAGGAAACCATGGAAAACTAAAGAAACAAACTTCATTAAAGAAATAGGAAAAAAAAAGATAAATGGGGAGGAAGGTTGGGAACTCATACTTTTAACAGCAAAGGGGATCACAAGTGAAAATCTCTGTAAAGAGATTTACATCTATTAGGGAGAAGCTTCCATCATTATAACCTGAATCTGGGTAAAGGTTTCACTGAGTCAGCTAAGGAAGATTCTGACATACAAATCTGAGCTCTTTGTCTTGACCTGGCCAACAGTGCATTTCTTGATCATGATCCAGTATGTTAGGTAAAATAAGGGATTTCTGCTAGGTAGATTCAGGCAATGGTCACTACATTTCAGCAAGTGAAAAATATCCCTTCTTCTGTTTGACCTCTTTTTTTCCATAGACCTTTCCATATTTACCATGTCTCCTACAAAAGGTAAATCACCAATATTCCTACCTAGGGGAAGGCAATTTCTGTTGTTTTTTTTTTGTTTTGTTTTGTTTTGTTTCCTTTTTTTGTTTAGAAAACCTGAGACCTGGAGAGGGGCGGAGTCAAGATGGCAGCTGGTAAGCAGGGAATAGCATGAGCTCTGTACGAGTCCCTCCAAAAACCTATAAAAAATGGCTCTGAACCAATTCTAGAATGGCAGAACCCACAAAACAGCAGAAGGAAGCAGGGCTCCAGCCCAGGACAGCCTGGATGGTCTCTGGGTGAAGCCTATCCCACACGGAGCTGGGAGCTGGGAACGGAGTGGAGCAGAGCCCAGCCTGAGTGGCCTGGACCAACAAGACCAGCAAACGGACAGAGCATGCCCTAGCGCCCTGAATCAGTGAGCTGCAGCAGTTACAAGACTTCTCAACCCACAAACACCAAAGACTGCGGAGAAGGTTAGTGGGAAAAGCTGCTGAAGTGGAAGGAGTTCGCAGTTCGGCTTCCAGCCCCGGGGGCAGCTGAGGTGGGGTAGCTACACTGTTGCTGCTTCCGGCTCCAGGCCCACCTGGTGGGAGGAATTAAGTGGCAGATCAGAGCAGGGGTGCACAACCTGCTGAAGATCTAAACCCAGTTCGGGTTGGGGGTTCTTGGGGAAGGAGCAGTGCTGGTGTGACAGAGCTGGCACCTCCCCACCAAACGTGGAACATAGAACTCTGTAGTCTACAAGCAGTCATACACCACTGAAAAACTCAAAGATCAAGTTAGTTGGCTGGGAATATGGCCAGGCAGTGAAAACACACTGAGATTCAGTCTCAGAGTTTGGAATCTTACTTTGCTGACAAAGAAGACCAAAACATACAGACAGAAGAAATTAACAAAGTCAAAGGGCCTACAACAGAAACCTCCAAGAAAAACATGAACTGGTCCCAGGCCATGGAAGAGCTCAAAAAGGATTTGGAAAAGCAAGTTAGAGAAGTAGAGGAAAAATTGGGAAGAGAAATGAGAAGCGTGTGAGAAAACCATGAAAAACAAGTCAATGACTTGCTAAAGGAGACCCAAAAAAATACTGAAATATACACTGAAGAAAATAACACCTTAAAAAACAGACTAACTCAAATGGCAAGTTGGCCCAAAAAGCCAATGAGGAGAAGAATGCCTTGAAAGGCAGAATTAGCCAAATGGAAAAGGAGGTCCAAAAGACCACTGAAGAAAATACTACTTTAAAAATGAGATTGGAGCAAGTGGAAGCTAGTGACTTGATGAGAAATCAAGATATTATAAAACAGAACCAAAGGAATGAAAAAATGGAAGACAATGTGAAATATCTCATCGGAAACACCACTGACCTGGAAAATAGATCCAGGAGAGATAATTTAAAAATTATTGGACTACCTGAAAGCCATGATCAAAAAAAGAGCCTAGATATCATCTTTCAAGAAATTATCAAGGAGAACTGCCCTGATATTCTAGAGCCACAGGGCAAAATAGAAATTGAAAGAATCCATCGATCGCCTCCTCAAATAGATCCCAAAAAGAAATCTCCCAGGAATATTGTTGCCAAATTCCAGAGCTCCCAGATCAAGGAGAAAATACTGCAAGCAGCCAGAAAGAAACAATTTGAGTATTGTGGAAACCCCATTAGAATAACCCAAGATCTGGCAGCCCCTACATTAAGAGATCGACGGGCTTGAAATACGATATTCCGGAGGTCACTGGAGCTAGGATTAAAACCTAGAATCACCTACCCAGCAAAACTGAGTATCATGCTCCAAGGCAAAATATGGATTTTCAATAAAATAGAGGACTTTCAAGCTTTCTCAGTGAAAAGACCAGAACTGAATAGAAAATTTGACTTTCAAACATAAGAATCAAGAGAAGCATGAAAAGGTAATCAAGAAAAAGAACAAGAAAAAGAAATTGCAAGGAACTTACTAAAGGTGAACTGTTTTGTTGACATTCCTACATGGAAAGATGACAAGTATGATTCATGAGACCTCAGTACTAGGGTAGCTGAAGGGAATATGCATACATATAGGTTTATGTATATATGTGGGTAAATGTGTATGTATGTATATATCTATGTGTGTGTATATATATATACATATATATATATATACAGAGAGAGAAAGAGAGAGAAAGAGAGAGCGGACACAGGGTGAGTTGAAGATGAAGGGAAGATATCTAAAAGAAATAAAATCAAATTAAGGGATGAGAGAGCAACATACTGAGAGAGGGAGATAGGGAGAGATAGAATGGGGTGGATTATCTCACATAAAGGAGGCAAGAGCAAGCAGTTCTGTGGGAGGAGGGGAGAGGGCGGATGAATGGGGAATCAGTGAACATTGCTCTCATCAGATTTGGCCTAAGAAGGGAATACCATACATACCCAATTGGGAATCTTACCCCACAGGAAAGAAGAGGGAAGAAGATAAATATAAATGGGGGGATGATGGAGGGGAGGGCTGATGGGGTGGAGGTAGTCAAAAACAAACGCTTTTGAAAGGGGACAGGGTCAAGGGAGAAAATTCAGTAAAGGGGAATGGGTTGGGAAGGAGCAAAAAATATTTAGTCTTTCAGAACATGAGTATTGTGGAAGGGTTGTACATAATGATACACATGTGGCCTATGTTGAATTGCTTGACTTCTTAGGGAGGGTGGGTGGGAAGGGAAGAGGGGAGAGAATTTAGAACTCAAAGTTTTAAAAACAGATGTTCAAAAACAACAAAAATGTTTTTGCATGCAACTAGAAAATAAGATACACAGACAATGGGGTGTAGAAATTTATCTTGCCCTACAAGAAAGGAAGGGAAAAGGGGATGGGAGGGGAGTGGGGTGACAGAGGGGAGCGCTGACTGGGGAACAGGGCAACCAGAATATACACCATCTTGGAGTGGATGGGAGGGTAGAAATGGGGAGAAAATTTGTAATTCAAACTCTTGTGAAAATCAATGCTGAAAACTAAATATGTTAAATAAATTTAAAAAAAAAATTTAAAAAAAAAGAAAACCTGAGATCTGATGTTATATAAACAACAGAAGAAATGACATGGCCAATTTTCTCCTTGAGTGACTGTAGTTAGTAAAAGATGAGAGGCTTCCACTCAGAAAGGACTTCTGTAACCCCATTTTGAATGTGCTGCTTTTTCACCCTGATCATGGAGTCCTGGTGATTGCTCTTCTTCATAGGATGCCAGCTGGATATCTTATTCAGCTTAGCATTTTCTCTTTCAGTCTGTTCCTCTTGATTCTTTTACCAATACCCTAGTCCTATCTGCAGATCATATATGGTGATACTGTCTGCTGAAGGTTTTTCTCCTTCACATGCCATGTACTTACATCTTTCTTTCAATTCTTGGTTCAGAGGTGTTTGAAGCTGCTTAGATAAGTGACCTGTGCAACACCAAACAGTGTTATATCCACCTTCCTCTGGGTAAGTTTGCATCTTCTTTGTATTTTCCGCATGACTATATATGAATACACATGATTTCTCCTCTGTTGGAATGTAAGCTTTTTGAATGCATTGGCTATTTCATTTTTATCATTTTGTATCATTTTTAATAAGTGTTTAATGAATGCACCTTAATTAATTAATTGGATATTCTGCTGTCCAATAAGAGCAAATGCTCAGCACAAATTCCTAAATTTTCTGTTGATATTCTGAGTTATTACATTCTTTGAGTCTTCATCTACTATATGTGAGTCTAACACTGACTTTTTTATCATCTAAACCCGAGTATGTAGTAGACTTGACAAAATACTCAATTCTTTCTTTCTGTCCATCTCCCCCACTCCATAGGATTGTGAGATCAGTCTTCAATTCCAAAGTATAATTGCGATTGGTTATCCAATCAATATATTTTAAAATTATCTATGATGTGCCTAGCATCATAGTTAATACATAGTAAGTACTTGGTAAATATCTTTGGACTAACTCAGAGGAAGTAGATTTATGTGTAATAATATATATTTTTAAAGAACAAAAGAAAGGGGAAAAATAGAGTTTTAATGAAACATTTAAAAATACACTGAAAGGAGTCTCAAAATTATATACAGACTAACAAGGCAGTTTGGGTACTACTATCTTAAATTTAATATACACTTTAAAAAACTGGGTCACAAATCCACTTTATATATGTATTGGCGATCACGATGGCCTCTTAGCACTTATTCAACCAAGTGCCCTAGTTTGGCCTTTGTTTCCTTCATTAAATTAGGAGTCTTTGATCACTTCCTTGCCTCAAGGGAAAGTCTATTTTACATGGGTTTGAGTGACATGTTTGTGACATCAAAAGCTTTTAGACCACATGGGTTTAAGTTGCATTTTTGTGACGATTTTAGGTCAGGTGGGTGAGTCAAATGTGTGACTCACCTTTGATCCTGAACAAGATATATAAAACCAGAGTCTGGCTTTCTTTTTTCAGAGCTCTCAGCTACAGCAGGAGTGATGCATGACTCTGGGCCAGCTGTCATCGAGCTCCTGGCTGAGCTCAGATGTTGGTAACTATGAATTGTATTTGGTCTGTTTACAAATGTATGTTTGTAATTTGTTTGTATTTGCTCTGAACTTCAGGGTGCTGGCTTTTCCCCCTGAACTAAGTGAATGATATTTGTATGCTGGATTAAATTGAGATCACTAACCCCTTAACGTTGCTTTCCTTAGTAAAGCAGATCAAAAGGACCTGGGCTTGCAGTGTCCTTGTTTCTGGGCTTGTGTTGGTTTTTCACCCCCCACAGCAGCTGCTAGCTGGATTGTTGAAACAAAATACAAAAATCATTTCTCTTCTTTGTATATTGAAATCTTTACACTTGATAATATCTGTATAAAACAGGCAGAGCAGATTGCAGGTACCCCATTTCCCATAAAAGGTCCCCAGCTCTAGGATCACATTTTGTTTCAATCCTGGGAGGTGTCTGGCCTTTGAAAAGGGGCAAGGTACAAGGTTTTCTCAATCTGTCTGGCTAAGTTTGGCTTTGCATCAGAACCTTGGGGAGAAAAATCTATAAAATAAAGTTTCGGAATGTCTTACTTCTAGGAAATCACTTAAAAAAAAGTCTGTTGTTAAATGATACTTAATGTAAAAAGGATCACCTATAGGAAAACTATTTCTTCTAGCACAAAAATAAATGCTTGAACTCAAAATCTTACATGTTCATTAATATATATATTTTAAAACATTAACAAAAATCTGCCATTGTTATTATGTATTATGTATACTTAAAACGTAAAAAAGTTTTAGAATTTGTAATTATGCAACAAGTTAGACATACCCCTGAGAAGATTGCATTTGTCACCTTTTGCTCACTGAATTACCATGTTGCTTGATTAATTTCATATTACTTCACAGAAAAGCAAGGAATTTCATCCTTCAATCTGTAAGATTGTTCAATCAAACAAACTACACTGTCTAGACCACTTGAATAAGAAAGAAATAAAAGTTTCTGTGACCTATTTAATGAAGATCTCCCTAAAGAGAAACTTGGGATTAAGTATATAAACAGAGAACAAGTTCTAAGAAGCTCATTAATCAGCCTAATATTTAAACTTCTATTATGATATATAGTTTTCAGCATTTTTTTTCATCTGATGGCCCCTTGGTTAACTTGAGACAACAGAAACCAAGCAGCAGAAAAGACAACTAGGGACCTGAGGCCTATGGTGGGATAGGTCCAGGCAAGCAGGTTGTGCCTTCAATGATGCCACCCATTCTTTTTTTTTTAATTCCATACTTTATTATTTAATTTTTTTTAGTTTTCAGCATTGATTCACACAAGATTTTGAGTTACAAATTTTCTCCCCATTTCTACCCTCCCCCTACTCCAACATGACATATATTCTGATTGTCCTGTTCTCTAGTCAGTCCTCCCTTCTATCACCCCCTCCCCCTCTCCCCATCCCTTTTCCCCTTACTTTCTTGTAGCACAAGATAGATTTCTGTGCCCCATTGCCTGTATGTCTTATTTCCTAGTTATATGTAAAACAACTCTTTTTTTGAGCATCTGCTTTTAAAACTTTGAGTTCTGAATTCTCCCCCCTCTTCTCTCCCCACTCACTCTCCCTAAGAAGGCAAGCAATTCAACATAGGCCACACATGTATCATTATGCAAAACACTCCCATAAATAGTCATATTGTGAAAGACTAACTATATTTCCCTCCATCCTATCCTGTCCCACTTTGTTCAATTTTCTCCCTTGACCCTGTCACTTTTCAAAAGTTTTTGCTTTTGATTATTTCTTCCCCCTATCTGCCCTCCCTTCTATCATCCCCCCTTTCTCATCCCCTTTCTGCTACTTTCATGTGGGGTAAGATACCCAATTGTGTGTGTAAGCTATGTATGTTATTCCCTCCTCAGGTCAAATCTGATGAGAGCAAGATTCACTCATTCCCCCTCACATGCCCCCTCTTCCTTTCCTACAGAACTGGTTTTTCTTTCCACTTTTATGTGAGATAATTTGCCCCATTCTATCTATCCCTTTCTTCCTCTCTCAATATGTTCTTCTCTCATCCCTTAATTTAATTTTATTTTTTTTAGATGTCATCCTTCATATTCAATTCACCCTGTGTCCTTGGTCTATATATATGTATATTCCCTTCAACTACCGTAATACTGAGAAATGTCTTTGGAATTACACACATCATCTTTCCATGTAGGAATGTAAACACAACAGTTTCACTTTACTAAGTCCCATATGAATTCTCTTTCTTGTTTACCTTTTCATGCTTCTCTTCATTCTCGTGTTTGAAAGTCAAATTTTCTATTCAGCTCTGTTTTTTTCACTGAGAAAGCATGAAAATCCTCTATTTTATTGAAAGTCTATATTTTGCCTTGGAGCATGATACTCAGTTTTGCTGAGTAGGTGATTCTTGGTTTTAATCTTAACTCCTTTGACCTCTGGATTATCATATTCCAAGCCTTTTGATCTTTTAATGTGAAAGCTGCTAGATCTTGTATTATCCTGATTGTGTTTCCACAATACTCAAATTGTTTCTTTCTGGCTGCTCGCAGTAATTTCTCCTTGACCTGGGAGCTCTGGAATTTGGCAACAATATTCCTAGTAGTTTTCTTTTTGGGATCTATTTGAGGAGGTGATCTGTGGATTCTTTCAATTTCTATTTTACCCTCTGGCTCTAGAATATCAGGGCAATTATCCTTGATAATTTCTTGAAAGATGGTGTCTAGGCTCTTTTTTGATCATGGTTTTCAGGTAGTCCAATAATTTTTACATTATCTCTCCTAGATCTATTTTCCAGGTCAGTGGTTTTTACAATGAGATATTTCACATTGTCTTCCATTTTTTCATTCCTTTCATTCTGTTTTTTAATATCTTGATTTTTCATAAAGTCACTAGCTTCCACTTGCTCCAATGTAATTTTTAAGGTAGTATTTTCTTCAGTTGTCTTTTTGACCTCCCTTTCCATTTGGCTAATGCTGCTTTTCAATGCTTTTCAATGAGGTTCTTCTCCTCCCTGGCTTTTTGGAGCTCTTTTACCACTTAATTATTCTATTTTTAGGTGATATTTTCTTCAGCTTTTTTTGTGTTTCTTTCAGCAGGTCATTGACTTGTTTTTCATGATTTACTTGCATTACTCTTATTACTCTTACCATTTTTTCCTTTACTTTTCTTACTTGCTTTTCCAAATCGTTTTTGAGCTCTTCCATAGCCTGAGACCAATTCGTATTTTTCTTGGAGGCTTTTCATGTAGTCTCTTTGACTTTGTTGATTTCTTCTGGCCGTATGTTTTGATCTTCTTTGTCACCAAAAAATGATCCCAAAGTCTGAGTCTGAATCTGAGTCTATGTTCACTGCCTGGCCATGTTCCCAGCCAGTTATTTGATCCTTGAGCCTTTTTTCAGCATAATACTGCTTGTAGAATACTTTGTCCCAAGCTTTAGGGGTTGTGCTGCTGTTTTCAGAGTTACTTCTACACAGAAACTCTGCCACACCAGCGCTCCTCCTCTCCCAAGAACTGCCAACCCTGACCATGACCCAGATGCAAGCAGGCTCTGCACTACCACTCTGATCTGCCACTTAATTCCTCCTACCAGGTGGGCCTGGGACCGGAAGCAACTTCAGCTATAGTTCCATAGCTGCACCACCTCGCTGCCTCCTGGGTGGTGGCCAAACCATGACCTCCTTTCACTCTGTTCCTGCACTTGTTTTCCCACTAACCTTCTGTGTTGTTTTTTGTGTTTGTGGGTTGAGAAGTCTGGTAACTGCCACAGCTCACTGATTCTGGGCACTAGGGCCCGTTCCTCCCAGCTCCCATTCTGGTTGGTCCAGGCACAGCCCATGCTGGGCTCTGTTGTGCTCCACTCCCAGCTCTCTGCAATAGACCTTATACAGTGACCATCCAGGCTGTTCTGGGCTGGAGCCATGCTTCCTTCTCCTATTTCATGGGTTCTGCGGTTCTAGAATTTGTTCAGAGCCATTTTTTAATCAGCGTTTGGAGGGTCCTGGGGGAGAGCTTTAGGCCAGTCCCTGCTTTCCAGCTGCCATCTTGGCTCGCCCCCCTATGCTATCCATTCTTAAGGGAATAAGGGGAGTTGGAGGAAATGAAAGAGATCTCTTCTCCTCTCTCCCAAAAGTCTGTGGGAAAGATGTGGAGAACCCTGGAATACTGGGCAAATAGTCATTAAGACAACACAAATACACCGAGTTATCTGTTTTAGAGACTAATGAGTAGGCAGCTTGTCCTGGCTCCTTTAAACAAAAACACCTATTAGAGAGAAAGTATGCATGTCCCAGTCTCAAATCTAGCTACACATACTTTATAAAATAGTTCCCACAGTCCCATCCCTAAGCATGCTTCAAGGAGTATGCACCAATCCAACCCTCTAATACATTTGTTAGGCTCATAATTAAAAAAAAATCAAATGAAATAAAATAAAAGTATAAATTCCTGTGATAGAATCTCTAATGACATCTTAATTACCAGAGAGACCTAATACTGTTTCACAGAATGTTGATATTCATTATTTTTCTATGTAATTAGTTACTATGATATAAGAGAATAGTTTAGGTGGATGGATTTCAGGGATATTATTATTTCAGGATAAGGAATACTTCCCAATGCTATTTATTTAGGTTTTTTTTTTCCCATGTAGAAATATTATGTTTTTAATTGTTTTCCAATAATTCTATATATGCATAATAGCTAATACATCTTATAGAGAATCGCTAAGTAGAGCACGGGGCTCCTGCCTTGTGTAGTAAACAGGGCTGGTTATATCTATATACGTACATGAACATACATGTACACATATATGCATGTGCATGTGTTTTGTGCACACAAAGCACTAATATAAAATAGGTGAAAAAAACTGTGCAGATGATAAATATGACATTCAAAGAAATGAAATTATATCCCCAAGCTCACACAGCTGGTATGACAGAACCAGGAATTGAATCTAGTTATTCTAGGCAGTACAATGGATAGGACACTGGACTGCGATTCAGTAATACCTTATTTAAATCCTACATTAGTCACTTGCAAGCTGGGAGACTTTGGATCAGTCACTTTACCTTTCTCAGGCTCAGCTCCCCCAACTTTAAAATGGAGATAATAATAATTCATACCTTGTAGAGTCATTTTATCAAGTTTTATAACATATGTAAACTACTTTGCAAACAAATCACCATACAATGTGGTTTTTATCAAGTATTATCCATTATGCCACAACACCTTTATGTTCTTGAATGGATTTTGCTCTGTGATGAGGAGGGAGTTTCCACATCGTGAGTTTATCAGGCTAAACAAATCATAGTTCATAACCCCAGACAGATGATGTCATATTCATTGTACTTTTGTATATGTATATATGTATTATCTCCCTGCTAGATTATGAGCTTCATGGAGGCAGGGGTTTTGGCTTAATTTTCTTTGTTCCTTCCCCACTGTTTAGGACTGAGCTTTGCATGTAATAAGTACTTAGTAAATGAACACTGAATAAATGAATTAATGAGGGAGGGAGGGAGTGATGAACATATGTGGCATACAGATTACTGTAGCCAGACTTTGGTGACATTTAACCCTACTTCAATTTTAAAATACATTAATTTTCCTTCTGCATGAAAAATTAAAGGTCAATAGTGTTGCATACATTTCAAAAGAGAAAGCCTTGGCCTTTTAGAACAACTTACTGTCAAATGAATAATTTTTTAACATTCTCCTGAAGGCAGGGAATGAAGTTTGGTACACTGGCCATACTTTTGATTTGCTTGGTTGACCTAGATAAGTCCATATACCTCTAAGGTTTATTGGTCTAGGTAATTTTTAATGTGTCCTAAAAGTACTTTTTTCATCATCGTGAAAAATGCCCTGTTAATTTCCTAAAAGGCATGAAGAAAACTGTCTACTAATTGCCCATGAAATTTACAAACAAATCCACAATCTGCTAGAGAATTTCTATAGAGGAACTAAGTGGGATATTTTGTGCCAAATTAAGTGAGAGGAAAATGCAAACTGGGTTAAAAATAGGTTGAAAAATATTGCTCTCAATTTCATTTTTAAGATAGTAAGCATGGCCTCCACCCTGTAAGTTGGCTCTCCCTTCCATTATCTGTTATATTTCTATAGTGAGTGTACATTCATCTTTGTAAGTGATCATGACGAAATATAAATTATCTCATCCCATTTAGTGCTATGCCCTTGCAAAGAGGAGAGCAATACATTAATGAAAACAGGCCTGGAAGAGTAAATGGACTGGGGTTCCACAGACAGCCACTCTTACAACTTCTCTCCATTCTGATGAGTGGTTGGTGTGAATCATTTGGAGAGGGTGGTAAGGTGGATAAAGAGTTCACAAATCAAAAAAAAAGTGCCAAGGCACTATATAAAGTTTATGAAAAAAAGGTGAAGAATGGATTTAATCCATTCCCAAACTGTGCACGATAGTTCTTACTTTGCCACTGATAAGTTGCAGTTGTCAGCAAATGACAGAGAAGTATCTTTATAATGGTGACATGTCAATTACCAGGAAAAAGATAATGTTTCCCATTTTTGTAAGTTAAGAATAAATTATGAGGAGGTATCAACTTTCCTTCTTGTTCAGTGGAGACAAAAAATTGTTAATATTAATGATGGGGGAGGGAAAAAGGTTTAAATGATACCCTTTATACACAAGAATTCAAGGGTGACATTCCCTGCTTCTGTCTCCTTCTCTACTTACAAGGCATCATGCCAATCCAAACTGTAGTCACCTTATGCGGACTATTTCAACACACCCAACTGGCCTTCCTGCCTCCATTCCTACACCTATCAAATTCATTTCCAAGATAGGGAAAACAAAACAAAACCTGCATCCTGAAACACCGAGTGAATAGTTAACTGGCCTTGGAGTCAAAAAGACTTGACATCATACATACTAGGTATGTGACCACAGACAAATCAATAAACCTCTCAAAGGTCTCTTTAAGACTATGTTTCAAAAATATTTTTGTACATTTTGGTAGGGAAAGTTTTCACAACATACACATACATACATGTATTATAAACACAGATCTGACCATGTAACTCTGTGTTACTTTCCTGTTTAAAAATATTAGGATCATGAATTTAAATGACCTTTAAATTCCAACTCCCTCATTTTACATATGGGGAAACTAAAGCCCTGAAAACAAATTAGGAAATAAAAATCTTCTGCAAGGTGACACATGATTAACTCTCAGGTCCTCAGGACAAATTCAGTCTTTTTTTACCATACAATGTTTTCTTATTTTTAGTCACTCTCTAGTGTCTTGAATACCTTAGTTTGGCATTAAAATCATAATTTATCTTTAGACTTATTTCAAGACAAGCTTCACACAACTTCTGTTCATACATTCTATATTGCAGTCAGCCGGGCTTATTTGCTTTTCTCTAGACTAGAAATTCTTTGTCCCACCCTCATACCTTTAACCAAGTTGATGGTCCTCTGTAGAAAGCAATTGATCGCCACCCCTAAGAAACTGTCTTCAATAGTCACCCCATATGCTCTCTCTTCTGGGAAACTTTCTAGATTCCCCCTATTTATTCATTTTTCCTTCTTCCTCAAATTATCTTTTATTTACCTTTCAGTTTACATGTTATATCCCCCAAATGAAATGTAATTTCCTTAAGTGAATGTTTTCCATTTTTGATCTAGTATCATAAGCATCCACCTCTGTTGTGTGCAGAGTAGGTGCTTAATAGAAATTGGCTGAATGTTCAGATGTGACCAAAATGTTGCTTTGTTTTATTTAACTGTACTTTGTTACTGGGGGATTGGGGAACAGTAATGTATTTGTAAAATGATCAAAAATTTCTCCAAAAAAATCACACAAGGCAAAATTTAAAATTTAATCTGCATTATTAATATTTTATCCATTAATATGAGTCTAGACAATCAACTCAACAATAAATCAAGCCTTGATTTGTAGCTCTTTATGGTTTCTGAGGTATAAATACTCACATTGTAATTTTAACACAGCTTTCAGAAGCCAGTTCAAGCTGCCTCTGCTTTGGGGGATAAGTGAAATCATTAGGATGTGACAATGGAATTTTAAAAATTATTAATAAAACATTCCCTTAGATAGATGATAGATAAAATGTGTGCTGAATCATACTGAACTGAACTTAATTAAACTGACTGCTTACCCACTATAAGTAGGAAATACTCACTTTCTCACACATTCTACACCCCAGATTGAATGGGCCATTTGATTTTTTTTCTTACATTCATGATTTAAACTCCTGCCTCCTTCCTTTTGAACACTGTCATCCTAGCCAAGAATGTTCTCTCTCAACATCTCTCTCATCATCATCTTTTAGAAGAGCTAGCTCTTCTTACGCATTGGCTACATGACCCTCAAAAATTCAATCATCTTCTAGATAGCTCTAGAAGCTGTATTGATACAGGAAGTCTCTCACCTAAGAGTTTCCTATATTAATTTAATTCCAGGGACAGCACCTGTGCCTTTCTGTCCACAAAGTTTATATTTTTCACACTTAACTGCCTACTTTTTGTATCCACCAAGCTAAATATAAACTTGAGTTTAAAGTCTATTAGGATTTTGTATAAACGGTACAGACCACAGTGCCTGGATGTTAACAACTCCCCAATAAGTTGCCATTTTGTATATGTCATGTGTGTTTTGTATATATCTATATAGGTACATATTGTCTCCTTTCTTTGATCACAAGGAATTGTACTTTTGTCTTTATGTTAGCAAGTCACATGATACATACACAGAGCTAGACCGTCTGCTTCTAGCCTATGCTAAAATAGAACAATACTTTTATTGACCACTGAGCTGGGAAGACTAAGGACTTGGTGTTTGGGGTTTTTTTTTGTTTGTTTTTGGGTTTTTTAAGGACTGATTCATCCTTGTTTGCTCTATTTTCATCCCAGAAGACTGTGTCAAAACTATTTGAGATCTTCTTAGAAGGGATGGGAAAAGTAGATGCTATACCACAGCAAAGGAAGCTGCACGATGACTGCTTCCATAGTATAGCTAGGACAGGTACTCAGTTAAGGGATCTGAACCCAGACTTTGGGCCTCTTAGTGTCCTCCCTCTCCTCTCCTCTCGCTCTAGCTCTCTCTTTCTCTCTCTCTCTCTCTCTCTCTCTCTCTCTCTCTCTCTCTCTCTCTCTCTCCTTTCCTTGGTATAAGTGACTAAATTGGTTTTCTTTCAGTATTAGAGCAAAATTTGTGAGTTCAAGCACTTAAAGAATCTGGGTCTTTTTCCCTCCACTGATTAATGGCAGTGAAGGTGCTCCATAAGAAAAAAATTCCACAGGTGGATGTGGTGGTCATGAAGATCAATCCCATGGCCTAGCTTGCTAGAAGACATGAACACAGAGGGATTTATTTGGACAGTACACAGTCAAGGAGAAATGTGAACTGCTTAGTCAGAAATCCCACAAACTCTTTTAGTATCTAATTGTCTCACCCTCACTGTAATAGCAGGGTATACAAGTTGCAATTTTTTTTTTTGTTAGTGCCCACTTAGCAGTCTTGTGTTTCTTTTTTTTTTCTTCCAAAGGAAATAGCTATCCTGTGATCTGCATTAGATATTGAGTGGCATTTCATCCTCCCCTACCTTTTCAATGAGATACTTTAAGTAGGTTGTCCTCAGATTGGTAAGGGAGGGCTGTAATGACCAAAAGAACACAAAAAAGAAGCCTGATACTTCTTTTATATGGTCAGGCAGCTCCCCTAAGACTGCTTCTTATGACTATATTCCTGCATATAGTGTAAAGCCAATGTAAATGAAAAGATTTTTCCTGCCCATTGAATAGGCTTCAGGTGGCGCCAACAAAGGGAGGTCTGACTAAAGACAGGCCCACACCCTTTCACTAATTAAGTGTGAGGCCCCAGGCTACTTAGCAAACTAGTTTGCTAGTTTGAGAGATGCGTGAAGCCCTCAGGGCTCTAAGGGGAGTTGCAAGACCAGAGCCAATGGTATGTGCCTGAGTTCTAGACAATCAGATGATGTCTAAGGACTATATAAAAAGAGAGAACAGAACTTGGAAACAGCAGAAACTGAGAAACTGGTGACTAGGGGGAGGAGAAACTGAGGACTGAGAACTGAGAGCACAGCTGGACACAATGAAGCTGGAAGAAGCGGAGTGGAGAGCAGCAGGATTCAGAAGCTGAGGGCCAGAGTGTACAGAGCTGAAAGTGATGAACAAAAGAGGGAATTACAGAACTTGGTGTCAATGGAGCTGCAGGAGAGAGAGTGCTGAGCAGGGAGTTAGGATTTGTGAATTATCTTCTTGTAGGAGGGCCCCAGCATTGAGGGGAAACACAAGTATGGTTTGGTTTGCTGCTATAATAATTTGTTATAATCTCCTTGTTACTATAGTGAGGTTGGCTTATTGGTTTGGGAATGTTATTGCTACAATATTGAATTGGGGGCATTGGTCCTTGAGTCTGATCCTTTTGAGTCTAAATAAATGTAATACTTCCTCTGCCTTCTACCTAGAGAATTCATTATATTTTGTGATTCCAAACCAGTCAGGCATCCTCACAGTCTTCTCAGAGGACTTATGAGTTTCCTTAATATACTATTTTTTCAGTCCATATTAAAAAAAATGAAGGTTCTCCAATAGTTGTATCCTACTAACATCATAAGCTACAACTTTTACCTATGTAATTTCATTTTCTCATTGACATCATTGTCTTCATGGTCTTTTATTCTGGTTCTTCTTCAATTCTTATACATTCATTAAACTCACTCACTCATTCATTCATTCATCATTCAAAATGCCTGAATCTATAAAACAAGAATAAGTATAATTGTACTACTTAGCTCCACAGTTGTTTGGGGGTTAAATCATTTAAATAAGTGATCATAGCCCTAGATGTGGAAAGTACAGCAGGGGTCACCTAATGCAGTCTTTTTATTCTACAAATGGGGAAACTAAGGAACAGAGGTTAAGTGACTTTGCCAAGGTCACATGGCTAGTAAATGGCAGAACTAGGGTTTGAACTTAGGTTCTCTTACTCCAAATCCAGCAATTGCCCCAATGCAAATTCTTTTGCAAACTTTAACAAGTGACAAAAGTATATTAGGGGTTATCAATCTTACAAAACTTCCCCAAAGCAATTAAATGAAATCACAGAAAAGCAATTGACTTTTTGTCTCTTTCCACTCTACCACCTATTATCAAAAAGGAAAGATAGGAACACTATTATTTTTTAAGTTTGGTACCCATATCAGAAATTACATTTTGATCTGAGTTCCATGGTGGTTCAGTGTTGTTCTCATTTTTATTTCCTATCTAGATTCAAATAGAAACTCTTCTAAGCAGATTTTTAAAAGATTTTTTTCTTTGGGTCTGGCAGAAAAATAGTAGATATTTAATAAATGCTTGTAGATTGATCAATGGTTACAATGGTTGGCTGATTATATGTTCAGTTATTCCTCAGTCACTGGTCCTATGGCTTGTTTCCTGCTTTTTATAATTACAGATAGCACGATTATGAATGTTTTTTCATAAATAAGTGTTTTCCCCCTAGAACCAAATAAATCCATTCTGCGTAAATATCTACATGCATATTTAATCACAGGGACCAGCCCTGGGTTCTCTCTTCTAAATATAGCCAATCATGAAGACTGGGAATAAGATCACTAAAAGAAAGAAGAAAGAGGTAAAGGAAGATGGTTTATATCTTTTGTATAGGTCATAATACAACATCTGCATGATGCTTTCAAATGCTATCTCTGTTATCCTCCTGGTTTTCTGCCAAGACACAGTTTCTTTTAATCCCACTATCTATCTATCTATCTATCTATCTATCTATCTATCTATCTATCTGCATGTATACATGTATATATGTATATATAACATATACAGAGAGAGAGAGAGAGAGAGAGAGAGAGAGAGAGAGAGAGAGAGAGAAAGCTGGTTGTTTAGTGGATAGTGCAATAGACTTGGAGTTAGGAGAACCTGATTTCTAATCCAGTCTCAGAAGTTTCCTAGCTGCGTGACTTTGCACAAGTCACTTAACCTCTATTTGCCACTGGAGAAGGAAATGGCAAATAACTCCACTATCTTTGCTGAGAAAATCCCATGGACAGTATGGTCCATGGGGTCATGAAGAATTAGACATGACTGAGATGATTAAACAAAAGAAAATACACACACACATACACACATATACATATATACACATACACATAAATATAGATAAATGTGTGTATATAGATGTGTGTTTATGTGTATATATGTATGTATATATGTATATACATACATGAATACATATAAATGTAAATATATGTATACATGCATGTACCTAAGTATGGATGGGAACTCTAACAAGTGGGGTGGTTTTCTCCAAAATCAACTCTTGATTTGAATTTACATTTTCTTTGGCAGTCAGAGTTTCTATTTATGCGTTTCTTAATTTATTTATGCCCTGGCTACTACCCAAAGGATGTACTAATACTTCACAAAATTAGGAAATTGTGTGAACTGGTCTAGTTAAGGATGAAAACAAAAGAGAAATCTTCCAAGAGGTGCATAGGGAGTAGAAATTGCCAAGCTCTTGAGGTGAGTTAATTACTCGTTGTAGGCATTCCACTTTCCTCTAAAGCAATACAGAGAGGAGAACATACATACACAACTACATACATAAACACGTACACATATGCATTTGCATACACATACACATGGTACTCTAAATGTAAGACCTTTAGTACAGTGACATATGGGCAGACATACTACTGTCAGGATTAAATTTTGATGTTGTTATGATAAAATTTGAAGAGAAAAATAATTTGTATCTAAATTAAGAGGTGATCTTAGCAGAAAGGTAATGAACTAAAGTTACAGAATTTATACACACACACAAAATTTAAAATGAAAAATAAATGGAAGGTGGCACACTAGTTCTCTTAGGAGAGACAAAGGAATCGGTAGAGTATGCATTCAAAGGCAACAAGAAACATCTGGAGAAATAGTTCATCTTTATTGCAGTGTTCATGAAAAGCTTTTGCAAAAAGACCACCACGAAAATAAGTATAGTTTCTTGGGCAATATGTTATGAAGGAGATGAAGAGGCATAAAAATGTGTAACAAATTTCATAAAATTTTAGAAATTAACATAAAATTTGATATGCTATGATTTCAATGCAAAATTTGCCTTAGGTGGGAAAGGTAAAAAAAAAATATTTCAGAAAAATTAAAAAAAATATTTAGAAAAATGAGTCATAAAAGAAGCCAAATACAAGTGAACTACATAGAAACTGAAAGCCTAAACAATGAATATTTTATTTGAAAGTGTTTTCAGAAGTTGCTAGATGTGGAAAATTTATGAAACCTGGAATTGGCTTTATTTAGTCTGGGAATGACTAATTACTAAAGTGAGAGTCCTTTATGGATCAGCTGTTTCATCATACCATCCATTATCAGCAGAAACAATTAAAATACTTTAAAGTTTGAAAAACAAAAATAAAAAGTGATGCCTACTGTGAAAATTATTCTAATTTATTAAATGAGTTTTATTAAATTAGCTGCAAAGTGCTCAGCATTGTTTCTGGCACATAGTAGGAACTTAATAAGTGCTTCCTCCATTATACCCAAACTAATGAATTATAATATAAATAAGTTATTTTTCCCACGAAAATATGATATCGAGGAAAGAAAGGACATTTCTATTAATTACAAAAATTGTCAAAAATGTAACCTATCTAAATCACTTGACAAAACACAGAGACAAAATGTCTAATGATTGCATTAATCAACAAACATTTGGCTTTACTTGCCAAGTGGCACATAGTGTTTAATAAATGTTTTATCTCTTGTATCTCATATGTCATCTAAGACACACGAAAGCAAAAAACAATATTAATTTAGCCTATAAATTAATTGTAATAATTTGATATTGTAAAATAATGAGCATTATTATCTAAAAAGAGTAGGCAATAGAATGGAGGAAAATAGTTTAAAGAATATTTGGTCAGAAGTTGAACAATGCTAAGTTATTGAGAAATCATGTAAGAAGGAAAGTGGAAGGTGGACAAGAGGCAAAGATAGAAAAAAATATCTATAGAGATTTTTATAACAAATCCTTTTTACCAATGAACAGTGGAGCCACCATATTTGGATTTTTATATCACAGTTTGAGATGGGCTCATTGTAGAACTGAAAATGTCACTGAAGAGTGTAAAGATGAGACAAGAAGCTAGACTTCAATGGGGATACAGAGAAAAGACCCATATAAGAAGCAGCAAAATTGAGGGAGAATGACAGGTTGAATTCTCAGGGTACCTGAAAGAGGAGCAAACATGAAAAGATTGGAAGAAAAATCTCTGCAATAGCCCAAAGAACATCAATTGCTTCCAACCTATGTGTCAATGAGGATATTAGGAAAAAAAAACCATTTCCCAAAGCAATATTCCACAATAGTTAATGCATTTATCACTATTCAATTGATTGAAAAGTAAAATACTAAGCTTTACTCATTATTTGTTGACTATATTCATAATAATGATTCCATAGAACTAAATACTATTTCCAGGTTTTTCAGCCAACATGCTGTTTCTGAGGCATGTGTTAGAATATCAAATTCCTTGAAGAATAACAAGAGAGATAAGTTTGTTTGATCACCTTTGGATCCTTAATTTCAAATGATGAATAAAAGAGAGAAAAGTACATTCACCAAAGATGTGCATAAGTATCTAAAAGGAAACCCAGCACATAGTCTGAATCAAGGGAACTTCTCTGGGTCTCCCTTTCCTTGTCTATAAAATGAAGTGTATGGACATGATGATCTCTAATGTTTCAGGTGTAAATCTGTGATACTACGATCCTATTTGGCAAATGTGGATAATTAAGGCTCAGAAAGATGAAATGACTTCTCTGAGATTACATAGATAGAAAGTAACAGAGTTGGAATGCAAACCCTCATCTTTTCATCTGATTTGATGGTACTTGCTCCACTTGGCTATTGAAGACACAATGCCCCCCTAAACTACTGTGTGTGTCTTGAACAAAGAGAAAGTAAATACAAGCAGAATAAAAAGACACTGAATAGGAGAATCTATGCTTGAGTGACACTTCAACATGTTTTACTTGTTATTTAGTGATGATTCTTTTTCCCCATCATTACTCACAAGAACTGGGAAGCTGAGGATGGCAGCAGGAGGTGGCACTCTACCAACTCTGCACAATATGAGGATAGCAGGGAGTGAACTGAAAACAGAGATAAGTCAAGTAATGACTGCAGGCAAAATTGGTCCCTATGTGGACAACTCTCCCTCTATTAAGGGGGAGGTTGACCTGAGCCTGAAAATATCTCATCAAGCAGGCATCCTCTGATAATAACAATTGCCTTCTGAAAACAATTAAATTTCTTGAGATATAAATTTTTTTAAATTGATATTTTGATAAAAATTCACAGCAAAAAAAGAATAATAGCTGTACAAAGGCATTTTCCTTGATGTATCTCATTTCCCCAAAATTTACACACACATACACACATATGTGTATATATGTGTGTGCATATATATGTGTATATATGTATGCATGTATATGTATGTATATATATATATATATTTGTGTGTGTGCATGTGTGTGACAGAGAGAGAATAAAAGATAATATTGAATGGAATGTACATAACCTCTGGATTCAATGGTCATAGCTGATTCCTCTTATCCTTACTCTGATCAGTCTGGCCTTTAGACAAGTAATACTTTCCCTAGATTTCAGTTTCCCGCTTTGTATAAAGAATCTATTTAAATAGATGTCCTCTGAGATCTCATCTACATTTAATTGCATATTCTTTTTAATGCATATGATTTTGTTTCCTTCTAAGTCAGGAAATTTAGGATCTAGGCACAATCCCTGAAAATCACCTAAAATTTGGATTTAAAGAGATCATTATCACCCCATTGCAAGGGGGAATAGCAGCATATCCTGGTTTCCAAATTGCCTCATTCCACCTGGTTTATAATGATACTAATACATCAAGGATTTTGGGGTATCTCTAATCTACATTTTCAGATCCTAAATTGATGAAACATGGCATGAGAGATAATATAGCTTATTGAATTGAATTCTGTATTGTGGGTCTAGTAATAGGTTGGAATTGCAATTCCAGTTTTGTGACCCTGAGAAAGTCATTTATCCTTTTTAAGTCTCAGTTTATTTATAAATCACATAATGTATATATAATATGTTGGACATTGCAAATCTCTGTGTAAAAGTAAGATCATAACATGTTGGGAGCATCAGAATAAAGTTAGAGTTGGCACTAAACTAAGATCATTCTTTTAAAAAAAATATTTGTTTACTTTTAGTTTACAACATTCAGTTCCACAAACTTTTGAGTTTTAAATTTTCTCCCCCTTCCTCCCCTCCCTTTCCCCAAGACAGTGTGCCGTCTGATATAGGGTCTACATATGCAGTCATATTAAACATATTTTCACACTGGTCATGTTGTAAAGAAGAATTATAACCAATGGAATGAACCACGAGAAAGAAGAAACAAAACAAAAGAGAGAGAGAGAGAGAGAAAATAGTATGCTTCGATCTGCATTCAGACTCCATAATTCTTTCTCTGGATGTGGACAGCATTTTCCAGCATCTGTGATCATTCTTAGAGTAGAGCTATACAACAGAGGAGCTTAGACAACTGGTGTAGGCATCTTCTTATCTGATAGCATCTTTAGTTCTGGACTTCTGCAGGGAGTTAATCAGTGATGTTTTACTTGCAGTCAGAATGCCAGGTAACCAATTATTTCTGGCATATGTTTTATACTGTTCATCAGAACTGTGGGATTAAATGGTTTTAGGGTCCTAGATCCTAAATATTTTAGCATCAACTGCGCATTTCCCCCATGTTTAAACATCTCCTCATGTGTTATTTCTCCTAAACCTATTTTTAATCTCAACAAGGTCTTCATTACCTCCACCCTTCACTATTCCAAGACCTATAGCTCTGGTGTGGCTATATCCATCTCCCTCCCCAATCTCTACCCTTTACTGAATAGTTTCAATTCTAATCTATCCTCTGCTGTCTTCAAACACATGGTATCATGTCTCATCAGCACTCTTGCTTTGCCATAATGTAACTCTGAATTGTTCCTACAATCTGCCTTCTGCTTGTATACATACATGCTGCTGTTAGTAGGTCATGCAACTGTGATGCCTGGGTGCATTACAAAATCGTATTCTCTGTTCTTAATTGGGCTCTCACTATAGCAAGGACATTTCATTACTACTCCTTAAATGAATCTTTACCACACTTACAATAGCAGCTCTTCTAAGCCTTCTTTTATTTCCTCAAGCCCTGCCCCTCCATTTCAACCTGGATAACCATAAACTTCTCATACTCAACATATACAAAACAGAATTTTTACCACCATTCCCCATTCAGATTCCTATAGAAGATACCACTATCCTTCCAGTCACCCAAGTTCACATACTCAGTGCTATACCAAAGTCCTCTCTCACTCCACATATCCAATCACTAACCAAACGTTTTCATGTGTAAAGCCATAATATCTTTCACACACATCTCTTTGTCTCAAATCACATAGCCACCACCCACATTCAGAAACTTATCATCTTAGTCCTGAACAATTATAATAGTCTTCTAATTGGTTTACTCGTCTCAAATCTACTACTACTCTATCCTGCTAATAGCTGATAATGTGATATTCCTATAGTGAATGTCACCCTCCCCTACTGATTAAAATTCCATGGTGCCCTATTATCTCTACAATGAAATATAAACACATTTTAGGGAAATTTAAAGATAGTCACATGTCAATGACTTGGAAATGAAGTGGATTCCCATTGACTGGGCAATGGCTAAGCAAATTATGGTAGGCAAATATTATATTACTGTGATATAAGAAACAAAGAATATTACAAGTACAGAAAATAAAGAAAATACTATATGAACTGATCTAGAATGAAGTAACAATAGCCAAGAAAACAACATACATGCACAATTACTGTAACAGTGTAAATGGAAAAGCAATCATGAAACAATTAAATGAGAATGGTGAAATATTATGAAGAATGAGCATGGTCACAAAGAAATATGGATACATAGATGGATATATAAAATGCATGTATATTTATTTATATTTCTTTATAGAATAGCTATAGAAATTAATGACACTCAAATCCACTTATTTTTTAAACATTTGCATATGAATAAATTCAAGTATATGTCCATATATACAAATACATATATAATTAATTATAGAAATACAAAAGAGGAATATAATCAGTGACTAGTGTGCTAGAGTTAATAATAGGAATTTGCTTCTCGCATATGCCACCTCTTATTTGATGGTTGTTGCAAATTCTATAGGTTTTACCTATGAAGTTTTCCTTAGGTTGTGACCTGTGTTCATAGAGAAATTGAATGAGCTATGTTTTATATGACATGTATATATTTTTTCATAATATTCAACAGGGCTCCTGTAGCTGGAATGAAGTTTCATTCATTTCCATGATGACTATAACAAGAAAGACATAATATGTATTTTGGCTCATCTGCTATTTTTTTTTCCTATTTAGATATACTTAGAATATGCTTTTGGCCACTGAAAACTTACAGATGAATAAAACATCATTTGACATATAGCACCAGAGATTAATGGATTAAAACTAATGACCTAGAAGCCAAATCATCCATAAGTCATTAGCAAACCTCAAGTCAGTACTAGCCAATCAAATGTGTTCAATTTAAATGCAGGGATTGCAGTTTTGAGAGCACATTTGAAGAACAAATTCTCATGGGTATTTTTGTTGTACTGATCTCCTTCACATCCCTATCCCCAATGAAACATAAGCAAAAAGCCATAGAAAACCTAGATTGTTAATATTACATAGACATTCCCCACATTGTTGGTCCTTTGAGCAAGAAGTAAGGTTATTCCTTTACTTGAAATCACAAATCTCTCACATCCACAACTCATAGTTGATAACTATAGGGGGATTACATTTGATATCAGAATGTAAGTGGTTGCCAAGACCCACTCTCCCATTTCTCATGGGTTTTTCTTGCAGTGATCACAGAAAACTTGGTCTTAGTACCCAACTGCAAGCTCGTTTACACAAATATTTTCAAAAATTAAAAATTTAAAAAGATTGTAGTCACAAAGGCAAAATAATTAATTTTAATTGTAAAAGCATACTAGATAATCTCCCTTTATTACAAGTAGATGCTTGAATCAAAAAATTTAAAGGGTTATATTTGAGAGCACTAGGATATTCCCAAAGTGAATCTTTACCCTGATTAAAATTCTATGACTCTATGTAATAGCCCACTTTCCTTAATACATATTTGAAAGAAAAAAATTGGTGAAAAACATTTTTTAAATGCCACTATGTCAGATATCAAGGATACTAATCCAAAGAAAAGATAGTTTCTGCCATCAAGGTGCATACATTTCAAAGAGAGAGAACACACAAAATATACAGGAGATTGGTGGATGTTTGATCAGGGAAGGGAGTTTTGTTTTTCAAAGCTGCAAAGATTCTCTCTCTCTCTCTCTCTCTCTCTCTCTCTCTCTCTCTCTCTCTCTCTCTCTCTCTCCATATATACATATATGTATATTTATTTATTTTATGCATACATATACATATATGCATATACATGCACACACACATATTCAGCTAATATCTCAACACATGAAAAGTTGACAAACTTCCGAAGTATGGTAGGACTTACCCATCGAAGATGAATGAAATAGCAGCTAAAAACCTATGGAGGGGGGAGAAGAGGGAGACAGAAGCATTAATAAATGAAGTTGTTACAAAATAACAAGCAAAAACACAGAGTCTGAATTTATGTAAAAACAAGTTTGAATCTCTGGCAGTCGAGCATGCAGATTTTCCTGAAAAGCAGGCATGATTTTAAATTTCTTTTTGGCTAGACACTGGTAAGTGACTGGCACATAATTTACTCTAATTCATTATGGATCCATTATTTCAACAGTATAAGGACATCCTCAATCTCTGCAATTCATAAAGTTAGAATACTATGGTGCTATAAGAAATGATAAGCTCAATGATGTAATGGCAAGCAGGGTGGGACTTTTTGCTGTTTTTTTTTCTTTTGGAGTGCTTCTCAGCACTAAGGTAATCATGTGCCTTTGATTGAGTCTTACCTTTGTTTCAATCAAAAGTCTTTGATTGAATCAAGAGTCTTTGATGACCTGCTTGAGTCACAAGAAAGCCTAAGTGACATGAGTTTGAGTCACATGGTTGTGACACTCTCTGACCCTGAAGAAGTGTATGCATACTCTGAGATTAGTGTTTTGATTCGGGGGCTCACTCATTGGAAGAGCATTCCTGAGATTTCACCAGATGAGACTCTGAGTAGCTGTTAAGGAAGCTCCCCGGCTTTGAAAACCCAGATGTTGGTGCGTCTCTCTCTCTGGCAATTGTGTATTTATTTTCTTGGTCACATAGCTAGGAACCTATCTGTTGATTTGTGTTATTTGCTCTGTTTGTATAATTTCTACTTATAATTTCTGTTTGTATTTTTTCTGAAGCTCAGGGTACTGACATTTTCCCCTGAACTAAGTGAATGATATATGTATGCTTAATAAAAGTAAGATTGTAAATTCCTTCAAGTTGCTTTCCCTAGAAAAGAAGATCAAAGAACCTGTGCTAGCAGCCCTACTATGTGCTGGTGTTATTGGCTTTATACCTCCACAGCACCTGCAAGCAGATTGTTGTTACAGATGATCTTAGAAAAACATGGGTAGAAACGTGGGGAATAATGAAAGGCAAAATGAAAAGAACCAAGAGAATGTTATATAGAGTAAAAGAAATATTGTTTTAAGAACAACTTTGAGCAACCGAGTCATTTTGACTATTTAAGTACCCAAAGGACCTATTAAGAAAGATTTTATGTGCATCCGGAGGAAGAAATGATGAACAGAAATATGTATAGAATGGTTTTACACACAAACACACACACGAGTGCAAACACACACACAGGGAGAGGGAGAGAAAAAAGAAACTTACATGAGAGCTTTATTATATATTTAAATATAATAGCAATTTGTACATAATAGATTTGCAATTTCTTGTGCAACCATCTTTTTTCCCCCTGTTCTACTATGTTATGGAAATATTTTATTTCTTAAGTTCAGAAAAAAATATACATATACACATACACATACATATATGTATATGTATGTACATGTATGTATATATACATATAAATTTGTGCTTGTCTGTGTATGTGTGTGTGTGTGTGTGTGTATCCTGTATGCTCTGGTTAAGGCCTCTTGACCTGCTGTGGATGAAAATGTTTACTTCTAGAGGCCAATGGTCTAGTGATGTTTTAGATATTTAAGCATTTTATAAATAAGAAACTGATTAACTAGGATTCAGGAAATGTCCTGCGTCTTACATTTTGATCTGTGAACTATTTGAATATGCTTAAAACAATTTAATATTCACAGAGAAGTACAAAGGTAGTAAATGAAATAAGGAAACAGGCATAGGAATTGAATGATTAGGAAATGACAGAAATATACATTCAAGAGGAAATTACAAAGTCCTTAGTAAACAAGACATTATTTCAGACTCTCATATCAAAGAACAAAAAGACTAAACTTTTGATCTCATTGATATAGAGAATTCCCAGGTGAGGAAAGCCCTTATACCAAAGCAAGTTAGCACCTTGTCTTCAGCTGATAGTCTTAGAAAGTTGCCTAAAGCATCGAGAGATTAAATGATTAACACTGATGTCCCTAGCTTCAAAGCTGATTTTCTTTCCACTATGCATACCTGCTTCTCCAGGAACAAAGGCAAAAATAAATTTTACCCACCATAAAGGAACTTACAGTCTGTTGGATAGAATGTCCTTTTTGAAGGACAGGGAGTGATTACTTCGTATCTTTATTTCTCGAGTTCCTAGTAGTACTTGGCATATAGTAGGTATTTAATAAATGCTTATTGATCAATTTTCTGATGAATTAACATGTGACTAGTGATACAATAATTTCATAACATAATGTAAAATCCAAATATTTGATTCTTTTTCATAGAACTATACATTCTTCAGGGAATTAACATGATTTAGAGGATAGAGAGTAAAATTCAGGATCAGGAAGACCTGGGTTCAAGTCCTGCCATGCTGACTGTGTGACCCTCGATAAGTCACTTGACCTTTTAATGTCACAATCAATTCTTTAAGACTATAAGTTGTTTTCTGGTCTGAAATGTTACAAAAGTATTCTCTTTTAGTGTTCTCTATAATTCAGAGATGTCAAATTCTCCATCTACAAGGCCCAAGAGGCATACAAATTTCCCTGGTAATTGAATAAAAATGTAACTGGAAAATATTTAACAAAACAAAGAACAATAGGAAATAAGTGATGTTAATCTGTGATAAGTCTTATCTGGTTCTATTTGATTTTGGCACCATTGCCTTACATCTAAGAATTGTGATGTCTAAACAAAAACAAAACAAAGCAAAGAGAAAAAAACCCTCTCCCTTGCACATAGATCATCCTATTTTTTTATTGAGTCTAAATCCCTGGGACTTTTTCTTTCTTTTCCCTTTATTTTATGGATGATGATCTAAACACTGAAAACTATATGTGCATTTTTAAAAAGATCATTTTGAGCTTTAATGCAATGAAATTTTAGACTAACAGGGTGGTCAAAATAATCTGATTATATTTCATACTATCCAGTGTTTCTGATCATTTGACATGACAACAGCATATACAAAAAAGAATGCATGTGACATGGAAGACAAAAAATAAATCAATAGAGGGATTGCCATATATGGGTATAAAGGGGCGTGGAGATCAGTGACAAGGTGTTACCTGGTCCACAGCACTCTACCCAGGTCAGAACACATCTGCACTATTTTGTTCATTTCTGAGAGTCACATTTTTGGGAGGGCATTAACAGGTCAGAGTACCCGCCTGAGGACGGCATATGTAATGATGAATAAGATTACAGATTTAAAGACAGAAGGGACCTTAATAGTCAGCAAATCTAAGATCTCAGACCATTGCCCCAACCACCCACTTGCTTTACTGTGCTCTGTGCTGTTGTGGAGACGGCATCATATGAAGATGGAATGTGTGAACAGAGGATGCTTGTCTTGAAGAAGACTTTGGTAGGAAAAGGTCCTTGAAATAACTGAAGAAAGTCATCAGGGAAAATTAAGTCAAATCAATAACATTTATTATTTGACAGGCACTAGGATAAGAACTAGGGATATAACGTACAGGTTATATGCATGTGGGGAAAATTATGTGCAAACAACTACATATAAACAAGAAGACATATACAGGGTAAACTGGAAATTATCCCATAGAGAAGGTATAAACTTTGAGAGGAATCATTAAAAGCTCCTTGAGGGAGGTAGGATTTCACATGCAACTTCAGGGAAGCCAAGGTCAGAGGTAAGGAATACTAGCATGGGGGAAGACCAGTGAAAAAGCACAGAGTCAAGATTGGGTTTGTAGGAATACTAAGGAGGCCATATCATGTGATTGTTTAGTAAGTAGAGGGTATTTGTTGTTGCTTAGTCATTTTTCTATCAGGTCCAACTCTTCATGACTTATTTTGGGGTTTTCTTGTCAAAGATGCTAGAATGGTTTGCCATTTCCTTCCCCAGATCATTTTACAAATGAGGAAAACATGGTTAAGTGACTTGCCCAGGGTGACATAACTAGTATCTGAGAACATATTTACATATTTAAACTCAATCTATCCACTGTGCCACCTAGTTGTCCAGGTACAGGGAGGGGGTGAGAGACAGAGAGAGAGAGAGAGAGAGAGAGAGAGAGAGAGAGAGAGAGAGAGAGAGAGAGAAAGGAAGGGAGGCAGGGAGGGAGGGAGAAAGGGAGGAAAGAAAGGGAGGAAGGAAGGAAGGAAGGAAGGAAGGAAGGAAGGAAGGAAGGAAGGAAGGAAGGAAGGAAAGAAGGAAAAACTGAAAATACAGGAAGGAACCAGTTAAGTTATAATGGATTTTAAATGCCAGATAGAGGATTTATATTTGATCCTATTCGGACTTATTCTGTTTGATCTCACAGATCACAACTTGGAGAAGCAGCTGGATACTGCGAAGAGGCAGATTTGGGCTTGGTATAGGGAAAAACATTCCTGACAGCATCAGAGTAGCATTTTTCAAGTGGACGTGGTTACCTCCTCACTGGCAGTGTCAAATGGAGGCTAAGCAAGCATTCACTGGGGATAATGTGGACAGCATTCTTGTCCATGGACCTGTTAAATTTGGCAGACTCTAATGTGTCTTCCAACTCTTAGATTGTCTGATACTCTGTTCAATGGGGAAGTCCACACATACAGTCACAAAAAAGAAAGGATCATAAAGCTTGAACTTTTTGAAGTGCCACTACTAAATGATATTTGCATTTGAAGGGTTTATATTTATTTTTAAAAATAAATAAAAAAAACATCCATTTACCCTAGGAGTAGTAAACTAACTCTAACCAATAGTAGCAGCAGCAACAACAACAAAAACAAACAAAAAAATAATAATAATTAAAAAAAAACCTTTGCTATCTAACTTACAGTAGGAAATTTGGGGATTTTGTTTGCGCATAAAAAAGTAAATGTTAAAAGGACACTGTGCCAGAGCATGTGGTCTTTTGAGAGAAGACATAATATACTTTAACATGTGATTTTTGCTTGAGTGCACTTGTCTTCATTTGTGCAGTTCATAATGAAAGCATTCAATTGATTCATTTTCAGCTCCACTCCCTACACAGGAATAATTCTCCCACCTAACGACAAGTACCAATTTTTAGGTTGCTTCCTGTAGTTTAAGCATCTCAGGGTTAAAATGAGTTTTACAAGGAAAACAAAGGACGGGACTTTAAGGAGAATTTATGTCAGCTGCAATTTACAATGATCGATGTTAGTATTAACCAAATAAAATGTGGGAGTAAAGAAGTCTAGCACTTACTCAGCAGAAGGCATATCTAAGATGTTTGGTCTTCAGAAAACTGTTTAGCTGAAAATATAATGCTGGATAATTCCTACTAAAATAACTTTTCCTCTGATGGTATTTTCTATATTAAAGAGTATGTGAAATTTTAAGGGAAAAAGAGTGATGGGTCAGTACATTTGAAAAATAGTAGTGAGTGGATAATTCCCACTTCCTGCTTATTTTCTCATCATATTGTTTGCTGAGCTCTACTAAACTTCTCTAGAATATTTGTCCTGAAGTCATACTGTGCAGCATTGAAATAGCAGAGCTTTGAAAGACAGACTTGTCATTTCCCAAACACACATAATTTAAATACATGTACCATGCTCTTTAGAATATTCATCAATTCAAATATTAACCTAAAATCCCAGAGAACAGAAAGGCCTTATTTTTACTATCTAGATGCAGTCAATTTTCTTTGTGTTTTTTAACATTTATTTAAAATGATATTTAAATGGTTTTTATGTTTGTTTTTTAATGAAATCTTTAGAGATTGTGTGCTTTACACTATTTATAAGATACTAGTTCTCAATTCATTTGGAGAATAATCATAATAAGGTTTCTTTGTCAGATCAGAGGCAATTGAAGAAGTAAATGGTATGGTAAATACCCTTTGAACGGTGAACATTGCAAATTGACATTACGGTGTTGATTTTTCATTTTGACAGTTTATGATTGGAGTCAAATCACCCAAGCTTTTCTACAAGGAGGAACAGGATAAATCTATGTACATATCAAGCATAAAACAAAATACTTATTTACTAGTATGGTAATGTAACAAGGCAAGGGACCAGACTGCAGATCAGATTTCACATGAGATTAATTCTTGTTGTCAAAGAAATCTTAAAAAGTGACCACAATAATTAGCAAAAATTTCAATTTTTTCTCACATTTAAAAACCAAGGAAGTTGCTCATAAATCATTGTTCCTTGGGAGAGTAGATGTATTAGGAAAAGGAGGAACAAAACTTTGGCAGTAAAGAATACAAAATAATACTGAGTATAAGAAAATCACATTCAAAACTCCTGAAATAACAAAGAAACTTGACACATATATGTTTGTTTCTGTAACAACAAATTTCTACATACTATGGTATTTTATTTGCAAATAATTTACTCTATTAAAGGAGTTTCACTAGATAAGTAACTGGGATTTAAAAAGACAGACGCCATTGGACGTAGGTCATATGATCTCTCTCACAAGCCAAAAGAAAAAAAAAATCAGTGATCACTTGTTAGGTTCCTATGTGCCAGGGAGGCAGTGAAGAGTCAGTCAAGTATCAATATGCAAAGAAACTAAGTTTCTAAACCCCAAACAGGTGTTTCTTGATCTACCACATAAATGCATTTTGTGAAGTTAGTTGCAAATCTCTACTCCATATACTGAAACCCACGCCCCCATCAATACTCATCTAACATAAATAAAAGGTTCAAAGAACAGCATTGAATGATGAATTCTCTTCCAGTTCTGAAATTCTGAGATGGCAGTGAAAAACACTTCTACTAAAATAGTAGTTAGGTCAGGAAATGAGAACATCAGGCTTAGGGAAGGTGTATGAGAAAGAGGAGGTAGACACTTAACCAGGCATTATTACTGATGTTATCAACATCGTGCCACTGTCACTGTTTTCATCAACATCAACAATGTATCACCAGTTACAAGAAAACAAGTTGAAGGAACTAAGGCTGTTTTATTTTAGAGAGGAGAAGGGTCATTGAGGATATGATAGCAGTCCTCAAATACTTGTAAGTTTTTTTTCTTGGGATGTAGATTTGTTCTTTCAGTCCCAGAATATATAACTAGGGAAAATCAGTGAAAGATCCAAAAAGGCAAATTTAGGCACAAAGTAAAGTTGGCAAAGAACAAAAATGTAAAAAAAAATAATAAGGGGGAGGAAAGAAAAAGAGAGAAAGAAGGAAGCAAGGAGATTGGGGTGGGGAGGGAGGGAGGGAGAGGGAGAGGGAGACAGAGAAACGAAGATAGAGAGACAGACAGAAGGAGAGGGAGAAAAGAGTTCTAGTCATGTTGTCTTTCACACTTAATTTCTTTGTATAATGATGCTTGACTGACTCTTCATATTCTTCCTGGCACATAGGAACTTAGCAAGTGATTATTTTGGCTTGAGAAAGAGATCATATAACCTATCACCAATACCCTCTATCTTTTTAAATCTTAGTTACTTATCTAGTGAAATATTAGAGTAAATTATTTGCAAATAAAATATTACAGTATATAGGCATTTGTTGTTACCAAAACATACATATATGTTTCAAGACATGTTGGCTTCTTCAGTCTCACAAAAAATTAAATTTTCAGTGTGAGCATTTACACCTCAGGAATTAGCAACCACTACCAGTTAGGACTTTATTTATTCTTTTGTTGATTGACTAGATTTAAGAGAGTAATGGAGAAAATGTTAATAATACAGATTAAATTCTAGATTGTGTCAGAGAATCAATTTTTCAATATTTACCAACACACCACTTGGAGATGTCCAAAAGGAGAATGTGCTACCTAAAGAAGTAAGGAGTATCTCCTCACTGGAAGTCTTCAAGTAAAAGTTGAATGAGGAGATATTGGGGCTGGTGATTCTTCACTATGAGTTAGAGGAGATGACTGCTGAATTCTCTTCCAGTTCTGAAATTCTAAGATGGTGCTGAAACAGACTTCTACTTAAATTAGTAATTTTTATACTTCTTTTTAACATTTTCTGGAAAGTTTTGCATCCATTATCTCGATTCACTATGACAATGATTCTTTTATAGCCCAAGGTCTGAAGAAACCACTTCAAGCTTACTTCAAGACTACATATGTTGTCATTCCTTTGGAGTAGATAAGAAAATATTATCATATCCATTTTATAGATCAGGAAACTGAGGCATAAAAAGTCATATTTTGCCAGGCAAATAGAATGATATGACAGTCCAAAAATATCTTGATTCAGTAACCAAATAGAACTTAGAGGTGAACAAGACTAAAGGGATCATTGGCAAAAAGTGTCCTTACCATGGACATGCTCCCTCTATCCCTCTCTTTTTCTGGAGCTCTCCTGTTTACATTCCCATATTGATTCATTGTTAACATCAGCATGTTCTTACCTGAGATGTCATGAATGGGAAATGAATCAGACACTTTGAGGGAAAATGTACCTCCTTTCTTATAAATCACATTCCCTTTGCTGCCTCAATGAAATTCCCTGGGGTGGAAGATGGACTTAAGAGCCGGAAAGGATATCAAGACAGAATCCAACTCTCTCAATTTAGAGTTGAGGAAACTAAAGCATAGAGAGATTGTGAATTGCTTGGAGTTACACACTTAATAATTATCTGAAATGATAACTGAACCCAGATCTTCCTAACTCCAAGTCCAACGCTTCATAAATCATAGTACAGCACTAGGTCAATCTGGGAAATAAATCACCCAAATATTTAATGTGAATGTATGTGTAGAGCCTATATTAGATTGGATGCCATCTTGGGGAGAGCAGAGGGGAGAGAGGGGGAGAAAATTTGGAACCAAAAAGCTCATGGAATGCTGTAAATTAAAAATAAAAATAAAAAAAAAATTAAAAAAAAATAAAAATAAAAATAAAAATAAAAAAATAAAAATAAAAAAAAATAAAATAAAAATAAAAAAAAATAAAAAAAATAAAAATTTAAAAAAATAAAGAAAATAAACAAATAACCCAAATGGTTTGTATAAAAAGTAGGAAGAAAGAAAAAATGGCTATGACATTTCCAAGGATAGCTTCCCTGAAGTATTCTTCACTGGCTGGATTCACTAACAACAAAATATAATACTGAAATACATATTCTTCAATAACACAGTATCACAGTTTCAAATGACAATTATTTTATAGTTAGGCTATTATTACTAATACCAACCTGCCCAACATTGTATTTGGCTGCGTAGTAAAGATAGATGGATCTACAACGAATCTAGTCTTACCCACAATTAGTGTTACTCGTTCTGATGTTCTTATACTCCGAGCTCCCTCCTTTGCATTCTCATACACAAATATCGTTTCCCCAGAAGTCTTACAACCACCATCTGAACTTGTCTGACTACTGTTTCTGCTGTTGTTCCCAACGCTGCTACTGGAACCATTGGGAGATGCTTTTTGAGGACGAGGACTGCTTGGGCGCAAAGAGCTATGATCTTTTTCTTGGTCAATGTGAAGCCGTCGAGTGGGAGAAGTAGCATTTCTAATGCATGGAGTGAGTTGTGACTCTGCTCTTTCATGGGATGAGACACGGGATCTGTCGCTTGACCTTCGTCTATCTCTGGATCTCTCATGTCCACCACTAGCACCATGTAAGCTCATTTTGTTGTGGTCTGCTCCTCCTTTAGCAATAGGAGACGGAGTACTTGAGTGTTTATATGGTTTACGAGGTCTATTATGCAATTTCCAATCCCAATTCTCTGGATCACTGGAGTTGCTGTCATAAGGATGAAGGCGTCCTGCCATGCCACTTTAAGCTTCCTCACACTACAGCTCTGAAAGCACACATGTAGCACTCACAACTAAGTATGTGTCAGATGTGGTGCTTGAATCCAGCTCTTAGTGAATCCAGATTCTGGCTGTCTCCAAGTCTGTAGCCTTCATTTTATTTTTCTGTCTCCTTATGCTCAAAGCTTAGATGTCTTATAGCTCAAGTCTTGTCAGTTGGACCAAATAACCTCCAAGATCTCTTCATTCAATTTTAAGCTTCTATTTCCAAAAATAATTTATCTGACCACCCAATCAATTGAATTCGTCTTAATAATCTGAGATTATTTTAATATTATTTATTGCAAAGTTGACTTGAGATCATCTTCTTTGTCATTTGGCTCATTCATTGCTGCTTGTCTTAGACAAAAGTTTCCCTAGGCATCAAAAAGATTAATTCCACCTCTAAGATCAGGAACTATATTCTGTTTTCATCTTCACATCCAATGTACCTCACACCATTCCTTTCACATAGCAGAGCTTAATGATTTTTTCTTGAATGTAGTTGAAGAAAATTGTAGATCTGCTATAAGCAAGTAAAACCTGATTGGAAAGGTCTTTTGTTTTCATTATTGCCGTCAGTTTTTAAAGTGCCATAAGAACTTTGTTCCCTTGAGTGAAAATCAAAATTTATAGAAGTCTGGGGTTATTTCTCAAATCCAAAGACAAGTGTCATTTGCCAACTTGTAACCATGGTGATAGAAAGCTATAGAAATATAGATATATCTAGATAGCTACAGCTATATCTATAGATTTACCCATCGATATATACAGATATACAAATAAATTTATTGAGAGGAAACAAATTTGCACTTGCCTCATATGTAAAGTGAAGTGAAAGGTTAACATAAATATTTTATGAATTCCTTTCCAGTTTTGGAATTCTATGAGAAGTAATGCTTTAAAAATAATTCATGATTTGTTAATTTCCTGAGTCAATTGCAAACTCAACCTTAAGTCTGTAGCTAGAACAGCAAGTTAGTGAGAATTAGGTAGTTCTACAACTATGGAGATACTTTATCTTACATATCTTATCCAGCATTTCTCAAGGCAAAAAAGGGGAAGGATTGATGTGTTGACATTTACTTAATCAGTTGCAATGATTAAAAAAAGTTTTACTGATATTTCTACATTCTACTATTTTCCTATTCTATATAGTAGTATGTAAGTTCCATGAGTGGGAATCTTTTCTTTTTGGTTCAGTCTTCATATAGCAATGTAGTACAATTAATCCATTTATTCATTCACTCGGCTATTCATCTAACAAAATAATCATTTATTTATTAATACATCAAACAAACATTTATAAAGTACATTCATTGTCTCAGGAACTTTGCTAGGTATTTGCTAGGATTTTTTCCCTGCCTTCAAGGTAACTACATTTTAATGGGAGAGACAAAATGTTGCATGTATATGAGTATTTTCTCCCACATTTATTTATGTAAGTACTATATGTATATGTGTGTATATCAACAGCATATAAATATTATAGAATATGCAGTATAAAAATAAATACCTAGAAACTTTGATAGACAAGTCATCCAATACCTGAGGGAATGAGTGAATTCTTCATGTAGAGGGTGACACATGAGCATAGTTTTGAAAGATATCAGTGATTCAAAGAGGTTTAAGTGTAGAAGGATAACATTTCAGGCAAGATGGGGGGCAACCAGTACAAAAACTCTGAAATGACAAATAGGATGTTGTTTGGGAGGAAAGAAGGACTGTATGGCTCAAACCTATGGTGAGTAAATGGAAATAATATTCAAGAAGAATGAAAAGGCAGGAATGGATAAATTATGAAGAGCATCAGTTGCAGAAAGAGGCATTTATGTGTGAATCTAGATGTAATAAGGAGTCACTGAAGTTTATTAAGGGCAGAAAGAGTAACATTCATGTTCAAATTCATGCTTCCTGAAATATCTGTCGGTCTGTCTATCAATCTATCATCCTCTCTCTCTCTCTCTTTCTCTCTCTCTCTCTCTCTCTCTCTCTCTCTCTCTCTCTCTCTCTCTCTCTCTCATCTATCTATCTGTTTGTCTGTATGTTTTAGCTCTGGATCTGTGCTTTTTCTTGTGAATATATTCCCCAGTACGGACACTCTTTCCATTGATTCAGATGATCAGTTTTTCCATGGCTGGGGCATTAAAAAGTCTGATGACTTCATAGCAAAATCAACTCTTGTCTTCTTTAACAAAAGGCTAGAGAATTTCTCCCATTATGCAACACTGGGGCCTAACACACTGCAGGCATTTAATACATTTTTTTTCCTGGAATTGAAATGAATTGTGTTGGGTGTACTAATTTTATATAATGTTCAGAACAAAGCATTCCTTAGGAAGGTCTGTGCATAAGTGGGTGATCTAAGCAAAATCTGACATCTAATTTTGTCTTGTTCTTTTGCTCATTCACTATTACTATTTAAAAAAAAATCTCTATAGTTTAATCCAAAGGTACATTTCCATTCATAGCATGTACCTATTATTATTTCAATACCTTTTCAAGTTCTTTGAGATTCTGGCTAAAGAGCTGTCCTATTTTATAGGGACAATAGGATTGATTTTTTTCCCCAGATTATTACCAGAAAGCACTCACTTTTCATTTCCCTTGCAACAAGGAAGAGATGACTTTTGTGCTACATCAGAAGTTGCAAAGTAATCATGACACTGAGAATAGGATTCATTATATAATTGTAATGCTTTGTGTCTCCTATTGTATTTTTCTTCCACTCTAAACTTTTGTAATAGGAGAATGGGAGAAGCTGATATTGTGCAAAGGGAGACCTCACATCAGAAGTTCTATGGAAAGAACTAAGAATTCACTCAAACCAAACAAGCTCAAGTTTATTAGCAGGACAGAATATTTTAAGATGTCATTCTCATTATAAGGACATTAACTTGAAATAATTAAAATATAGTAGTTCATATTTCATAATTAAAATTATTCCCATAGAACCTTTAGTGTCTCTATATGAAGTCAGGTTTAGACTTATAGCTCCCCTGTATCTGTTAATGCCTCCTTTGCAGCATTCTGCTCATATAAAACAATGCAAATATAGGGATCATTTTTCTCTGAGATTTACATATGATGTTTCCTGGCTTTTAAAAGATTTTGGAAAGACTAACAACATGATCTTCCGAAAACCAAATATATCTAAAAAAGCTATATGATAAGAATTATCCTGAGACATATATATGTATGTATGTGTGTATGTATATATAGGTACACAAATATATTCATGCATACATGCATGCATGCATGTATATATGTATGTGCCTTTCCCTGAAATTATGGTTTAAAAATGCTATTTGCATCCAGTTGATGATTATTAAATGACTATTGAGTTGAAATTCACTGTCAACAATTACTTGAAACTTCTATATGTAGACAGGCTCAAGTAACTAAATTAAAGTGAAATGGAATAATTGGCACTTTCATATTTACTATTCTTATTTCAAAAGCATCATGGTGCTGTGGATAGAGATACCCTACCAGAGAGTTGGATTCAAGTCCTGCTACTATTTGACTTTCTGATCCTGGGGAAGTCACTTAACCTTCAAATCTATAGGCAACTCTTTAAAACTCTAAACTGAAAAGCCAATAACTTAAAATGCTAGAGGGAACCTCCTCATGTGGAAGTAACTAATGTCAATTAAATTACGGATCCATCATCATTCTGATATCATAATAGCTATAATATATGATGTGTTAATAACTCAACATGACATGACATGATATAATATGATCTATACAACACAATAATATATGTAACATAATGCGATATATGACATAACATAACAAAAAATATAAACTTTTCAATTAATTTCCTTTATTTCTTATTTTAGGATTTCTGTAGCATGTTAATTATAATTTAGTAGAGAGATAATTGGTCATGTTTACTTTCTTTAGAAGTTATTTTGCTTAGAAACATTTTTCCCCACCATGATATATTTAAGCATACTAAAAAAAGCAACTTGGCTTGGTGGATTGATTGTTGAGTTTGAAATCAAGAAAACAGGGACTGGAATCCTATCTAAGGACTTAGTGGCCATGAGATCATCAGTCAGTCACTTAAATGCTATGTGGTTCTAACAGCTTCCCAGGAGCCCTACTGTGTTGCACTGAAAAGAAGACTGGCTCTGGAATTAGAGGACCTTGGTTTGAATCCTATCTCTGATGTTTTCTTCATAGGTAACTCTAGACAAATCACTTTACTTCCTTGGGGCTTTGTTTTCTCATCTGTAAAATGTGACAGCTGAACTTCCAGCTCTAACCCTATGACTGATTTCCTATATCATAGACTTTTTAGATAAAAAATTCTAAGCTCCTTCATATGTTCAAATAATACTATAAAATTTTCGCGGCTATAGTGACTAGTGAAAAAATAGGGAAATACCTAAATCTTTTGTAATTGGTTCACATTAATGGCAACTATCACTTCCCAATGTTCAGCAATATATTGAATGATGTAATAATGAATTATTTTAATTATTATCCACTAAATAATAATATTGTCAATATTATTCAGATAAAAAGTAATAGCATGTACAGTATTTTACAATTTACAAAACACATTGACAAATGTTACATTTGCAACTCCTAGCTTAGTGCTGAAAAAAATAGGAAATGTATAATAATTGCTTGTTGATTGGTTCCCTGTTATACCCCTGACAAGAGTAACCTTCCTTCCTCTTTCCTCTTTAGCCTGCATTTCTGACTCTGTAAGAGTCTAAGTCATTCTCCACTCTGCCACAAGAACCTCCTCAACCGGGCAGTTGACTCTGCTGCTTCAGACCCTTCCATTGAATGGTTGGTTCCTCTCAGAACCTCCATTTTAATATAAGTGCTTGAGCCAGTCACATATGTCTTCATTCCTCCATGGTCTTAACTATTTGCTTTCCAGGCTTTCTCCACCTTGGCCCCATTCAGCCCTCCCCTGTCTCATCCACCATATAGCTAAACTTTCAGTTTCATTTTATGTATCATTTCCCCTTTCTAAATGTAAGCTCCTTGAAGTTAGCGAATTTTTGTTTGCTTGCTTGCTTACTCATTGTTGTTGTTGTTTGTTTATTTGTTTTTTACTTTTTTCTGCTTGTATTTGTATTATTGGCACTTAGTATACTTCCTGACACCTATTAAGTGCTAAATAAATGACTATTGACTTGACTGGATCCAAAGTAAGATACTTAACTTTTCTAAGACTCACCTGTACATCAGAATTTGTACTTTCTAAGGTCCATTTTAGTTTTTATTATCTATGATTTGACAGATAGGACTATCTTGCCACTGGTTTTAATGATGCCTCTAATGAAAATGTTTAATTCCCTAATGTTAGATTGTAAAGTTCTTGAGAATAGGGAACATGACTCCTAATTTTTATATAAAGACATTTAGAATAATAGGAATAGCGATTGCAGCAGCAACTACAATAATTCCTTCACATGTGTGGGAGTCTGTATGGAGTCTTCATTTACATTTTAATGTTTAATTTTCCTAAAACTCAATATATAGGGAAAGTCTTACATCCATTTTTACAAAGGATAATATTAAATGCTAGATGTCAAGTGATTTTCCCAAGGTAAAACATCTCAAAAGAATTCAAGTTGAGCCTTGAACTCAAATTGGTCACTATTAGAAAAGATTCCGAATCATAAAGCTATGGGTTCAAATCTTATCTAAGGAATTTAATAACTCAACAAGTCACTTAAATTCTCTGAGCCTCAGTTTGATCATCTGCAAAATGGGGGAAATTATACCACCTATCTTAATGCTTTTAAGGTTCAAATGAAATTACACATACATACTATATGTCTATCGATAGATATAGATATACAGATATTGTGCGTATATAAAATTTTGAAAACCTCAAAAACTCTCTATAAATAACCAAAATTATTAGATGTCATTTTTTTACCTTATAAAGTTGAAAAACAATGTTTAAGCATAGAAAAGATTTTCCCAAATATACATTTAGATTCATTTTTTTTATGTATTTGGCAAGCTGCAACACACCTTTGTATCCAAATGATGGTGTGAAATCCTCCAAGAAATATTCATGAATATTCCTCCAGCAAATATCAGTGAAACTAACAAGGAGGTTGTGAATTCCATCTGTAGTTTGTCTGAATAAAAGACTACCTCTTATTTTCCTCCCTGTGACTCTTATTGCACAATTGAATAGATATCCCATGAGGTTTATACATCTAAATGAGGTCTAGTAACATGAGCATTCAGCTATAACAGTGACTTACCATCTTGCCTGGGCCTTTTGATAATTCAGATAAAAATGACTCTCAAAAAATGAAAATAACTATCCTCTTCATACATAATCCAGATTCTCTTCCCTTTAGCAGGTCTTTGTAAACCTTTATTTATTAGTTATGTGGTCTATGCCATCTATTTCCCAATTCCTTCTCTGCATTTATTTGTTTATGTGGAATCCAAATAGATCTTTTGTCATCATATCTACACTAAACCATCAATGCCTTGAGGCCTCAGAATGTCCTTCAACTATAAGTTCAATAGGTGAAAGATAGTAGAGTTATCATCTTTTTCCTCCTTTCCTTTCCCCCCACCCTGTTCTTTTTGTAAGGGATAGAATGAAAGAAGGGAAAGAAATAAGCATTTATACAATACTTACTATACATGGAGCACTGTGCTAAATATTTTTCCAAATGCTATTTCATTTGATCATTACAATAAGCCTACAAGGTAGGCACTGTTAATACCTTTGTTAGGTAATAATGTAATAATAATCCCAGGATTGTACAACTAGTAAATGTTTGTAGCTGGATTTAAACTCAGCTTCTCTTGTCTCTAGGCCCAGGACCAAAATGATATAACTATGTGGCTGTCAGGGTACAGTGTGTTTGACTGGCTGATCCGACCAATACAAGCTCAGAAGGCTTTACTACAGGTCAGGCACAGATAGTCCACATGGAGGGAGTTGTTTCTAATTCGTGCATCTCACATTTCTTTTGAGATACTATAATTCTGCTTTGCTTATAGAGTACATAGCCTTCTTTGACTTGGGCACACCAACCTGGGTGGTCCTATGCCAATGTTTCCCATGTCAATCAATTGAAACATTCTTCAGAGAGACCTTGAAAGTATCCTTGTATCACTTCTCCTGCCCTCATGTCAGTGCTTACCTTGTGTGAGTTCTCCATAAAAGAGGCTTTTAGGCAAATAAATATTTGGCATTTGAATGATGTGGCCAGCCCATCTGAGTTGCATGCTCTTCAGTAGAGTTTGAATGCTTGGCAGTTTAGCTTGAAAAAAGACCTTGGTGTCTGGTATCTTATCTTGCCACATAAACTTTAGAATCTTCGGTTTCCTAGCTGATACAATATTCACGTTTAATAAACATACAACAATGAGGTCAGCACAGTGGCTCTGTAGCTGTTCTAACTGGTATGCAGTCTAATATCTCTTTCTCTACTGTGATTTCCTTTGGAGCCTCTCAAACATTGAACTAGCTCTGGCAAGGTGTACATCAACTTCATCATCTATGTGTATATCCCTGGAAATTATACTGCCAAGTGAATTTATCCACAACATTCAATATTTCTCCATTTGCCATAACTGATGGTTCCATATATGTATACTATGGTGCTGGCTGGTGGAGAGGCACTGTCTTCTTGGTGCTGATTGATAGGCCAAAATTAGCACAAAAAGCTGAGAATCAATCCATACTTTGTTGTATCTCAGCTTCAGAGGCTTCATAGAGTGCACAAACATCTGTGGACAAAAAGTCACACACCAACTCTCCCTCCTCTTTAGTCTTGACTTGTACCCTTGTCAAGTTAAACAATTTACCATCATTGAGGCAGATGATCTAGATGCTGTTTTTGTCCTCGCTGAAGGCATCCAACAACATCACTGAAAACTTCCTGCTAAAAAGCATGGGAGCAAGCACATGGCTCTACTTCGTCACTTACTTGCCTAAGGAAGGAGGAATCAAGGAGAGGCAAAGGAAAGATCACAGACTCGGCAGTCAGAGGACGTGAGTTTAAAATCTACCTCTATCATTTAGTACCTTTATGACAGTAAGCAAGTCACTTCCTCTTTTAGGGATTCTGTTTTTAAACCTATGATCTAAATCTATCATCTTACGAATGTGCCATGGTAGATAGGACCCCAGTTGGAGAGATCACATTTCCCAGAATAATTGAACCATAGGCACGTGTACAAAAGGTATCAAGCAGGAGCCACTAAGGTTGAAGAAGGAATTGAATGAACAAAAATGGAATGGAATGAACAAAAAATGAAGAGAATAGCATCAACTGCCTTTACATGGTTGATAGGTGTTACTAAGCCAAGTTAGGGGACTGCCGAAGTCACCAAGCTCTATTGGTACTTCGAAAAAGCCTGGGAAAGATGTTATAGAGGTGGCAATTTGTAATAATTTTGATGTTTCAGATACTACTTACATCTTGTTTTCTCACCCAATAAAATGACTGAATTGAACTGAATCAGTTTCCTTATACAATTAGTCCCTGCCCAAGAACCACATAATGGTTATTTTGGGGCTCTCCTGACTCAGAGTGAATGCAAATAGTATTTTTTTCTCTTTTGGCCAGCAACCCTGAGTGTCTTCCCCTCCCAGTGTGATTTTATTATTATCATTATTAAAGGGGCCATCCCTTAACTCACTTCTTAAAGAGGCCTATTCACTGAATGGGTGTTGCCTCACTCAAAGTAAGAACTTGAAAAGATCTTAGCTTAAAAGAGACAAGGTCTCCCATTGCATCCTGGGCCATCTCCATTCATCCTGACTGATATCTGCCCACTGGACTCAGGTGGCTCTGGAGAAAAAAGTGAGGCTGCTGACTTTGCACAGCCTTTCCTCACTCAGATCAAAGTCAATTACAAGCCATGTCAACATATCCCTGATATCATGGTTCTCTTTGAGAAGGAAGGACACCCACACAACTCATATTCTTCACAGACAGTTCAGAAAGGGAAAAAGAAAAAGTCCACATCCATCAATAAACTCAGGACCAACTTCCGAAATTTCAGACTTGACCAAACTAGTGTTAAAAAGTGATGAATGATTCTGAAAATTAAGGCTATAAAAACTTAAAGATTTATCAATAATATCCAAAGAATTGAGGGGTATAATATTTCATCTGCTGATAGTTAAATACCTAAGGGACAAGCTATAATTGTATTGTGAAAAAAACTCATATCAAATGTATTTGTCATTCTAAAAATCATCCGGGAGCATTCACGTAGAAAATATGAGTTCATGGGAGATAATACACGCATTTCTTTGCAAAGAACTAGGGACAGTATTCATATTACTTAACATCTTTACACATTATAGATACTCTCTGACCAAAGATAAAAGATGATCAATTACATATTGACTAGAAAAAGTAACTCCATCACAATGATGTAATAACAAATGCTCATGTAAGAACAGTATCTGAAGGGATAATATTCCCCAGGGAAGGAGAGTCTTTGCATTAAAGATATTTCTTTTAATTCAGTGTGAATGGTGGGAAGAAGTACTGCAAATGAAAGGTGACATTTTAGCTTTCCATTTCAATTCCCAGGTAGTGATAAGTCTTTCTTAGACCTAGCTCTTCTGATTTTGGGATGTAAGCCTTTTGTACTATATTTAATTCCAAACCATCAACCAGTGAGTATTTTTAAAGTGTCTACCCCATTCCAAGTGTCATTGTAGATAAAACCAAATGCTTAATTGATCAGTGACTTAGAAGTTAACAGTAAATTAATACAAATTATTCAGAATGCTTAATAATCAATAACAAAATGCAACATAAAAAGAGAAGAGAGGCTGCTTGGTGTAGTAGAAAATAAAGAACTGGCTTTGAAGCCAGGAATATCTGGATTCAAGTCTTGCCTCATACACACTATCTCTGTACTTCTGGGCATGTCACTTATCTACTCAAAGCTTTAAGCAACTCTTTAAGACTCTACATCACAGAGTAAATGCTCCTCTGCATTGTTACAAGTGGTTTCCTTAACTAGGAGTTTCCTATATTAATGAAATTACAAGTGTGGATCCTATCACTGTAAAAAAGAAAAATATATGGAAATTTCCAACATTGTTCAATATATGTGAGTTTGTGTATTTGAGTGTGAGTGTGTGTGTGTGTGTGTGTGAAATCCTAAAATGCAATTTGCATTTTTTGTTTCTTTAGATCTTTATCGTTACTTAAAAAATCTCCCAAATATAGCTATCCAAAGATATTTTAGAAAATCATTTAGATGAATAAGACCAAATATCCCAATTACTTTTATGTTTCTCTGTTTACTTTTGCTTGCTTGGAAGAGAGTGGCAGCATAGTGAAAGTGAATAGAAAGCCTGATTTGAAGCCAGTAAGCCCTGGGTTCATGCCCAGGCACAAACTGGCTGTTTGACCCTGGCAAAAATCACTAACTCCCTCACTACTCTTGGCAATTTTCTAAGACTTTTGTTTTCAGAGAAGGTGCCAACATATTGGTAGATGAAGTTTTCACACTCAGAACTTGCATACACCAATTAAATCACAGGTCCAGTCTCAATGCTTTCTTTGCTTAAAATACTGGCATAAGTGAGAAATCTATTATTACAAACACAAAAAATGATTTTAAAACATAGGAAGTGCAAGTTCTTTTGATAACAATTTTTCAAGGGTATGTGTCTCTCTACTGGTATGAATAGTCCCTCTTCAGAACAGGTTATATCATATCAAAAAATGGAGCATTCTATTTCTGAGTGTTGTAGGTAAAGTGAAAATCACAGATTTAGAGTTGGAAGGGACTTCAGTGGCTATCTAACCCAACCTCCTTGTTTTTCTGGTAAAGAAACTGAGGCCCAAAGAGGTTATGTGACTAAACCAGGATCACATACCTGGTAAAGGACAAGCAAGCACTTGGTGCCAGGTAATCCTGACTCCAAGTCCAGTTCTCTCTTCACTAAAACATGGTGAGTACCACTACACCATGCTTCTTCTTACCTTGAGGGCCTCTTGATGATGGGTTCATTTAAACAGAATGTACTTAGGTTAATGAACCAAGAACAGGATAGGAATCCATTTTGAGTCCATATTGAAAATCTTTTCAGCTTATTTACACATGCCAGGCTTCGTAGTTTACTAGCAAATACAATCTCCATGACATGATTAAGCATGAGAAGATAATAATTTGATAGTATATTTGGATTTAGCTATGATGGATACAAATATCCTGTGCAAAACATAATTGTTAGATACAATAGGAAAAAAAATCCAAATATCCATAGTTCACATTTTTTGTAGTGTTATTAGTGTTTATAAAACACTTTGCTTAGTGAACTTGTGGGTGCGTGTAATGCAAGAGTCATAACCACAATTTTTCAGCTGAGGTTCAGACAAGTTAGGTGACTTGTCCATTTTCACTTATGTATAGTAAGTGTCAAAATCTGGATATGAATCCAAGTGTGCTGATGCTAAATCTAGTGTTTATTCAACTGTACTGCAAGTTTACATTTAGGTACATTAAAGTCACACCAGGAAACCACATGGTGGAGGGTAGGCAAATTTCTTGGAAGTTACAAAGATCTAGGGTTGGTTCAAATCTTACCTATGGCTCATACTGGGCAAATCTGACCCTGAGAAAGATATTTAAACTTTTAGTGGCCCAGGTAAGTTTCTAAGTTCCAGAGGAAGTGCTGATCTGCATTCTGCTCTAAGCATTCATCAATTATATTTCAAAAGGAATTACAAATAAGATGAAAGGAATTACTTAAAAGAGAAAGTGCAGCTTAAGAATAGCTGTGTGCTAACAAAGATTTACAGTAAGACATTTTCCCCCTCCTCAGAACAAATTTTGCCACAATTTTCTCTTAATTAATGTAATTGATAACAGTTATAAAGATATCTGGCATTTTAATCATGCAGCTATGTCTCTTGCTGTCAAAATGGGAAAATTAAAAACAGCCAGGAGTCTTTTATTTGCAGTTGTAGTTGGGGAGGAAATTAAAACAGAGATGGTAATAAATGGCTGATGTGTTGAATTTGAAAGATCACAGATATGGGGCATGGAAGTAAGGGAGGGAATATAGGGACTTATTATGACAAATGAAAAGTAAAGTCCATAATCTAGTTATGATGTGTTGACTATCATGGAAAACAACAACAACAAACCTCTGAATTAACCCATTAAAATTAAGGCCAAGATAATTAATATATTTATTGATAATTAATGATTGTATAATATATCATTAATATAATAATTAATGCTTCCAAAATCAACAGGAACTAAGCTCTAGTTGATACATAATGATTTTTGCATATCAATTTTACATTAAATATCTGAGTGGCAGATACTCAATGTAAAGAGGATGTTTTCATCCCCAGAAGTTGATGTTCATGGAAGCCCATTAAACATGAGTCTCTTTAAATATAGATCATCTTACACAGCAGCCACACTGACTTAATATCAATTGAATACATTTTACTGCATCAGGCTCCAGTACTGTAACTACAATTCAATTTATGGAAACACAAAAATTTCCAAATATCTCTCCCTCTTCCCACCTTGGACCTGACCTTTGATTTTATAGGGAACCCCCGAAGAGAAATCTCTCCTACTTACAGAGCTAAATAAATATTTTGCAACTTATATTGTCTTAGACAGTTGGCTTGGGAAACTGAGAGGTTAAATGAGTTGCCCATGGATACATACCTCTCAGAAGTAGGGGATGAAGTCTGTTGTTGCTATCTCCAAAATTGACTTTCTATATACTATGATTCTCTCTCTCTCTCTCTCTCTCTCTCTCTCTCTCTCTCTCTCTCTCTCTCTCTCTCCTGTTTATATAGGTGTGTGTGCACACATGTACATATGCAAATATGTACATATAAATTCTAATTATACCATTATCTGTAAATGGGAAGACCTGGATTTGAATCTTGCCTCATGTAATTATTAGCTTTGAGACTCTGGGCAACTTATCTAATTATATTCAGCCTCAATTTCCTCATTTATAAAAGTAGGATAACTGAAGTTTTCTACATCAATGATATCGAACTCAAATAAAAATGTGTCTTTTAAATTGTATATAAGGATCCTCATAGAACACATATTGACTTACAAAACATGTACATACATGCATAAATACATATGCATACATGACTATCTGGGTCTAATGGTAACCATCTCTAAGGCAGGGGGAGGGACGAAAAAAGGGAAAAATAAATTTACAACATAACTTTGTTGTACATTTGGAGGGAATAGCAAGTTGTACATAGTAGTTTTGCAGTTTTGTGTGCAATCACTGCTTTTATTGTACTGTATTATGGAAATACTTGTTTTGTTCCATGAATTGAAAATAAAATAAATTTTAAAAAAGAAAGCCACAAATTAACATTATCTATGTTCTATTGTATTTTTATTTATTTTGTTTTATATTCCCCAATCACATTTCAACCTGATCTTCAGTACATGACAGATTATTGAGGGCCTCATGTGGGTTGTGTGTTTTTGAGACCTCTGCTCTATAGTGATGAAATTAGAGATAGCGGATATATATATATCTATATCTATATCTACATATAGATATAGATATAGATATACACACACATATATGCACACACAAATATATATACACATATATTTATATACATATACACACATATATACATATGTACCTATACATATATACATACATATACGTATGTCCACAGTATCTAGCACAGAATCTTGCACTAAGAGAAAGCAGGGACTTGCTTAAGCTCTCCCCCAAACCCCTCCAAATACCTGTAAAAATGGCTCTGAACAAATTCTAGAGCTGTAGAACCCACGAAATACCAGAGGGAAACAGGTCTCCAGCCCAAGAGAGCCCAGATGGTCTCTGGGAAGGGTCTATCACAAGGTGCTGGGAGCAGAGCACAGCCCAGCATGGGCCTCCCAGGACAGACCAGACCTGGAGACAGACAGCTGGAACGGGCCTTAGGACCGTGAATCATTGAACTGTGGCAGTTGCCAGGCTTCTCAAGCCACAAACGCCAAAGAGCAGGTTAGTGGGAAACTGCCAGATTGAGTTTAGATCAGTCCAGCCCCATCCCTGGGGGTTGCGGAGATGGTGCATTGGTGGCAGTGGCAGCAGCAGGAAGGTCTTGAGGCTGCTTCCAGACCTCCAGCATCAGCTGCTTCCCATGTCCCTCATTCACATGGTGGGAGGAATCTAGCAGCAGATCAGAGTGGGAGTGCAAGGAGTGCTTTGTGGGAACAGAGGCAGTTTCTCTTGCTGTGCCCTGTTTGGATCTGGATTGTGGTCCTGGGTGGCGGTTCTTGGGAGTGGTGGAGCACTGCTGTGACAGATCCTGCAGTGATGGTGGAGTAGACGTAGCTCTGAAAACAGCAGTGCTTGGACCCTAAAGCTTGGGATAAAGTACTCTCTACTCTACAAGCAGTCATACCCTTACAAAAAGTTCAAGGGTCAAGCAGTTGGCTGGGAACATGACCAGGCTGCGAAAAAGGACTCAGACTCAAATTCAGACTCAAACTCAAACTCTAGATTCCTTTTTGGTGACAAAGAAGATCAAAACATACAGACAGAAGAAGTCAACAAAGTCAAAGGGTCTACATCAAAAGCCTCCAAGAAAAATATGAATTGGTCTCAGGCCATGGAAGAACTCAAAAAGGATTAGAAAAAGCAAGTAAAAGAAGTGGAGGAAAAATTGGGAGGAGAAATGAGAATGATAAAGGAAAATCATGAAAAACAAGTCAATGACTTGCTAAAGGAGACCCCCAAAATACTGAAGAAAATAACACCATAATGAATAGACTAACCCAAATGTCAAAAGAGCTCCAAAAAGTCAATGAGGAGAAGAATGCCTTGAAGGACAGAATTAGCCAAATGGAAAAGGAGGTCCAAAAGACCACTGAGGAAAATACCACCATAAAAGTTAGATGGGAGCAAGTGGAAGCTAGTGACTTCATGAGAAATCAAGATATAAAACAGAACCAAAGGAATGAAAAAATGGAATACAATGTGAAATATCTCATTGCAAAAACCACTGACCTGGAGAATATATCCAGGAGACATAATTTAAAAATTATTAGACTACCTGAAAGCCATGATCAAAAAAGAGCATCATCTTTCAAGAAATTATCAAGGAGAACTGCTCTGATATTCTAGAACCAGAGGGTAAAAAAGAAATTGAAAGAATCCGCCAATTGCCTCTTGAAAAAGATCCCCAAAAGAAAACTCCTGGGAATATTGTTGCCAAATTCCAGAGTTTCCAGGTCAAGGAGAAAATACTGCAAGTAGCCAGAAAGAAACAATTTGAATATTGTGGAAACACAATCAGGATAACACAAGTTCTAGCAGCTTATAAATTAAGGGATCAATGGGCTTGGAATATGATATTCTGCAGGTTAAAGGAACTAGAATTAAAATCAAGAATCACCCACCCAACAAAACTGAGTATAATGCTCCAAGGCAAAATATGGATTTTCTTTTTTTTGTGTTTTTTTTTTTGAGGGGAGAAAGCAGGGCAATTGGGGTTAAGTGACTTTCCCAAGGTCACACAGCTAGTAAGTGTGTCAAGTGTCTGAGGACAGATTTGAACTCAGGTACTCTTGACTCCAGGGCAAGGGCTCTATTCACTGTGCCACCTAGCTGCCCCCAAAATATGGATTTTCAACAAAATAAAGGACTTTCAACTTTCTCAATGAAAAGACCAGAGCTGAATAGAAAATTTGACTTTCAAATACAAGAATCAAGAGAAGCATGAAAAGGTAAACAAGAAAGAGAATTCATAACAGACTTACTAAATTTGAACTGTTTTGTTTACATTCCTACATGGAAAGATGATGTGTGTAATTCATGGGAGCTTTCTCAGTATTACGGTGGTTGAAGGGAATATACATATATATAGACAGAGGTCACAGGGTGAATTGAATATGAAGGAATGATATCTAAAAGACAAAATAAAATTAATGGGTGAGAGAGGAATATATTGAGAGAGGGATGAAGGGGAGGGATAGAATGGGGTAAATTATCTCACATAAAAGTGGCAAGAAAAAGTATTTCTGTTGTAAGGGAAAAGGGGGTAGGTGAGGGGGAATGAGTGAATCTTGCTCTCATTGGATTTGACTTGAGGAAGGAATAACATACACACTCAATTGGGTATCTTACTCCCCAGGAAATAAGGGGAAGGGGATAAAAAAGGGGATATGATAGAAAGGAAGGTAGATAGGCAGAGGAGGTAATCAAAAGCAAACACTTTTGAAAAGGGACAGTGTCAAGAGAGAAAACTGAATAAAGGGAGACAGAATAGGATGGAAGGAAATATTTGCATAATGATCCATGTGTGACCAATGTTGAATTGCTTGCCTTTCTAGGGAGGGTGGGTGGGAAGGGAAGAGGGAAGAGAATTTGGAACTCAATGTTTTAAAAGCAGATGCTCAAAAAAGTTGTTTTTGCATGCAGCTGGGAAACAAGATATACATGGAATTGGGCATAGAAATCTATGCTGCCCTACAAGAACATAAGGGGAAAGAGGATGGGGGGAGGGTGGGGTGATGGAAGGGAGGGCTGACTGGAGAATGAGGCAATCAGAATATATGCCATCTTGGAATGGGGGAGAGGGTAGAAATGGGGAGAAAATTTTTTACTCAAAATCTTGTGGAAATCAGTGTCGAAAACTAAAATACTAAATAAAAATTATAGAATTCAAAAAAAGAAGTAAAAAGAATATATATATATATATATATATATACATATATATATATATATATACATAAATTAAGGTGCCTGATAAGTGTTTGTTGAAATCCAATGTTGAATTTGATTATTATTACTATTATTGTTATTGTTGCTCATCAGTACAATTAAACTGTTATAATTATCTAATATTAATTTTCTGAAATCTTTTATCTTTAGGGTTTGCAGAATGTTTAGATATATTATTTTGTTGGAGCCTCATAATCATGCTATAAATTACATGCCACTCTTATCCAATTTTACAATGAGGGAAAAAGGGGACAAACCCCATGCTACTTGCCTGGGGACACTCAACTAGGAAATATTTGTGGCAGGATTAGTATTCAAGTCTTCCATGACTCCAAGAGCAGAATGCTGAAAGATATTCTGCCGTCAGTAGCCTGTAAGCCCTGATAATGCCTACCATGTTGAAAAGTGTTTGACAACAGGCTTGCTGTTGGACTGTTATCTGAAGGCCTGACTAAATAACTATAGAAAGCCTCATTACCAGAAAGTTGGCATCCCGTTAATGAATATTTTGGCCACAGTTACTATACTCAGGGGTGGAGAAGGGGTTGAAGTTTACATTAATAAAAACAATACCAAGAGTTTTAGGTCTCCAGATATTTTGAGACTTAGACATCCCAGCAGATACATTATTTTTTTTTAGCAATGGTTCAGCTGCTCTTTGTGATATTAAAATCTAAATTGAATCAAGTTTTTCCTTGGAAAATCCACCAAATAGCTTTGAGGATATTTTATTGAACATCCTATGAAGGATTTGCCGTCATTTCTTCACTCTTAAAAGGGAATAGAATAATTCATACTGAATAATACTCGGAAGACAAAAAATTAAGCTATTCGAAAGATGGCAGCTATTATTCCGCCTTCCCCAGCCCTTAGGATTTTCACTCTAACGTCTACCTTCTATGCCAGCCTCATTCAACAATCTGCCAGCAGACAATATTACTCACTTTTTGTCTTCTGAGAATCATACATTATATGGTTTTCTATCCAAATGTTTTAGTGAAGAGGTAATGGTATATACCCCTTAAGCCATAAGTCAAGCCTCTGGCCTGTCCCCCAAGTCCACGAATTTCTACAGTCAATAGAGAACCTGAGGCCCATTCAACAATGTTTCATGAGGATAACTGTTTTTGCAGGAATAATGAATAAAATGCTATAAACCAGGCTCCTGCAGGACATTTCCTAGAGAAAAGTGCTGCTATTGTTGTTCAGAAATGCACTAAATGGATGAATATAGATAACATGGAATTGCTAAATGTATTTTGAAACATAAATTGAATGGAATATTACTGTGTTATATGAAAAAATGATTGTGAAGAATCCAGAAAAGTATGCCAAGAGTTCTATGTTCTAATGAAAATACAGAACAAGGGAAACAATATAAATAGTAACTTCATTTATTTTTATTATTGTTGGGTTTTTTTGGTCATATCCAACTCTTTGTGACCCCATTTGGGTTTGTTTTGGCAGGGATACTGGAGTGGTTTCCGATTTCCTTCTCCAGCTCATTTTACAGATAAGGAAACTGAGGCAAAAAGGATTAAGTGACTTGCCCAGGTTCACATAGTTACTAAGTGTCTGAGGTCAGATTTGAACTCAGGCTCCAGGCTTGACACTCTAACCATTGCATCACCTAGCTGTCCTTCATTTAAATAATTTGGAAGGAAAATAAATAGAAACAAACAATTAAAATCCTGGAAATACTATGCAATTAATATATCCAAGCTTATCCCAGAAGAAATGAAAAAAAAAGTTATTTTACTTTGTCAGGGAAGTGGGACACTGTAAGTATGGGCCATAATAAACAGAGGTATATTTAGAAATGGCATTAATGTAAAATTAAAAATAATAATAATATTGATAGTAAAAATAAATAAAGAAAAATGGCACTAGAATTATGCCCTACCAAGAAGGGTAAAAACAGCTCTCTCTTCCACCAATCCTAGACAGGTTTAACATTATATATATCTATCTGACAACATGTTGACTGTTTTTTAATCCAGCCTATTTTCTATCTGTGTTATATGTTAGTTTCCTTTAGTGCTCAGCATGCTATATTGTCCCCCATTCTCACTATTTTTATATTTATATGTGTTATATGTTAGTTTCCTTTAGTGCTCAGCATGCTACATTGTCCCCCATTCTCACTATTTTTATAAATATCTATAATGGCGTTATCTTTATCCATTTTCAAACTTCACTATGATGGCTTTATTTAGCTACAACCTACGATCATGTGGTTTTTCCTCAAGGGGAAAAAAATAAATAAAATTACATTCTCTTGCCCATGTAAAATGAAATAGACCAAGTATTAAATGAAAACTATTTTCTTTAGAAAACATAACCCTGATTCCTTTTTGAGATTTTTCATTTTAAATCCATAACTTCATTTATCATATCAAGACATGTTTAATAACTGCATTGGGTGCAAAGCATGGGTTCCTTCTGCAAGAGGATTCTGTGCATTTTAAAAAATTCATTGCCCTTAAAACTCCTGACTTCAATTAGTAAAAAAGGAGAAAAGAGAAGAAAAACACAAGCTATGGTACTAGATTTTAACTCATTTATCACACTTAGGAAATGCAGTTTCACAGGATTCTCATTAGATTAATTAAGGAATCACAAATGAGACCTAACTTTTCCTGGCTATAAATCAGTTCCTGCATGGAGACCAGGTGTGGGGCAAGGAGAAAGTCTTCACTGAAAATTACACTTTAGTATAGTCTCCTGTAGGTAGATATATAATGTCATTATTCTGGTTTCTGAAGAAACAATCAAATAGCCTATAGTAAATGTTTAAAACAGAATTTAACCTGAAAAGTTGGTAACAGCTTATTGGGTGAGGCCTTGAATGGAAGAATTAAAAAGCATTTATAAGCACATACCTTTGTCAGATATAGAGACAAGGCCTGGGGATACAAATAAAAATAAACAGGGATAGTTCCTACCCTTAAAGAGCTCATATTGTAATGGAGAAAGAAAATAATTTGGCACTCGTATCTTGAACATGGCCAGGGTCTCTCAGTCTGGCTACAAAGTGTGAATAGTCAGAAGCCCAAGGTCCTGGGATCCTAATGTAGGAAGTCAGAGATGAGGAGTGTGGTGGCTTGAAGAGAAGTTTTCTCATATATTATCCCAAAATATTTTTGTATTCACTTATGAAGTTAGCCTATGTTTTCTTAGGTATCTGGGTGGGGACTTAAGCAAAGAGAATGTGATATTCCCATAAATAACTTGGGAAATCCTTTCCTTTGTGCAATAGATATCTCTGACACAAAGATTCTAAATGTGAAGGAGGCTTCAGATCATAGGATGAAAATAGACAGGAAGAAAAGGAAGCTAATAGTTGTAACATCACGGAATGGAGAGTTGGAATGATCCTTCCATAGAGCTTGTGCAATCTAACCTCTTCATTTTACATGAGGATACTGAGATTCCAAGAGATTAAGAGGTATTTTAAAAACAGGAAATGGGTATCTGATTCTGAATTTGAACTTGTCTTCCAACTCCAGATTCTATGCTTTTTCCAGTATTCTAAAAATTAGGTAATATTGATTTTTGCATTTTAGAATCCCCACCTTCCTTAAATGTCAAGCTCAAGTGAAATATCCAGCAAGAGGACCAGTCTCATTTCTCCACCTCTGATAACCTACCGCTTGTAATTACTTTGTATATATTTTGAGCGTTTGTGTGCATATGTATGTAGGCATGCATGTATGTACATGCACAAACATATGTAACAGGGAATTATTAAATGGTCATTGATAGTGAATGAAAACTTCTCAGCTACATGACCATAAGGGCCAACATACTTAGAGAGTAATTTTAGGTGTTGTTGCACCTTCATAGTACATGGTAGGATAAAGATTGACTCCAAAATCTAAATACCACCTTTCATGCTTTGATATATATTTTTAAATGTACATCCACTTATTCTTACAACAATGGTGTGAGATGGGTGCAGAGATTTTAATTTGAGGAAACCAAGGCACAAAGCAATTCCATTATTTGCTAACATTTACGGTGATAATTAGTGGCTTAGCTGAGGAAAGAACTTGTCTCTTGATTCTATTGTCTACAGTCTCACTGTTCCACTTAGACTTTAAATATTGGTGATACCCCACCAATCACTATAACTAACATTTGTTGAGACTCACCACTCACTATAACTCACATTTGTAGAAGAATGTCATCCTAGTGGTCAATATTGCTGGGGTTTTGGTATTGGTGAAGTTGCATTAACTCTACTGATTGAAATGCCTAGAATTTATGGCCAAACATTCAGAATGTTTTTGTTTTTCCTTCTGATGTGCATGTAGGCACAACCTAAAACTGGTCTCAACAGTGAGACTCTAGGTGGAGTGTCATGGTTGACTCATTTCAGAAAGTATAGCCTATTTATATAGGACAACGGGGGATGATAGAGCAAAGCATAACTCTTTTTTTTGTAAGAAACCAACATTTATTTTCCATCAGCATTTTTCCAATACTATTAGAGCATCTGGGGTAAAACTTACAACCACCCTGTGGTAGTTCCTACTCACTCAGTGGCCTGAGCAGTAGGAGCCCTAGACAAGTCCTCAATAGCTGGCTGAGAACTCCAATCTTTGGTGGGGAACTGCTGAATGGGCACAGGTGGCACCTGTACTCCCTTGGACCGATCAGCCACCTCTTTTTGAGGAGCAATGAATTCTGGGGTGGGTGCAATCCATTAACCCTGAAACTCCTCATTTGTCACTGCCTTATCAGCTGCATCCTTCTCTTCCTTTTCAACCTCCTCTGGATCCCTGTAGAAGTAAAGATGAGGCATAACCTCCCATGGGTGTTCACAAGAGAGGGTACCACACATACACAGGAATTCACAGGCCAGCATCCACCACATCAGACCCACTGAGTGAGCTCTCTTGTTGTTACATGAGATGGCAACATCCACATAGAGAAGTGGGGAGTCTATATTGCACAGTGCAATGGTTGGGAGGTTAACATATGATGCTTCAGTCAGAGACTGATGATCTGCCTGAGGATCAGTGACCACTAAAAGGCGAGGCTCCCTGAAAGCTGCCTGGATCTGGTTAGTGAAGGTGCCTGGTGTGAAACATCCAGCACCAGGTGTGGTGCCAGTGGCAGCAGAAAATTTCAGAACAGCTCACTGGCCAGTGTTCCTGGATGAGATGATACTAGCACAGGCTGGGTTTTCAATGGCAACGGTGGCACAAGCTGCCAGGAGCTTTTCCCAAATTCTCTTCATCATTCTCATCATTCAAGTCAATGATGTAGATGCCATCACTCTCTCTTTTGCAGACATACTGTTCCATTTGCAAGTCCAAATTGGTGCCATCCAAATGGGTTCCTGCAGTGAGAAATTTGAGGACATCCTGCTCCTTCATCTGTAAGACATCTAAGGCTCCAGACACTGTGAAGTTTCCCTTTAAAGTTATGATGGAAAAAGCCAAAGCATCACTCTTGATAGAGAACTCAGCCTTTTCCTTCCTCTTTCTCCTCCCTCTCTTTTATTTTCTTCGGGCACCCAGTAGTTCAGTAGTTAGAGTACTGGGCCTGGAGTCAGGAAGCCCTGAGTTCAAAATGAGACTCAGAAACCTACTAGCTCTGGGACCTTGACCAGAAAAGTTAACCTCTCCCAGACACAGTTTCCACAATTATAAAAACTGGATAATAATAGCATCCATTTTCCAGGGGTTTTGTGAGGATCAAATGTGATATTTCTAAAGGGCTTAGCACAGTGCACATAGTAGGTACTATATAAATGTTTCTTTCTTTCTTTCCCTCCTTCTCCTCCTTCTCAACATTTTCTGAGGCAACAAATTACTTTTCCAGGTAGGTCCTTTATTTTAAAAACCGTGAAGAATAAAAGGGGTTTTATCTGTCTCCTTAAAGATTAATTTTAAACAGTATTAAAAGCATCAGATATTGTCAGTAAAGTGAGGGATTCCTGGACATAATTTTTTTCTATTTCAGCAAATAATGTGACAATCCCATCATGTTTTGGCAAACTTTCTGCTACTTAGGACAAATGTCATTCCTTTAATTAAGCAGTCATTTTCAGTACTCCTATACCTGCTGAATTGATACAATTATCATACATTTCAATCTGGAAAGAACTTCACAGAGACTATCCGTTCTAACTTTCTTATTTTGTCGATGAGGAAACTGAGATCCAAGAGTTAAGTAACTTGCCAAAGGTCACACAGGAAGCAAGCATCAGAGTTAGAATTTGCATCCAGATCCTTTGGCTCCAGAGCTAGTGCTCTTTATGCTACAGCAAACTATATTATAATAATTTTTAAGATATGTTCCTTTTGTAATTTTGTCTAAAGAGTAAGGCTTTTGCTACTGCAAAAAAAGTAAGAACAACTCCATTGGAAGATAGATGTGAGGAGCTCTGCATTTTAGTATCTGGGAGTTCGTGGTCTTCTTGGAAAAGATATTTATGCTAGTGAAATTTCAAAAATTGTCACAAATAGGCCTGTACACCTATTACAATAGAAGTAGTGAGAGTATAAACTACTAGGCGCTTGCATTCCCACTGACTTTAACCTCCAGACACTGAAAGATAACTGTTCTCTCTAAGAGTAAGTAGCAATTCAGTTTTCAATCCAGGCAAAGCTTGAATCTCACCTCTATTTTAACAGCTAAAATTCGCCTGTCCTTTATGGGTCATATCTGGGCACATTTAAAACCACTTAAATTCAGTTACTATGGAACCTGTGGCTATCACACATACAATTCCCAGGGCGAACTGAGGAAGGGAGCCAGCAGGTGTCTTCTTCTAACAGATTCCCTTCAAAATTGTAAAAGGGATATTTGACATTGAGCATACTTTATCAGACACTTCGTGTGTGTGTATTTTTTTCCCATAAGAACTGCAGAATGGCATCGTTCATCATGAAAGTACCTGAAATCAGCAAACTACCTTTCAATTGCCCAAGTTATCCAAAACTGTTAGAGAAACATTTCAAAAGGTAAAAGTCAAGAAATTTTACGAATAATACATCCCATAGAATTTTTGTCATACTGAAGGGTTTGTTGTCAAAAGGGGGAATGTTTTAGGAATGGGAAGGAAACAAAAAAAATGTAATTGTCTTTACAGTGAGATCTGTCTTGTTTTTGTAGTGTTATACAAGGTTCCTAATAGGGTGTTTGGTTTATAGTAGGTGATTAAAACATGATAATTAAGTATGAACTTGATAAAGGTAATACATCATTTTGTATCTTTCACAACAATATGATCATTGATACACAGTACATATTTAACAAATTACTTATTACTGATCACTATAAAACATTCATTGTTCGCGTTATTATGGATATGAGAATTTGTACCATAGGATCATAGATTTAAAACTGCAAAGGACCTGACAAGCCATTGAGTCCAGTCACTTCATTTTATAGATGGGAAAATTGAGACAGAGTGTTTAAGTGACTTTCTTATGTTATGTAGCTTGTAACTATCCAATCTATGAGTTGCTTCCAGGATATCCAGATCCCATCCACTATGCCATGCTGCCTCTCATAGGCCCTGATTTCAGGGGATTACAGCTTACCTAATTTTTGTAGTAGGCTATTGCCCATACCTTGAAGACATTTCTTCTCCAGTCATTCGTCTTTGAATCTGCAGCTTACTTTAAGATCATGTGTCACCTTCTTTAAGAAGCTTTAGACTTAGAGAACAAAAGAGACCTTTGTTTTAAACCAATCTCCAAAAGTAAGCAGTTGTATAACCCTGGAGCTTGTCTTTTCAGCAATTTGACTCAGTTTCCTCATCTATAGATGAGAGATAATAATACCTAAATTCCTCCTAGTCATTGTGAAGATCATATGAGACAACCCCTATAAAGAGCTTTGTAAATCTTTAAGCAAGATTCAAAAAAAGACCATCATGATCATAGCCATATTCATTAAAGTAATCATTTCCTCGTCCTATTCATCTTGTTTTATTCAGTTCAGCTGGAAATGGTACAAGGACAAGCCACTAGCTTGCCATTATTCTTTTATAGTTAATGTTCTGTGGATGACTGTGCAAGTAGATAAAATTATTCCTTTTTATAGTTTAATAAAAGTTTGGTGATGTAAGCTCATATTCTATAAAAGCATCTTCAAGACAATTCTAGTAGCACATGGGAAGAAAGTATTGCTGTTATGCAAGGTTCTAAGACAGCTCCAAAAGAATCTTGATGAAAAAAGCTATCCACATCCAGAGAAAGAATTACAGTGTCTGAATGCAGATTGAAGCAAACTATTTGCTCTCTTTTTTCTTTTTTCTTTTGGTTTTCTTTCTTCTTTCACATGGTTCATCCCATTGGTTATATTTTTTCTTTACAACTTGAGCATTGTATAAATAAGTTTAATGTGAAGGTATATATAGAACCTATATTGGATAACATGCCATCTTGGGAGGAGGAAGGAGGAGAAGAGGGAGGGAGAGAAAATGTGGAACTAAAAACTTATGGAACTGTGTGTTGTAAACTAAAAATAAAAAAATAATAATAATAAATTAAAAAAAGAAAGTATTGTTGTTTAATTCATCCCAATGTCATATGTCTTGGATGACTTCTACTCTCTATAGAGTGTGTCCCAAAGTCTTCATATAATTTTAAGTTTTCATAGCTTGAGCTTTAAGTTTTAATAAGTAAAGCTGCCTTAAGGCATTGAAATACCCTGCATTTTAATACCTTTTCATTTTATGTAATTTGAAATTAATGAGCATTTGTTATGGTGACAATTGTTTGATATGCTATTCTTAAATCGTTAAGGGTCAATATGCCCAGGCAACTAGACATAACATTTCTATTAGTATAATGCATCTGCTCCAGTATAATTTCTTTACTGATTCCCAAGTATGCTGGGGGAGTGAAGGGGGTTGGTTATATGTATAGTATAGAGATATAGTATAGAGATTTGATGCTTTTCTAATTCATGAAGGGTAACAAGCTTCACTTGTTGATGTCATTGCTGTCATAATGAAGGACCACTGGGTCTTTCTGTCTAACTTGTCTCTCAAATCTTCCATTTGTGTTGTTTCCCCTAATAAAATATGAGCTACTTGGGAGTAGGGGTTGTCTTACTTTTGATATTTGTATCCCAAGTCCTTGGCACATGACTTTATACATAGTCAGTACTTAATAAATGTATTTTCATTCATTCCTTTCTTCATCCATTGATTCACTTCCTTTTAACTAGTTCTTTTCACACTCATTGTTTCTCTGCAATATTTCTTGAGCCATTGCAGGTACGTAGTTTCAAGGGAGGAGATCGTTCATCTTTCTTCTGCTTGTTTGCTATTCATCTTTGTTTTCTTGCCCATCGTTAGAAAAGTTTTGTGTATATTAATCTTAAAAACATAAACCAATTAATGTCTCTAAAATGTGTCACTGAAAAACAGCACCAACGTATAAAGTTAAAAAATAAGTAGAAGAAATGAGACACAACGGTACCCAGTACTCTGTTTTGTGCCATTCCAAAGAAAAACAAACAAATCTCCAGTCTGCGAGTGCATGACATAAATCAGATTCGGAGTTAGGAGACATGTTTTCCTTCCCTATGGAATTTATGCGCCTGCAAGACTTTTGTTGCAAAAATGTACCTTATTGAATTTCCTCCAACATTGTCAGAATAAAGGAGAATGTAACGAAATAAGCACAAAGGAGGAGCTCTGTCATTGGTTCAAGAAGCAAATAATGGGAACGCAGTCTCATGCTCATGTTTTATTTGTCATCAAGCCATAGAGACAAATTACCAAGAGGCCAATTCAGGAATACAATATACAGTATAAATTTGATTTATATATATACAAAAATGAAAGAGAAAAACAAAAATGAGGACTCTCTAAATCTCTGAGGTTTTTGAAAAGATTTACAAATCCATTCTACCATGGTTAACCTACCCTTAAGGAATTTTGCCAGTATAAAGATATATTAGCCACATGTCCATGTAATTCACTAGAGGAGTATGTATACAATTGTACCAAATCTAAAAGCATAATTTGGGAATGACTTTCTATTTGTAACTTGAATTAGCTCAGAGGTCAGTCATGGGATAAATACACAATTTCTGGTTATGTAAACCACTTGTTCGACACTTACATGCTGTATTGTATTATTACTTATACTTTTGTACCTACATCATATCAAATCAATAACTTTCTAAAATCCTTAAGGCCAGGAAACATATCACATATTTCTTTACATCTATGGTACCATTCATAAAGTAGATATTCAATTAACCTTTCTTGAGGATATTTATATTTTAAATTAATCCATTTTTGACCTGTTGTGATATCTTCAAAATATCCAACTTGAAATTCTCAATAAGATATCGGTGATGTGAGAACAGAATTTAGGAGAGAAAGTGGGTCTTGATATATAGATCTAGGAGTAATCTTCAGAGGTTTGGCAATTAAACTCATGAGAGCTGAGGGGATTACCAAATAAGAGATTATAAAGAATTCAACAGATGAATCCAGAACAGAACATTGGTGCATACTCAAATTCAGAGGATACTATGAAGTAGAGGTAAGGGAGGAAATGCAATCTAGCCATGGGGAAGAGCAAGGAGGAAGTTGGGCAGATGGGAGATGGATGACAAAGAGAAGGCCAATTTGGATGCATTGAAAAATGTAGGAAGGTTATGACCAATGAGTCAGAGAAGGCAGGTAGGTGAATACAGAGAAGGGTTTTTAAAAAGTCAAATAGAGAAACATTTTATCTTAGTGTCAATAAGGAGCTACTAAAACTTATTGAGTTGGGGATTGATGTGGTCAGATATTTATTTAAAGGAAAGAACTTTGTCAGCAGTGTGAGTGATAGACTAGAGTGAGGGAGACATGAGGTAAGGAGACCAATGGGAAGATAGTTATAATAATCTAGGTGAGATGTTACATGCACCTAAATTGAGACAGTGTTTGAATGAGTGGAGAAAAGGAGTTACTTGGAGAAGACATGATTTGACAATTGATTGGCCATAGGGAATAATGGAGTTTAAGAAATTGAGGATAATGGTAAGGTTGGATGGTGGTGGCTTCAAAGAAATAGGAAAGTTTTGATGAGGAGGGATTTTGGAAGGAAACTTTGAGAATTCAATTTCTGTCTCTATAACAACCAGGTTGAAATGTCTGATAGGCAAGTGGAGACAGGGGACTGAAGCTCAGAGGAGGGACTCAGGCATATATAGATCTCTTAGCCTTTTGCTAAGAGGTCATAGCTAAGCTAATCAGAACTGATGAGGCTATCAAGAGAGATAGTGTAGAGTGGGTGTTATTAACCTATGACTCATGAAAAAACATATAGAGATAGATACGATGGACATATAGATAGGAATTATAATATAATTGGCTTCCCTTATAGCTCTATATATTTTACTTACGAGATTAAAACTATTGGACTAAGAAGTCCATAGGTTTCACCTGACAGATAACGTAGTCTATGACATAAAATTATTAAGAACTCCTGGTGTAGAGAAAGAACAAAAGAGGACCTATGGCAGAATTTTGGGGAAAACCCATAGTTAGCGGGTGACAAAAATATACAAGCCTAGGATGAAGCCTTTCAAACGGATGACATGAGCCAATGGGGTATTAGAAAGTGTATTGAACTTCAAAAAATAGATTTATCATTAATTCTGTAAAGAATATAATTGGATGGGGCAGCTAGGTGGTACAGTGAGTAGAGCACCGGCTCTGGAGTCAGGAGGACCTGAGTTCAAATCCAGCCTCAGACATGTGACACGCTAGCCGTGTTACCTTGGACAAGTCACTTAAACCCAGTTTCCCTGCCTTGCCCCCTCTAAAAATAATAAAAAAAGAATATAGTCTGATGTATTCTATATATGGAGAAACTAAAGCTCTTAGAAGGGAAATAACTTCCCATATATCAAACAGGTAGTACATAGTGAGTTTTATGTATGTATTCAAGAGTGCACAATGTTGTCTTGCTTCATAGAATCTAGGTTCTTTTGAGGCATAGGGATTTTTTAGTTTTAGCCACATGTCTATACTGCCTAACACAGCACCTGGATGCTTAATAAATAATTCTTGAATGATTGATTGACCTGGGATTCAAACCCATGTTCTCTGACTCTAAATCGAGACCTTTTCCCTCACATTGCACCATGCTAACTCCTTGTCATGAACTTCAGTTTAATCACAAATGCCAAATACATAATGGGAGGTCTTTGGTCAAGTCACTTGACATCTTGGGACCTGTTTCCTCATTTTATAATTTGGATGATTCTTATACTTTCTGAATCATACACCTCACCAAAGGCTGGGTAGAAAGTTCTTTCAGAATATGTGCCATCTTGGAGTGGGAGGAGGGTAGAAATGGTGAGAAAATTTGTAATTCAAAATCTTGTGGAAATCAATGCTAAAAACTAAAAATATTAAATAATAAAAGAAAAAAATAATAAAATTCTCCTAATTTACAGACATGGAAACTGAGGCACACAGAGGGTAAAAGACTTGCCAAAAGTCAAACAAGTAGCAAATTAAATAGTTAGGGCCTAAATTCTGAGCCCACGATTCTATGTTATGCTATAAACAGTTTTCTTTGAGAATTCTCCCATCAATACCGGTTGGAAAAAAAAAACACAACTGTGAGATCATGGTCCTATTTGTTATTCTGGAGGTAATTATATGTGGTTCTTATTGTTCAGTCATTTTTCATTCATGTCCAATTCTTTGTGACTCCATTTAGGGTTTTCTTGGCAAAGATAATGGAGCAGTTTGCCATTTCATTTTCTAGCTCATTTTACAGATGAGGAAACTGAAGCAAACAGGGTTAAGTGACTTGATGAGGATCACACATCTAATAAGTGTCTGAACCTAGATTTGAACTCAGGAAGGTGAGTCTTCCTGAGTCCAGACCTGGCACTCTATCCACTGTGCCACCTAGCCTCCCATGTGCAGGAGTGCCAATTGGCAATGAAATTTGTTCTCTGGAAATATGTAGTTTCAGGATAGACATTCACAAACATAATCCTAAACAAAGGTGAGGAAATGAACTTGATGAACCATGCACTAAAAAGAAGAAAAATTGGAGGAAAAGGCTATTAATGCAGCCACATTGAGTCTAATTATTTAATTATCCTGAAATTCTGTCAGAGTAGCAATATGCAAACCATGACTTAAGGGGAAACCTTGGAGTCAGAAATACTTGAATTTGAAAAATGTAAGCAGGGGCAGTTATGTGATACATTGGATAGAACAGTGACCCTGGAGTCAAGAAGACCTGAGTTCAAACTTGACCTTAGCCTTAGCCACTTACTAGCTGTGTGACTCTGGGCAAGTCACTTAACCTTGATTGCCATACACACACACACACACACACACACACACACACACACACACACGGAACGAAAGAACGAGAAAAGTAAAGTGTAAGCATCAGATACAACTACAGAGGGTAAAATCTGGCTGAGAAGTGCTTCCCCTCCCCCAAAAGAAAGGGAGAAATAAAACCATAGCTAGCATTTATATATTGACTTAAGGTTTACACAGTAACCTAGATGTAATACATCATTTGATCCCCAGAACCACCCTGTGAGATAGGTGCCATTATTAACCCTTATTTTATGGATAAGGAAACTGAAACTGACCAAATTTAAGTTCCCTGTTCAAAATCATGTACCTGAACTATCTATGCCCAGATACACAGGAAATGTTTGAGGCAAGATTTGAACTAAAATCTTTCAGACCCCAAATACAGAACTCTATCCATTGCACCACACCCCCACCACATATTTTTGTTTTTCCCAAAGGAAAAACACATTAGGTGTGACCCTCATTTTGGTCTCTGCCCCTTTAACATGCCAGAGACTTATCAGAGGACCCAGCATCTGAGTAGCAGCAATTTGTAGCCACAATTAGTTCAATTTAGAGTAGAGGCAAAATAGTGGCCTTTAGTTCCATGTGGGTTCCTTTCTCTGCTTTTTTGGGAGAGTTTAAGAAAAGACAGATTTTTAATACAACGATCAAATCACCCATGCCCCAGATCAGTATATGTCTGATCATTAGGACAGATTTAGCTTTTGAACTTTTAAAAATCCTTCTATATGAAAACTAAACTCTTTGGTTATTATCATTTGTATTCCCTGAATTCATTTAAATGATTATAAATATATAAATTATAAACAATAAAAATGATTAATCTTATCATTATCATGAGAAAACCAGTTTTAAAGAACTGATAATAGTAAAGGATCGACTTAAAATAACAAGAGATTTGTGATTTAAACATCCAGCCTCTTAGGTCTAATGTAAGAGAAAAAAGGAAAGAGGCATTTCACCTACTACTTGGTTCTCAGTGGATTATATCACCTCTCATCCAGATTTTCAGTGAGCAAATTTGAAATCAAGGGGATACTTCAGCTGCTCCACAATCCCTCTGTTCTCATTCAAAGTATCCCCAGTTGCTACAGTTAACACTCTCAGGTGTGTCTCAGGCTCCTTGTTGATGCTTCCTCTGTGGCCATTTGTCCCTCTGTCTCTTAGACAATGAGTTGAAATCTCCTGCCAGTTGTGAAACCCTGCAATCCAGTACAAAGTCAGCTCAGTCTCTTCATGTGGGAGAAGACAATAGATCCCAGAATTGCTCAATGAGCACCTGGCCCCTCACCCTCCGCTCAGAGCAGCTAGTGTGAGACTTTTTGGAAAGAATGCTACACACATATGATCAGTGTGACCATGCACAATCATTTAACCTCTAGCTATCTTAAGACCATAAGGCAGAGACAAGTTAACTGGCTGCATTAATAGAAGAAATTTACAAAAAAGAAGTTCATGATACAGATGAAATCACAAGTTCAAGCCAAAATTATAATAAACATAATGACCATCAACATCAAAATTTTTCTTTGGATTACTGATTCCTATATGAGAAATCTTTGTTAATATAAAGATAAATACTACTGCAATCCATCCTCAAGAATTCATCCTCGAGGAGGTACTTTGTCTTTTTTGAAAAATGTTTTGAAATATATTTTCCATGTTATCTTTATTTCCAAGCATATCCTTCCATTCCTTGAAAATCCAGAGGGCCATTTTATGTAACAATATATATGCGTATATACATATATACATGTACATACATATACACACATACACATATATGTGTGTATGGGTATGTATAGTTCATTTTTGGTTTAGGGCAAACTTGGTCATTATACATTTTCAGTTTTATTAATTATAGTTGTTGCTATCCCCCTGCCACCCCATGGATATTGTCACAGTTATTGTATATATTATTTTATTGGTTTGATTACTCCACTTTGAACCAGTGCATTGTCTTTGCATGCTTCTCAATATTCTGCATAGCTGTCATTTCTTATAAAACAGTAGTATTCTATTACATTAATATACCACAATTATTTAGCTTGTCTTGGTAGACATCTCATTTGTTTCTATTTCTTTGTTACTACAAGAAGTGCTACTAGAAATATATAGATGTATATGTTGCCTTTATTTCTCTTTTTGGGCTTCTCCCCTCCCCCAAATATAGACCAAAGGGCAAAGGGTATGGATATTTTAGTCACATTCTTATCATAATTCCAAACTGTCTTCCAGAATAATTGATTAATTCACTGTTCCCCCATCAAAGTCATAATGCACCTGTCTTTCCCAAGCCTTCATTGAATATGTTTTACTTTGTTTTTCTACTCCAGTGTCCTTGAAATAGTATCTTATTCATTGAAGGCTCTCAGTGAATGTGGTTGAATGAGAGAATGTGTCACTAAAACAATTCATGGATAAATAAATGAAGGAATGACATCTTAATTAAGTTTGCCTTGCATACTATCAAATGAGTTAACTTTTGGTAAAACTGTCCTTCCACAATAATTAGAAATACTTTGCCACTAGTCCATGAATGAATTTTCCTTGAATGATATACTTGACAATTGTACACATATCACAGAGAGTAAGCTAATGAGAAAGAATTTGAAGCATCTTCAAAAAGTGATTTGTTTCACAGTGCCACTTGGTCAGACTGCTTAGAGGATCATAATAATATTCATCTTGTATTTTATCTCTGTGTAGTAAGAAATATTGGGTACCAATGCAATTTGCATATTAAAGAACTGTATATTTATGTACATATATAATGTATGTGCATGTGTATATGCATGCGCAGACATATGTATATATGTATGTTTGTGTTGGTGTGTATAAATTTAAATATGCTTAGCTTTTAAAGTAAGAAACTATCCTTTATCACTAAAACAAATTTTCATTTGCTCTTCTGAAGGAGTTTAAATATTTCAAGGAGCATTTTCAACTAAGTGACAGTTCAAGCAATCTAATACTTTGTCTTAATAAGAAAACTAATTTAGTGATTGGAAATGCTGTTGGTGCCTGTAACAAGGTCTCATGAGGTACTTCATTATGGCACAAAACAATATCTCTAAGACAATTGGCTTCTGGAAACTGATGAAAGAAATATTGACTATAGAAATCAATCTCATAGATTACCTGAAGGTCAAGACTTCTCAAGCAGGATAATTGTTTCAGGGATAATTTTGAAAAATATTTCTTTTTCCTGGGCTTTTTTAGCATCCATTTTTATTACAGTAAGAATTTAGAGTTGTGATAATTGAAAGTTTCTCTTCTTTGTTTGTTTTATTTGTGGATTTGTGGGTTTGTTTGTTTGCTTTTAGCAAAGAAGATTGGAAATGGAGCCAGACTTGGCACTGGAAAAAACAGTTTTGCAATATTCAGCTAATCACTAGATTGCTCTTTTTTGTTTCTTCAAGTTAAAATGGCAGGAGGCAACCTTTTATGACTATATCATGTCAGAAACCTCAACAAGCACTAAAAATAAAGCATTAACATTAATAGTCCAGAATATTTGGTCAGGGGAGTAACGTTGTTTTTTCACATTGAGGGGGGAAAAGCTAGTTGATGGCAGAATGGGTAGTAGAAAGAACAGAGAGAGCATTTCCATTCTTCCCTAAACATCAAGACCCACATGCCCATAAAACCCCCTTGGAAGCCCAGGGAGGCAGAGGATCATAAGGTAGAAGGCACAAGGATGGCAGTCCATATTTCCTTGTAGCAGTCGCCCACAAGGGAAAAAATACACTTCCACTCAGTATTTAAGCATATGGGTAAGAACTTTAGTCAGCTCACCCTAGTTATATCTATGCATATTGTAGAATGATACTAGGGCTATAGGCCATGTTGGGATCAAAGCAGGAAATGGGACACAGCCCTCATCACTTTGAAATCTTTGCATCTGCCAACAATCTGGTTTACTGATATCAAAGCTATCTTTTTTGGGGGACCCAGAAACAACTAGGGAACTGGTAGAAGTTCTCTCAATCTCTGCTGTTGACCCTAGTGGTTAAATTTAACATTTTTGTATGGAGTTCAAAATTCATGAGATTTACACAGGAAACAGATACGTAGGAGCCCACCTTGATTAAGAAGAACTGAAAATCTGAACTTGGCTCAAAAGAAGAGATATGAAAATGTATTCACCTCCTTTCTTCATTAAGGTGGTAGACTATGTTAAGGATGTGATGTTTATGCAGTATTACATATAAGGGTGGGTGATGTATTGGTTAGTTTTATTGAGCTGTATTGTCTCCTCTGTTGTACTCTTCATTATAAGAGATTGTGGCTTTTAAAAAGGTCAGAGAAACATAATTTCTAGGTAATTTAATCATTTTAAATCTGACCATGGCTTCCATATTAGCTCTGCCAGATCTGCCCTTAAATGGTAGTTTGCTCTCAAAGATGCATAGAATCAAAGTGATCAAAGAGCAGAAAAAGTAAGAGCAAGGCTAAAAGAGAAAGGCAAAGGCCAGTAGATAAATTACATCTTGATTGCAAGGGGACAAACACACACATATCTCTTTAAAAATATGTGAACTTAAATACTGAATAAATTGGTATTTTCATGTATGGGCGTAGATACACACACACACATATTCACATACGAAAGAGGATCGTACATGAATCCACATTTGTATTATATAAAGGTTACTTTTCTTTTCAAATAAATAATAAATTCAGTACATAGTTTTCACAGCTACCTGGGAATCTTTTAAATGCATACACACCTTGATCTTTTAAAGAATGTATGTTGGCATCTTTGTGGGCCCTCCTTTTCCCAAAGCAGTTCACAATGAGAACCATAACTAAGACAGGAGACTGGGGGTCTTTCACAAGGTTCTGCCTCTTTGTGTCTGAGTTTGTCTGGGAGAGGTCTTAATACATTCATTGGTCATTGTACTTGTCTGAGGATTTTTCCTACAGCTCACCTCATCATCATCACCCTCTATCTCTTTAACTGGAGGGTGGAGTCATGAACCACAAAAAGTCTTCAAAGGAGAGTGTTCAGCTCAGATGTCTCCTTTCTCAACTGGCCACACTACTTTGACATTTCTTTTTCTTTTTCTTTTTTGCATGAGTTACATTCTGGTCCTCACTTTTCAGCTTCCTTTTGTGGCTTGACTTTCCCCATTAGACTGTAAACTCCTTGAGGGAAGAAATTGTCTTTCAATTTTTATTTTTGTGTTCCCAGAGCTTACCACAGTGCTTGACACATTATAGGCTATTTAGGAATGTTTGCTGATTGATTGACTGAGCTTATTGTATCAAATGATCTTTTTCTTTTTTAAACAGGCTGCAGCTATAAGCCTAAGTGAATTGTGTCTTATCCATATTAGGAATCTCTTTCTTGCCTTTGTGGCATGGCCAATCCACCCTTTTTTCACTAGTCATATGTGTCCTTGAAGATACTGTTATATCAAATCCCACATACTGCTCATTATTGGTAACACATTGTTCCTGCTTAAGCCCACTGTTCATCTTTCTGTTACTCTTTTGGTCACCTTCAATTTTAATTCATATTGAAGTTAGAGGACGTTACGTGATCCATATCTTTGGAAAGTCTTTGGAAGAACCTTACCATTAACAGAACACTTTAGCAGCCCGTAATAGCTTGTGACTATTCAAGGTAAGGTGTAATTTCCCAAATGGAATACAGTTCAGTATTGTCTGAGCTCAGCTCATCTGCAGTGACTTTCCATGATGTATTTATTCACTAATGTATTGTCAATGGACTGCCCTTCTACCTATGATAATCTGGATGATAAATAAGCACCTTCCATCCTTTTTTCTTGCTATTTCCCTCCTGAGTATTCATAGATCTCATTAGAAAGTCTCTGTGGTGTTCCAGAACTTAAAACTGTCAGTATATTCTCATGCTTAAATGAAAATATTTAGAAAACCTCACAATCTATGGAGAATTCCATTTACCACAATTTCTGGCACATAGTAGACATTTAATAGATAGTTTATTGATCATACTAAAATTATATATTTAGAGCTGAAAGACACCTTAGTGACCATTAAATACAATTCCATCCCTCCACTTTTCTGATGAGGAAGATGAGACACAGAGGGGTTAAGTGACTTGCTCATAGTCACATATATGTATCTAAAGAAGGATTTGAGCTATTTCTTTTTCATGCATTGCTCAATATTTAACTCAGCAGAAAAATGGCAAAAGTGGATCTCTGCTATTCAATCTATCAAGATATATGATCTTAACATATGCAAAGGAAATATCCAAAGAGAGGAGAGCTTTTAAGGTGGGATTTTGTTTTGTTAAATCAAACTTTATTTTACATTTGATCAAAAATAAGCAAATTGGAAGTTTCATATATTTATCAATCAATTGGATGACTGAGGATTTAACCAATTAGAGACAATTATCTGGCAAAGAGCAAGTCCTTCATGATACTTTCAAAGTAATTATCATCTACTCAGTCGTGTTTGTGGTTCAAACATTTTAGTTATTTCTGACTCTTCATGACCCCATTTGGGGTTTTCTTGGCAGAGATATTGGAATGGTTCGCCATTTCCTCCTCCACCTCGTTTTACAGATGAGGAAACTGAAGCAAACTGGGTAAAGTGATTTGCCCACAGTGACACAGCTAATAAGTATCTGAGGCCAGATTTCCAAGACAAGTGCTCTATACACTGTGCCACCTACTGCCCCTCCATTCATTCATAGAACATAACATTATACTATAACCTGAGAATATTGAGAGGCCAAATATTGCTCTTAATTTCTGCCTGTATGTTTGTTTGCATGAGCTGCCTTGCAAGGAGCCTAGAATGCATTCCCATCTTATTGAATATTGAGTTCTAATTCTCATCAAATACGTAACACTCGGTAAGTCACTTAGTGTCTCTAATCCTTACTCTCTTCACATGTAAAAATTGAGTTAATAATGCCAATGACACAAAATTTGTAGAGTCATTGTGAGGATCAAACTAGAGTGGGTGTGTAATAAAACACTTTTAAAAACCTAAAATGCTACATAAGTTGTATGCTTCATGATGCCTGATACACAGCAGGCCCTTAGTAAACATTTGGTGATTATCACCATAAAGATCAACATGGTGACATGGAACTATTTCCACTGCACCTCAAACTCAACATGTCCCAAAATGAATTTATATTCACTTGAAACAATTTGTTCCCTTTATCTTTTATATTTCTGTTGACAGTACCACTATCATTTTAGTCACTCAGATTTCCAACCTCTCAGTTGTCTGTGATGGCCCTCTCCATCATCCCTCAAATCAAATCAGGTTTCAAGGCTGACCAACATGTCTTCAGTAACATGTCTCTATTTTATCCCTTCCTTTCTTTTTCTCCTACAACCAGCACTTGTCAGGCTTTTACCACCTCTTACCTAACCTATTCTAAGAGCCTCCTAATTGATTTTCCCATCAAACTCCCATCCATTTTTGTACTTCGCACAACAATCCAGAAAACTTCTTAAAGCAAAGGGTTTGATACCATCACTCCTCTCTTTAAAAACCCTCATTGGCTCCCATTGACTACCTGATAAAGTGTTAATTTCTTAGCCTGGACCATCAACTTCTCTTGAATATGACTCCAAACTCTCCTGTACTCTAGAAAGCTATGAAATTGGACAGCTCATCATCCTTTCTTCAGTCTTTTAAATTTTTGCATGCATATCTCCTCTCAGTTTAATATTATTATATTTTAGATTATATTTTACAATTCATTATATTGTATATTGTATATATATATTTATGCATTTTAAAATAATAATATTTTTATTATTTATTTTACATTACTTCACCATGGTAAGTAAGACATTATGTAAATGTTAGGTGTGGTTATTTTTTTCTATTATCTAACAGATTTCTCCTTTTCATCCTTCCAATCCCTTCAAAAGTACTCATTTACTGTCATTGAAGTCATCACTGATCCCTGCTCCCCAGCTAATATGATTCAAAAACTCAGTTCCATAAACACTCATTAGTGGGCAAACAGATAGAAAAAAAATAACAAAGGAATCCCTGCTCTCGAGAAGCTTAGATTCTACTGGGGAAGGGAAAAAGCATATGATATATATATATATATATATATATATATATATATATATATATATATATATATATATATATATGTGTGTGTGTGTGTGTGTGTGTGTGTGTGTGTGTGTGTGTGTGTGTATGTATGTATGTATATAAAGACATATATACTACAAGCTAAACTAAAGGAAAGGACATGGACAATGGGCAAATCAAGTGAGGCGGCATGAAGAACAGAGCACCTCAATTGAGCCTTGAAGGCAGAAAAGTTTTCTGGAAGGTGGACATTATTATTAATTACATCATGTTAATAATAACACGAATATAACATTTGTACAGACCTTTGAAATTGACAAAAAACTTTACAAATATCCCAATTCATCCTCACAATAACCCTGGGAGGTAGGTACTATTATTATTCCCATTTTATACATCATGAAATTGATCAGAGATAAGTTAAGTGATTATAAGACTGTAGATTTACACCTGGATAGTCATTAAGTCTAACCTTAGAAGTCATATAATCCAACTCTCTAATTTACTGATAAGAAAAGTGAAGCCTGTGGAGGAGAAATGATTTCCCCAATGTCAGGTAAGTGATGAACAGCAAAGTCACATTTGAATTCAAGTCTTTAGAGGACATCAAATGTTGGCCTCTTCATCCCCCTTACACACACACACTCTCTCTCTCTCTCTCACACACACACACACACACACTCAAATGCACAATCTCTGTCTCTGTCTTGCTCTTTTTCTCTCTCTGTCTCTGTCTCTGCCTCTCTCTGTGTGTATATATATATATATATATATATATATATAATAGGTATATATATATACACATACATGTATATATATAGGTATATATATATATATATACACATACATGTGTATATATAGGTATATATATACACATACACATGTATGCATGTGTGTATATACATATACATACATACATATACATTTTTTTCACCTTGCTTCCCTAAGACGAAAGATGCACCCCAGGCATAAAAAATGAGTCAGTTGGATAATATAGGCAAGAGCTAGGTTTATGATCCAGTTGGAATATTGGTTTTGTGAAAGGGCATCTCATGAACTAAGATTAGAAAGGTGGCAAGGAGCCCAATGTAAGAAGGCCACAAATGTCATGCTGTGAGAGATTGTGCTTTTTACTATTTAGGCAAGTGGGAGTCAGTACAGGCGTTTGAGCCAAGGCATAATTTCCTCACAATGTTTTACTTTCTATGAACACTTTTGAGAAAGGGCATCATATGCGCAGTATAACTTCTTAGGTATATTATTTTGGCAGCTATATGCAGGATGGATTGGAGTAGGGGAAAAATATAAACATGAAGACCAATTATGAAACTAACACTCTATTAAGGCAGAAGGTGATGAGGACCTGAATTATATTCCTCAATGCATTTTAGACATAAGACATTAACCCCATGTCCTGCATATTTTGTGATCCTGACAAACTTTTCTTCACTCTGTGTTTCACCAATCTGGCTAAGAGCTGCTGTGGGGGTTGTAAAATCAATGACAACCAGCTCATAGAAAGCTGCAAAAGTCCAGGTTCTTTTGATCTGCTTTACTAAGGAAAGCAACGTTAAGGGGTTGGCAAGTTTACTTTAATCCAGCATACAAATATCATTCACTTAGTTTAGGGGAAAATGCCAGCACCCTGAACTTCAGAGCAAATACAAACAAATTACAAACATTGACAGACACGCCAAAATATAATTCATAGTTACCAACATCTGAGTTCGGCCCAGGAGTTCATAACAATGGCTGGCCCAGAGTCACATGTGCCACCACTGCTGTGGGTCAGAGCTCCGAAAAAGAGAAAACCAACCTCTGGTTTTATATCTTTTTCAAGGTCAAGGGTGAGTCACACATGAGACTCACCCATGTGACCTAAAAATCATCACGAAGAGGCGACTTAAACCCACGTGGTCTAAAAGCCTCTGATGTCACAAACATGTCACTCAAACCCACGTAAACTAGGGTCTCCCTTGAGGCAAGGAGGTCATTAAGGACTCCTAATTTAATCAATGAAATAAAGGCCAAACTCTTCAAGGGCACTTGTTTGAACTAAGTGCTAAGAGCCCATTTTGATTGCCAACACACTTTGTTTCCCACATGTGGCAGTCCATTTCATCTCTTGATGTCTTTGTATGGACCATGCCCCACTCCTTGCCTGCGATGTGCTCCTTCTTTCTCTGCCTCATGGAGTTGAAGTGAGCCAGTATATACAAAGATGTCTACCTGCTTCACATAGAAGGATCACAATGAACATCTTAGGCAGATTTGGCAATAAGTATGCACGTATGAAAGAAATATAATTATGTGTAGGTTTACTAGAGAAAGAACAAATTCACAACTTCACAATTCCTTTTTCTCACATACTCTCCAAAAAGAACTGAGAAAGGAGCTACTCTTCTGGCACAAATTTTGCTTTTTAGCCGTGGCTGGAATATTAGCTATTTCTTTAGAAAATGAGATATGCATGACTAGCTCATGGAATATGCCCATTAGAGAATTTTATGCAAAAGACTAGAAAGTCACTTGCCTGAAAATGTTGGAATTAAAATAATTCCAAATCTTCCTGCACAGATAATTAAACAGACTAGATCAATCAACCTAAAGCCCATCCTCAGAGTTAACTGGACTATGACAAGGAAACAAATAGCTGTTCTATTAGAAATAAACAGAGCTGACCATTTTACTTTAAAAACCTGTCACTAATTGTCTTGCCAATGTTAAGCTTGTTAATGACAATACCATGATAAAGGTCAAGTCTTCTGTTCTGCTGTTTTATGTAACAATGAAAGTGAAAATCTAAAACCATTATCTCCAATATCCTTCTGCTGACACGAGGAAGTAGTTGCAGGATTAGCAGCAGACAGCTTTCTAGCACCCACCAATAGGATTATCCATTGCTAAAATTTCATAATTATACTGACCAATTTGCAGTTAATAACATTACTCCTCAAGTAAAATATGATTAATCCTGGATTTGCTTTTATAGGCCAGAAGGATTGGTTCTAAAAGGGATCCAGATAGGGCTGTCATTTTTCAAAGAATGATGAAAATTTTTCATCATCTTTTTATAATTCAGCCAGTGAACTTTAATAGCCCAAAATATATGCTACAGTGGACAGAGAACTGGTCTGAGGACTAGAAAGAACTGAGTTCCAGTTCTGACTTTGACATGTACAGATCATATAAACCTGGCTCATATAACATTTCAGCACTACAGAAAATTCTCTTAAGACTCAGAATTGCAGAGAAGACTGTGACATCCATGGAGAGAGGATATTTCCTCATCTGGGAGTTTCCTATACCAGTGAAACTAGAGGTCTAGTCTCTATCAGCTATCTCAGGGGTAGGGAACCTGTGGCCTTGAATCCACATGAGGCCTTTTAGGTCCTTTGGTATGGCCTTTTGACTGAGTCCAAGTTTTACTGAACAAATACTTTTATTAAGGGGATTGGTGCTGTGAAGTTTGGATTCAATCAAAGGGTTGCACCTGAGGACCTAGAGAGCTACATATGGCTCAAGGCTACAGGTTCCCCATACCTGGCCTGTCCCAAGAGAACAAAATCCAAAGTTTTCAGCATTTTGTTTGAAATTGTAGGGAGATCTAAAGGATTATCAGGGAGCTTGGTAGCAGAGTGAATAGTGTCACGCTTGGAGTTAGGAAAACTCATCTTCCTGAGTTCAAATCTGGGCTTGGACACTTAATAGCTGTGTAATCCTGGGCAACTCACTTAACCCTGTGTTTCTCAGTTTCCTCATCTGTAAAATAAGCTGCAGAAGAAAATGGAGCTGAACAAGAAAATGGCAAACCACTCCAGTATCTTTGCCAAGAAAACACCAAACGGGGTGATGAAGAATCGGACACAATTGAACAACAACATTATTTTAGACTGGGGAAAAAGGTGATGTAGGAAAAAACAAATGTCTTTGAGTACTTAAAGCTTATCATATGGAAGAAGGAACTTAGAGAGGGATAAGCAAAAGTTGAAGACTCAAATTTAATCCTTATTTAAAGGAAAGAGGGAAGGAACAATTTCCTAAGAATCAGAGCTTTCCAAGGGTGAAAAGGAGGTAATGCATATGCCCCAATTTGGGGTCTTTAAGCAAAGTCTGAATGAACACTTGTCAGTTACAATCTATTGGGCATCCTTTTCCAGGTTAGGTTTGGCCAAGTGGTTCAAAGATGCCCTCCAATTCTTAATGTCTATGATTCTGTGATCTGCCTGTATACCTGCTAAAGTGTATAAATATGTCATTTCACTTAACACACACAGACAGTGAAGATGAATCTGGAATCCAAAATTAGGTGTTTATTTATTCATTCAATTTTTATAATGGCAATCTACTGTAGGTTTGGACTCTTTTTTTGGTTTGTTTTGTTTTAACTTAAGTGAGATACATAGTTTCATCAGTTTTCTATTTTTTTTTGCTGACATCAAAATAGCCACAGTGTCAAAAATTATTGTTTTGCCTAGGAAAGTTAATATATGTGTGACCTCTGCACAAGGTAATGAGGACATCATTATCCATGTACATGGTTCAGTCTCTCTACAAACCATAAGAAAGGGAAAGAGCCCAGAATATATTTGTCTTCAGTTTAGTTGTTGTTACAAATATCCCATTACTTCTGCCTCAGTTCCATTCCCAAGGAAAGTGCTGTTGAGGCTATAAGGCATTTAAGACTAGCCAGGACGGAGGATTTAGAAGGTGACTGATTGTTGGCTAGCATGAAAGGCAGCCACAGTGCCCATTTCAGAAAGAAATTAAGATGTTCCATCCAGGGGGCTAGTACTAAATGCCCTGTGTTTCAAATGTCCACTTAAATCTAGACATGGGAAAGTGAGGAACTCAGCCCTAATAGAATGATCACAGAAGAGTAATCTTAGCCCTTTGCTCTTTGCTCTTGGAAACCACTTCCAAATGTGAAGGGTTGCACAACAGGCCATCCCAAATCTGATCATATTTTATCACTTCCTAGGTGTTTTATAGCAATGTTATCACTAGAAATTAGATTCCTGGTCAATGATTCATCATCAAATCATATGTGAGACCAAACATAGAAGCAAAGGTACAGCAATTATAAACCTCCATAAGCACATAAAACAATAAAAATATCATTTCCTAAAGTAGATATAATTGGGTTGCATACCTTGATTAACATATGACCTCCATGTTTTACAACATGCACATACAGTACAAAATAAATCCAACTCTGATGTCATGAATATGAGATTATCACAAATGATATCTTATCTATTACAGAGAGTAAGCAATGAAGGAACATTACATTGCCTTTCTTTTTAGCATTTAGAGGAGCTTTGTGGTGGTGACAGTATCTGTCGCATAACCACAGTAATTTAAATAGCAATCTGTCTCAGAAAGTTTGAACTAATTCTCGTTTTTTGTGGGGGAGGGTTGACAAGTATTCCTATAAACAAAAATCATAATTTGATACCATTTCATGATCTTGTCGTTGTATCCAAAGAAGCTATCATAGTGCCTATACATACATAAGAGGTTCTTGATGAAAGGAATTAATTGAAACTAAGATGTGCTCAAAGTAGGAAATATTCCTGACCAACTTACCACCCCCTCCACAACGAAAAAGAGTCACTGCTATGCTTAAAGATTGATAGGACTCAATCAGGATAGTAACAAATGTGAAAGAGGTCATAAAGTATTTGGGAAAGCCAAGGGAAAGTATATGCTTAGATGAGAAGGTTCACTTTGTGGTCTTGATGGATGAATGAATGAATGAATGAATGAATGAATGAATGAATGAATATAGTATTTGTTAAGTGCTTACTATGTTCAAAGCACTATGCTAAGTGCCGAGGCTACATTAAAAAGTCAGACAGTCCCTGGAGTCAGGAAGACCTGAGTTCAAATCTGCCCTCAGATACTTACTAGCTGTTTGTCCCTAAGCAAGTCACTTTTTTTTTTTTAAGAACAAGGCAATTTATTAATGAATCTGGTCTAGTTTGTCTTAATGTTTCTTGTTGGCAGCTGCCACCTGTCCGGCAATTCTGTCCAGGTCTCTCTGTCCCTGAGGTGTCAGCTTCCGGCCCCCATCCTGGTCCTTTTCCACCATCTTGAGGCCTTCCAAGGCTTGCAGGACCCTCCGGGCCACACTCTTGGAGCCCCTGCTGAAGTGACTGGGCATGACCCCGTTGCGCTGGCGCCCCCCGTAGATCTTGGTCATGGATCCTACGCCGGCCCCGCCTCAGAGGTAAAGGTGCCGAGCCGTGGAGGCAGCCCGGGTGTAGAACCAGTTCTCGTCGTAGGGCGCCAGCTCCTTATGTTTGGCCAACTTGACCGTGTCCACCCATTCGGGGACTTTCAGCTTCTCTGACTTTTTCAGAAAGGCGGCCAGGGCCCGGACGAACTCCTTCTGGTTCACGTCCTTCACCGTGACTCCGGGCATCATGCGGGCTCCGCGCAGCCAGCCAGGGGAAAGCCCTAAGCAAGTCGCTTAATCCTATTTGCCTCAGTTTCCTCATGAGTAATATGAGCTAGAGAAGTAAATGGCAAACTATTTCAACATCTTTGCCAAGAACACCCAAAATGGGGTCAGGAAGAGTCAGACACAACACAACAAAATTGATTTCTGAGGCTGAACCATTTGACTGGCCCAAAGGTTTTGGTGACAAGAATTTTCTTTTATGATTCTTCAATAGATTTGGCTGTAGGGCATATGGAAGCTGTTGCCAGGGTTTATCTCAATAGGAGTTGCTTTCCAGGATGATGGTTGTTGGCCCTGAGATGGAAATACTGCCATCCCAAGGATCTTGGATTTAAGATGTTAACCTGCCTCCATCAGGATCTGAGAGGAGTTGTTGGTCAAGGTAGTGGCAGTGACCTGACCTGTCCAGCACATGCTGTTCTCTTTCTCTCCAATAGCGTGCCTTGCTACTACAGGTAAGTTGGCTTCCTCCCTCTATGGGTAGTAGTTCATCATTTCATGGAGGTGGCTGGCCTCTTCTCCACAGGAGTTATCTTTCTGAATGATGATTATTGGGGACTGGTCTAGAAACAGGACTGGTTTGGGGGTTGGGGTGTTGCTACTCTCAGGGCTACTGTGCTCATCTACCTATGGGTGACAGTTGGTCATAACTGCTCTCTGGTAGTGTTGAGGAAGGTTAGAGTATAAATTACTGATAAGCTTCTAGTCTTCCTTGGTGGGTGGAATTTCTTCATTAGAAATTTACAGTATTCATAAATTCAAAAATCAGGAGGAAATTACGTAGCCATCATCTATCTATCTATCTATCATCTATCTATCTATCTATCTACCTATGTACCCACCCATCAACCTGTCAACTATCAATTGGGATTTTAAAATAAGAATAAAACAAATATCGTACCTATCATGCCATCCACCAAATGAAAAAAAATGTTTTTATTAAAATTAAATATTTAAACGCATGTTATTACAATTGATAGCAACTTAATTTCAGAAAAAATGGAAGGATATGTAGATGATTTATTATTTGTCATATATTTTAAAAATTACATCAATTAAATGTCATGCTTTAAAGATATTCCATCATTAAGAGAAATGTATATATATATATATATATATATATATTTATGCAAATATATATATACATATATTCCATCTGACTCTTTAAAATGTTACTAAACTATAGAGTTTATAGTGAAAAGATTGTGATTTGATATCATTGCCACAAAAATGTTCTGAGGTCTTAACTTTTTTCTCTCTCTTAGGGCTGTGAAATAATAGGGGATTCAATGGAATTTGTTAAAATATTTAATGTAACTTTGAAATGGATAGTAATAAATCAATAATGTAAAGCTCACTGTAGTACCTAGGATGGTGAATGATTTCAACTTCGTCTTTTCCTTTGCCAGAAGACTGAGAATGCTTCATCTGGGATTATGGTTTCCCAACTGGAAGGATACACAGAATGAATGAGCAGATGAGCAAAAAGAAAATGCAAATCCAAAGGCAGCACCATAGTTAGATGGGGTTTGAGTGATAGAAAGGGCAATCCAGATGATACAGGGAGTCAAGAGATGAAGAGGATTCTAGTTGCCTGGTGGGTCATTTTGAGAAATTCAAGGTTTGAACTAGCATTTCTCCCCATATTTGACTTCTTTGGTTAATCTCCTTTTTACTCTTCCTTTGTCCTGCAATGGTTGCCATTTTGGAGAACTCTACATCACTCCTCTGTTTTAAAATATTCAATGGCTCCTTCTCACATACAAAATAAATTCTAACCTTCTTGTCCTGATATTCAAAGGCTTCTTTCAGGCTGTTGCCAATCTCTTTCTAATTTCCTCACATGTGCCACTATGCACTTCATGCTCTAGCAACTGGACCATTTCCTATTCTTCATGTACATCCTTTCCTTCTAATTCTCTGCTCTTGTGCAAGTCCTATCTGTAACTGAAATTTTCCTTCCTTTTCTTGCTTTCACACACATACCTGTTAGGAACCTATATATGATTAAATGCCACCTGATCCATGAAATCACCCTTGATTTCCCCAGTAAGAAGTTATCTTTCTTTCTTTAGACATCTATTTTGTTTTTAGTCATTTATGTATGTGCTATAATTTCCTAGAACAAGGATAATTAATTTGGGTACTGTGAATCTGTTTATATCTAAATAGATACATACATATCTCTACTTACCTATCTATATTATATACTTTGACAAGTCAATGAACCCATCACTAAACATTTATTAAGCAATTATTATGTTGCAGGCACTGTGCTAGGCACTAGGGGAAGCAAAAAAGACAAAAGAAAGTCCCTACTGTGAAAGTGCTTATAATCTAGTGAAATAAATGTAATTCAATATAAGTTGACCTTCTTTGTAATCATATATATCTATGTTGTCCATTAAATTATTATTATTCAAATGAAATAATATTTGTAAAGCACTTAGCAGAGTGCCTGGCCCATAGTAGGCACAATAAAATGTTTATTCCCTTTCTCTTCCACACTTCATTCTGAGAAATAGTCCATAGACTTCATTTGTTTACCAGAAAGGCCCATGAGAAGTACACACAAAAAGCTTAAGAATCCCATTCCTAGACCACTTCTGGGGGTGGAGCTAAGATGGTGGCTGGAAAGCAGGGACTTTCTTAAGCTTTCCCTCAAGTCCCTCCAAACACCTATAAAAATGGCTCTGAACAAATTCTAGAGTTGCTGAACCTACAAAATAGCAGAGGGAAGCATGTCTCCAGCCCAGGATAGCCTGGATGGTGGCTGGGAAGGGTCTATTGCACGTTGCTGGGAACAGAGCACAGTGCAGCATGGGCTGTGCCAGGACCAACCAGACCAGGAGTCAGGCAGAGCAGGCCTGAGGGCCATCAATCATTGAGCTGTAGGAATTACCGGACTTCTCAACCCACAAATGCCATAGACAATGGAACTAGTTAGTGGGAAAACTGCTGGATAGGGGTGAGAGTTGTCTGGCCCCAGCCCTGTGGGTGGTGGGGGTGGTGCTGTGGTGGCAACAGTGGCAGGAAGCTCCTGGGGCTTCTTCCAGAACTCCAATTGTGGCTGTTTCAGGAGTCCCTGGCTCACACAGTGGGAGGACTAAAGCAGTGGATCAGAGCAGGAATGCAAAGAATGCTTTGCTGGCACAGAGGCAGGTTCTCTTGCTGTGCCCTGCTTGGATCTGGGTTGCAGTCCTGGTTGGTGGTTCTTGGGGAAGGAAGAGCACTGCTGTGGCAGAGCTTGCAATGATGGTGGAATAGAGGTAGCTCTGAAAATAGCAGTGCAGCCCCTAAAGCTTGGGACAAAGTATGCTTTACTGTAGAAGCACTTACACTCTGACAAAAAGCTCAAAGGTCAATTAGTTGGCTGGGACCATGAACAGGCAGTGAAAAAGAATATAGACTCAGACTTAGAATATAGAATCTTTTTTTTGGTGACAAAGAACATCAAAACACACAGCCAGAAGAAGTCAGCAAAATCAAAGAGCCTACATCAACAGCCTCCAAGAAAAATATGAATTGGTATCAGGTCATGGAAGAGCTCTGAAAGATTTGGAAAATCAAGTAAGAGAAGTAGAAGAACAATTGGGAAGAGAAATGAGAGTGATGCAAGAAAACCATGAAAAACAAGTCAACAACTTGCTAAAGGAGACCCAAAAATACTGAATAAAATAACAGCTTAAAAAAATAGACTAACACAAATGGTAAAAGAGCTCCAAAAAGCCAATGAGGAGAAGAATGCTTTAAAAGGCAGAATTAGCCAAATGGAAAAGGAGGTCCAAAAGAACACTGAAGAAAATACCACCTTAAAAATTAGATTGGAGCAAATGGAACCTAGTGACTTTATGAAAATCAAGATATTATAAAACAGAAACAAAGGAATTAAAAAGTGAAAGACAATGTGAAATATTTCATTGGAAAAACCACTGACCTGGAGAATAGATGCAGGAGAGAAAATTTAAAAATTATAGTGCTACCTGAAAGCCATCATCAAAAAAAGAGCCTAGACATCATCTGTCAAGGAAAATTGTCCTGATATTCTAGAACCAGAGGGTAAAATAGAAATTGAAAGAATCCACCAAGTGCCTCTTGAAAAAGATTCCAAAAAGGAAACTCCTAGAAATATTGTCACCAAATTCCAGAGTTCGCAGGTTAAGGAGAAAATACTGCAAGCAGCCAGAAAGAAACAATTTGAGTATTGTGGAAACCCCATCAGGATAACACAGTATCTAGCAGCTTCTACATTAAGGGATCGAAGGGCTTGGGATATGTTATTCTGGAGGTAAAAGGAGCTGGGATTACAACCAAGAATCACCTACCCAGCAAAACTGAGTATCATGCTCCAAGGCAAAATATGGATATTCAATAAAATAGAGGATGTCCAAGCTTCCTCAGTGAAAAGACCAGAGCTGAATTGAAAATATGACTTTCACATACAAGAATCAAGAGAATAATGAAGAGATAAACAAGAAAGAGAAGTCACAAGGGACTTACTAAAGTTGAACTGCTTTGTTTACATTCCTACATGGAAAGATAATGTGTTTAATTCATGAGACCTTTGCCAGTATTAGGGTAGTTGAAGGGAATATACATATGTATATGTATATATATGTGTGTGTGTGTATATATGTGTGTGTGTGTATGTGTGTGTATATATATATATGTATATATATACATATAGACAGAGGGCACAGGTTGAGTTGAATATATGGTGCTGATTTCTAATAAAATTAAATTAAGGGGTGAGAGAGAAATATATTGAGAGAGGGAGAAATGGAGAGATAGAATTGGGCAAATTATATCACATAAAAGTGGTAAGAAAGAGTAGTTCTTTTGGAAGGGAGGAGGGGGCAGATGAGGGGGAATGAGTGAATCTTGTTCTCATCAGATTTGACCTCATGAGGGAATAACATACACTCTCAGTTGGGTATCTTACCCCACAGGAAAGTAAGGGGAAGAGAATAAAAAAGGGGGGATGATAAGGGGAGGGGGTAATCAGAAGCAAACACTTTTGAAAAGGGACAGAGTTAAGGGAGAAAATTGAAAAAAGGGGACAGAATAGGATGGAAGGAAATATAGCTAGTGTTTCACAACATTAATATTGTGGAAGTGTTTTACTTAATGATACATGTATGGCCAGTGTTGAATTGCTTGCCTTCTTAAGGAGGGTGGGTGGGAGGAGAAGAGGGGAGAGAATTTGGAACTCAAAGTTTTAAAAGCAGATGCTCAAAAAAAGTTGTTTTTGCCTGCAAATGGGAAATAAGACATTTAGAGAATAGGGCATAGAAATCTACCCTCCCCCACAAGAAAGTAAGGGCAAAGGGGATTGGGGGGGGATGGGGTGACGCAAGGGAGGGTGTCTAGGGAATGGGGCAATCAGAATATATGCCCTCTTGGAGTGGGAGGAGAGAGGAAATGGGGAGAAAATTTGTAACTCAAAATCTTGTGAAAATCAATATTAAAAACTAAAATATTTTAAAAATATATGATAAAAGAATCCCACTGCTATAATATAACAAGAGCTAGCATTGACATAGTAATTTAAAACTCACAAAGTACTTTATATAAATGGATTATCCTTTTGGAACACCTGATCAGTGACTGGATTTTACTTTTAAGTGTCAGAAGTAGTATATGAAAGAATTAGAAATCAAGCCCCATTTAGTCTGAGGATATATAAAATCAGGTGGAGAGCTTTATGTCTGTCACCATAGCAATCCCTCCTTATCCCAACTGTCCTTGCTCTGCACATAGGACTACCACAGAGGTGTAGGGCATTTAGAGCATTGAATGACTCAGTTCTTGCTAGTTAAGTATAGTGTCTCATGCCCTACACTTTGCTCTGTAGAAAAATAACTATCTGACTTACTTCCTCAATGCTATATTCACACTCTAGCCAACATCTCTGTTCTTGCTTCTTTACATGGCATGTCTATTTTTCATTTAAAACAATTGATGCTTGAGAAATAGAACCTTAAAGTTAGCGAAGTTTCATCTAAGACACAATGGATATGATGACCAAAGAGATAGCTCTGGAGTCAGTACCAGAAATACGTCCCTTGAGTCAGTTCCCAGGCCAGTTGTCAGCTGTTTGTTCTCCTCCAATACAATATATGTGTAGGGCCTCTCAACAAACCTAGGATGTAGATACCATATTTCTAAAATATATATAATGAGAATTTCCTAGATGGGGAGATGAGACTGAGATTCAGAAGATTTATGTGATTTACTCATAGCTAGTAAATGCCAGAAGTTAAATTTGAACTCAGGACACTGAACTTAAAATCAGGCTTTCTCATGTATTGGGCTTGTTCTTTATGAGTTCTGTGAGGACAGGGGACATATTTTAGTTATTCTCTTTCCCCAGAATCCATCACAATGCTTTATCCCAAATTAGTGCTTGATAGATTGAAAATACCTGAAAATTTACTAATTGCATTGATTAATTGAATTAATTGAAAATTACTTCAAAAGAAGTACACAACTGCCAATTCTTATTTGTAAAAAAGGTAGATTCTAATATTATTATGAATCTTCCCATCTAGGCTGCCCAGCCAGTAGACCGCTCATCGTACAGTCTGGAAGACCCAAGTTCAAATCTTCTGCCTCAGATATTTCCTACCTCTTCCTGGACGAGTTAATTAATCTTTCTCTGTCTAAATTTCCTCAACAGTAAAATGGCATTAATAATTGCATCTGCCTCAGTGGGTTGTTGTGAGAATCAAAGGAGACACTTAGAAGAGTGTCTGAGCCATTTTAGGTGCTTAATAAATGCGTGTTTCCTTTTCCCCTTTGAACAACTTGTGAAATGAGTCAGGAAGTCTTTAGCTTTGCTAAAGAAGTAGAAATCTGGACACTGAAGCTTTTCTGCCAGATGTTGATAACCAGGAAGCTCAGTCTCCAAGAGGATCCAGCTTTCAATTTGACATTAAAAATAAGACACAGAACTCATATTTTTTGAAATGGTGATGCAGTTATATTGTAATTTTTGATGTTTAATTTAAAATACACTGCTTAAACCTGAAACTCTCTCGATTTTCTTTCAGCTGTTGTCCCTTTCACCTTCTTCCACTTCCTCTTTTGTGTTTTGCTATGATATGAGGCATGAGTTAGTGCCAAGATCAACTTTATAAATACAGAGGCTGGGTTATACAGCCATTTCATGCCCTATTTGTCATTCAGATAGGAGAAAACTAAACTATAACATAAATGTCACCCACTATTTGCAGGAAAAATGAATGTATTATATTGATTCCCAAATAATGAACATAATATCCCCCTTTCCCTGATGCAGAAAGAAATCCAATTCCCCTCTATCCATTCCCTTCTTAAACACTAATATAAATGAGAAATATTGCTGCATTTCCAAAGGTAAAATGTATGCTACAAATTATAGTACAATAAATGTTTATGTGATTATTCTTTATTAAGGATTCATATTTAATGCAGAAACATCAGTTTCAGGATGAAATTTCTATCCTGAATGGAAAGAAACAGCACAACTAAACAGGTTCTAAGTAGAAATGTGAAAACACATAAAACTAAGAAACAAATCTCTTTTAAAAAATAATTTCAAATTGCACATCAAGTGAAAATTAAGGTTCTCAACACCTCCCCCCCGAAGAGTCTCAAATAAGTTTTCCTTTGCAGTGAATTTAAATTTCCTTTGTGATATAAGATTTGCTTTGTAATGAATAAAAATATATAAAAGGGAAAATGGAAATACACAATCTCATTGTCATAATGCTGTTTGCACTGGGTTTTTAGGAAAGACTCTAGTACTGACATCTAGGTTCAGTCATGAAGTCATTAGTGGAAAACATATATAATCCATTATAGAAAGACTGGTAAAATGATGCATCTTCTCTTCAAGCTTTGTCTTATGTCCTGATCCAGGAGCTCGGAGAAAAATGAAGCAGGGATTACTGGTGAAGGCAATAGCACCTGATATATATTCTTGGTTCTTTGATACCTCCATGTGACTTCACTACTCTCCATTCTCCTCCACCAACTGTCTAAGTCCTCATCTTATATTGCGACCCTTACTATGCTAATATCCTGTCCACTCCATCTCTACTATTTCAACACTAAGACCTTTCTGTGAGGCAGCCTCATGTCTGCTTCCATAGTTTTGCTTAGGCTATTCATTCGTGGGCAGTGTTGTTCAATGAATACAGGGCTTGCCAAAGAGTCAAGAGGTTCTGGTTTCGAGTCACAACTTTAATACATTCAACTTTGTGGTCCTGGGTAAGTCATCTAACCTGTTGGTCCCCAAGCAACTCTTTAATACTACATTCTGCAAAGCAGATGCCCATCTGAATTTTTAGAGGGAGTTTCATCATTGAAAGTTCCTTTTATCAATGAAATCACAGATCTGGTCCACACAATTTGTTTTTTATTCAATAAGCAATTAGGCACCTACTGTGTGGTAGGTACTAGAGATACAGAAACAAAAATGAAGCAACTCCTTTCCTGGAAAAAGGTTAAAATCTACTGTTGGTAATGTAGAACATGTAAATAGACAGGCAAATTAAAAAAAAAGTATGCAAAATAACTTAAAATGGAGGTACATTAACAGTTGAGGGTCTCAGAAAAGGCCTTGAAGAGGCGTGGCCACCTACTAACATGACCTTTAGACACTCACAAGACATCTGTCCCTTGAGTCAAATATTGTCCTTCCTTTAGAGTCCAATGCTGTTCCACCTCTCCCATGAAGCCTGACCCAACAATTTTAAACCACATTCAGTTTCCCCTCCTCCAAGTTCCTGTAGAACTTATTGTGTTTTCTCTCTCTTTAATACCCTTATTTAAGTGAGGTTTGTTTATTTCCTTTTGTTCCTCCTGTTACTGCTTCATTGAGATTTGATCTATGTTCTTGGAGCATATGCAATTAAAACTTGAAAACAAATGTGTGGATACATCTGTCTTTACAGGTTTCTGGGCATTTCCAAGAAGTAGAATGTAGTATTTACAGGCTATAGGAAAATAACTCAGAAGATAACATATAATGGTTGAGATCAGTTTGAAATATACTTCCATGAAAATATCTGAAGAAAGAGGATATTTATAAAAAAAAACTTGTAGTACTGTTATTATAAGAAACACACTATGGATTAATCCAGTAAAATAGCCTGATGGACAACACAGCTTTGGTCCAGGTTGTCTGCAGGATCTTTGAGATGATGGCTAATTGATGTTTAAGGATAATGATAGGAACTAGACCTGACATATTAATGCCATAAGGAACTTCCAGGTGATGACACTTCCTCTACCAATATAGAATGGGATCTTCCCTAAAACTTGGCAGTTGTTTATACCACTCCATTTAGTGGCTAGCCTAACATCACACAGACAATGTGTGTCAGTAGTAAGACTCAAATCTAGATCTCCTAGCTTGAAGGCCAAGCTTCTAACCATTATATCACTTGGTCTCTCTAGTAGATCTTTCACCAAAAGCCATGATTGAGAGGTACAAAGAGAAGTTTTTGTTTTTTTTTTCATAGAATAAAATAATACATAAGAATGTACTACACTTTTTTGGATTTTGGGAGGGATATGTGGATTGGGATTGGAAGGGCAGGGGGAGAATGTGGGAGGTATATCAACAATGAGGCTAGCAGCCACTGTGGGGGTGTAAATCTAATAACATCTGCATACAGGAGGGCTGTTAGCACAGGTTCTTTGATCTGCTTTTCTAAGGAAAGCAACTTTAAGGGGTTTACAATTTTACTTTAATTAAACATATGTATATCATTAACATAGTTCAGGGGAAAAAACCAGAATTCTGAATTTCAGAGAGTATACAGACAGAAATTATAAGCATACATTATATAAACAGAGCAAATAAACACAAACCAGTAGACAGGATTCTTGCCATCTAACTATAGCAACACATACAGTTGCCAGAGAGAGAAGCATCAACGTTTACGTTTTCAAATCCGGGGGGGCTCCATGATAGCTACCCAGAGTCTGATCTGGTCAAATCACATGACACTCTTTCAGTGAGTGAGAGCCCCAAAACAAAACACTAACCTCAGATCTTACATACCCTTTGCAGGGTCAGAGGGCATCACAACCATGGGACTCAAACCTATGTTAACAGGCTTTTTTGTTTCTTAATCAAAGACTTGATTCAATCAAAAAAAAAGAAAGGCAAGACTCATCAAAGGCACTTGATTACCTCAGTGCTGAGAAGCACTCAAACAAAACATAGCAAAAAGTCCTACTTTGTTTGCCATTACATTTAAAAGGCAAGACTCAAAGGTACTTGATTTCCTTAGCATTGCAAAAGAGAAAACAGTAAAAAAAAAATGTCCCACCCTTCTTACCATTACAGAGGGATTCTTGAAGTGGTGGGTAGGATGGGAAATAATGAGGGGAGAGGATAAAGTAACAGGAATAGGGTAAAAACAGAGGTTGAGAAAGAAAATAGTGAGTCAAAATAAGATGGAGGGAAATTCACTAGTTGTAATTACAACTGTGAATATGAGAACTGGAAACTGAAGGGATCCTCATCGATTGGAGAATGGCTGAACAAGGTAGGTGTGTGGTTATGATGGAATACTATTGTGCTATAAGAAATGATGAGCTCAGTGATTTTAGAAAGGCATGAAAGACTTGCATGAAATGGTGAAGAGTAATGTGAGTAGAACCAGAAGAACATTGTATATCGTTACAGCAATATGGTTTTTAAGAATGACTTTGAGTGTCTAAGTACTCAAATGAAAAATAAAAGACATATGAAAAGGTACATTATCTGCATCTGATGAGGTTAGGGAACCATATGTTTTTAGGGGTGCTCAAGATTCTAAAATACCAACATGCCAGGAACAGCATAAATGAATTCAACTCAAGCCTTCTCACAGCCAAAGAAAAACAAAGTGTATTACAGATTCACCATATTAGGTAGTGTTAAAAAATCTCATCATTTGCGACACTTGTTTTCACAAGCCAGTGTGTGTGTGTGTGTGTGTGTGTGTGTGTGTGTATGCCTATTTGTGTCTGATGGTAACCATTTCTAGGGTTGGGGGGGAGTGGCAAGAAAGGGAAAAAAAGGAAATTTACATGATGTAAGTAAGGTTGATTTTAGTGTGTGTAAGGTGGATTTTTGTTATTCTTTCTTAGAGTTTAGTTTCCCAGGATCCATGGCCATAACAATCTCTGTTTCCAAGGATCATGACTTGTGAACATCTCCACCATGCTTGCATAGTATAATATAATGATAAGTAATATAAACATTTATGCATAAATTGTAAATAAACACTACAACTGTGCAGTGAGATATAATGGTGAGATAATGTAAACTTGTCAGGCTATTGCTGGCAATATGCCTTCTTTGTCTGTTGCCCTATAAAACAGGTAGGCACTGGTCAGTGAGTGGAGAACCCTTAGGGTTGAATTCACAGGCTGGAATGCTGTGTGTGCCTTTATTGGCCCCCATCAAGGCTTGGGCTCAATCTGTGTCTGCCTCAATTGACCCCCGTTGATTCTTGAGGGGATTTAGGGGAGTGAACCAGCTGTGCTTGTCTCAATTGACCCAATAGAAATGTAAGGGTAGTTCTCTGCCCCCTGCAAGAAGGGTGATTAGGGAATTCTCTAAGAGTTGGTGCTCCCATTATCAGCAACCCTTTGTGAGAAGACTAGAACAGAATAAAATAAGATTATTAAGCCCCCTGCAAGCCGTCTTCTTGTACTTCCTGTCTGACCAAAAGTGAATCTGTGCCAGCAGCACTCCTGTGTGCTAGTGTTTGCCTGTCTTACACATGATAACTTTGTTGTATATTTAAAAGAAATAACTTGCACATAATTAATTTGCAGTTTCACATGCAGTTATCATTTTTATTCTACTATATTATGAAAATGTTTTTTTCACATAAATTAAAAAAATAAAATAAATTTAAAAATAAAACAATGCACTACATCTCATCATAGTCTATGGACATGAACATCAATCATTGAAATAAAGCCAGATTTCAAATACGTACAGGTGAAGGCTTCAAAACTCCCCAGGCTCTCTGGGTTATTTTATTGCCACAGATTTTGCTCCCAATATCTTTATTTCTTTAAATATGTTGTAAACTATGAAGAGATGGTTATTAAACAGCTGTAATGGTATAAGACTGTCAAGTTTACAGAAGTTCTATGAATCTGGTAAAATGAGGTTCTCAATCTTTCTATCTGCTGTGGTATAATGAATAATAATAACAAATACAATCATAAATGTAATAAAAATAAAACCAATTATTTTATATAGTATTTATTTATCAGTTACTGTGCTAAGCACTTTACAAATGTTATATCATTTGATAATATGGGAGTTGAATATAGTTTATTTTTTCCCCTGATGGAACTAGTGCTTTTTTTGTTTTGTTTTCTTTTTGAGAAGGAGAGCTGTACACTAATCCTAAAACTTACCAATGGCTCAGCTACAACTTGTCGCTCATTTCAAACTATCAATCTGGTGCAAAGTGCTCATAATGCAGCTTTTTTGGTTATAAAGAGAATGTTAAAGATCTACCATCACCTGTATTACACAATATTATTTAACCTAGATTATTCATGATAATTAGAATAGCAAAGGACTCTACAGAACTGGGCATCTACTGACTTGGAAAAGGCTTTATTATATGGTGATTTTGTGATTTAATATTTCCATTTAAATTTCCATTTAAATAACTTTTCTAGCTAAATTACAAAAAGAAAAAATCATTAAAAGGATAGGGACCTGACCTCTAGTTATATTAGTATAAGAAACTCCCAATAAGGAAACTTTCTCTACCACTGAATCTGGGCACCTTTTCTGCAAGTTATAGTTGTAGAGTTTCCCACAGAACTGAGAGTTTTAGTGATTTACCCAGGGTCTCAACCCAGTATGTGTCACTGGCAGTGCTTGACCATGTCTTCCTGGCTCTGAAGAAAGCTCTGTATCCACTCCACTAGACTGCCTCATGCTAATTGTAAATAAAAACCAAAACTTTTAATGATCATGTAAGGACTATGGATAGACCCGTATTGTGCGTGAGGAGAATGTAGCACATTATAAATAGTGAATTATAAAGGAGGTGATGAAGCAAGTGTACAAGGGATAAAGAAGTAGGGCTTGTCAGACAAATGGTGTACTTTATTGGTATACTCATGATATCAAGAGAAGGAAGGCAAGGAATTCCTGCAGCATGCTGGTTTGATCTCCTTGGGTGAATTTTTAGGAGTGTGTTGATATGAATCAAATAGGATAGTCAGCTATGAAGGATTTTCAATTCACTATTACTGTAGAATATTGTGACACTGGAGAGATCAAAGATCACTTTGAACATTTGAATGGGCTGATGAAATCATTTGCATTAATTGTATTGCTAAACATAAATTGTGGGTAGCATTGATAAACCCAAATATATCTATTTGAAGTCAGAAACAATTTGATACTTATTACAGAATTTTCTTTGATCCCAAAATGATAATTGTGTCTCTATTATGGATGAATTACAGAGTCTTAAAGATAATGCATACAGTGAAGGGCTATGACAGGGGTGGAGGGCCTGTGGCCTAGAAGCCACATGTGGCTCTCTAGATCCTTAAGTATGGCTCTTTGACTGAATCCAAATGTCCCAGAAAAAATCCCCTAAATAAAAGTATTTGATCATAAAACATGAACCCAGTCAAAAGGCCACAAAGACCTAGAATGTCACATGTGGCCTCAAGGCTGAAGGTTCCCCAATTCTGGGCTATGATATCATACTATATGAGGATTGATTAAAGTGTAACCTGGAGGAGACTTGGAGGAACATGATAACTTCCCAAATATATTAATGACTGTAATATGGCTAAAGGATGACTCGTTCTGTTGTCCAGGATGAACAGAAACATTGACAATACATGGAATTTGCAAAGAAACAAATTTAGTTTTGACTGAGGGTGGGGAAGGCTAATGATTACAACTACACAAAGTGGAATGGATTGTCTTGGAAAGTAGTGCATTTCCCCTCAGTAGAGGTGCTCAAGCAACATTGGAATGACCATGTGTTGAGTACATCCTACAGGAAATTTTTGTTTAGATATGAGTTGGACAACATGGCATCAGAGGTCCCTTAAAACTCGTGATGTCTATGATTCTACAATTTAGAGATTTTTTAAAAGGGTCTCTAGTTATCTAGGCTTATTTAATAATAATATCTCATGGAAAATTAATCATTGCACTAGAAAAATGCTGACTGTTTTTGCCTTCTTGTTTTTTCAAAGACTAAAGTTGATATCCCTGTCAATACTCAGGGATTTACAATTTTATTCTCTGTAAAGACTTAATTAGGAAAATCAGGCATAATGGACACCCAATCAATGAATTAGTCAATGAGCACCCTTGAATAGTAATCTTTTTCAGGGCAAGTTCAACTCAGTTGATTCCCTGGTACAAGGATCCAAGAAGCTTCTAAAGGCCACCAAATCTAATTTGAAGAAACCCTCAGACATCAATTAACGGTCTAACATGTACTCTTTGACACTTCTATTAGACTTTCCACAAGTGACCATTCAGACTCTTCTTAGCCATGTCCAGAGACAGGGAACCTTCTATCTCCAAAGAGAATGTATTTCTTTTAAGACAGCCAAACTCGCTAGCAACTTAGTGCTGTCATCAAGACTATGGTAAGAAGATTATAGATCCCAATCATCGTTCTTGGCTTTGCCCTTTGCGGTCAAACAAAACACATTTTATCTACTTTCCTCTTTATGGTCTTTCAAAGCTTTAAGACAACTATCATGTGTTATGGCTTTGCCCTCCTTCCTAAGTCTCACATGCAAATTTGCCTTCTACCTACCCATCATAGCTTTCCTTTTCAATGTCCTCTGCAGGAGTGTCATCTACATCCTGCCCCCTTTGCAAAGATGCACTGTAAAGATTTTCTCTTTCTTTGTGTCTTTGTTTTTTTCCTTCTGTCTCTCCGCCCCCCTCTCCGTCTCTCTCTCTCTCTCTCTCTCTCTCTCTCTCTCTCTCTCTCTCTCTCTCTCTCTCTCTCCCTCTCTTTACTTTCTCCATAATCAGAACCTAGGCCAGTAACTTAAAAGCTCAGTGGCAATACTCCACTTTCACAAGCTACAAAGTGCAGGCTTACATTGGTAAAGAGATTTTTCCGACTCTGAACTCCCAATACTGAGGAAAATCAGAGACCTAGTCTGCCCCTGTCCCATAGGTTGGTCTGTCATGTCAATGATTTTTGCTCTGATCTTTCTGGGGGCTGAATTTCTACATCTCTAACTCCTTTATGGACATTTATACTTCATTAACCAAAAGAATCTCAAACTTAACTTGTGCAAAATAATTCATTTACCACTAAACTAGGTATTTCCTCCAAATTTAGCTTTTTTTTCCCCCAAGGATATAACCATCTTTTAGTTGCTCAGGCTTTTGACTATGAGTCATGGTGAACTTTTCATTCACTCATCACCCATATGCAGTCAGGTTTCAAGTACTTTTTTTTTAATTTAACTTCCATGTCATTGCTGTCATTCATCCCTTTTTCTTCATTCACTCCACTGTGTAATGAGATGCCTATAGAAAAATCTAGCAGCTAACAAAAGGGAGTTTACTTAATGACAGCATGGAAACAAGGCTTGGCAAGGATGCAGCAGAAACACTAACAGATATTACTCTTAGTATAACTAGACTATTGCAATTGTCTTCTAATTGATCTGCAGGTTCTATCCTTCAGATAGATACAAAACTGCTATTCTAAAAGTGTGTCTTACCATGTAATTTCCCAGTTCAAGAAGTTCTGGTGGTTTTTTATAGCTTCAATGATAAGATACAAATTATTCTCTGTCTATGGGCAAAGTGAACTACTTGCTATACCCTTTAAACAACATTCTATTGCTTCCCAGTGCTTTTTCACAAGATTACTTCCATGATTCACATGCATTCCATTCATAGATTCGTGCCCTAGGCCAGGACTGTCCAGTCTTAGGTTTTTATTGAAATAACAGACAATATATTTTGAGAGCTCTGTGGTAGCTAGGCTTCCTTTACGGAAGCATTTATGTAAATTTCTATGCTTATAGGTGGGCGGCGTAAATCGCACTGTGGGCCTCATGCAGCCCACGGGCCACATTTTGGACAGCCCAGCCCTAGACCACCTAGGGTATTCTTTCAAGGTTTAACCAGATCATGAATTATGACATGAGGTGTTTCTTGAATCTCTCTCCCCTTACCATTTTATTAGTATCCTCCTTTTTCCTACTACTACTACCATGCAATATGTATCAAACATTTTGATCCACATTCTCATAGATTAGGATAGAAGCTTTGCCAGGTATGAGGAAGGAACATACGACAAGGGCCAAGTTGTCCAGGTGAAGATGAATTTTCTTGTTGAAGACTCAGATGTTTACTCTAACTTCAGTGAATAACTGTTACCCATCCTTGTTGCAGGTGCACATCAGTTGAATTTCATAAATGCAAAAGAATCATTGAAATACAATTATTTCATTAGCTTGTCACAAAATTGGCTTATATTTTTTTGCCCCCACCTGCAATTTGCTCCAAGATAGTCCCCAAATGTAATAAGAAGAGATCATGCCTCATTTTCCGTTAAGAATATTTCTAATTAGACTTTCCTGAGCTACAAATTGTTAATTTACCTAGGAATGGTGGTTCCTGAGAGCAGAGAAGCTTATTTCTTTTTTCACTTTACAGAACCCGTAAAGAAACATACTTTTTATAGTTCAATATACCTTTAGTTCGTAAAATAGAAAAATAGTGACACATGGAACTGAGACTTCCCTAGTGGCCACTTAGCACTCAGATATGAAGTTGTCAGGAGCAAATGCAGTCTCACTAAAAGCTCAGTTCACCCATTTAATTTGCCTAAAGTTCACATAATAATGTGCCTCCACCCCCTACTCCTTATAAATAACTCTCAGGAAGAAAGGAAAGGAATGATTGCTGGTAGATATAAACTAATGTTCTGGGTGCCTGTCACTTCTTAGACCGAGTCACATTAGAGATGGATAGGGGATATTCTACAAGTAATCCACACTGAGGAGTTTTTCTTTCATAGAAATTTTTTTGTTGTTGTTTTCTCTTAGGAGTTGTTTTTTCTCGATAATGCCTCATGATGATCCAGCATGACTCTTTCTTCATGATCTCTTCTGGCTCTGTTGCCAAACAAGCTAGTTTCTTTTTTCTAAAATAACCTACTTAGCATGAAAATTCATGATATTCTAATTACATTAATCTTGGGTACTTCTCTCCACCCTCAGATTCTATCCCCCGAATGCATAGTTATTAGGGAAATCAGCAAGATGTGGAGGAGAGATCTGTCCTTGTAAAAAGGGCTTATATAAAAAAATTTTGCACATATACCTATACACACACACACACACACACACACACACACACAAGATTAACTAATTAATCAATAAAACAACAAGTATGTATCAAGCAACTAATCTGTGTAAGGCTCTGAGCTAGGTCCTAGGGATAAAAATACAAAGGAATGATACTATCCATACTGTCAATACATGCTAATGAGAGAGAAAGTCCATAGAAAAATATAACTATAATGTGTATATATATATACATATGTGTGTGTGTGTGCGTGGTGAATGTATACAAACATATGCTAAGTACTTCAGAACAAGGTAGTTTGGGATGGAGGGCACTAGCTGTTGAGAGATTAGCAAGGGCTGCGTGCAGATGATGGCACTTAATCTGCTCTATGAGGCAAAGATAAAGAGCTAGTACATTATAGGCATGCAGGATGTCTAGTACAAAGACAACAAGAGAGGAGATGGAATGCCAAGTGTAAGAAACAGAAAACCGGTTTTTCAGGATTAAGAGATGTAGAGGACATGAGGTTAATGTCTAATGAGGCTAGAAATGCAGGGTAGCACCAAGATGTATAGGCTTTTAAGAGCTGAATGGAGAAGTTTAAAATTCATACTAGATATACTAGGAAGCTGCTGAAGTGAATTGAGGAGATAAAGTACAAGACTAGATCTATGCTTAAGATACATTTCTTTGGCTGCAGTTTGCTGGATAGACTGGAACAATGACTAGAGGAAGAAAAACCATTTAGGAAGCCATTGCAACAATCTGATTAAGAGCTTGTGAGGGCCTAAGCTAAGGTGGTAGTTATGTGACTAGGGAGAAGGTGGTCAGATACAAGAGATGCTGTGAAATTAGAAATGTAAAGATTTAGCAACTGGTTTCATATGTTTATAGATGGAGAGGGGGAAGTCCAGGAGAATGCAGTTAAATATAGTTTTCTTCAAGGGAGGAAGTGTTTCATTTTTTCACTGTGTTCCCAAAGCCTAGCATTCATTGCTAGTAGGTACTCTATGCATGCTTATTAAATTGAATTGAATATATGTAGTTCCAATCCCTTAAGTCTTCTCTAAGCATGATATTCTCAGGTCTTTCAATCAATCCTAATACAGTTTGCTCTCCAGTCCTCCCAGGACCCTGACCATTCTGTTCTGATCAGCCTCCAGTTTGTCAACGTCCTTCCCAGAATGTTGCACCCGTAACTGAACCCAGTAACACATCTATGATCTGACCAGTGCAGATGACAGGGTGACAATAACACCACCCCCATTCTGTAACACCGTGTCTGTTAATGAAGTCTAAGGTGGTGTTTGTTTTCTCTAGAGGTTAGACTGCTATTTCAGACTGTTGATTCATGGAGTTTGAAGTCCACTGAAATCATCTGTTCTTTTTCATTTGTAATCCTCATATGAAATCCTGTCCCATCCCCTAGAAAAGTACAGGCACAAATTGATCCTTTTTTGGGCTTATTTCTTTTATCTTGACATTCTCTGCACTTCATTATTTGACATGATAGAGTATTTTACTAACTCCTCTCATTAGATCATGCTTCTTCATAAGACTCAAAGAAAGTGGTGAGAAAGAAGTTTTATTTACAGATTGAAGAAAACAAAGATTCATCACAACAGAGCTCATGGACAATAGTATCACCTGCTTATGAGCAACTATCCCTTAGTTACCTGGATAGCTTTAGTCTTTTCCCATCATGCCCTCAGTAGGGCTTCCCAGCAGGTTTTACGTCTGGAAAGCCTATTCAGTTCATGTCTCCTACTTAGGGTCCCAGCAGGGGATACCCAGGGTTGCTTATCATCCGTGCCTTCTCTCCTGGTTTTCCCACCATGCTCTGCAGTATCTCACCACCTGCAGATCTCTGCAGATGGTATCTGTCATCTGCAGAGCTCAACCAGCTGTGTCTGTCACCACTCCTACAATAGGTCCCAGCAGGTGGCGCCTGTCATTTCCTTCTGTAGTTTTCAGCCCGACAGTTCTAGTGATGATATTCCTCAAGTAATTTGGGGCCCAATTTTGTGGATGTTGGGTAATACTATGAAGTTTCACTGACTTGGATAGAGAAACAAGCTTCCTACACCAACTCTTCTTCTTTCCATTGTAATATATACACATTCATACAGACATATATACATACATACACACATATGTTTATTTATATTTTTGTATATTTTATATTTATATATTTATATGTGTGTGAATCTGTATGTATATATATGTATACACATATGTGTGTGTATAATCTATTGTTTTCATAAAATGCACATTTGGCAATATATACTTTACCTCTTCACTTCCTCCTCCAAGAAAGCCATTCATTTAAACAAAGAATAATAAAAATGAGAGGAAAACAATAGTTCCAAAAAAAACCAACCAATTTTGGAAAAAAAATTGTAACTTTAAAACTTCATATTCTTTGACCCAGAAATGCCCCTACCAAGTCTATATCCAAGGGAGATTACAGAAAAAGGAAACGAACCCATTTGTAAAAAAATACTTATAATCAGTTCTTTTATGTTGGCCAAAAAAAGACAGCTGGAGATTGTGGAATGCTCATCAATCAGGGAATGGATGTACAAGTTGCATTGTGTAATTGTGATGGAATGCTATTGTGCTGTAGGAAATGACAAAGAGGATGGTTTCAGTAAAATCTAGGCATATGAGCCAATCCAAAATGAAGTAGGTATAAATAGGAAAACATTGTACAGAGAGATAAAACTATTGCAATGACAAATGACTGTGAAAAACTTAACTAATCTGATTAATACAAGGATCCACAACAATTTCAAGGGATGGTGTCCACAATTAGAGAGAACTGATGAACTCTGCGTATAGATTATAACAAATTTTCTTTCTTTTTATTTTACTTTTTTTTTTGCATTTTGCAGCATGGCTAACATAGAAATGCATTTTGCATGACTTCACATATTTACTGGGTTCTTGCCTTCTCAAAGGATGGGGGGAGGAGAAAGATGGAGAAAGAGGATTTAGAACTGAAAACTAAAACAAACAACTAACCAATACACCAAAAAATCTGATGTTACAGTGTACTCAGTATCCACAACCCATAGTCTCCCAGTTTTTCAGTTAAGCAAAAAGGAGGCACCTTCTTATGTTTTTTTCTTCAGGTTTAAACTTGGTCATTATAATTTAACAGTTTAGATTTTTTTTTTGTTTTATTGTTCTTTCCATTTATATTGCTGAAGTCGTTGTGTAAATTGTTTCCTGGTTCTGCTTATTTCATTTTTTATCAGTTCATATAGGTCTTCCTGTAGTCATCACCTTGATTGTTTTTATACACAGCAATATTCTTTAACTTTCATACGCCGTAATCTTTATTATGGTATGTTTATGTTACATTCTTGGGTAGATGCCCAAGATACTATACATAAGGGAAAAAACTCATTTCTTTTCTTTATTACCCTTCAACTTTTGATCTACTCCAGGAAAAAAAAAGTAAACTACTGTGCTCTGAAGAAAAAAAAAACTTGCAGAAGTTCTCTGGTTTATTGATCTGGGATTTGTTTAACAATTGTACTGAGGATGCTTAAGTGGAGAGCTATTTTTCAGTTTTATCACAATTCAATCTTATCCCTGATGCTTTGCTGTTCAGTGCAGTATGTCATTACTCAGAAAGAAAGGGAATTATCTAGTTATCAACCCAAACTCTTCTTAACCAAGCCAGGCCTCAACTATAACTAAATGTGAGCTATGTTATTCTCTATTCTTACCTGATGAGCAGTATTATGGATGCTTTTCCAAGCTTCTATTTAAATGAAATTGTTATAGACAGAGTGGTTTTTTTTTTTTGCTTGCTGAGATTTGAGGGGGAAGGTGGAGAGGGTTGTTATCGGTTGTGGTGGTGTGCCTGTGTGAGTGTGTGCTTTGGACTGTACATAAGACTATTTTAGTGCAAATAATAGAGTAAACACCATCTACCAATGCATCCCAGTGCATTCTCTACAACTGAGAGTCCTGCAGAGTTCCTCGAGCACTGAGACATGCAGGATCACATGGCGTGTCAGAGAGTGGATTTGGACTCAAGTCAGAGTGATACTCAGGCAATCTCATTATCCAAGATATCAGACTGCCTCATAGCATTAGTAAATATCTAGAGACATTCCCATATATACAGATATATCCATGCATAAATACATTTGAGGACAAATAAATCATGCTTAGAGGTCACAAAACTATATACACCTATGTAATAATTTACGTTTATTTTGGGTAACCATTTGAGACTTATACACGTACATACATACACAGAAACACATACATGTATCATATTGATATTTATCCATATGTCCATGGAAAGATAACTCACACATGTGTATTATGTATAAAGGGACATATATGTATGTCTTTATATACACAAATACATGCTGATGGATATGGATGTATGGGGACAGAAAGGGTGGAGGGAAGGAGAGTGAGAGGGGACAAGAGGAGAGATATGGAGAGACAGAGAAAGAGAAGAGGGGAAGGAGAAGAGAGGAAGGGAGACAAAGGGGGGGAAGAGAGGGAGAGAGAAAGATGAGGAGACACAGAGAGCAAGAAAGAGATAGAGAGAGACAAAGACAGAAGCAAAGAGAGAAAGAGACAGACAGAAAAAGAGGGAGATGGAGGGAAGAGGGGAAGGAGAAGAGAGGAAGAGAGGGAAGGGGGACAGAAGGGGAAAGAGAAGGAGAGGAACAGTAAGAGAGGAACAGAGGGGGGAGAGAGAGATCTAGGCGGACTTTCTATCTACTGTACTACTCTGCCTCTGTGTTTTTCACAGGAGAATATGTGTGTATACATATATGTAGATACATACGTACATATACACACAGTTACACATTACACACCTATATACATATAAGAATGTATTTGTGCATTTACACATACACATATGCAGATAAGTAAATACAAGATGAGAGAGAGAGAAGAGAAGAGAATAGAAGAGAAGAGAAGAGAAGAGAAGAGAAGAGAAGAGAAGAGAAGAGAAGAGAAGAGAAGAGAAGAGATTCCATGGTTCTCCCACAGAAACTATAAATAGATATTGTGTCTATATGTTTAAAAGGGAAGGAATGTTTGACAGTTATAGTTTAACTGTCATTCTCTTAGGATCCTATAAGGAGACAGTTTAATTGTCATTCTGAGGAACCAACTGTCATGAATAAAGAGAGGACAGCTAAAAAGGGCTAAGAAAACTTATTTCCTTAGAGAACTGGGTTTAACCATTATCTTGCAAAGAAAAATGAAGAAAGTTATTGAGAATATGTCGAATTGATATGTTGAGAAAACTTAATTGTGGGACTGTGTTTTCAAAGCTGATAAGTAAATCGTTACAGTTAAGGTTAAAGGTGACTTTGTGATCCTCCCTATAGCTATGATTTTGTAAATATACAAGTGTATGTACATGTGTACACAAATGTGTGCATGCACAGATAGTTTATGTGAGTGCAGGTATATACACATGTATTCATGTATATGTAGATATATCTATACGTACACAGGCATATATGTAGGCATACACATGCACACATACAGATTGTATATGTAAGGAGAGAGGAGAGATTTGGATGTGTTTGTATATTATTGTTCATCATCCTGTTAGCAAATGATATAGCCAAGGACTTTGATTTTTATTTAATCCTACAAGATTAGGGGGAGAGGTTGTGCTAAAGAGAAAGTAGAGCAACAAGCTACAGGAAAAGAGCTCTCTCTCTCTCTCTCTCTCTCTCTCCCTCCCACCCTCCCTCCCTCTCTCTCTCTCCTTAACTTTAACCAAATTGGGTAGTGACTCAGAGCAAATTTATTAAAAGGTATATTGAATATTCAACAATTAAAAGGAAACCTCAAAACATATTATTTGGTTGCTTTATAACATGGGATGAGAATAAATAAGGAAAATGTATTAATAGTAGTTTGAGAAAAAAGAAATTACCCCATATAGGATACACATGGAGTGGTCGGCCCTAAAATTCCACTTACACAATTAGTGGAGGAAAAAAGTGGAGTCCAAGGAGATTGTACCCTACTCCAGTGAAATTACAGGTGCATACAAGTCTATGTAGAGTTCCTACAAAGATATATCTATATCTACATCTATATCTAAATCTATATCTACATGTACATGTATATCTATCCATACATACATATGTATGGATGTATGTATATATACATATATGAATGTATATATGCATAATTCACTTTTGATCACAACATTAAAAGGAACTAACTCCTTTTAACAAAACTTCTCCTACCATGCTTGGCCAATCATTCTTCAATTTCAGTCTTTCAAAATTCTTGTGGACCTGAGAATTAAATTACTTGTCAACAGTTACATGGTCATTATATGAACATCCATATTTTAACCCAAAACATTCAGACATCTAGGCAGACTTTCTATTAACTATACTTGTCTGTCTCTGTGTTTTATACAGGAGAATGTACACACATACAAAACACACAGGCACATGTATATAAACACATGCATGCATGCATACATACATACATATACACTTATGCATATGAATGTATGTTTATGTGTGTGCACATATCCACATCCAGATAAGTAAATATAAGATCATTTAAAGAGGAAAAGAGTAGGAGATTCACAAAAATCCTGATGCAATGAGTGGTACCTGAGCTGAGTATTTAAGGAAGCTTGAGATCCCAAGGGGCAAAGGTTAGGAAATGATTTTTCAAACTCTCAAGGGCAGAATATTTACATCATGGCAAGGCTTGGAGTACCACATTAAGAAAAGCAGTGGAACATTTTGGATAAAAGATATGTATGCCTTCTTTAGTACAAATGTTTAATATTTTTTTTTTTAAATGAATGCCAAAATTGATTTGGCGAACTAATATGATAAGGCATGTGCATGCATAAACATATAGATATATGAAATATATGTGTATATATATGTATATGTTTATGTCCACATATATGCATAAAAGTGGAATCTATATTATTATATAACACATATTTTAATATTAGTATTTTATATACATGTTTGTTTAATAGATCTTGGGTAGTTTAACTGCTAATATGAAATATGTTAAATGTGTATGCAAAGGGAAATTTTATAACTAAATTCAATCTTGGGAATCAATTCCCTTTGCCAATTTATATGTCATAATATGAATGAGGCAGAGGTGGCTCAATGGCCAGAAATCTGGCCTTCTGGTCAGCAAGACCTGAGTTCAAGTCCAATGTCTGACCCATGTTGATTTTGTAACTCTGGGGAAACCACCATTCCTTTGGGACGTCAGACAAACCCTACAAAGCACGGAAGCATTACTGATCAGCATTGATCATTAATCAAGGGAGATTCAATGCCGGGAATTGGCCCACATTGATGAAATCAGATATCTAAAACAAGTTGGCCTCTCAGGGTGCTAGGCACTTTTCTGTGACTACAATGTTGAAAGACAGCACCAATTTGCATAGGATGAAGGAGTTTCTCTTCCCAGAATTCTTTCTGAAAATAAAATCATGGGTCCAGTTCTTATTTCTATCACTCATTAGCTCTTAACACTCACTCCTCCCACCAAAAAAGAAAAAGTCTCATGTTAGGTTTTTCAACTGAAAGTCTATTGATTTAAGAAATATTATGGTCTTTAGTGAGTCATACTTTTTTTTTAAAGGCTACTGTACTGGTGATTTGTTTAAAAAAATAGTACTTCACGATGTCTGATTTTATCTAGAGTGGTCAGTTCCTCCCTACCTTATTAGTTTGAGAGAAATTATTTTTCCCATTATGTTAATAACTAATTATTAAATTAGGATCCAGACTTTTTCTTTTTCTATTTCCTCATTTAGGGCCCAGCTCCTTCAGGTAAGTCAGTATCTGAAAAAAAATGACTGATTGATGAGATTACCCCTAACCCTTGGAGAACATGCTCCTCAATCTTGGACTAGACCCCACACAACCAGGATGGGTGGTAGAATATAAACTGAATCCATTCTGGATAAGTTCTTGCCTCAAGGAGAGCAGCCTGGTATTTGTACCCCTTCCTTAGAATTTAGGGTTGCCCAGCTCATGGAGGAAAAAACCAACTAGAGTGGACTGACTATAGATGGATTCCCCAGTCTAGACTGCTGGAGGTGGTTGAGCCTCATGAAGCAAGACGAGCCAAAGATTTCTAGACTAGCTCCTGATTAAAAGTCCACCAAACAGGGTGGATTTTTATTAGGGGCATCCCCCTTTACAAAGTTATTTAAAGTATTCATTGTCTCCATGGTTTTGTCTTTGGTTACTGAGAGAAACCACTGACCATCAATTTATTGATTAGTAAATAAATTGATTATTAATTACCCAGAAACTCTACCTCTTGGGTTTTTCATTTGTCATAAGAAAGATATCTGAATGAGGGACTATGAGCAGTAAAATATCTATGTTTTTTGGTTAACCTTCTATGGTGATCATCTATAAACTAAGCTAGGCTGTTTTTCACCTCCTAGTCCATCACCTGGTCTATATGCAGAGCCATTCCAACTTGCTAATACTGTCCAGAGTTTGTGGTTCATTGACATGGCTCCTGAGAGACATAATTAAACTGCCCTGAAGGAATAGAATAAGATGATCATAGAGGACACAATTGTAAACTAGAGTACCAGAATTTAAACAAAAAAAAAAAACAACTCAAGATTGGTATTCAAAAGGAAATTTAGAATAATTGTAATATTTCATCATAGTATTCATATTATAGAAATATTGAATTATAGAACCAAAAAATGATCTAAAGATAGTTATTCTTATGTTATAGATGAGAAAATTGAAACTCAGTGTCTTTAAGACAATTGTTCAACATCATACCACTAACCAGTTAGCTATGACTAGAATTCAGTTCTTTTAATTCCCTTCCTGTATTAAAAAAAATAGAGTGGGTCTCTCTGTCTCACTCATGGGCTTAATCTGACTTTCAAAAAGCATGGGAACTTTGTCCTGTTTCATTTCCATATCTGTGACAGCTTGCCCCTCCTCTCCTCAGGCACTTGGGTGCCCCACCCCTCCTCAATAGCCCACCATATTGATGCCAGACATCGTTCAAATGCTCACATTGGTTTTAACCTTACTTTTGCCCAGAATTCCTGAACTCAAGATATCTACCAATGTTGGCCTCCCTGGTAGCTAGGATAACAAGTGCCTGAAACCATTTCCAAACCTTCCCAAACTTGATTGAAATATAAATTCCTTTCTATTAAAAGGATTATTCTCCCTTTTCACATAATTATATATTTAAAAAATATGTAACAAAATTTAAAAAGTAATTAAAATAGGAAACACACAGTTGGAATCATGTCATATTCAATATTACCCAAAGAAAGAAGGTAAAATAATTGAAACATACTCATTCACATAATTTCAAAACATCAACAGAATTGATATGCTACTGGAAATGCATGCCAATTCTTTAAATTTAATTTAAAATTTTAATTAATAATAATCTATTTATATATGTGTGTGTATGTATATAAGTATGTATACACATATACACATACATACAAATGTATGTGTGTATGTGTATGTACGTATGTATGGTTCTGTACATATGTGTGAGTATATATGTGTGTGCGTGTGTGTGAAAGTATGTGTGTGTGTGTGTGTGTGTGTGTGTGTAGTTTTTCAATATGAGTCTAATACTTCTCAGTCAAGAGATAGGTGGCATGCTTAATCATTAGTCGTATGGAATTAGAATTGAACATTGTATTTATCAAAATTGTTGTTTTTCAAATTTGTTCATGTTTACAATATTGTTGTTAGGATATCAATTGTTCTTTTGGTTCTGCTCACATCACTTTGCATCAGTTGAGACAAGTCTTCCCAGGTTTCCCAGGAAGGATCTCTTTCATCCTTTCTTTAGAGTATCATAATATTCTGTCATATTAATATACCATAATTTGTTCAGGCACTATCTGAATGGCCAATAGTCACTTAGATCTAGTTACTTGATACTACAAAATAAACTGGCATAATTTTTTTTTTGTATACATGTGTTCATTTACTCCTTATTTTATTTCTTTGGCATATAGGCCTAGAAGTGGCAGATAAACCCTTTAGAAGCAGTATATTTTCTGACCTTCATGCCACTTGGGAAGAGCAAAGACTATTAATTCACTAGTAAGGGTCTTGAGAATGTCATACAATTATATAAAAGAATATTCCAAATCACTAACAATGAGAGAAATACAAATCAAAATAACCTTAAAATTTCACCTCCCACTGTGCAAATTTACAAAGAGGACAAAAAATAGAGAAGTTGTACAAAAACAAGTACACTAATGCATTGTTGGTGGAGTTGAGAATCAATACAACCATTGCAGAAAGCAATTTGAAATTATGGGAATAAAATGAATAAAATTACCTTGCTCCTTCACCTAGTGATTCAGTTATTAAGATTATTACTTGAAGAGGCCATTGATAAGAATAAGGCGCCTATATTCATCAAAATAGTTGAAAAGTAATTTTTGTGATAGCAAAGGATTGGGAAAAATAGATGCTTATCAGTTGTTGAATGACTAAATAAATTTTGGTACATGAATGTAATTGAATATTACTCTGAGGTAAAGAATGATGAATGTGACGAATACCAGGAAGCATGTAAAGATCTATATAACAATGCAGAGTTAAGTAAGCAGAGCCAAGAAAACAACATGTGTAGTGAATACAACAAAGTAAATGGGGAAAAAAAAACATAAAAAAATTAAAAATGAATGTTGCGAAATTTATAAAGAACAAGCATTTCTCAAAAGAAGGGATATAAGAAGGAATTCCACTTCATCCCCTTCACATAAAGGCAAAGTCCACAAATGTTACACATTGCATATATTTTCAGACTTCTCAAAGTATCCATTAGTTGTGCTAATTTGTCCTGTTCTTTTCCTCTTTTTGTCTTTTTAAAAAATATACTATTTTTTATATTTTATTACTCTTTGGAGGAGGGAGGGAGTTGGATACTGGGGAAACTGATGATGTAAAAAATACAAAATATATCAAGAGAAATGTATTTTAAAAAGAAAATACATGGCATTATTTTAAAAGAGGTCAGATATACTGGCAGCTAGTTTTAATAAAGCATAGCAAACACCTTTCATTTACCATGATTTTTCCATACAATTATTTCAGTTCAAAGAAATAAATATTAACAGTATTAAAAGAGTCAGAATTATGTTACTCTATTATGTAATTGTATATGGAAAGATGGTAATTTTTAAAAAAAATCAACACAAAAACAGCAATAAAGCTCCCTCTTCCTCACCATCATAATGTACCAAAACCACTGCCTAAAATGTATGTATGTAGTTTAATTCCAGAAACATTAAAGCACCACAAGATTTTCCCCCATGATATTTATGTGTTTTAAAATTCTATTTCCTGGAACAGAAATATTAAAATAAATAAAATTAAAATAAAATAAATTAAAATAAAATAAAAAATTAAAATTAAAATATTAAAAAAAATATTAAAATAAAATAAAATTAAAATAAACAAAAGACTAAAAGGAAACAAATACCAAATGAGGCATATAAATTTTAAATAATTATGTATTTTACACAGGACAACATCCCTGAAAACTTTTTTAAACAAACGTCTTAAAGCATTTACACAATAAGACAAAGTAATAAATATTCTAAATAGGTGTAAACTAAAGGCTTACTCATTCTCACCTTTGGGAATAGCCTTAACTAGGAATATTCATACCTGGGCTTTCTTAATGTACAAATGGCAGAAGTATCAGAAAATGGACCCTGGAATCAACCTTTTAAGATAATTTAAGAAAAGAAGATGATTCTGGGATTCCACCCATTGGCATGGATGTAAAGTAAGGTTGCTACTGGAAAAGTCACAGAACCAGGGAAACATAGGAGGAAATAAAGGAGGGGGGGAACTTCTAGAGTCTAGGCAATGAAAGGGAAGTAAACCATTCAATTAATTATATTTTAACTTATTCTTGATAACTATTAGGCCACTGTTGAAGGAGCTTGATTACTATTAACTCCATTTAAATTTAAATATTCTGGGAAAATTGCATATTATTCTCTAAGTCTCAGTTTTGGAGCCCAAGGGATTCCTTACTTGGACTCTGGAATATTATTGTTTAATAGTCCAATAGGAAGTAAGTCAGCACACATTTATTAAGTACTTAATATGTGCCAGGCAATGTGATAAGCATTGGGAATACAAAGAAAGTACAAACGAGGTACATACAGTATAAATTGAGGATAATCAACAGTGGGAAGGTGATAGAAATTAAAGGGGACATGGATACAGATACACATAGAAACACACACACACATTTGTGTGTGTATATATGTATGGCCCTGTGTATATACTTACACACATACATACACAACACACATATGTATATATATATATACATGTGTATGTATATTACATACCTATATGTATTTAAGTTCTTGGTATGTGCTCATCATCATGCTAAGCATTGACATTAGAAATACAAAAACGCAAATGTCCCCTGTCCCCAAAACACATAGGGGAGTCACAGTGAATTATAGAACAATTGATTAAATTGTTCCTTTTGTTAACGCTAGTGCTGATTCGATTACTGATCTTTGTAACTTAGAGTTTCTATCTTTTATCCACTGGCCGCTTTGAAAATTTAAGGTGAAAATGAGCTTAGGGAGAGCAGTAAAATTTGTATGAATATACCCTAGTCTAAGGATATGTAACGTCTGAAATTAACGCTAAATTAACTAGGTTTTCTCTTTTTTAATGTTATATTATAACTTATTTTGACTTCTGGAAGTTCTACAATGCAAACTAATCTAAGGAATGGGCATCCTCTAAACAATATGTACGTACTCTTGAAACTAAATGCTGTTTATGTGAGTATTATGAATGATGTGTTTCGATTCCTTCATGGTACCAGTTATGATATTTGATGAGCATGATGAAAAACAGCTAAAGAATAAAGAAAGTAATATTTTGAGAATTAAGATGGCTCAGAAAGGGAGTAGAAAAATTGTCTTCTTCAAGTATAGCACAAGCCCAGAGGCAAATTCAATAATCTGGGTTAATTTCAGGGGAAACTGGATGATTATAATTAGACAATAAGGTAATTAGGGGAAAAGCAGATAGTAAAACCTGTTATAGAGAATTGCAAGGAGCATGGAGAAGAGCTTAAGCTCTAGATGAGAGCTATAATCATAACTAAATTGGTTTGAGCCCCCAGTTGGCAGCAAAACTTATAAGATTCCTTGTCAGTGACATGAAATCTCTCCTGCTGAAGAGCCCTTTAATTCTCTGCTGTAATATGACAGTCAGGCATATGGAAATCTTTCCAAAAGAAGCAAATTGGTTCATTTCTTGTCAAATCAATTTGCCTCACTCCATCCATTTTGGACTCTCAGTTATCCTGACTTTGGATACAGATAGTAATGTCCATATTCTTGGCTATCATTGATTCATGCTTTTTAACACTCCAGGTGATGCATTTGAAGCTTGCACGATCTCACAGAATTTTAGAAAAGGAAGGAACCACAGCACCATGCAAATCAACACAAGCTTGAACAAGAATTCCATTTAAAATATACTCAAGGACGAGTTTGCCACCATTTGCTAGAACTCTAGAGAGTAGAAATTCCCACCTCTGTTTCCACTCCACTTTGAGATGGATCTAACTTTTAGTATGATTTCCTCTTTTTCCATGGCATCAAGCCTAGATCTAGCTCTTTGTAACTTTCCTTATTATAAATGAGATAATATTTGTAATGTGCTTAACACAGTGCCTGGCACAGAGTAAGTGGTTAATAAATGTTTGTTTCCACCTTTATCCATTGTTACTTTTCCTTCCTCCTGAGTCCAAGAAAAAACAACTCTTGTCCTTCTCCTATATAACATCCTATCAAACAATTGAGGAGAGAAACTGTGTCCCTCCTGTCACCTCTTATTCAACTTACCATTCCCAGTTATTTTAATTATTCTTGACTCCCTTCACCATACTCTTCTCTTTCATTTTGATGCTCTCCAGATTATCTATTTCCTCCCCAAAATGTGGCACTCACAACTTAGTATACTTTTCCAGATGGGGTTTGTCTAAAATAGATTAAAGCTGGAACATTATCTTTGCAGCCCTAGAGTATGCCTCTTATAATATAGTCTACAGACTGCATAAACCTTTATGGTTCCCTTATAACCTTGTAATCATAATCATATGGAGCTTACAATACCCTTAAACCACCAGATTGTTTTTGTAAAAAAATTTTCCTTTTCTCTCTCTCTCTCTATCTCTCTCTCTCTCTCACACACACACCCAAACACATATTTTATATACACATATATACTCACAGAAATACATACATATATTCATATAGATGCACATACTTTTATAGTGATTTATTATATACACAGTTTTTTTATGTATATTTGTACATGTATATGCATAAAATATTATAATGTTAAATTACCACATTTAGTTCCCTGGGCTAACCTGAAACAGGTAACTCAGACTCATTGAAATCAGTAAGCACTTTCTTGTTATTTCCCTATTTAGGTGGAGTTATAAGTCTCTATTCAACAACTGTATTCCATCCTTTTAATCCAAAGATGATTTTTCTTGATGGGGGGGATGGGGAGGAAAACAAAGGTTGAGAAGATGAATATTCTTTCGACATGTTATCTTCTCATTCATGTTGAGAAGTATCCTTATGAACTTTTTCTTTCCCCTAATATAATCATAAATCATGTATTTTTTGTAGTCATAGGCATTCTTTGCTCAGTTTATTTTTTTCTGAGCTGTAATGCTCTTAACAATATTCTTATAAAACCATGCCATGCTTTGTAATCATCCTTTATAATTTATCCCTATGTCCATCTGATGTACAGTTCTTTTAAATTTATGTTGGTTGATGAGTTCCTTGTAATCCAAATTGGTTTCTTTATAGAGACCTTCCTTTTTCATCACTAAAACTCAGTGTGTGTGTGTGTGTGTGTGTGTGGTCAGTATAGGATTCTGAAGAGCTTTCTTTCTTCCCTGTGATGACACTTCACCCTCTTTTGGTACATGGAATTTCATCTTCTTTTGGACATATCAAATGAAGTGTCTCAATATATTTTAAATGCAATTGAACTGATCATATTTTCACTCCAGCCACTTTTTACTTCTGAACTTCTCTTTTATTATTAAAGGCATCAAAGTTTGTAACTGTGGTATCCATCTCTTCACTATAACTCAGAAATATATCCAATCTATAGCTAAATCTTGTCATTTCTACCTTCACAACATCTCTTATATATGTCCCTTCTCCTCCACTCCACTCACAACCACAGTCCCACTTCTGTGCCTCATTGCCTCTCACCAAGACTATTAGAGTAGCTTTCTCTGTAATGTCATCAGTTTCCATGGGTTGAATAATTAGCTCTATGTAGATCTATATCTGTATAATCTGCATGATTCCTGGATATCTGTTACCCAAATCTATAGCCTTAGTCTTTTTCCTGAGCTCCAGTCCTAAATTATTCATTGTTTCCTTTGACATCTTAAACTCAACATGTCCAAAAGAGAACTCATTATCTTTTCCCTTGGACCCTCTTTTGGACTAGTACAAGGCAGAACCATAATCCCAGTCATATGATCTCTCACCCTCAGCGATATCTTTAGCTCTTTATTCTTACTAACCCAACTTATGCAGTCCAGTGCCAAATTATGTTGTTTTTCCCTTTACATCTCTTTTATATACCCTCTTCTTTCTACCACCATAGTTCAGTCCCTCATCATCTTGTACACACACTAATTCGATAGTATTCTAATTTAATCTCCTTGATGTAAGTCTCTCTCTACTCCAATCCATCTTCAACTGAGTTTTTAAAGTCCTTTTTTTCTTTTTAATGCTGACTATGTCACCTCCCTACTAATTAAACTCCATTGCCTCCCTAGAACCACCAGAATCAAATATGAAGACCTTGCACTAGTATTCATAAGTCTTTGTAGCTTGGCCCCTTCTTAACTTTTCAATCTTCTTACTCTCTCCATACATATTACAAACAAGGTATGCTAGCCTATATGCCGTTCCTCACTATTGACCCTCTGTCTCCCAACTGTGCTTTTGAACTAGTTTTCCTCCATTTCTGGAATACTCCCCTTCCACATCTCCAATACTTAGTGTCTCTGGTTTCCTTTAAGACTCAATAGCCAGGTGCTCTAGTTTTTGAAGTTGATCTACTGATCTACTGATCAGCTGATCTACATATCCTGAATGTATATCCAAAAATTCCAACTATTCTGTATATCCTATAGCTATTTTTTTTCCTCCCCATTAGGATATGACCTCCATGAAGGCAAAAACGCTTTGGCCTTTCTTTTTATCCCAAGTGCTTATCACAATGCCTCACATACAATTGGTATTTAATAAATACTCATTGCCTGACTTTAAAATATCTCAGGAAATTATATAGGTTAGCAATCTATAGAATTTGGGGTTTCATTTGATCTTGAAGAATGTGAGATTCTTAATGAGAATGCCTGTAATGACTTTGTCTTTTTACACCTACACATAAAATAGTAACTCATACATACCAGGTATGATGGCAATACTTTCCTCACTTAGTTTCCAAAAGGATACATTAAATAAAGATGAAAAAAGATAGGAGGTATAGCAATAATAATTCGGATAATTCTGTGAGATAAAGAAACTACTGTGAGTGTGTTTTTCCCCTAGGTCAAAGAGATGAAAGAAATAGCCGACTGATTGAATGACTTGTACTTAAATTGTCTGTCATTTTTATGATTACATATGTGTGTTTCAACATACGTGTATACACACATAGAAGGTAGGGAGGTGGGTGGGTGTTACCTCTGAGTGATATAAAAGAAATCATAAATGTTGTTGTTGTTTATTGGGGAGGGGGTGTTCTTGATTTAATTCACATTGTCACCTCTCATAAAATGGTAGTGGTAATGTCAAATGTTATGAAGGCATTAACAGCAAAGTGAAAAGTCTGGTAATTCCTACCAAGGTAGGCTAGTTTCAAGTATTGTCCTGGAAACAGAATACTTCCATGGTTGCAAGACAAGTGTAGTTCTACAGAATGAGGACTATTTGTAAACTTAGCACCAGCAGTTGGGCATGCCTGAAAAAAATATCAATCAACAAGCATTTATTTAACACTTACTATGTACCTGGCTGTAGCAACAATCCGGCTAGCAGCTACCGTGGCTGTGTAAGACCAATAACACCAACATACAGAAGGGTTGTTAACACAGGTTCTTTGATCTGCTTTCTAAGTGTGTGAGGTAAATAAAACGTGAAGACTTCACAGGGAAGATGTGTATAAATATATATCTATATCTATACTAAGCAAGAAATAGGAAAGTGAAAAAAAATTCTGAGGCCATGAGAGTCTGATGGTTCAGCTTCTGGGAAAGTTCACTCTGAAACTTTTTGTTTTCTTCTGGTTCTGGTTTAAAGATTTGATCAGTAAGAACAGGGTCATAATGACCTGTTTTTCTCTACTGTAAAGAATGGAGAGGGTCTCCGCCTCCCCTTATCCTATTCTCCTCTTTTAGATTTACAGATGTCACCTCAGTTGTAATCATTAACTAAGGGAATGGGAATTAGAGTTTATGTGCCTCAATTTCTCAGTTCTTTGTCTAGCTTTTGTGTTCAGATTGTAAGCCCACCTCCCAACCAATGGTGAAAAGGGTCAGAGGTGGGCAGTAATTCTCTTGTGTTAGGTATAATTATGGGTGCCTAGCCCATTGTAAAGCGCCTCCCTTGCTGAATTCATTCTAGCGGGGGATGCCCAATTCTTGAGAATTGAATAAAATTTATTTCTGTTCCCACCCTGAGATGGCTCCTTATTAACTTTTAATTGGTGAGGGTCTTTCATCCCACCTATAAGGAAAGATATTTTAAGGGCTTAGCAATCTCAGTTTAATTAAATGTGTATGTGTGTGTGTGTGTGTGTGTGTGTGTGTGTGTATAAAATTTACTTAGTTCAGGGGGAAAAGATCAGCCCCCTGAACTTCAGGGCAAATACAAAACAGAAATTACAAATATCAACAGACAGACCTTGTCTGATCCAAATCACAATTCATAGGTACCAGAGAAGCACCAATATATGTCTGGGTTATCAAAGCCGGGAGGCAGTCTCAACACTCTTTCCATGGGTGAGCCCCAAAAGTCAAACACCAAGCTTACCTTAGTTTTATCCTGTTCAGTGCCCTGAGGGCTCTGACCTCACCCAGGCTGGGTGTAAGAAAGTTTCCCTATCCCCAGTATCACATGAAATACAAGTCAATGACTCCTGATTGGCTCAGTGCTCACAAATTGCTGAAAAAGACTCCAAAACAAAGACAGCAAAAGGTTTCCCACCTATTCAAACAAAAGGGAAACTTGACAGTCTTAGAGTCCCAAAAGGGAAGAACTGGGAAAAGTCTGATTGCAGCAACACAGGCAGTGTGTTAAAGACTGAAGATGCAAAAAAAGGAAGGAAAGGAAGGAAGGAAGGAAGAAGGAAAGGAAGGAAGAAAGAAAAGGAAAGAAAGAAGAAAAGAGAGAAAGAAAGAAAAGACCTAAAGGAAAAACTAAACTAAAATAAATAAAAACAATCTGTACCTTCAAAGAGGTCACTATCCAACAGAGGAGACAACATGCAAATGACTATGTACCTACAAGACATATACAGTATATATTGGAAGTAATCTCAAAGGAAAGGCTCTGGGTGTTGGGTGTGGGTTGGAGGGACTAGAAAATCATTTTGCTGAAAGTGAGATTTGAACTAGATTCTTTGGTTCTGGAAAACTGGTTTTTTTTTTTTTTTAAATGCAATTTATTTATTTAACATATTTGGTTTTCAGCATTGATTTTCACAACAGTTTGAATTACAAATTTTCTCCCCATTTCTGCCCTCCCCCCCCACTCCAAGATGGCTTATATTCTGGTTGCCCTGTTCCCCAGTCAGCCCTTCCCTCTATCACCCCCCTCCCCTCTCATCCCCTTTTCCCTTCCTTTCTTGTAGGGCAAGATAAATTTCTACGCCCCATTGCCTGTGTATCTTATTTTTTAGTTGCATACAAAACTTTTTTTGTTTTGAACATCTGATTTTAAAACTTTGAGTTCCAAATTCCCTTCCCTCTTCCCTTCCCACCCACCCTCCCTAAGAAGTTGAGCAATTCAACCTAGGCCACACATGTATTATTATGTATAACCCTTCCACAATACTCATGTTGTGAAAGGCTAACTACATTTTGCTCCTTCCCAACCCATCCCGCTTTATTGAATTTTCTCCCTTGACCCTGTCCCCTTTCCAAAGTGTTTGTTTTGATTACCTCCACCCCCATCTGCCCTCCACTCCATCATCCCCCCGCCTTTTATTTTTTTTTTTATCTTCCTCCCTCTTCTTTCCAGTGGGGTAAGATACCCAACTGAGTATGTATGGTATTCCCCCTCAGGCCAAATCTGATGAGAGCAAGGTTCACTCATTCCCCCCTCACCTGCCCTCTCCCCCTCCTCCCATAGAACTGCTTCCTCTTGCCACCTTTATGCGAGATAATCCACCCCATTCTATCTCTCCCTATCTCCCTCTCTCAGTATGTTACTCTCTCATCCCTTAATTTCATTTTATTTCTTTTACCTATCTTCCCTTCATCCTCAACTCACCCTGTGTCTGCTCTCTCTCTTTTACATATATATATATGCACATACATACACATACATACATATACACATAGATACATACATACATACACATTCACTTATATATATACATAAACATATATGTATATATATATATATATGCATATTCCCTTCAACTACCATAATACTGAGGTCTCATGAATCATACTCATCATCTTTCCATGTAGGAATGTAAACAAAACAGTTCAACTTTAGTAAGTCCCTTGCAATTTCCGTTTCTTGATTACCTTTTCATGCTTCTCTTGATTCTTGTGTTTGAAAGTCAAATTTTCTATTCAGTTCTGGTCTTTTCACTGAGAAAGCTTGAAAGTCCTCTATTTTATTGAAACTCCATATTTTGCCTTGGAACATGATACTCAGTTTTGCTGGGTAGGTGATTCTAGGTTTTAATCCTAGCTCCACTGACCTCCGGAATATCGCATTCCAAGCCCTTCGATCTCTTAATGTAGAAGCTGCCAGATCTTGGGTTATTCTGATTGGGTTTCCACAATACTCAAATTGTTTCTTTCTGGCTGCTTGCAGTATTTTCTCCTTGATCTGGGAGCTCTGGAATTTGGCAACAATATTCCTAGGAGATTTCTTTTTGGGATCTATTTGAGGAGGCGATCGATGGATTCTTTCAATTTCTATTTTGCCCTGTGGCTCTAGAATATCAGGGCAGTTCTCCTTGATAATTTCCTGAAAGATGGTATCTAGGCTCTTTTTTTGATCATGGCTTTCAGGTAGTCCAATTATTTTTAAATTATCTCTCCTGGATCTATTTTCCAGGTCAGTGGTTTTTCCAAGGAGATATTTCACATTGTCTTCCATTTTTTCATTCCTCTGGTTCTGTTTTATAATATCCTGATTTCTCATAAAGTCACTAGCTTCCACTTGCTCCAATCTAATTTTTAAAGTAGTATTTTCTTCAGTGGTCTTTTGGACCTCCTTTTCCATTTGGCTAATTCTGCCTTTCAAGGCATTCTTCTCCTCATTGGCTTTTTGGAGCTCTTTTGCCATTTGAGTTAGTCTATTTTTTAAGGTGTTGTTTTCTTCAGTGTATTTTTCAGTATTTTTTTGGGTCTCCTTTAGCAAGTCATTGACTTGTTTTTCATGGTTTTCTCGCATCCTTCTTATTTCTCTTCCCAATTTTTCCTCTACTTCTCTAACTTGCTTTTCCAAATCCTTTTTGAGTTCTTCTATGGCCTGGGGCCAGTTCATGTTTTTCTTGGAGGCTTTGGTTGTAGGCTCTATGACTTTGTTGTCTTCTTTAGGCTGTATGTTTTGGTCTTCTTTGTCACCAAAGAAAGAATCCAAAGTCTGAGACTGAATCTGGGCGCGTTTTCGCTGCCTGGCCATATTCCCAACCAACTAACTTGACCCTTGAGTTTTTCAGTGGGGTATGACTGCTTGTAGATTACAGAGTTCTATGTTCTACGTTTGGGGGGGAGGTGCCAGCTCTGTCAGAGCCGCACTCCTCCTTCCCCAAGGACCCCCAGTCCAGACTGGGCTCAGATCTTTGGCAGGCTGTGCACCCCTGCTGTGATCCGCCACTTAATTCCTCCCACCAGGTGGGCCTGGAGCCAGAAGTAGCAACAGCTGTAGCTGCCCCACCTCCGCTGCCCCCGGGGCTGGAAGCCGAACTGCGAACTCCTTCCACTCCAGCAGCTTTTCCCACTAACCTTCTCCGCAGTCTTTGGTGTTTGTGGGTCGAGGGGTCTGGTAACTGCTCACGTATTCAGGGCGCTAGGGCCCCCTCCGCCCGGTTTCTGGTCTGGATCGTCCACGCCGCTCAGGCTGGGCTCTGCTCCACTCCGTTCCCAGCTCCCAGCTCCCAGCTCCCAGCTCCGTGTGGAATAGAGCTCACCCAGAGACCATCCGGGCTGTCCTGGGCTGGAGCCCTGCTTCCCTCTGCAGTTCTGTGGGTTCTGCAGTTCTAGAATTGGTTCAGAGCCATTTTTATAGGTTTTTGGAGGGACTCGGGTACGGAGCTCACTCTAGTCCGTGCTTACCAGCCGCCATCTTGGCTCCGCCCCAGAAACTTCAAAACTGGAGTTTTGTTGTTTAAGTTGGAAGGTCTAATAAATTTGCCTTATGCATATATTAAAACAAACAAAAAAAACTAGATTATTTTCCCAATACATTTTGTTTTGTTAGATATATGCATAAATTTGGGAAATTTATCTCAGGCTCTCAATGTCAAATATATCTCAAAGAGTCCTTTGGATTCAAAGATTTATTTTGGTCAGTATCTTTAGGTAGCAAATGACAAAGTTAGTAATTTGAAGAATTTCCTTACAAATAACATACTTGATCATCTAACAAATTTTTGAATAATTTGGGAGATGATTTCATAATGAAGCACAGAAAAATGTGCTTTTCTTGGTATTTTCTGAAGAATTATGGAAGTTATTAGGAATTTAAGAGAACAGGAACAATCATGAGATTGTGCAGCTCTGGGAAGCATCTTATTCAATTTAACATTAAACATGTTAAAAATACAGCCAAAAAAAGAAAGAAAACATGATGAAAAAAGAAAGGAAAAAATGAAGCAGCTAATCTGCCTCTTCTAAGCTCCAAAGTAAATGTATGTTTTATCTATCTACAAACACACATACATGTGTATTTATTTATGTACATAGATATATTGCATATATATGACTCCAGAATGAAATTATTTTAAAACATCAGTGCAAGGAAAAGTAATATCTAAAAAGTATAATTCGACATTTTGATATTGCAGTATTTCAAGGTATAAAATCATTGTTACAACTATTGAATTTTTTTTGTAAACTACTATTACAGCTTCCTTAAAATAGCACTTATGATGAAAAGGGAGATTTTTTTTTAGTTTCCAAGTAGAAATAACATAAGAAAAGGACCATATCTGAAACCACTTAAGAATCAACCATGTGTTGCATTTTACTATCTCTTATCTTTTCTGTGACCTTCTCTTGTTGGTTGCTATGTAAAAGCATGTAGCATGAAAGATACAAAAATGATTTTATTTAAATTCTCAATAGCACCTTCTGCTTTAGATTGTCTCATATTCTGTTAGCAGCTGTAATTCTGTTGCCAGTAATTTCTTCAAAGATTGTTTCAAGTAACATAACATAATATAATGTTTATTTTTTCATTTACATAGAAATTAATAAGATATGTTAACATTATTTGGACTAGTGAATCACATATCTTTTAGAATTGTATATTCTATTTGCTAAACATTAATTTGATTTCTCAAAATCATCAGCAAAGCATCTAACAATGACTTTTCATTGTGGAAAGTTCACTGGTCATTTCTTCCCCCACCACCCCCAACATAAATATTATTCTTGGTAGAGACATGGAAATACAATTGGCATAAGTCCTTCTGATGCCCTTTCTCTCTTGACATTCTATTAAAAGAATAATACAAAGAATGAGTTCATAATTAGTAATGATGTCTACAACAGGACACACAATTTTAAAATGTTGATATTGATAAGTTTGCAGTAACTTCATCTTTACATTTGTAAATATATATTTAATATATGCAAATATATTTATACATATATACATGTGCATACACATAAATATACATTATACAAGTGACTGCATATGTATATATTTTACACACACCTATATGAATAGAAAGCAGCAACTGAAGCAATCAGACTCAACTATCCTTCAGTTACTGTTTCATGCTTCAAATATCACAATTTTCACCAAGGAGGGATACCTATGGAGAGTATTCATTAGACCATAAATTCATATGTGTGTACACACATATACTTATACGTGTACATATATGTGTACATATACATATACACACATGCATATATACATATACATACATGAACAAATTCACATTTGTGTAAAAATATTCTCACATTTACATGCATGTCTATGCCTGTATCTAGTTCTTCATTTCATTCAAACTTAAGTTCAAATGATACTTTTGACATGAAATTCTTCTTGGTTCTAGTGTACTAATGTAGAATGTACAGAAATAATTTTATTTTTTATCTTGTATTTATTTTGTGTATTCTTAGATATATAACTTTTTTCACCTCTAGAGAGCTGAGTCCCTCATGAACAGGGATTGTTTTCATCTTTGTCTTTGTATCCCCAATAGCTAGTATATTATCTGACACATTGTGGGTATTAAGAAATGCTTACTGATTGATGGAAGGAAGAAAGAGAGATAGAGAGACAGATAAAGATGATGGATGATACTGATATACACATACACATTTGTGTGTATATATACAAATATGGATGTTTATATGTAGATATATGTGTATTGTGTATATGCATGTGTGCATATGTACATATATGTACATGTATGTATACACATACACCTATCTATATATCTCTATTTATATATATATATGTATAAATAAATGTGTATAGAGAAACAAATAAGAAGAAAGACAACAGATAGAATTAGTGGCAGAGGTAGTCAGAAAATGAAATAAAACAGGAGAAAAGACATTTGATTCTTCCTTAGGATTTTATCAACATAGGGAAACATCAGTGCAAAACTCATAATTCCATTAATGGAGGAAGGCAGCAGGCAACACTTATTTGAGTCTCACAATGACCCTGTGGGGCACGTGTTATTATTGCTCCCATTTTAGAGTAGAGAAAACTAAATCTGAGAGAGTTATTTGCCCAGGGTCACATATCTAGTAATTATGTAAGATGGAATTTGACCCAGGTGTTCCTGATTCCAGTAACAGTGCTCTATGTATCTTGCCAACTAGCTACCCAATGGTTCTTGGGACACCATCAGTATGCACATGAATTTACCTTCACAACAAACCAAAGAACACACACACACATACACTCACATGCTCACAGACACATCTATCTACATAAACACACACACATACACACACATATACACACACATGCACATGCATATATCCATGCATACATATATACATGCATAGGCACATACGCATATATTTATATATGTGTATATATGTATATGTGTATGTGTGTGTGTGTGTGTGTGTGTGTGTGTGAATGAGTCAGGGACACAGAGAGACAGAGACACAGAGACACAACAGACAGAGACAGAGAGAGGAAAGACAGAGACAGAGACACAGAGACACACAGAGAAAGAGAGAGACAACATAGCATGCTGGAGAGAGACCTGGCCTCATGGTTAGGATAATGCAGGTTCTAGTTCTACCTTTGACATATATGTGACTAGATGACTAGAAATGTCATCTAACTTAAAGGAACTCTCTTAGGACTCGTAAGTTGCACAGATGAAACTCAACATTAATAGAGCTTATTTATTATCAGTTAAGTTGGGAGTTTTTACTGCTTTAGAATGATAGATTAATTAAGTGTCTTTGATTGAGCCTTACTGGGTGCAAAGCCTGAGGCCCGAACCCTTAAGTACTAGGTGCTAAGCTTATGTGGGCGTCCTTGTAATTCTAATGATTTTCCTTGGTTATTTATTTTCTAATTATTATGTATGTTGCATATATATGTATTTTCCTCTCCCATTTGATTGTGTTCTCCTTGAGCACAGGTATTGTCTATGGCCTTTCTTTGCATCTCCAAAGCCTAACACAGTTCTTAGTACAGAGAACAATCTTAAAAAAATGTTGATTAGTTCATTGACTAAAGGCTGACTCTCCATTTGTGCCACATGGATTCTCATTCATATGTGTACCGTATTAGTCTGCTGTGAGGGACAGACAGAATTATAATGCTTGGTTCTTGCTACGTAGAATATAAATATATACAACACTACAAACCCACAAACTCATTCTTAAGGTATTGATGTAATGTTTCAAAATGCAAATGAGAAGGGATTTTTTTCATCATATATTTCTATTATGAGCATTTTTAGTTATTTCTACATCAAAGAGGAAAGTCAATGACCACTTTCTAAATCACCCAAGTCTATAACTATGCATTTCCTTCTTTATATCCCTGTCCAAAATGTTCATGAAGTTATTTCTCATTACACTTAGCAGAGTCTTGCCTGTCTTTGGCAACAATAGCAGAAATTGGCTTTTGGAATCCACTCCTCCCTTCCTTCCTCACTCCAAAGTTCCTGAAGAGCGTGTACTATTTCAGTACTGCTTTTATATCTGGAACCTCCAGCATAAAGGTTTGCAGGTATCATGAACTTCACAAAAGCTTACTCAACTTAAATGAATTAATTTGATACTCAAACTTGGAATCTCTCATTCAATACACATTTAGTCAGCATCTAAAGAGGCCTACTCTGTCCAGTTAGGTCAATTCATGGTCCTAATAAGGTAAGTTGCTTGATTTGCTAATCTTTACATGTGAGGGAACTGATCTATTTCATAAGATGATGAACTATGAAGAAAAAAATGGTAAACAATTCTTAAAAGCAATGCACAATATAAATTAAATAATGTCTGGGGATCCTGGATTTCTTATTCCTTATCCAAAGGAAAGAAAAGATAATGAGGAAATTTGCAAGTAATGATCTTTAATGATAGGCTTATACCCATTGGGATGTACATAAATGTTCAGCTGGGAGATAGCAGTCAGTGAGCCAATTTTGCCCAATCATGCAGTTATTATAGATTATCTTGTTTGTGGACTATCGCAATCTTTTATTTTCCTTTTGTTTTTCAGATTTGCTTTTTTTTTTAAATTTTACTTCTACTTAGCACCTCCTTCAGAGACAGTCGATCAATAAACATTAAATACTAGGATGTGACAGGTACTGTGCTAATCCTTGGGGTTAGAAAGGAATGCAAAAGATAGCCCCAGTTCCTGAGAGCTTACAACATAATCAGGGAGCCAACATGCAAACAGCTACATATAAATAATATACACAGCATAAATGGGAAGTAATTACCAGAGGAAAAGTATTAAATTTAAGGGGTTTTAGGAAAGGCTTCCTGTTGAAGGTATGAATTTAGTTGAGACTTGAATGAAGCCAAGTGGCAGGGATGAGGAGGGAAATAAATACAGGCATGGAAGACAACCAGTGACAATGATCTAATTCAAGAGATGGAGTGCCTCATTCAAAAAAAAAAACAGCAAGGAGCCCTGTTTTACTGGATAGCAGGAGACTTGGAAAGGTACCTGTAGGCAAGTTATAAAGGGTTTTGAATGAAAAAAACATATATTTGATCCCACAAATGATGAGTCACTGGAATTTATTGAGTAGGTAGAAAATATGATCAGTTTTAGGAAAATCATTTTGATAGCTAAAGTGGAACATGTATTATTGTGAGGGGAGATGTAAGGAGATAAAGCAGTAAGCAACGCAGTAGTCTAAGTGTAAGGTGATGGCAATCTTCATAAGGGTAGTGACAGTGGCAAAGAGACAAGGGGTCATATTTGAGACACTGTGAAGGTAAAATTGATAAGTCTTGGCAAAAGATTGGATGGGGAATGGTGGTAAAAAAGAGAGAGAACTCAAGAATGACATATAGGTATCAAGCCTGGGTGACTGTGATGCCCTAAGTATTAACAGGGGAGTGAAGAAGAGATGAAGGTTTGAAGTGAAGAGAAGGGAAAGTTTATAGGCTAGGGATTCGAATCTGACAATGTCTTGTTTTTCAACCACTTAGGAGTCATTCACTCATTCAGGGAAAAAAACAAATAAACAAACAAACAAACAAAAACTAAGGCCCTAGAGATCAGGTACTATTCTCATCCTGTCTTTGTATCACCAGCACCCAACACAATGCTTGGTACATGGCACATAATAGATGCCTAACGAATTTTTTTTCTGCATGAAAAAAATAAATAATACAAGATTATATTTTATTTTTCCTGAATGCTTACTATGAGTATATAGACTACTATACTAAGATATGAGAGAGAATACAATTGATAAAAGGTTTTTGCAATTATAAATCATACTATAACCAAGTTTCAACCCAAGGCTAAGTCATTTATGTATTTTATACATGTGACTCTAGATTGGTGGACAGAATACTGACCATCAGATGACACACATGGGATAACTTTTAATGTGAGAGCTTTGGACAGGAGATTAATTATTCTGCTTTCTGTTAATGTGTTTGTTTTAGTTTCTTTGAGAAAAGCATGTTTGGTGCCAGAACCTATTCAACATGTAAGAGACAAGGACTCTGGAAGCTGCTGATGGGTAGGAGAAGTTGGTTCTTCAACATGTCCCCAATTTTCATCCTTCCTCCCTAGACTCTTGTAGAATTTCTCCATAGTTGATAGGGGCTTCTCTCTTGGTTGAATTGAGATCTCATTCTATTCCCATCTAAATTGCTCATTTATTTTGTGCATTTTCTAGTATATTTTAATCTGCTTAATTTTTCAAATTTGTGTATGCAGTTAGGTTAAATAAATGGGTTTACTTAACCTTAACTAATTGTGAAGACTTTTTATGCAACTGAATTTGTTAGGAATGAGATGTCTACAAGTTTAACTTTAGAGTAATCATCCCAGCTTAAGAGTGACCATGGAAGTGACCTTTGTTTTGAACCCATTATATCCCTAAACTAGAAATATTTAGGAATGGAAGATAGATGTAATTCTACTTCCATACCCCTCAGAGATTGGATTAAAGAGTACTCATCCAATTTGTGCTATGTGGGCTTGCCTTTCCCTTCACTCTCAGACATCAGGTTGGTTTTTCTTGGAGGATGTCCATTCTTTAGATTGTGTTGATTAATATCTCCTACAAACTTCATTTGGAGAACCCATAGTGAAATACATATTTTACATGGGCAGCATACACATGTCGTGATATGATCACTCATTTAAAGCATAAAAAGTTCAACATTTTCATTCTATAAATGAGGAAACTGATGTTCCCAGAATAAAGTGCCTTAGACAGGGTCACACTGGTTGTATTTGTAGAACAGGGTCACCTCACATTAAATCTAGTATCCTTTGAAGTTTTGAAGCAGGGTTGGTGAAAGACAAGAGCTTCAGTTCTCAGCCAGTCCCTTTTGAAACTCTTCAAGGGGCTTAGTCACCTTTAAGGACTCTTCAAATGGGAGACTTCCTTTAGTAATTTTTAAGGTCAGGATCCTTTCAGTCCTTTCTGGGACTCTTCAGGGCAAGTTCCCTTTGGGAACTCATCAAGCCTCAAGTCTTGTTTCAAGATTTGCATCACATCAGTTGCTTCTGGCTTTCCAATTTTGAGAGATAAGATGAAAAAGACCAATGCCACCTCTGGTGGCTGAAGGAAAATAATCTGGAAAGACATGAGAGGAGCTGGAAGTCTCCATAATATGTCAACTCCCAGAGTGTTACACTAGAGACTTCTGGCAGTTTCCCATTAGGTAAGCTACAATACCCACTCCCTTGGTTGAGATGAGTTACCTCCCTTCCAATAGGCATACTCTTTCATTCTGCATCATCTGTTATATATTCACCTATGTATACTTTCTTTCATTTCTGTTTTGTTCTGATTCAGATGAATGGATTTTTTTGCTATTTGTTTGGTGTGTTCATTGTGAAACTCATATTAGCTAAGGAAGGGGTCAAACCTTAAATATAAATCTTGGGATCCCCCTCCCCCTGAAGCAATGAGACAGTGATCAGACCTTAGCTTGAACCCTACAATATCTCCTACATTAACAATATTTAAGGAAGCAGATCAATATTCTTCTAGTCTGGAACCCTGTCCCTCTGAGGAGAGCAGGCTGTAGCTCCAAATTCCTGCTTCCATTCCTGGCAGGAATGGAAGGTTCCTTTGCACAAGGGTTGGGGGAGAAGAGACTAGAGAGTTATATTCTGCCACCCTTGATACCACAAACAAATCTTCTCCACTGTACTTGAGGCCTTTCTTACATGTGGGCTATTTCTTCTTCCTTACATGTGTATGTCGGAAGGTATTTATGAATTTATGAATGAATGAATGAATTTATTCATTCATAATTCATTTATATATTCTATAGTAATGTTGAATGGAATTTTATATACCATAAATCCTTACTGGTTTTATTGGTATTATATAGAAATGATGATGATATTTATGTATTAGTTTGATAGACCATATTTTTGCTAAAGTTATTAGTTGTTTCAATTAAACTGTAGTTGACTCTTTAGCATTCTTTAAATACACCATTACACAATGAGCAAAATGTAATGTTGTTTCTATTATCTACTCTTATTCCATCTATTTACTTTTTTGTTGTTTTTCCTATGGCCATCATTTCTATTATTATGTCAAACATAAGTGGTGATAGAGGACATGCTTATTGGTCCAAAGGTGAATCCTGAATTTATATGAAAGTATTGCAGTTTATTTCTATTACAAGTAATGGTATCTCTTGGTTTTAGAAGGATACTATTTATCATTTTGATAAAAAGCCTGTTTTCCTATGTTTATTTGTGTGTGTGTGTGGTATATTTTGTTAAAAGCTTTTTTATCTATTAATATAAACTTATGACTTTGATGAAGCTGTTATTAATATGATTAAGTTAATAATTTCACTCTTATTTGATTAACTGAATTCCTCATATAAACCAGACCTGTTAATACTGTTTAATCTTTGCTATGTGCTGTTTTAGACTCTTTTCTATGATTGTGTTTAAAAATTTAGTATCTTTATTCATTAAGGATATTTGTCTAGAGTTTTCTTTTTCTGTTCTCATTTTATGCATCAAGACAATACTTTTGTCACAGAAAAAACTGGGCAGCATCTCTTCTTTTGTTATACCTTGCAAATACATTTTCTAATATTGGAATTAATTGTTCTTTTAAAATCTGATCTAACTCCCTTGTATATTCGTATGGTACTGAACATTCTCCCACTACCTGTGGAAAAATACAGGTGTGTGTATGTGTACACATATGTGTATGTGTGTGTGTATTTCTTCTGAAATTGGTTTGTTTATGTTCTCCACACCTACATTTTTAAAATTTTATATTTTTGTAAATATCCATTACTTTCATTTTAATTTTGAATTTTGGCATATATTATTGCAAAATAGTTTCTAATAATATTGTTTCTACTTCATTTGTTTTGAATTTTTTTTCATTTTGACATGAGGAATATTGTTTTCTTCTTTCCTCTTTTAAAATAAATTAGCTAATTGGTCCATCTACTTCACAGGCTTTAAAATACTTCCTAGATTTCTTGATTATTTCATTTTTTATTTCTAAATTAATTAATTTCTTCTTCAATGTTCAGAGTTTCTAATTTTGTCTTAATTTCTTGGTTTTCTAGTATTTTAGTTTTATTACCAATTCATTGATCTATTTTTTCCTCTTTTGTTTTGTTTAGTGTCATTTAGAGACATTGGGGGAAATAAAGGTTTCCCTTTATTACATTTTAGTTATTTATTTCTACTTGTTATTCATTTATTTGTTTTCCTTTAAATATTTATATTATATCATTGGGTCAACATATGTTAAGTGTAGAAATTAATTCACTGTCTAGGTTACCTTTTAGTAAAATGTAGTTTTCGTCTTTATCTCTTTCAATTTAGTTTATTTGTTGTTGCTGTTGTTGCCTTGTATAAAGTTGAAATTGCTATCCCTGCTTTTTGAATATGTCCCAATAAGGAATTATGGATTGTGCTCCAAACTTTTACTTTAACTTTGTGCTAATTTTTACATTTTAAGTTTCTTATAATCAACATATTATTAAATTTTACTTTCTAATTCATTCTAACTTCTTCCATTTTATGAGTTCATCAGAATTACATTCCCAGGTTATGACAACATTCTGCCTCCCTTTATTCTATTTCCCTACACTTTATTTTTTTTTTCTAAAACCCCTACCATGGTTTATTTCATGTTATTGTCCTTTTGTTTCATTTTAGTTTTTTTTTTTAGCTTTTTCTTTAGTATCTCTTCTTCAATGATTAAAGTATGTATTGCTTAGGACTAATCCCTCCTTGAAACTAATAAATTGAGATATTATATATGTTGTTAAATAATATTGACTAACTTTTCTTTTTGATATAAGACAAGATTTACTGGATCAAGGTGGGAAAACTGTATAAGGTATATGAGGAAATGCCTAATAGAAAAAAAAAGGCAGAATGAAATATTTAAAAATGCTGATGAAATTGGACAGGTTACATAGATTTAGAAAGTACTATTGATCTGACTACCCAGAAAACAAATGAATCAGTACTATAATGAGAAAAAAATGGTGGTGGTGGTGATGAGGAAACTATCATACATACAGCTTTAAAATTAATTGCATTTGGGTTAGCTTAGAAGTTATAAAATGCATTTTTTACTAATATGAATTATCTGCATAATAGTGCAAGAAAGTTCAACCTGAATATAAAGCTCATCCCAGATTTTAACTGACTACTGATTTATAGCTGTTCACTAATGAAAGGAATTGGTGTGAGTAGATGGTGAAGGGAGGCTGAATAAAAGATATTTTGTTACAAGATTTAAAGAGTAAGAATGCATGTTTGAACATGACCAACAAGATGGAAGACCAGGCATTTTCTCCAGTTCTGATGAGAATACATGGCTGAATTCTTTGAGAGGCCGTAATTTCTAGTTTCCTACTGAGCTTTAGCCTGAAGGTGAAAATATAACAATACAATGATATATGTGTGACTTTTGACAAGTCTCTATCAATTATGTTTGCTTGTATTTGAACAGACTTGTATCCCTGATGAAAGTGCTAGTTTGATATGTTCCAAGGAATTGGGATAAAATAAAAGATTCTAAACCCTAAAAATTAAAATTCATTCTTTCTGAAAGATTCAGGAGATACTCCAATGTTCTACAATACCTTAGAGTCATCATTATTAATATTAGTTAATATTGTATTGGGGAAAGTCAGAACTGGCAAATAAAAGTTTCCCATCTGACAGGACAGGTTGCCAGCATTTTTGGTTCTGCTATATAAACCTAATGACGAGCAGAGTACTTTGTACCATTGGGCACTAAACAGATGCCATATGAAAATAAAATACTACAAAACAAAGTTTATGTAAAAGCAGCATTAAGTGAGGGTATCATTTGTGTGCTCTGATGATTAAAGTAGAAGGCTTATAATTTAACACGTGCTATAGATCTGCCTGAGAAAAGATTTTTCCCACCTTCCCTTCTTTTTCATTTACAACCCAGAAAAGCAATTACAAGGAAATGTAGAGATGCCTTTAATCAGACATTCACCTAATAAGATTTTAGAAATAAATCTCAAAAATAACAAAGCAAATTCCAATGGACTCCTTAATGACCTGTCTCTAATTCAATGAGAATAGGTAAGCACTTGGATTTTTTTTCTTCTTCTTCTGTAGATCCTTTCTAAAATCTCTGAATAGTTCACTAGCTACAAAAATTTGCTTTCTGAAAGTTTTAAATTTTGATTGCCAAATTACTGTTTCAAGTTACATATCAGAAATTAAATAATAAAATGAATTATAAAATTTGCAAGGTTTTCCAAGGGACAACATGACAAGGTTGCTATATCGAGAGACAGACTAGTTATGCCACATCATAACTTTACTGAGTCTCCTGATTGGGCCCTGGAGGACATGATAAAGAAACTCAATAACTAAGGTTTAAGTCATGGTTCTATTAAATCAATATAGAACTGGCTTGTGGTTGTTTCTAAATAACTGCTGTATATGATTCAATGTCTTCAAAGGATAGGACAGCAAGTATATATTTAAAATGTTTGTGCCATATCCCAGGAAATAATAATGAATAAAGGCAAAACTGAATGGATGGCCCCCAAAATATATCTCAGCTTCAATAAATGAAGATTGAAATATTACTCTTATGATCATCAATAATGGAGATGGAGAGGGTGACATTGGGAGAAATAAGATGTTGAAAATAATCAATAAACATATTTTGTATTGACTGTATGCAGTCCAGCAACTGAGATACTTTTAAAAAATGAAGTAATAATGTCCCTTTCCTCTGGGATTTTAGAATTCAATGGACAAAATTACCTATATATACATACACATGTGTGTGTATGTATGTGTGTGTTTGCGTGAGTGTGTATCCATCAAGTAGCCAATATCTCCTGTTATCAGAAAATTAGTATATTGTGGCTGTGTTTATCTAATGGTTTATTTAATTCTTCTCATTTACATTCTGTTAGGTTATTAAAAGGGCATTTAAAAGCCAGAGCTGAATGGGCAAATGGTCTAAAGTGAGGTAAGCAGTCATCAGATATAAAAATAAAGGAGTGAACAATTTGTAGCAACCAAGACCTGGAAATAGTCAGTCCTCATTGATTGGGGATGGGTAATTTAGTTTTTCTACATACATGTAATGACTTATTATTCTTATTGCTTATTCTTGTCACATAAGAAATAATGACTGACGAATAAAGAGAAGCATGGGGATGCTTATATGAAGTGAAACAAAAAGAAATAAGTAGGATGGAGAAAATAATATGCAGAATGAACTTAATTCACCATGTCTCTGTCATTATTATATCTTTCTATTGTTCAGCACGATATCTCATACCTATTTAGTACTAAATTAATATTGACTGAGCAAATGGAGATGACTTCCAATTGGTGGGTGCTTACTTTTTATTGTTTGGTTTAAGGACCTTTATGATATGGAAGAGGTAATGAGTTTCTCTAGCCAACCACATCAGAGTGAATGAGCTTAAAAGAAAAAAAATAGACAAGGTCAGTAAAATGAATAATCCTCCAAAGGAGTGTTCTTCGAAATATACCACAGCAGAGCAACTCAATGCCAAGGACAGATTCTCCCATGCACCTCACCATCATTTTCATGATAACTAGTATTTATATAGTTCTTTAAGGTTTGTAAAGCACTATGTACTTGTTATCAGTTATTTCATTTGATCTTCACAAACCTATAATGGAGGTACTATTATTTTCATTTTATAGGTGAGGAAATTGAGGCAGAAAGATTAAATAATTCCTCTAGGATCACATAATAATAAGTGTATAAGTGAGGATTTCAACTATAGGTCTTTCAGACTCCATTACACTACTCTATTCACTTTCTAGTTGCCTCTGTGATTATGAATAGAACAGTTAGAATCAATGCCTACTAAAATCTCTATCTCTTCTCCTCCCACCCCTTTTAAGTTAAGGCAGTTCTTTCCCTGAAGAGGCAAGGAAGCTATCCATCAGTATAGGACAAAGGCCTAAGGTTCAAGCTTGGTTTCACCTAATGCAATTTCCTGGTGGTCTCTGGCCATATTGCTATAGTTTCCTGGTCACCTAAGAAAATCAAAAGATCCTGAAATGTGGAGTCAGAGATTCCACAGAAATATGGCCTTTCAAATATTGTCATATCCCAAGATCATATCCTGCTCTACTGACCAGACACAAATTATAAAAGTGAGGATTCCTATCTACCTAAGTTAAGTGTAATGTTTCTCAGTTGAATATTCTTTCTATGCTATAGCTAAGTAAACCTTCTCTTCTTAACTGTTGAACAACCTATAAGTATCTCATTTTGTTCATATGTCCACCTAAACTATCAGAAGACTGACCTAAGCTATGCCTGGCCCTTACTTAATTCTTTCCTTAGGCATTTACTGAAGTGATACTTTAATAATTTTCAGAAGAGACACAAAAACCGTAAGCATCTACTTTGGGTTTTTCCTTAAATATTGTTAAATGCAAAAAAAAATTCAAATTACTTTTAAAAATCTGCCACTGAGGGGCAGAGCCAAGATGGCAGAGTAAATGCAGGGATTTGCTTGAACTCTCCCCCAAACTCCTACAAATACCTGTAAAATGACTCTAAACAAATTCTACAGTTGAAGAACCCAAAAGATGATGGAGTAAAATACATTTCTAGCCCAAGACACCCTGGAAGGTCTACAGCAAAGGTATATCACACTGGGCTGGGAGCACAGCACAGTCCAGTGAGGGCCGCAGCAGCAAAGACAAGGTTGGTGCAGGCCTCAAGGCACTGAATCACTGCCAGCTGTGGTGGTTTCCAGACTTCTCAACCCCGAAACACCAAAGACAAGACAGAAAGTCGGTGAGAAAGGTCTCTCTAGACCTGGGTGGGAGAGAAGCGTAGTCCAGCCCCAGGGCAGTGGAGGTAGTGGCAGCAGCAGCATTGAGAGCAGTTGCTTCTGGATCTCCCAACCCACAGCGTGGCCAATCAGAGGGTGATTGCAGGGATCTCTGCTGGTGCTGAGGCAAGATTCTCTTGCTTGGCCTTACTTGGATCTGGGCTGCAGTAATGGGTGGCAGTCTTGGGGTAAGGAGGAGAGCTGGCATGGCAGAGCTTGTGGCAGCTGTGGAGAGGGAATCTTCCTCACAGTTCCAAGGCAGAAAAAAATAGTTGAGGTCACTCACAGACCAGAGCACAGGTCAAGAGAGGAGTAAACACCTTTCTTTTGATCATACCACCTTGGAAGAGCTCAAAATGAACAGGTCCATAGAAGTATCTTTCAAAATAGCTGTATAAAATCCCTGAAGCTTGGGATGGTAACACCCCCTTCCCCCACTGGAAGCAGTGTCCTACCATGACAAAGAAGTAAAAAAATCAAGTAATTGGCTAGGAAAATGAGCAAAGAGAGGAAAAAAAATCAGACTATAGAATCTTACTTTGGTGACAAGAAAGCTCAAAACATACAACCAGAAGAAGACAACAAAGTCAAAGTTCTTACATCCAAAGACTCCAAGAAAAATATGAATTGTTTGCAGACCATGGAAGAGCTGAAAAAATATTTTGAAAATCAAGTAAGAGAAGTAGAGGAAAAGTTGGGAAGAGAAATGAGACTGATACAAGAAAAATGAGTCAACAGCTTGCTGAAAATGAGACCCAAAAATACTGAAGAAAATAACACCTTAAAAATAGATTTACCCAAATGGCAAAGGAGGTTCAAAAAGCCAGAGGAGAAGAATGCCTTAAAAGCAGAATTGGCCAAATGGAAAGGGAGGTCCTATAGCTCACTAAAGAAAATAATTCCTTAAAAATTAGAATGGAGCAAATGGAAGTTAGTGATTTCATGAGAAATCAAGAAATTATAAAATAGAACTAAAATAATAAAAAAGAATACAATGTGAAATATCTAATTGGAAAAAAAATCACTGAGCAGGAAAATAGATCCAGGAGAGATAATTTAAAAATTATTGAGTTACCTGAAAGCCATGATTAAAACAAAATAGCCCAGACATTAGCTTTCAAGAAATTTTCAAGGAAAATTGCACTGATATTCTAGAACCAGAAGGTAAAATAGAAATTGAAAGAATCCACTGATCACTTCTTGAAAAAGATCCCTAAAGGAAAACTCCTAGGAATATAGTAGACAGATTCCAGAGTCTGCAGATGAAGCAGAAAATATTGCAAGCAGTCAGAAAGAAACAATTCAAGTATTGTGGAAACATAATCAGGATAACACAGAATTGAGAAGCTTCTACGTTAAGGGATTGAAGGGCTTGGAATATGATGTTTCATAGGTCAAAGGAGCTAAGATTAAAACCAAGAATCACCTACCCAGCTAAGCTGAGTATACTACTACAGGGAGGGAAATGGACATTCAATGAAATAGAGGACTTTCAAACATTCTTAATGGAAAGATCAGAGCTCAACATAAAATTTCATTTTCAAATACAAGAATTAAGAGGAGAATGAAAAGGTAAACAGGAAAGAGAAATCATAAGGGAATTATTAAAGTTGAACTGTTTATATTCCTACCTGGAAAGATGATATTTGCTATATATACATTATATATACATTATATATATATATGTGTGTGTGTGTGTGTGTGTATATAATATGTATATATGTGTGTATGCACATATATACATATATATGTATATATAGGAAAAAGGGCACAGGGTGAGTTGAATATGAAGGGATGATATCTGAAAAATAAAACTAAGGGGTGAGAGATGAATATGTTTTGAGGAAAAAGTGGGAGATAGAATAAGGTAAATTACCTCACATAACAGAGGCAAGAAAAGCTGTTACAATGGAGGGGAAGAAGGGGGAGGTGAAAAGGAATGACTGAGCCTTACTCTCATTAGATTTGATTTAAGGAGGGAATAACATACACACTTAATTGGGTATGTTACCCTACCGGAAAGTGGGGGGGAGGGTTATAAGAGGGTGGGATGACAGAAGGGATGGCAGAGTGGGGAAAGGGGCAGTAAGAAGCAAATATTTGTGAAAAGGGACATGGTTGAAGGGGAAAATAGTATAAATGTGGGGTGGGATAAAAGAGAGGGAAATATAGTCTTTCATAACATGATTATTATGGAAATGTTTTGCATTACTACACATGTATTAATTTCTTGCCTTCTCAATGGGGGTGGGTGGGGAGGGGAGAAGGGAGAAAATTTGGATCTCAAAGCTTTAAAAACAAATGCTAAAAATTGTTTTTACATGCAACTGGGAAAGAAGATATACAGACAGTGGGATATGGAAATCTGTCTTGCCCTTTAAGTCAGTGGGGGGAAGGGGATAAGAGAGGGAGATTGGGGTGATAGAAGGGAGGGCAGGCTGGGGGAAGGGGTAATCAGAATGCTTACCATCTTGGGATAGGGGGAGAAGAGAGATGGGGAGAAAATTTGGAACTCAAAATCTTGTGGAAATGAATGTTGAAAACTAAAAATAAATTAATTAATAAAAGAAATCTACAACTAAGTGAATTTGAGAGGACATTTAATATTATAGTTATTTCAATAATAATGTAGTAATTTATAAAATAAAATCATACACTACTGTATCATGATGCTTTACATATTATCCTTTTTATGATATATTAATTTATAAAATGCTCTTGTAACTTCCAAGTCCTATACAAGATATACATAAAATAGGTCAATATTATAATACTCTTCTAGCCATGGAAACACAAAGGAATCAAATGATCTTTTTTAATATAATCCACATGTGGTTAAAGTCATATTAGAGTGGATAACTCAACCTCATTGGCTCCATAAAAGATTGTAAAGCATTTTAATACATTACAGCTTTTCTGGTTACCTAATTCAGAAAAGACAATATTAAAATATAGGAATATATGATGGTGATTGTCTATTCATGTTTAAAGAATGAAACACTTATTCTCCCATTATCTCATTTCATAGATTCAGAAGGAATCCCAGAGACATCTAGTCTGATGTCCTCATTTTATGATCAGGAAACTGATGTTGAGAAAGGTTGAGTGACTTACCCAAGATCACATAGGCAGTAGGTGCCAAAGGACCTCAATTTAAATATCCCCTCTTAGACTTACTACCTAAATAACTTTGCACAATTTGTATATTGTAGAGGGTAGTGCATATTGAGGAAGGGATTAGACTTGATGGTCTCCAAAGTTCCTTCAGACCCTGAGATGCTGCTCTTAAAGAAGGCATGATTCTGGCCTTGGAGTTTACAATTGAATAGGAATTATTAGACATGTGGAGATAGATACAGAGTGTCCCAAAAGTCTTCACGCAGTTGTAAGCATTAATAACTTAAGTAACATTAATCTTTAAATGCTTGAAATTGCACTGAGATATTTGAAACATCCTATGTAATACAGATTACAATATGATTAATTCATAAGAGTAGTACCAACTGCCATGAGATTAGAAGAAAAAGGATGGGAAGTTTTATTTAGAATTTCAGTCTATGAAGCTCAGCATAAAGATGAGCCTGACCTACTGTCTTGGGGATTTAGGAAGCTTAGATGAATTGTAAAGGCTTAGAGATGTTGCAACATTTTTAGCTAAGATGTCTAAAGAAACAAAGGAAATAAGTGTGAGAAAAGTCCCAAGTGATGACTTGAATTTGTTACGTGATGGAGTAGGAGTCTTGTATTGCAACCCACTGGAAATTAGCCAAGCATGTGTATTCTTAGGCTTATTTTGTCTCCTGTCATATGCCATAAGCCAGATATGATTGAGCTATTAGGTGGGGTAGTGTATAGAGAGCCAGGGCCTGAGTCAGGAAGACCCATCTTCCTGAATTCAACTCAGACATTTACTAGCTGTGTGACCCTGGGCAAGTAACTTAACCCTGTTTTCCTTGGTTTCTTATCTGTAAAATGAGCTGGAGAAGGAAATAGCAAATGGATGCAGTATATTTGCCAAGAAAACCCCAAGTGAGTTCACAAAGAATTGGAAATGGATGAAAACAACTAACCAACAAGGTAAGATGGTGACAGTAATGTTATTTTATGGTCTAGGAAAGTAATGAAAATCATATGGGATTTTCACTTCTGCTTAATCAGAAGTTCAAAGGAGAGGCAAAATTCTGTTTTGGAAAGAACATTTCATTTAGTGTCATCAGAACTGAATTCAAATTCTATTCCTTATTATCTATGTGACCTTGGACTAATCATTTGACCTCTTTATGTCTCAGTTTCTTATTGGTAAAATGAGTGGGGTTGGAAAATGTTTGAGATAATTTTGCTGCCCAGAAAAGCCCATGTACTTGGTTTGCAAAACACTATTGATTTTATTTACATCATGTATATTTTCCCCATGTTCCTCAACTCTATTTCAGAAAGCCATCTAATATAACAAAGAACTTTTTAAAAGAAAATAAACTTATAAAAAGAAGAGTAAAAATTCAGCAGAATTTACTAAACACATTCAAATTCTAACATTACATACAACATTCAACACCTGTGGATCTCATTCTAAAAAGGAAAAAAAAAAGAATAAGTCTAGGCACTCTAAGACACTTTGTATATTTTTTCTAAAAAAGAAAAAAAATCATATTAGCCAAACAAAAATTAAAACCCTGTTTTTGTATTGTCTAATAGTAGTCCTCTCTAATTCTGAATTCAATAATTTGTCATCAAAAAGTACTTTGCCTAAAGGAGAGGACTGACAAGTGGAGAAAAATGTTTATAATTCTCTGCGAAATTATAGTTTATCACCTATTTGTATTTTTGAAAGTTGATATTAAACAATATTACCTACATCTATGCTTTGAAAGTTGTAAATATGAATTTGCAAATGAAATTGATTTTGCCAATTTGTTCCTTCCAGCTCTAAGTACATAATCTATGATTCCTAGACTCCCTCCTACTTGCATGTCTACTGCTAATTACTGGAGAAGAAGCTTTCCCCCAATCTACCATATGTTGGAGGCAGGGGAGGTCCTTGAACAGCATGGGAGAGCAGAAACTGTTCAGGTACTATATTGAGGCATTGTTCAGTTCATGTAGTAGTCTATACAGAACAATATTAATCCATTTATACTCAGTAGTCTGACCTTTAAGTGCTAAAACAAAGATTTTTCTTAGCCCTGAGACTTAGTTAGCTGTTGACTTTCTAACTTGAAGAGGACCAGAATTGCATCACTCTGTTGGGGTCAGAGTACAGTGTGTCTGACTGTGGCTGATCAGATCCATATGAGCTCAGAAGGCTGTACCACAGTTTGGGCTTAAATAGTTCATATGAACATTTGGAGTGGAGATGTCCCCGAATTCGCATATTTCACATTTCTGAGACATGTTGTCTTAAACGGACCCACAGTGAATGAATAAAATCAATGAATGAAAAGAAAGTATTTGGATTTACTTAAGCTTAAGCACAAAAGGATAAAAATAAAATCAAGATAAATAGTTCCTTCTCTCAGGATTTTATATTCTAAAAGTAGAATATAAAACCCAAAAGAAAGTGGTGTCCAAAAATGAATGCATTGTGTACAGAGAAGTGATGACAGTCGTATGGCAATTTATTGACATGCACTTTCTTTTTTGTATTTAATATTTTATTTCCCCAATTACATATAAAACAATTTTAATGTTCTTTTCCTTAAAATTGACTTCCAAATTCTCTCCCATCCTCCCTCTCCCTCCTTGAGAAAGCAAGCAATTTGACATAGGTTATACATGTGTAATCATGCAAAATGCATTTCCATGACATGCTCTTTCTAGGGATGGTAGTCTTGATTTGATTACTGTTCTCATAGCAAAAACTGGAAAGAGGAGTCATCGAGGGGAGAAAGATACATGGCCAGGAAATAGTTACAAATATATGGTTTCATAATAGATATGGTGAATGCTCACCAATAAGAAGCCAAGAACTGCAGGATGGGATCTGTGGATAGGAGTAGTACAGCTATTGCTGCAGACTTTCAGTAACTGATTTGCTGCCTATGAGGAGGGTATCCTTGGGAAATCTTCATCGTTAAAGGCCATAGGAAGAGAGCATTATCATGGGGCTGTGATTGACCAAGAGCAACTTTGCACTTGGACAAACTAAAGGCCTATTAAATGGAAAACATTTTCTAATAAATTAAGTTGCTGGCATGGTGTAAGAAAGTTGGGGGGCAATTAAGTAATGGCTAAACTGTGATTTACATGGTTTTGTCTAGCAGAAGTAAAGTTTTTATTCAATCAATCAACAAACATATTAAAAGCTACTATGTGCCATTTACTAGAAATTGGAGATAAAAGACCAAAATTAAATAAGCCCTGCCTGGGAAGGATGGAGGTGGGTGGGGAGGTGGTAGGGTGTACAGGTGTAGGAGGAATGTCAACCTTTTTACTCAGGGAACAAAAAAATAAGGTGAATCAAAAACCATGTGGTCAAGTTCTCTTCCCTTTTTTTCCTGAACTGAACTTGTGATTTCATTCAAACCATATGCTTCTCAGTCTGATGTCAGTTCTATCTAGTATGTCACCCTGACTCTCTGGTGGTTGTCATTGCTGTTGTAGCAATAGTTGTGGCTGTTGTTTTCAGGGTCTCCATCTGGTGAATGATAGAGTTCAATTTAATGACCTTGATTTCCAAAGGTCCTTTGTAACTCCAAAATTCTAAGTTTCCATCGTGGTATATGCAGTAAAGATCAAACATTCATTGCTACATTCCATTACAGGAGAGCTGTGAAATTTACTGCTCTCAGAAGTTCCAGGTATAACCAGAACAAGATTAAAATGTAATTGGGAAATATTTTATAAAATAAATAAAAATACAGCATAAATGTTAACATAAATAAAAATAATTGCATAAATGTGTGGTGTTCTAAGTCAACATTCGGGTTACAGGAATCTGTTTGTATTTCAACATTACAGGCTTCCTCCAAAATTGGGGGAAATATATAGAATGCTTACTTTAAGTAGGAAGGGGAATTTGGGAGTCACATAGTTGAAGCCTCTCATCTTCTCTAGTTATCACTGCAACAAGTTTCTACACCCAAAATATCATAATTACCTTAGAAATGTAGGAAATTACTAGTTTATATTGTTACTTTAGATTTCTTCTAAATGCTTCATGTTCTATTTAAACATGGGGTAGTGTAGTAAAGGGGGAGATGTCTTAAACTTGGAAGCATATAACTTGAGTTTGAATTCTGGCTTTTTCAAACTTACTACCTGTAGGGTGCATCCCTCAAACCACCCTCCCCCCCACCACTTTTTGCATATTGTCTTCTTCCATTAGAATATAAGCACATTGGTGAGTCTAAAAAATAAATAAAACTCTGCAGGGAGAGATAAAAAGGAGTAATTATCTCATACAAATGAGGTGTGAAAGATAAAAATTGACACAGAAGAAACTAGTAGGCAGGAGGCCTAGTAGTGTTGGAACCTTACTTGCATCAGGAGGAGTTAAAGAGGAAACAACATAGATATCCAAAAGGTATAAAAGTCTTTTAAATTCAGAAGAAATGAGGGCAAAGGGATAGGGTGGGGGGAGAGGATCAGTGAAGGACTCTTGGAGGGATGAGTAGGTTAAGGAATAGGAGGGCAAGGTAGCCAGTAGAAGTAAAGCAGAGGAGTGAGGAGCAATAGGAATGAGATGAGAAAGATAGTGAGAAAAAATAGGATAGAGGAAAATACACAAGTAATTATAGCTTAGAATGTCAGTGGGATAAATTTACCCATAAAATGGAAACTGATAGAAGATTAAAAATGTGAATTCAACAATATGTTGCTTTTAGGAAATGCTATAAAAATGAGAGAAACACACAAAAAATAAAGGGCTGGATAGAATTTATCATGCAAAAAAGTAGGGGTAGTGATCATGATCTCAGAGAAAGTTAAAGCTGAAAAAATTAATTACAAGAGAAAAATAGAGAAAGTATACTATGTCCTAGCAATTTTATTCAATATTGTTCTAGAAACCTAGACCATTTAAAACAACTAGATAGTATAAAATACCCAAGAGTATACTTGCCAAAACAGGCTATATGAACATAAACATAAAACAATTTTTATACAAATAAAATCAGATCCAAATATTTGAAGTAATATTTATCATTCGTGGGTAGGTAAAGGAAATATAAAAAAAGGCAATTTTTCCTAACTAATCTGTTTATTCAATGCCATCAAAATTAAATTATTTAAAAAATTCTTACTGAGATAAAAAATAATAATAACAAAGTTCATTTGGAAGAACAAAAGGTCAAGACCTTAAAAGAAACCCAGGGAAAAAGATGTAGAAGAGGGAGATTCAACAGCATCAAACCTTAAGTATTGCTGAAGTGTAAAATTGATAATTTCAATATTTTAAATTAAATTTTTTTTTGTGTATAATTAAACCCTATGCACCCAAGAACAGAAGGAATGCAGAAAATTGAGGGGAAAGAACTTTCATAGACAGTTCTCTCAGATAGGATATTATTGGGTTGGAATATTGCTGTGGAGTAGAAAATGATTCAATGATGAGTTGGTTGATTTAGAAAAAACATGGGAAGATGTAGACTGATGAAGGAAGATGCTGTTTACCTTCAGAGAAACACATGACAAGTGGAAATGAGCATAGTATGGTCTTACATGTATATGTACGAGCATTTGTCTGTATATATGTGTGTGTTTATAGATATCTATGTATATGCATATATATGTAAATATGTGTGCATTTGTTTAAGTGTAGCCTTCATGGCAGGGGTGGGGGTAAAGTAAAAAGTAGGCAGCAGAGTACAAAAGAAAGTTTGGAAGAAAGTAAAGTTTGGCAACTTTGAAAATGATACATGGGGTTTATTATATAGGTTTGGTGAAATTGAAATGTATTGTTTTACATTGAATCTCTCTTATGTTCTGTTGTGTACATGGCAATGTTTTCTTTTTCTCATTTTTGCATTTAAATTTGAAATACCTAAAAAATTACCCAAAAAAAGCATATGAGCCCATTGAGGGTGGGAGCTGTTAAACTCTCAGCACTTAGCGCCTTTGTTAGTATGCAGGGAATTCTTAATTAATACTTATTTCCCTGCCTTGTCTTGTAAGTTGCTCAGCCTTTTGGGGTCAATATCTCTTCATTTCTAAAATGAAAGGGTTGAACCACATGGTTGAAAAGTTCCTTTTCAGTTCTAGATCCATGATATGATATCATTTAAAAAGTGGTTTGTGAAAATGGACACTACCTTCATTTAATTTACATGTACAGATTGATTGTATCTTGAAAACTGAGGAAATGGATTTGAATTCAGACTCTTCTGTTTTTATTTGTGTATGACATAGAGCAAGTCTATTTACTTCTTTGTGTCTCAAGTTTTTTATCAAATGAGGGAGTTGAACTAGATCAGAGGTATCTAAAACATGGACCCTGGGGGAAAGGTACAAATATTTCCAAATGCTGCCCAGACCAAGATTAATATGTACTTGCAAAATATTTAGTAAAATAAATTGAAAATATAATTAAACAAATATTATATATGTATATATGTATATATATACATACACACACATATATACATACTATATAAAGTCAATATGTGGTCTATTAGGATCCTTACGTCTTGAAAATGGTCTGTTTCTATATGAGTTTGACATCACTCATCTAGATGACCTGAGAGGTCCCTTGTAGTTCTAGTTCTGTGATAATGAGAATGGATTTCAAGGGCTGCAAGTAAATGTCTTCATATTTCAGTGAGATGTATAGTACAAATGGCAATTAATTCATTTAATTGAATGAATTAATATCAATTCATTTAACTGAATGGGTTAATATCAATTCATTTAATTGAATGAATTAATATCAATTAATAGCATCAATATTGCTATTTGACAAATGAGGAAACTGAGGAACTAAAGGGTTAAGCAATGTGGCCATAATTTTATTACTGGTTAATTGAAGAAACAATTCTATGAATTCTAAAATTCATTCCACTATAACATTATACCAACCAAACAGGGCATAATGATTCTGTGCATTTTATATATTCTGCATGTTTATTGGAACCACTAGGAAAAAGGAACAATTTGTATATTTCTATACATTTGATTCAACTATGGAAAGACCTGGATACAGATACTAACCATGACCCTGCCTCTCTGACCTTGGACAAATTTTTGAACTTTTCTTGTTTTCACTGTCCTTATTTGTTAAATGAGGAAGTTGGAAGGATGGCTTCTAAGATACCCTCCAGCTCTAGGGCTGAAGGGAAGCCTAAACTCAATTTGGAAAGTGGCTTCAAAAGTCCTCTACTCAAAGAAAAACCACCAAATAAGTCTATTCTCCTTTAGTGACTTAGTAATTTTTTTCCCTCACTTTTCTGCTGAAGCATAAGCCAAGAGAAGAGGTCTTTACTTCTGCCCGTTTCTACTCAACAAGGATTATAATCTCAATTACCCATGATTCTTCATTCTCCCTCATTTCCTACATATAATCAATGTCCCATTCTCATTAATACAATCACTACAATATCTTCCTCTTCTATTGAAAGGAGAGAACTCAAATTCATACTCTTTACCTTTAATCAAAACTGGTGAAATAGCCTCCCAATTCTTCCCTTCTTTCTCTTCTTAAAAATATCCCCTACATCGGTGACAAATTTATATCCCTAAAGCATAGATCTCTCCACATCTTTTTCTTTATCAATTTGTGTATTCATTAATTCAGTTATTTATTCATTCATTCATCTACTTATTTATTTAGTTTATTTTTTTTCATTTTGAATTCTAAATTCTCTCCTTCCATCAGCTCCACGCATTGAGAAGACAAGCAATATGATATCAATTATATGTCTGAAGTCATGTAAAACATAATTTCCATATTAACAGACCATGTCATATTCCTTGCCAAAAAAAGATGCACTGGCTTGATTCATTGCCTTTAAAATAAAATATAAACCCTTAGTCTGATATTCGACATCATGTGCGATTCAGTTCTATCCTACCCTTTCAAGGTTATTATACATCCCTGTCCTTCAGACATTCTCTATTACAGTCAAATGGTCTTATTTACTATTCTTGTATGTGGCATTCAATCTTACATGTCAATAACACTCTAAGGAAATAACTGCATTATACACTGCATAATGATAATGACAAAAAATAAGAACTAGGGTTAAAAGCTAGAATTTGGATGCAGTAGTGATTCAAACCATTTATGGTGTAGTCACAGGATCATAGGTATTGAGCTAGAAGAGATATTAAAGCCTATATAGTACAGTGTCCTCATTTTACAAATGAGAAAATGTAAGCCTGGAAAGAAAAAAGTGTTTTGCCCAAGGTAGAGCCTGGATTAAAAACAGAGGCCTGTTGACTTCAACTCCAGTGCCCTTTAGACCATACTAGTAAGGAAAATGTTTCTGTTAAGCTTACTACATCTTTATTATTCTTACATTGTATACTAATTTAATAATAACATAATTTAAATGTATATCATGAATACAGTGTTTGGCAAATGTACTAATATATTTTAATTTCAAAAGTTCATTTTAATGCATAATTGAATGGAATTCTGTCTCTGACATTTACTAGATTTGTGAAGCTGGGAAAATGACTGATTCTCTTGGTGGCCCCAGGCAACTTCATAAAACTAGTTTGTTTTTTTTTTTTTTTTACCAAGTTTCTACTCCGTATCAGCGTATGGAGTTGTCACATCAGTTAATTCCCTATATCAATGAATTAATAAGAATAGGCAAAAGAAACATATAAAGGCATTCAGCATCTTGATGAAAATCATAATATTAAAAGTTTAATCAGAAATAGAAATTTTCTTCCTATGTAATGCAAATTACACAGAATTTTGTTTAAACATGTGTTCAAATTTGGAACTATTTCTAAGGGGATATAAAACTGTGTATACTTTTTGACCCAGCAATACCACTACTAGGTTTGTACTGCAAAGAAATTGAACAAAAGGGGAAAAGATCTATTTGTACAAATATACTTATAAGAGCTCTTTTTTTGTGGTGGCAAAAAAAAAAACAGCAACTGAGAGGTTGGTCTTCAATTGGAAAATGAATATACTGTGATATATGATTATGGAATACTATTTTGATGTAAAAATTATGAAGAGGTTGGTTTCAGAAAAATATGTAAAGCTGTACATGAACTGATGCAAAGTGAAGTGTTCAGAATCAGGAGAACTTTATACATAATGACAGAAATATGGTCATGATGATCACCTGTGAAAGACTTAGCTATTCTGCTCAATTCAATTATATCCACCTATACAATTCCAAAAGCCTCAAGAAGAAAAACAATGCTATCTACCACCAGAGAGAGAACTGATGAACTGGGGACATTCTGAGCACATTATATGTTTTACTCAATTTTTTTCTTGCTAGTGTACGTGTGCATGTATATGCAACATGGCTAATATGGAAATATGCTTGAATGATTTCACATGTATAATGGGTACCATATTCCTTACCTTTTCAACGAGTGTGGGAGAGGCTAGGGGAAGGGAAAGTATTTGAACTCAAAATTAAAAAAAAAAATCCTAAAAACAAATAAATAATTGGACATGATCAAAACAAATAATAATAAACTCTTGTGCTTTGAATTGTCAATAGCTTAATCAGATCTATAACTTTTTTTTTCAAACAAACTTCTAAGTTTTTTTAATGTCTAGTTTTATAAGCTCAACATTCAAAAGATTATCTTATCTTTAATCAGTATAAAGCTCTCTGTAACCCAGGTAAGAATTCTCCATCTACATAGGCAGAGAGCTTTTCCATACCAGATTGTTGGCTGTGGAGATAAAATCACAGATCCTGAGCCTACCCCTTCCCATACTACTCCTGGTGGAGTAGAGAATAAGAAAATGAATTTTCTCATTTGGAAGTCTGGGGATTCTGACCATGAACTATAGATAAATTAACACCTTCTATTGAAAGACAGATATTCAGCTGCAGAACCCACCAAATAGCAAAGGAAAGCAGGACTCCAGCCCAGGACAGACTGGATGGTAGCTGGCAAGGGTCTATCAAAGGGAGCTAAGAGCAGAGCAGAGCCCAGAGTGAACTGTACCAGGACCAGCCAGACCAGGAGCTGGGTGGAACAGGCTTAGTGCCCTGAGTCAGTGAGCTGTGGCAGTTAGCAGACTTCTCAACTCACAAACACCAAAGACAACAGAAAAGGTTAGTGGCAAAAGCTGCTGGGACAGAGTGAAAGGAGTTTGTGGTTGACCACTGCGCCGGGAGGAGGGGTGGAGGTGGTGCAGCTCTGAGGCTGCTTCCAGAGCTACAGCTTCAGTTGCTTCTGGCCGCAGGCCCAGAATTAAACTGTGGATTAGAGCAGGAGTGCAAAGCCTGCTTTGTCCTGCCTGGATCTGGGCTGTAATCCTGGCTGGCAGTTCTTGGGGGAGAAGGAGCGCTGGTGTGGCAGAGTTTGCTGTGTAGAAATAGCTCTGAAAATAGCAGCACAGCCCCTCAAGCCTGGAACAAAGTACTCTCTATTTTATAAGCAGTCATACCTTGGCAAAAAACTCAAGGGTCAAGCAGTTGACTGGGAACATGAACAGGCAGCAAAAATGCTCTCACATTCAGAATCAGACTTTGGAATCTTTTTTGGTGACAAAGAAGACCAAAACATACAGCCAGAAGTCAACAAAGTCAAACAGCCTACATCAAAAGACTCCAAGAAAAATATGAATTGGTCTCAGGCCATGGAAGAGTTCAAAAAGGATTTGGAAAAGTAAGTAAGAGAAGTAGAGGAAAAATTGGGAAGAGAAATGAGAATGATGCAAGAAAACCAAGTCAATGACTTGCTAAAGGGGACCCGAAAATACTGAAGAAAATAACACCTTAAAAATAGATTAACCCAAATGGCAAAAGAGCTCCAAAAGTGAATGAGGAGAAGAATGCCTTGAAAAGCAGAATTAGTCAAATGGAAAAGGAGGTCCAAAAGACCACTGAAGAAAATACTACCTTAAAAATTAGATTGGAGCAAGTAGACGCTAGTGACTTTATGAGAAATCAAGATATTATAAAACAGAACCAAAGGAGAGAAAAAATGGAAGACAATGTCAAATATCTCACTGGAAAAAACCACTGACATGGAGAATAGATGCAGGAGAGATAATTTAAAAATTATTGGACTCCCTGAAAGCCATCATCAAAAAACGAGCCTAGATATCATCTTTCAAGAAATTATCAAGAAGAACTGCCCTGGTATTCTAGAGCCAGAAGTTAAAATAAAAATTGAAAGAATCCACTGATCACCTTCTGGAAAAGATGCCAAAAAGAAAACTCCTAGGGATATTTTTGCCAAATTTCAGAGCTCACAGATCAAGGAGAAAATACTGCAAATAGTCAGAAAGAAACAATTTGAGTATTGTGGAAACACAATCAGGATAACACAAGATCTAGCAGCTTCTACATTAAGGGATCGAAGGGCTTGAAATATGATATCCCAGAGGTCAAAGGAGCTAGGATTAAAACCAAGAATCACCTACCCAGCAAAACTGAGTATAATGCTCAAAGGAAAAATGTGGATTTTCAATAAAATAGAAGAGTTTCAAGCTTTCTCAGTGAATAGACCAGAGCTGAATAGAAAATTTGCCTTTCAAACACAAGAATTAAAAGAAGCATGAAAAGGTAAACAAGAAAGAGAAATCATAAGAGACTTACAAAAGTTGAACTGTTTTGTTTACATTCCTACATGGAAAGATGATGTGTATAATTCATGAGACCTCAGAATTAGGGTAGCTGAAGGGAATATACATACATACATTATATATATAGACAGAAGGCACAGGGTGAGTTGAATATGAAGGGATGATATCTAAAAAAATAAAATCAAATTAAGGGATGAGAGAGGAATATAGTGAGAGAAGGAGAAAGGGAGAGATAGAAAGGGGTAAATGATCTCACATAAAAGTGGCAAGAAAAAGCAGTTCTGCAGGAAGAGGAGAGGGGGAAGGTGAGGGGGAATGAATGAATCTTGCTCTCATTGAATTTGACTTGAGGAGGGAATAATATACACATTTAACTGGGTATCTTACCCCCAAGAAAGTAGGAGAAAGGGGATAAGAAAGGGGAATGATAGAAGGGAGGGCAGATAGGAGGAGGAGGTAATCAAAAGTAAACACTTTCAAAAAGGGACAGGGTCAAGGGAGAAAATTGAATAAAGGGGGACTGGATAGGATGGAGCAAAATATTGTTAGTCTTTCACAACGTGAGTATTGTGGAAGGGTTTTACATAATGATACACGTGTGACCTATGTTGGATTGCTTGCCTTTTTAGGGCAGGTGGGTGGGGAGGAAAGAGGGGAGAGAATTTGGAACTCAAAGTTTTAAAAGCAAATGTTAAAAAAAGTTGTTTTTGCATGCAACTGGGAAATAAGATATACAGGCAATGGGGCATAGAAATCTATCTTGCCCTACAGGAAAGTAAGGGAAAAGGGGATGGGGGGGAATGGGGTGACAGAAGGGAGGGCTGACTGGGTAATGGGGCAATGAGAATATATGCCATCTTGTAGTGGGGGGGAGGGTAGAAATGGGGAGAAAATTTGTAATTCAAAATCTTGTGGAAATCAATGCTGAAAACTAAAAATATTAAGTAAATAATTTTTAAAAAGACAGATATTGAAACTGAAGGCATGAGATCAACACAGGCAAAAACAGAAAGCCTCTGAAATGCTATCTTTGGAAATTCAAACCTATAAAGTGATGGCCGAAACAACTAAGAGTCAATATGAAATTTGTAATAAATAAAACAACTAATGAGCAAAAATGTGGTATATGGACAATTTAGACTTGAAATTATGAGTATGAATATTAGAAATGTCACCACGATATTGATACTTGACAATATTTAGATATTAGTTAACTTTTTAATTTAATACAATTCCTTATTAGTTTCAGTGTGGTAGGAACATCTGCTATGTAGGTGTACACACACAGAAACACACATGCACACACACATATGTGTGTGTATATGTATATAATATATGTATATATATAATATGTATATATAATATGTATATGTATGTATGTATGTATACACACACACACACACACACACACATATATATGTTCTTTAAATGGTATTGAGACTCTCCTTGACACTTCACTGGATCAAGGAACTGATCTCTGGTTGCTGACATAGCTTCCTCGTAGCCTTAGTATAAAACCCAGGCCCTTTTCAGGGAGAAATTGCTTCTTTACTAGCTTTATCAGTGCACCAGCATGACTAACACAGAGACAAGTCTATAGCATTTCTGAGGATCCTTTCCATACTAAAACTAACCAAGTCACCTTTTGCAAACTGTTATATGGTCTTTAAGTATCTCATTTCATTCCCATTCTGAAACTGAAGCACCAGACCCACCTGACCTAAAGCACTCAGTATATAGTTCATATGCATTCCGTAACTATTTTGCTATGCTAATGTATGTACACTCACTGATGAAAAAGCATTTGTAGATATCAAAACTGAACACTGTGAAATCATACTGATGAAGTTTGACCACAAAGAAGAGACAAAATAATATGAAAAGCACTTTTCCTTGTACCTTCCCCACCCCCTGTCAAAATTGGAAGACCATTGGTAAGAAACACTGCACATAATGCTAATTTTTTCAGTACATTCAATAATTTTATTAAACTCATCTTTTCTCACTTTTGTTTATTTTTTATAAGGAATATTTTTCTTTGAGGGGAAGGATTCAATATTTGCAAATATAGGCAATGTAAAAAGAAGATACTGACAAAATGTAATAAAATACAAAAAAATAGCAAAAAAACTATGCTATAACCAAATACTTTACTAATATTGGAACACTCTATGTACTGTTTTTAATGGCAAACAAAGAGGTCCCAAATTACTGTCTTGATATTTTACTTCTTTTGAAAATAATTTCCCAAGGAACTCCTTTTTATGGCAATCAGACTTTTCCCTGTTCTTCCCTTTTGGGATGCTAAGACTAAAATGTCTCCCCTTTGAATAGGTGGGAAACCTTTTCCTGTCTTTGTTTCAGAGTATTTCTCAGCACTGAGGCAATCAAGAGTCATTGAATTGTATATGGGTGGTGCTGGTAGTTGGAGCTTTCCCGCACTGATTTCTGACACTCTAAATGGTGAGCCTCAAGCACCACAGGGCCCTGAGACAGGTATATAAGATCCGAGGTTGGCGTTTGACTTTTGGGGGTACACTCACTGAAGGAATGTGGGTGACAAGATTCTGGGCAAGCCGTTGAACCCCTCCCTGTACCTGGCTTAGACAGATGTTGATGCTTCTCTGGTAGCTATGAATTGTGATTTGAATCAGACAAGGTCGTTCTGTTGATTTTTGCAATTTCTGTTTGTATTTGCCTTGAAGTTCAGGGGGCTGATGTTTTCCCCCTGACCTAAGTAAATGATATATGTATGTTTCGTTAAACTGAGATTGTTAACCCCTTAAAGTTGCTTTCCTTAGAAAAGCATATCAAAGAACCTATATTAGCAGCCCTTCTATATGCTGGTGTTACTGGCCCTTCAAACCTACAGGTGCTGCTAGCGACATTGTTGCTACACTCCTAAACCAAATTTTAAAGTTTATATTCCTTAACATATCATTGTTTTCTTATTCTTTAACACAATATATATTTGCTTAACTATTTCCACGAAAGTGGCTACCTTTCATTTATATCTAGTTGTAGCTTACTGTATTCACAAATCATGAAAACATAATATTTGCGCATCAATATTAATTGTACTGAGACTTGCTTGAGGAAAATATTTACATCTAAATTCCTTAATCTTAATCATCACAGGTAAATTGGCTTGATTGCACTTGTCTCATTTTCCATCAGTATTTCTTCACAGGTCATGCATTGATGTCAAAACCACAATCATCACTTACTATTACAGTCAAGGCTGCTTTTGACTTGCTCATAGAAGAAAGTGATAATAAAATATTTTCTACACTTTCAATAGGTACTTAAACTCCTCCCTCCTACCTTTACAAAAACACCTTGTCCAACTGTGTTATGGACATATAATTCATTGGTATGGGGGCATCTCAGTGTGGAATCCGACTCTAGATTAGCAAGTCTTCGGTAACAAAGCCTTAGAGAGTTTTCTAGGACACTGAAAGGATAAATGACTTATCTTGTTACAAAAATAGCAAGTGTCAGAACCAGGACTTGGATTTCACCACCAGACTTCTACATTTTATGTCAAGATGTTTCTCTTTTTTTCCATTTAAGAGTCTGTGAATGGTTATATTTCTTGGAAAGGATTAAGGATTAAGAACTCTTTGACGAACTGCTTCATGCACTGAGTTTAGAGACTTTGAAAATCTCTAGATCTTCATACTAGGAGGAATTGAAGGAACTTCCCTAGAAAAGGGAAGATGTAGAAGTGGTGTGAAAGCTTCAAGATTTGCAGAGGCATCTTAAATTTGAGTTTTATAAATTTGTAGAAAACTCAAAGAAGAAAGAGTATTTGAATGGATGCTATAATGAATAATTATTACATATGTGATATAACAAAACCCTTCCCAATATCAATATTTATAATGGTCTGTCCAAGAGGTAATGGGCTCCCCCCACTAAATATCTTCTAGTAAAGACTTGTCACATGTGTAATGTGAAGAATTCTTGTTCAAATATGAGTTGGATTAAATGGCCTCTGAAGTCCCTTTTAACTATAATATTCTATATACTCACTTTTACCTATTTCTTAAATTTTACAAGTTTTTTTTTAAAATAGTAATTTTCATGTATGTAGTATGATTGTTAGTGACTACTTTAAAATTTAAGAACTGAGGTATAGAGAAAGTAAATGACTTGTCCATGGCCACAAGACTAGTAAATTTCAGAGCAATGAGTTGGAACAGCTTTCTACACTCCTTATTCAACACTCTTTTTAGTACATGCTTAATTGACTTGACCTTAAATTAAATTATATTGCCAAATTATGGAAGATGGTTTAGATTTATTTTACTTGGCCTTTGAAAACAAAATTTGAATCAATGAATTGACATTGAGGAGAGGTAGATTTTAGCTCGATATAATATTTCTTAACAATTAGAACACTCCAAAATCTTACTGTAATTTAAAGGTAGGCAGTAATGGGAATCAGTGAAAAACATTTATTAAGCATTATTGCTAGGCAGTGTGCTAAGCACTGGACTATACTAAGAAAAAAATATTGCAAGGTATAGAATACAGCCCAAAGAGGTTAAAGACAAAAACCAAAGTCACGTGAACCCCAAAATACTTACAGCAAAATTTTTGTAGCAGGAAAGAAATCAAAAGAAGCAAAAATCCCTAAAAATAAAGTGTATAATTATAAGTTAGAAGATGTCTTAAGAAATTGTGATATATGAGTATAGCAAATAGTTTAGTGATGTTGGAAATGAGAGAAATGACAAATTCAGAGGAACATGGGAAATCTTGCAAGAATTGGTAGATAGTGAAGTAAGCAGAAATAGGAAAGCAATTATATATGACAAGAATAATGTAAATGAAAGAAATTGAAAGGCATGTGAATTCAAAGTAAATGCAAAAAAACAATCTGTGATCTAGAGGACAGATGATGAATCATGTTTTGCTAAGGACAGGTGCAAAATGCTGCACACACTGTCAAACATGATTATGTTGTCAGTCAGTTTTACTTAACTGTTTTTACTTTGTTGCAAGACTCAGCTCAAAGAACAGCTAGTGTATACTGAAAAATGGCATGATGCATGATGTCAGGGGGTATGGAGGGAAGGAAAAAGGGGGAGCTGCAGAGAGAGAGCAAGAGAGAGAGAGAGAGAGAGAGAGAGAGCAAGAGAGAGAGAGAGAGAGAGAGAGAGAGAGAGAGAGAGAGAGAGAGAGAGAGAGAGAGAGATGCAGAAAGATGCAACACAGAGTAAGAGATAGACAGCATGGTTCATATTCTACTTCATTCCCTCACTACCCAGGCGACCAAGTAAATTGTTTAATCTCTTTGTGCCTCAGTGTGTTCATCTCTACAAGATTTTAGATTAAGCATTCTCCTGGCTTAGTCTTTGACTCTGTGAAATAGTTGAGAGCTTTGGAAAATAAGTTAAAATCTAAGGAACCTAGTACATGTAGTTCTCAGTCAAAGCAACTGGCTAATCTTAATCCATTTTGTCAGTCAGTCAACTATTTACTAAGCAGCTATTATGTGCAAGGCACTATGGTAAACACTGAGAATACAATGAAAGGCAAAAACAGCAATAAGAACAACAAACAGTTCCTGCCCTCAAGGAGGTGATAGTTAAATGGGAGAGACAACATGCAAGTAACTATGTACAACAAGATACACACACGTGTCTATGTGTATACCTATACCTATAGCTACACATATACATAGACATACACACATATATGCATACAAATGTACACACATTTGTGTATGTGTGTGTGTGTACAGAAAAATATACATGATGATGTATGTATATATGTACATATACAGGCTTATGTGTACACACACATATGTGTGTGTGTGTGTATATATACATATATATGTATGTATATATGTATGTATGTATGTGTGTGTGTGTGTGTATATATATATATGCTTGAAGGAAGCCAGGAGGCAGAGATAAGGAAGAAAATGCTCAGAGTTTGACATGGAATGTCATGTACAATGAAGAAGGAGCCTATGCCACTGGATCATGGAATACATGGAAGGAAGTTAGAAGAAGACTAGAAAGGTAGGAAGTGTGTGAGTCATAAATGGCTTCAAAAGCCAAACAAAGGTTCTATTTTAAAATTTTAACCTGGAGGTAAAAGGAACCACTGATGTTGTCGAATATGGGCAGATCTGCACTTTAGGGAGATGGCTTTGATAGTTAGATGGAGGAGGAATCAGAAATCTGAGACAGGGAAAGCAAACAGCAGATTGTTGCAGTAGTGAAGATGTGAGGTGACTAGGTCCTTATCACTTTGGGGCTGTTTGCAAGGTCAGAGGAAAGAAGGATACACATAGGAAAGAAGCTATGAAATTGAAATGGCAAGACTTGACAACTGATTAGATATAGGAGTAAGGGAGAGTGATAAGTTGAGGATGACATCTACATTGTGAGACACTAGAGATAAAATTAGGGGAGCTAGATATATTGTTGCATTGTGTTGTGGGGCATAGAAGAAATAAATTCACATTGAAACTGTGGACCATGGTTATAGATTCTATCTTATACAAATATAGAGATAGGGCATGGACCTATATATCATTAGTATAGGGAATGCCCAATCCCCCAGGTGAAGAATTCCTCTGTATTAATTCAGATGGGCATATTTTTTGGAACTGATTCTCTTAGAGAGTTGCTTTAAGGTAATGAGAGTTTAAAGGACATGCTCAGAATTACACATTTGGAATGTGTCAGAGGAAGAACTTGAACCTGGGTCTTCCTGGGTTGGAAGTCAATTCTCTCTCACTCTCCACTATAACACATTCTCACTCATCTAATATACATGAGTTGAATAACTTCAGGTGGAGAAATGTGATGGGAAATCATGTAGGCTAATGGATAATTTAAATAAGATATATTCTTATCATTAGCTAAGGTAAAGCCATGGGCTTTTGTGCTTTAACCATCATTTATAAAAAGTGGATGAGGAAAAAAAATCATCTATCAACCTGAGATAGCTGGAGAACTATTCACTCATGTAAAAGTGCTATAAAAAGACATTTAAAAATGCCATCAATAACAAACTCAATATAAATGTCCTTTTTATCCAGTTGTCTTAAAAATGAATAAGAGGTAGTAACAGGAGGGCAATACCTCAATCAGTTACCTTGATTCTAAGCCCCCAGACATTTGGTCACTACAGAATACATCAAACCTCTTCCCTCCCCCAAATATTCTACAAAATCTATGGATATCTCCCAAATTGACCATACATATGTTCTCTCATTTTCTCAGAAATTTGTATAGGAAATGATGACTTTAGTGATCTTAGAAAAACACGAATACACTCGCACAAAATAATAAAGAACAAAATGAAAAGAACCAATAGAATGTTGTATATGGTAACAATAATATTGGGTTTTTTTGTTTTGGTTTTTTTTTTGGAGGGGGGAAGGCAAGGCAATTGGGGTTAAGTGACTTGCCCAAGGTCACGCAGATAGTGTCAAGTGTCTGAAGTCACATTTGAACTAAGGTCATCCTGACTCCAGGGCTGGAGCTCTACCCTCTGCACCATCTAGCTGCCCCAATAAAAATGTTTTAAGAAAAACTTTGAGTGAATGAGTCATTTTGACTACTATAAATACCCAAATTAATTACAAAGGACTGATTTTACATACATACATATTTGTGTCTAATGGTAGCAATCTCTAGGGCAGACAAGGGGAAAGGAAAAAAGGCAAATTTACACTATAACTTTGTTATATATTTAAAAGAATATCAAGATTTGCAGTTTCATGTGAAATCATCTTTTTATTATGCTATGTTAAGGAAATGCTTGTTTAATTACATAAGTTAAAAATAAGATTATATATATGTATATATTAATTGGGGGCAGCTATTGGATAAACCAGCTGGGTAGACCTTAACAAGTCACTCAACACCTATTTGCTTCTGTTTCCTCATCTGTGGAAAATAAGATTTGAGTTTGATAGTCCCTAAAGTCTTTTTTTTATTCTCTGTATCCATGATCTTTTATCTAGGAGGATGTCTGACACTTTGCCATTTAGTAAGTGGACAAAAGGGTCTTGCTACAAAAACAAGATCTCTGAGATCTCGATCCAGATGGATCTTCCAGAGGATGGATATAGAAGGATGTATATTCAAGACTGCAAACATAGGATGGAGAGAGGAGATGGCACAACTAACCCATCTGCATCTAGAGAATCCCAGGAGGGTTTGTGGAAGATAGGAGGCAGTTTAGAGTTTCAAAGACACATCTAATACGAGAGGTACTATGGTTTAGTGGATAAAGTTCTAAATAAGGAGACAAGACCTCTTTTCAAATCCTCTGGGGCTCAATTTGTCACTTACAAAAATGAGGAGGCTAAACTTGATGCCCTCTAAGTTCCCTTCCAGCTCTAAATCTATGAAGATACTGAAGCCTGCTTGAGACCAAAAGACTTGCTTCCTTATGCCAACTCTTAAAACATTGTAACTTTCTAAATGTTTTCCAAACTTGAAACCAAGAAAAGAACAACAATAATAGCTAACATTTATATAGTATCCTCTATTAGCCAAGCCCTCTACTAAACACTACAAATATTAAATCAATTTATCCTCATGACAATAGGTTAAGTGCTATCGTTATCCTTTTTTGTAGTTGAGGAAACTGAGGCAAGGAGAGGTTAAGTGACTTGCCCAAGGTCACATAGCTAATAAGTATCTGAGACAGAATTCCAGCACGGGTCTGATTGATTCCAATACAAGTCTTAAGCTCCATGCACTGGACTACCTATGTACTAAGTGACAGAGTGGAAGAGCCCCTCAAATACTGGCAAAAAATGACAATGTTTGTTTGGTTCTACTCCAGAAATCAATCGAGAGTTGTCTTATTTTGTTTTTGGTGTGTGTGTCTGTGTGTGTGTGTGTGTGTGTGTGTGTAATCAGCTAGCTGATGGAATAAGGGAGTCGTGAATAGAGATAGAGGGTTGGAGGGGTTACTTATCCTTAAGCTTCTAACCCTTTCCATTAAGCTGTCACTGGTAATCAGCCCTACTAACATTACAGCTTATTCATGCTGACTACATATTAGGTATCATTCCCACTCTACCTCTTATTATGGTTTAGAGTCTATTCTATAAGTCACTTAACTTTTCTGGATCTCAGTTTTCTTATCTCTTTAGAAAAGCAGGGTCCCTCCCTCCCTCCCTTCCTTTCTTCCTTCTTCCCTTCCTTCCTCCCTTCCTTCTTTCCTTTTCTTTCTCTCTAGTGCTTAGCATAGATCCTGGCATATTATTTAGAAAATGTTTAATAAGTGCTAATAGAGAGATAGATTGATTTGGTATTTGGATAAGGAAGGGGCTAGGTAAAGTAGCAAATTTCAGTTTGACATCCTAAAAAAAAATCCTAACAACTAGAGTTGTCTCAAAGGGCAATGTGACTCTTCTAGAGGAACTGGGTGTAGTCTTAATGTGATCAAAGATCTTCCCCAGCCATTCCAGAGGCCTCAGGTGGGCCTAGCTGGGAAAGCTTGATTATATCTTTGTTTATAAGGAAGCATAAAGCCCCTACTTACTAGGTGCTAAACTGATGTTGGCATGAAGCCCTCAGGACCCTAAGGGGAGTTACTAAGACCAGTGCCAATGGTATGTGCACTGAGTTCTAGTCAATCATGAATTCAGCCAATCAGAGACTTGAGTTCCAGTCAATCTGATGCCAGCCAGGACTGTATAAAAGGAGAGAGCAGAAATGAAGGGAAGCAGAATTGAAGAGAAGAGAACTGCGAGAAGCAGAACTGAGAGCAGCAGAACTGAGAGCAACAGAACTGAGAAGAAGACATTGAGGCAGCAGACATTAAGAGGGTGCTGAAGAACAGACATTGAGAGAACCAGCATCAGCAGAGCTGCAGAAGAGAGTAGTGAACAGAGAGTTTGGATTCCTGATTGATTGTTTACAGGAAGGCCTTAGCAGGGGAAAAGGTTATAGGATGACTTGGTTCCTTGCTATAATACAGTGTTATAATTTCCTTGTTACTACATTGAGGTAGGCTAACTGGTTTTGGAATATAATTGCTACCATATTGAATTGGGGGTAGTGGTTCTCAGATTTGATCCTCTGGAGTCTAAATAAATGTTATACTTCCTCTGCCTTCTACATAGGGAGTTTTTCATATTTTGTGATTCCAAACCTTTCAGGCATGTTCATGGCCCTCCTTGAGGTCATGAATCTTGCCTTGCTGATATACTGGGTGAATTCACGTTAGAAGTCATCAGCAAAGACTAGGTAATATGAAACCTAAATTACCAACAGATTGCCCTGCTTAGGTCTGGTCCGGCCCAGAACACTGTATATATTTTGAATTTGCATAGTTCTTTGCATATTGTCTCCCCCATAAGAATGTGAGGTCTTTGAGGACTTGGTCTGTCTCTACATTTCTTTGTGTCCCCAGGTCTTAGCTTAGTGGCTAGCATATAGTAAGCATTTGCAATTTGCTTCTTTACTGATTGATTATTTGTAGAGTATATTGTGATTGGAATTCCTTTTCCTGTAGGGATTGGACTAGATGACCATTAAAGTCCATTCTAAATCTAAACTCTCTGTGACCCTAATTCACCCTTTAAAATATAGATAATGGTACCTCCTCTTTTCTATCTCATACATGGTTTATACAAAATGATGATATTGCCAAAAAAAACCACATTTTATACCATTTAAAGTGCTATAAAATCAATAAAAATTCCATCTCCTGCTTCTGTGATTTTGCCTAAGTTGTCTCTTCTGTGCAGAATCTCAGCCCTCCTCAAAGGGTTCTGAAAAAATCCCATCTTCCTTCAAAGAGTAATCCAGCCACCACCTTTCCTTATCTCCCTTTTTGGAGCACTTGCCTCACCCTACCAAAAATTAATCAGAGTATAAAAGTTTGCATCTGAGCTGTATGTTCATATTCCACTTCTATAGAATGTAAGTTCCTTGAGGGCAGGGACTGTATGTGTGTATTTATGTCTATCTATAATTATAGCTAGAGCTATACCTATAGCTCACTCCACTATCTATCCATTGATCTATCAATCTATCATTCTTCTATTGATCTATTTTTTTTTGAACAATGACCGTAACCATTTAATAAGTGCTTGTTGAATTGAGCGAGTGAATAGGTGAAGTGGAAAGAGCCCCTGGTTTAGAGTCAGAAGATCTGAAATCAAATCCAGTGTTAGCCTGTATGACCCTGGATAACTCATTTTTCCTCTCTGGACCTCAGTTTTCTCATCTTAAAAAAAGGGCACTGGACTAGATGATTGTTAAGGTCCCTCTAAGCTCTAGAGGGCTGTAAAATGATATCATAAAACTTTTCTAAGTCAGATTTTGTTTTAATTATTTCACTCTGGTTTTTATTTTTTTCTGAAAAAGGTAAAAATTATTTTTTTTGTATCAGCACTAAACAATACTGTACCTTTTTCCTGAATCAAAATAATCAGATGGTGATTTCCAAACCTAGAAATTTATACAAATACAGCAAATTACTCGCCCCTAAAGATTAAATTATTTTGAAATTTCTTAATTCTTTTCAAATACAATTTGCAATTAAAATTTTAGAGTTTTTAAAGTTGGAGAGGACCTTTCTTAGATACCATCTACCTTCCCACCCCTTCCATCATTTTTTTAATTCTTATTTTATTATTTAATATTTTTTAGTTTTCAACATTGATTAACACAAGATTTTGAGTTACAAATTTTCTCCCCATTTCTACCCTCCCCCCACTCTAAGATAGTATATATTCTGATTGCCTCGTTCCCCAGTTAGCAATCTTTTCTGTCACCCCACTCCCCTCCTCCATCCCCTTTCCCCTTACTTTCTTTTAGGGCAAGATAGATTTTTATACTCCCTTCCCTATATATCTTATTTCTCAGTTGCATGCAAAAGCAAAATTTTTTGAGCCTCTGCTTTTAGAACTTTGAGTTCCAAATTCTCTCCCATCTTCCCTCCCCTCCCACCCTTCTTAAGAAGGCAAGCAATTCAACATAGGCCACACATGTATCATTATGCAAACCACTTCCATAAGAGTCATGTTGTGAAAGACTAACTATATTTCCCTCCATCCAATACTGTCCCACTTTATTCAACTTTCTCCCTTGACCCTGTCCCTTTTCAAAAGTCGTTGCTTTTGATTACCTCCTCCCACTATCTGCCCTCCCTTCTGTCATTCCCCCTTTCTTATCCCCTTTCTCCTAGTTTCTTGTGGGGTAAGATACCCAACTAAATGTGTATGTTATTCCCTCCTCATGTCAAATCCAATGACGGCAAGATTTGCTCATTCCCCCTCACCTACCCCACTTCCCTTCCAACAGAACTGTTTTTTCTTGCCACTTTTATGTGAGATAATTTACTCCACTCTTTCTCTCCCTTTATCCCTCTCTTAATATATTCTTCTCTCACCCCTTAATTTTATTTATTCAATGCACCCTGTACCCTCCGTGTAGACACACACATATATATATATAGACATATATATATAGACATATATATATATATATATATGTATGTATGTATGTATGTATGTATGTATATTGCCTTCAACTACCCTAATACTGAGAAAGATCTCATTCTTGTTCTTGTTCTATTAATTCTTGTATTTGAAAGTCAAATCTTCTATTCAGCTCTGGTATTTTCATTGAGAATGCTTGAAAGTCCTCTATTTTATTGAAAATCCATTATTTTACCCTGGAGCATTATACTCAGTTTTGCTGGGTAGGTGACTCTTAGTTTTAATCCTTGCTCCTTTGACCTCCAGAATATCATATTCCAAACCCTTCGATCCCTTAATGTAGAAGCCACTAGATCTTGTATTATCCTAATTATGTTTCCACAATACTCAAATTGTTCTTTTTTTTTTCTGGCTGCTTGCAGTATTTTCTCCTTGATCTGTGAACTCTGGAATTTGGAGACAATATTCCTAGGGGTTTTCTTTTTGGGATCTTTTTCAAGAGGTGATCAGTAAATTCTTTCAATTTCTATTTTACCCTCTGGTTCCAGAATATCAGGGCAGTTTTCCTTGATAATTTTTTGAAAGATGATGTCTAGCCTCTTTTTTTGATGATGGCTTTCAGGTAGACTAATAATTTTTCAATTATCTCTCCTGCATCTATTCCCCAGGTCAGTGGTTTTTCCAATGAGAGATTTCATGTTGTCTCCCATTTTTTCAATCCTTTGGTTCTGTTTCATAATTTCTTGATTTCTCATGAAGTCACTAGCTTCCATTTGCTCAAATCTAATTTTTAAGGTGATATTTTCTTCAGTAGTCTTTTCGACCTCCTTTTCCATTTGGCTAATTTTGCCTTTCAAGGCATTCTTCTCCTCATTGGCTTTTTGGAGCTCTTTTGCCATTTGGCTTAGTCTATTTTTAAGGTGTTATTTTCTTCAGTATTTTTGGGGTCTCCTTTAGCAAGTCATGGACTTGTTTTTCATGATTTTCTTCTTCTCATTTCTCTTGCCAAGTTTTCCTCTACTTCTCTTACTTGCTTTTCCAAATCCTTTTTGAGCTCTTCCATGGCCTGAGACCAATTCATAATTTTCTTGGAGGCTTTTGTATAGGCTTTTTGACTTTGTTGACTTCTTCTGGTTGTATGTTTTGATATTCTTTGTCACCAAAAAAGGATTCTATAGTCTGAATCTGAGTCCATTTTCGCTTCCTGGTCATGTTCCCAGCCAACTACTTGACCCTTGGGCTTTTTGTCAGGGTATGACTGCTTGTAGGGTAGAGAAAATTTTGTCCCAAGCTTTAGGGACTGTGCTGCTGTTTTCAGAGCTAGTTCTACTCACCACAAGCTATGCCACACAAGTACCCCTCCTCCCCACAAACCGTTAACCAGGATCGCAACACAGATCCTAGCAGGGCAAAGCAAAAGAAACCTGTCTTTGCACCAGCAAAACACTCCCTGCACTCCTGCTGTGATCCGCATCTTGATTCCTCCCACTGGGTGGACCTGGGGCCAGAAGCAACTGAAGCTGGAGCTCTGGAAGCAGTTGCAGGAGCTTGCTACTGCTGCCTCTGTACCACCTCCACTGCCCCCCTCCACTAACCTGCTAAGTTGTCTTTGGTTGTTTGTGGGTTGAGAAGTCTGGTAATTGCTACATTTCAGTGATTCATAGTCCTATGGCTTGATCTGCCCACCCGACTCCATGTCTGGTTGGTCCTGGCACAGCCCATGCTGGGCTGTGCTCCACTCCCAGCAGCATGTGATAGAGCCTTCCCAGTGACCATCCAGGCTTTCCTGGGCTGGAGACCTGCTTCACTGTGCTATTTTGTGGGTTCCACAGCTCTAGAATTTGTTCAGAGCCATTTTTACAGGTGTTTGAAGCGATTTGGGGGAACGCTTAAGCCAGTCCCGGCTTTCTAGCTGCCATCTTGGCTCTGCCCCTCTATTCATCTATCTATTGATCTATCAGTTTATATCATCTATAGCTTTATAAACATGGAGGTATAGATAAAATAGACATGTGCTTATATAAATATAAATGGGCATGTATATACACATAGCTATGTAACCACATACACATACATGCATATGGATCTGTGTGAAAATGATATTGCATGCATGTCTGTCTATATGAGCATACATGTATGTGTACATCTGTTTCCATTTCTATATTTTCATGAACACATTTATATGTATGTATATTCATGACATGCACAGACCACTGAGGATATAAGTAGATATTTACATATAGATCATTATGTATATCTGTGTATACGTCAATAATTATATTTGGATATATTTACATACATATATGCATGTATATAATCTTTGTATATTCATCTGCTAGTATAATATATTATATAACACCAACTTAATAAGTACTTGTGGAATTAAACTGAATCCAAATAAAAGGTATCATAATTTAATTATCCATCTTAGTTTACTCTTAACTCCTATAGGTAACCTTAAGAAAAATGAGAGCTAACAGCAAAGATCTTTGAAGCTCTCACATTTAATTACCTTCCTTAGCCCTCAAGAAACCTGCATATCAACCAGATAGCAAACAGAAGGAAGAAAATCCTGCCTGAGTTGGTGACTGCTGTGGATCTGGGAGCCAACACTGCACATCCCCATTTTGAAGTGGGGAATCAAGAAGAAACTGAGGTGATATAGGATGGGATGAATTGGGCCATTTTGAATTTCCCTAAGTCAGATCCTTATAGTTTCACTTCATTATTTTATTGGAAGATTTCCAATAAAGATCTCCAAGGCAAGAAATATTCCAATTATAAGAAAAATTTAAAATGCATCTGGAATAAACAATAAATGATGCTTTTTGTTTATCTGTCACCTCACTTTACTGGACGACTTTATATCAACATAAATAATCAAGAGTTGACTGTATTTCGGAAAAAAAAAAGAACAGTTGATGCAATGACCAAAATCAGAAACTGTTAGACATGGAGGTCATTTGAATCATTGCTACTATTTAAATTCAAAATCAAAGTGAAATTTTTTTACTGTAATGTTTAAGGGAACATTCGTGAAACTCAATTTTCTGCTAGTCTGAAACCGTCTCTGGAAGAAGCCCAAAACAAGATCTCAGCTGAACCAAGTAAAGACTGGGCCATCTTAGAAACAAACAGAGATTGAACTGATTGGATGGGCCCCATGGGCGATGGTGTGAGGCAGAGTGTTTAATTGGAAAGCTAGATGCTGTTTGGGTTAGTGTTGTAGCATTTTACACAGGCCAAGTACCAAGGAGGACCAGGAAACATTGAGTTTCCTCCAAAGACTATTACAGCTTTCCAGTCCTTTACACAATCTCATAAAATAAAAAAGAAAACTGCTTGAAAAGTTTTGGGGAAGCACATTTACTTTTGATGATGATAAGTATAAGGGACCAATGAATTTAGATCTAAGTAGATCTGGGTTCAATTCCTACCTCAGATAATAACTGTGTGACCATAGGGAAGTCTCTTAAGCTCTCTTTGCCTCAGTTTCCCTATATGCAAAATAATACATTTGAACTCAAAGTTTCCTTAATCTTATAAACCAGCTTTTGCTCAGTCATATAATCACGTTTGATTTTTTGTCATCCTCATGGGGTTTCCTTGACAATGATGCTGGAGTTGTTTATCATTTCCCTCTCTAGTGAATTAAGGCAAATGGAGATTAAATTACTTGCCTACGGCCACAGAGATAACATTTGAATTCAGGTTTCCCTGACTCCCATTGAACCATCTAGCTGCCCCTTTAGTGAGTCTCAAATGAATGCTGAAACTTACTTCCAAAGTCTTTCCCAATCAATGAGTATGACTCATACGAAAGTATGCCTTACAATCCTCTGGCTTTCACAATTTGGTGATGGTTGATTGTGGGACTTTTTGAGAATGAAAATGTTTACAGGATGAGTCTTAATTAGCATACCAACTAAAATGTAGCTTCATCAGCATCATGGAGTTATAGAACAAATGGATAGAGCTGGAAAATCTCTTAGAGACAGTCCAGTCCAACCTTCTCATTTTATACAAAGAAGAAACTGTGATTTTTAGAAAAGTTAAATAATCATCCAGATCTCACAGGGCTAGGAGGAAACAGAATTAGAATTTCCACCCAGGTCTTCCGACTTCAAATTCAGTACTCTTCTCGCTATGACATGAAATTGCAAGCATGCAATTAATTTCTTGCCTGTACTTTTATAGCTGTAAGTTTAAACTTTAGAAACCTCTAAAACAGAATTCTTAGTATTTTTAAATGACATTGTCTCTATACATGTTATGACTAAGGAACTTAATATAGATTATTCAAACATTCCTGAAAGAGTGAAATTCTGGATACCCACTTAAATAAAATAATAGGGGCCTATTTTAGAATGCTTCTTTTTTTCATTGAGAAAAGTGCTATAAAAACATTATAAGTAAGAGCATGAACAATTCATATTAAAAAGATATATTATGTGTTAGGGGAAAATATCCTCCAAAAGTTGGGAGTTTCATTTCAAACTCTTGGATTTACTTACCTATTTTTCCAAAATCATATGTGCATAATGAAGGAGATCCATGTCACTTTGGCGTAAAGAGATACCATGTTCCTGAAGGATCAAAGAATACTCAATATGTTCTGCAATGTGATTAAACAGATGTTTGGTGTATATATTATAAATTCGCAAAAGGGCTAAAAATGCCACTTTTTGGGTGACTTTTAAAGGAAGATGGGTTAAGCTATTTTAGGGCTAGTGCTAAGAACTAAAAAGTGATCTCAGTGCACAAAGAGATTTAGAATTTAGCTTTGTTTAAACCTTGGCTCAGCTACCGCTTCCTATCCTTCATCTTTCCTAATGCCCATATGCATTAATGTCCTCTCACCACAAAATGACTTTGGATTTGCCACATACACATATGTGAGTGTGTATGTGTATTTGTGTGTTTGTGTGTGTGTGTGTGTTTCTCCTTTTCCATCTTCTTCCTTGGGAATGTCACTTATCTTTCTGCCTTTGTTTCCTATCTTCAATAAAGAAAATAAAATAACATCTAGCATATAGTGTTGTTATATAAATCAAATTAGATTATATGTAAATGAAACACTCTGGAAAACATAGAGTACTGTGTAAATATTAGCTATAATACTTATTATAATGATAATATATAATGATGGTTATTATCAGTAATATATGATTCTGTTCTCTATTCTGCTTTTATTATTCTGCATCACCACATATTTTTAACCTGAGGTCCTTGAACTTGTTTAAAAAATATTCATTACATTTCAATATAATTGTCTTCCTTTATATTCCTATGTTTTTAAATGCATTTAAAGTATTATTCTGAGAAGAGATCCATAGCCTATATTAAACAGCCAAATGGGTCCAGGAAAAAAACACACACACACACACACACACACACACACACACACACACACATTTAAAAAAAAGACTATTCAGAACATTTCTTCCATAAGATGAATCCTCCCCTACATGTCCCCAAGTATTTTAAGGTCCTTGAACAAAGGGCTTTATAATTTTAGTCTTTGTGTCTCTAGCTCCTAAAACCACAGTGAAATGAGTGGAATATAATTAGTAAATCAGAAATTTAAATCTGAAAAGGACCCTTGAGGTTATCTAGTCCAACCCCTTCATTTTACATATAGAGAAACTGAGGTATAGGAAGGTTCAGTGATTTGTCTAAGGTTATAGGTACACAGCTAGCAATTATCGGAGATAGGATTTGAATCCATGCCCTGTAACTCTGGAATCATTGATTTTCCTAATATATGTTTCTGACTCATTGATTTAAGACCTGGCAGTATCTACTTCTCTCTCTCTCTCTCTCTCTCTCTCTCTCTCTCTCTCTCTCTCTCTCTGTTTCTCTCTCTCTCTCTCTCTCTCTCTCTCTCTCTCTCTCTCTGTTTCTCTCTCTCTCTCTCTCTCTCTCTCTCTCTCTCTCTCTCTCTCTCTGTATCTCTCTCTATGTATCTGTCTGTCTTTCTGTCTATGAATGTATCTATCTATTTATTTATTTAAAGCAACTAAAGCTCTATCATAGAGGCAGGTGAGACTGTACATAGAGAAATTCCTAGAAGCCAAAGATTCTCATGTGTGAAATATACAGAGGTGGGAGGAAAATGTTTCTATACTTACAAGTTTCAATGGATTCATCTTCTAAATACCCTATGTCCAATGTAGACTGCAGTGGCTGTTGATGATATATGAGTTGTTCTCTATGAATTATATCCATGGATCTGGAGCCACCCAGGCGGTGAACCTTGTTTATCTTAGTTGTACTGGTCTATGGACAACAAATATATAGCCTATCTCTCAGCCCATCTTCAAAGTCTTTTTATCTTGGTTGGGAATACAAAAACTTATATTAGCACATCTTTGAAAACCTAAAGCCACTTCCAGACCTCTGTGAGGCATTAGAATAAGACTTTAGTGAGAAAGTCCATGAAAGGAAGGGGAACACTGCTATTCCAATTTCCCACTGGTCATGTTTCTTCTGTCCCCAGTTCTTAGCATTAGAAACCGTCATTCTTAGGCCCCATATAACACAGGAGAAGGGATGTTACTTTCAGCAGTAAGAAAGTCCTGATCATCCAGGACACTTTCATGTCGATTAAAAAATCAAGATGTTAGGGGGATTTTTTTTGTCCACCATAGGTTATAATTTCTGTGTGACTTTACAACTTTCTTGATCTTTTAAGCAACCAACAACACTTGATGAAAAATAAACAGGTTGCATTTGTTTAATGCATTTGCCTTAGGGGAGTATCAGATATAAAACACAGTATTAGGTTTTAGATGATATAGCAAACCACTACAGATGCCAGCTGCTTGATTATGTCCATCCACCTTGCTTAAATAAAAAATGGAGGACTGAGATGAGGCCATAATTCATGCAAACTCTGTGAACTCTTTATTCAGTAACAGCAATTCAATTTGGAAAATATAGCTATCTCCTCTACAAAAATCCCTACCTACCATGACAATGCACTCTCTCCTGAATAGATGTTCATTTGCCATGGCAGAAACATCCTTTTCTATCATGAAGTGTTGAAAAAACTACTGATGCCATTTTATAAATGTGAATGTTTGGAGATAATTCAATATTTACATCTGTGATTTTTTTTAAAGACTGATGGATAGTTATTTAAGTTGCTAAAATTTCACATTATCATTGATAGAGTTGACTTTTCTTTTTCCTATTGTTTGTTTTATTATTTCAATTTCAAGTGCATTGTCAACATTAAAATGACTTGGACAGTCTAGTGGACAAGTAGAGAAGAAAAGACAAAATTGGGATCATAGCTACGAAACTAGAAGGGACTTTTAGGTCATTTAATCCCACTCCCTCACTTTACAGTTGAGAAAATTGAAGCCCAGAAAGATGAAGGGATATTCCTGGCATACAGTTGAGACATGATTTGAACCCAAGTCTTCCATACTTGAAACTGATGTTATGGATTTTGATATGTTTTCTCCTCAACAATGAAATTGTGATCTGTACTTACTCTAAGTAAATTAACTATGTGTTTTTAGGGTTAAGGGTGTGTGTGTGTGTGTGTGTGTGTGTGTGTGTGTGTGTATTCTCATTTGTAAGGAAAAGACAAAATAATTGCTTTTGGAGTCTAATTTCTAAGCCTTGTTAAATTATGAAAGTTAAATAGGTTGTAAAAAGTATAATTCTCTAAGTAACCCATATCTAGTCCCCCTTATATACAGTCATACCAAGTCTTCAATCAAATTTTATCCCTATTTCTTCAGATAATTACTTCAACATTTCAAGAATCTATGACTTTCCAGACTTGAAGAATCACGGAATTGGAAGGCTCCTCAAAGACTACCTTGTTCAGTCCACACTTGGATTAGAATCCCCAGTAAAAGACTGGAAGCAAAAACATCATCGAGCCTTTGCTTGAAGATTTCAAAAATCAAATACTCCCTTAATCACAGTCCCCTTCTGGATGGCTCTAATTGTTAAGACGTCTTTGCTTACAAGATACCTGTTTGTGTGTCTGAGATTAGTATTCGTGGCTCTATTTCTTTTTTTTTTCTATTTAAATTTATTTATTTAACATATTTGGTTTCCAGCATTGATTTTCACAACATTTTGAATTACAAATTTTCTCCCCATTTCTACCCTCCCCCCCACTCCAAGATGGCTTATATTCTGGTTGCCCTGTTCCCCAGTCAGCCCTCCCCTCTATCACCCCCCCTCCCCTCTCATCCCCTTTTCCCTTCCTTTCTTGTAGGGCAAGATAAATTTCTACACCCCATTGCCTGTGTATCTTATTTTTTAGTTGCATACAAAAACTTTTTTTGTTTTTGAACATCTGATTTTAAAACTTTGAGTTCCAAATTCTCTTCCCTCTTCCCTTCCCACCCACCCTCCCTAAGAAGCCGAGCAATTCAACCTAGGCCACACATGTATTATTATGTATAACCCTTCCACAATACTCATGTTGTGAAAGGCTAACTACATTTTGCTCCTTCCCAACCCATCCCGCTTTATTGAATTTTCTCCCTTGACCCTGTCCCCTTTCCAAAGTGTTTGTTTTGATTACCTCCACCCCCATCTGCCCTCCCCTCCATCATCCCCCCGCCTTTTATTTTTTATTTTTTTTTTATCTTCCTCCCTCTTCTTTCCTGTGGGGTAAGATACCCAACTGAGTATGTATGGTATTCCCCCTCAGGCCAAATCTGATGAGAGCAAGGTTCACTCTTTCCCCCCTCACCTGCTCTCTCCCCTCCTCCCATAGAACTGCTTCCTCTTGCCACCTTTATGCGAGATATTCCACCCCATTCTATCTCTCCCTATCTCCCTCTCTCAGTATGTTGCTCTCTCATCCCTTAATTTCATTTTATTTCTTTTAGATATCTTCCCTTCATCTTCAACTCACCCTGTGTCTGCTCTCTCTCTTTTACATATATATATATACATAAACACATATATATATATACACATACATACACATACATACATATACACATAGATACATACATACATACACATTCACTTATATATATATACATAAACATATACATATATATATATGCATATTCCCTTCAACTACCCTAATACTGAGGTCTCATGAATCATACTCATCATCTTTCCATGTAGGAATGTAAACAAAACAGTTCAACTTTAGTAAGTCCCTTGCAATTTCTGTTTCTTGATTACCTTTTCATGCTTCTCTTGATTCTTGTGTTTGAAAGTCAAATTTTCTATTCAGTTCTGGTCTTTTCACTGAGAAAGCTTGAAAGTCCTCTATTTTATTGAAAATCCACATTTTGCCTTGGAACATAATACTCAGTTTTGCTGGGTAGGTGATTCTAGGTTTTAATCCTAGCTCCATTGACCTCCGGAATATCGCATTCCAAGCCCTTCGATCTCTTAATGTAGAAGCTGCCAGATCTTGGGTTATTCTGATTGGGTTTCCACAATACTCAAATTGTTTCTTTCTGGCTGCTTGCAGTATTTTCTCCTTGATCTGGGAGCTCTGGAATTTGGCAACAATATTCCTAGGAGATTTCTTTTTGGGATCTATTTGAGGAGGCGATCGATGGATTCTTTCAATTTCTATTTTGCCCTGTGGCTCTAGAATATCAGGCCAGTTCTCCTTGATAATTTCCTGAAAGATGGTATCTAGGCTCTTTTTTTGATCATGGCTTTCAGGTAGTCCAATAATTTTTAAATTATCTCTCCTGGATCTATTTTCCAGGTCAGTGGTTTTTCCAAGGAGATATTTCACATTGTCTTCCATTTTTTCATTCCTCTGGTTCTGTTTTATAATATCCTGATTTCTCATAAAGTCACTAGCTTCCACTTGCTCCAATCTAATTTTTAAAGTAGTATTTTCTTCAGTGGTCTTTTGGACCTCCTTTTCCATTTGGCTAATTCTGCCTTTCAAGGCATTCTTCTCCTCATTGGCTTTTTGGAGCTCTTTTGCCATTTGAGTTAGTCTGTTTTTTAAGGTGTTGTTTTCTTCAGTGTATTTTTCAGTATTTTTTTGGGTCTCCTTTAGCAAGTCATTGACTTGTTTTTCATGGTTTTCTCGCATCCTTCTCATTTCTCTTCCCAATTTTTCCTCTACTTCTCTAACTTGCTTTTCCAAATCCTTTTTGAGTTCTTCTATGGCCTGGGGCCAGTTCATGTTTTTCTTGGAGGCTTTGGTTGTAGGCTCTATGACTTTGTTGTCTTCTTTAGGCTGTATGTTTTGGTCTTCTTTGTCACCAAAAAAAGAATCCAAAGTCTGAGACTGAATCTGGGCACGTTTTCGCTGCCTGGCCATATTCCCAACCAACTAACTTGACCCTTGAGTTTTTCAGTGGGGTATGACTGCTTGTAGATTACAGAGTTCTATGTTCCACGTTTGGGGGGGAGGTGCCAGCTCTGTCAGAGCCGCACTCCTCCTTCCCCAAGAACCTCCAGTCCAGGCTGGGCTTAGATCTTCAGCAGGCTGTTGCAGCCCTGCTCTGATCTGCCACTTAATTCCTCCCACCAGGTGGGCCTGGAGCCAGAAGTAACAACAGCTGTAGCTGCCCCACCTCCGCTGCCCCCGGGGCTGGAAGCTGAACCTGGAACTCCTTCCACTCCCGCAGCTTTTCCCACTAACCTTCTCCGCAGTCTTTGGTGTTTGTGGGTTGAGGGGTCTGGTAACTGCCGCAGCTCACTGAATCAGGGCGCTAGGGCCCCCTCCGCCCAGCTTCTGTTCTGGATGGTCCACGCCACTCAGGCTGGGCTCTGCTCCACTCCGTTCCCAGCTCCCAGCTCCGTGTGGGATAGACCTCACCCAGAGACCATCCAGGCTGTCCTGGGCTGGAGCCCTGCTTCCTTCTGCTGTTCTGTGGGTTCTGCCGTTCTAGAATTGGTTCAGAGCCATTTTTTATAGGTTTTTCGAGGGACTCGGGTACGGAGCTCACTCTAGTCTGTGCTTACCAGCCGCCATCTTGGCTCCGCCCCTCGTGGCTCTATTTCTACTCTCTAGGACAAACAGAATATTTCTAATATGCCTTCTGTATCATTGCTCCACCAGGACTTGTCTTCCCCATTAGAAGGCAAGTTCCTGGCTTCTGGGTCATGGGTCTAATAAGATGAAGGACTAGATATTTTTCTTTACCCCTCCCTGAGCATTAAAAACTCTCCAGAAGAGAAATTATGTGCCAGAGGTAGAAGAATTACATCAGGCTGCACAGGCCAAGAAACCATGAGGCCTAACAAGGTAATAACCTTCTGAGTTAACAGCGAGCAATGTTAGTCCTTAATGTACTCACTCACTGCCACCCCACTAATGCCCACGCCACGGCCGAGTGGGTGACCTGACCAACCTAGAAGGAAATGTCAAGTGAAAAAACCAGAACACCATAATGCAAGAAGTAATACAATATAACTGTTCATAATTTATTAATTCATAATGTAAACTCCTTGAGGCCAAGGCTTGTTTTTTGTTGTTGTTTCTTTATTTTGTTTTCCATTCTGTGTGTCCTCAACACTTATCCCAATCTCCTGTATGTTGTAGGTACTGTTCTTGTTAAGTGCACTCATCCTACTCTAAGTCTTTGCTAAGTTAAAAACCTCCAGATTTTGCTGGTGTAAGTACTCTCTCCACTAACGTATATTGCAACCCCTCTGTGACTTACGAAATAATGTGTACCTTGATATGGTGAGAAAACCATTATGATCTGATCATCTATCTTCTGCTCATTTGTCAGATGCACATGTATACACACAAAAACACATACACACAAACATACACAATACACATAGCGTAGGAAACTTTCAATGATGTTCTTAGGAATCATACCCTTTGATTATTCAATCAAACAAATTCCAAAGTACAAATTACAATGCAAATAGAAATTAGCCTTCCAATTGTCTTTTGATGAATTATTCTTAACTCTTTTATGATGAAATGCTAGGGTATGTCTCACATATAAATATGTGTGTATGTAGGTATACATACATACATACATATATGTATGCATTTGAGCCAGGAAGACCTGATTTCCAAACCAGCTTTAGGCACTGTATGACCCTAGGCAAGTCACAACCTCTCAGCCTAAATTTCTTAAACTATGAAATAGGTTTAATAATAGCACTCACATCCCAGATTTGTTGTAAGAGCAAAATGAGATAATAATTATAAAATCCTTCATGAAACTCATAAGTATGATATAAATACTTATCATGATGATCATTTTTGTCATCATAATGATTACATTTATATATGTACACATATTACCTGGCACTCTATAACACTGTCTATAGACCTTTCCTATGTGAACAGAGTAGGAAACTAATAACTTTATACCTTGTTTCATGTCATGTAGACCTGACATCTGATTATAATATTTGAAAGTTTATTCGTATAGTTATTCATTGCATTAATAACACTGCAACAGTATCAGACTCCAAATAGGTCTTTTATACATTTATCATTTAGGTTGCTATTTACAGATACATTTTTTTTTTCTAATTCAAAGTAATTCTTCCCAAGTCAAACTCTGTAAGAGGTAACTGCTGCTCTACATGTCTTTTTTTTCAATAACAATAAATGCTGTTTAATATAAATAGAGGTGAGGGAAGGATGCATGAGCTACGATTTCAAAGTCTATATCCTTTGTTCTTAGGATCTAATCACACTCTAAATTCACTTAACGTAAAATTTTTAAAAAGTTCTCTGACTAGAAGCTTTAAGACAGGCTGAATTTCTTTTTTTTAAAGATTTCCCTGTTATCAAAGTATAGAATAATATATAGAATAGAATTTATAGAATTTTAGTTATCGAAATATAGAATGAGTACGGATTTAGTAGTCAGATTCATGTCCATATCTTTCCACTGATGACTATTACCTGTGGAACCTTACTCAGGTCACCTCATTTTTACAGAAAAACAATCAGAGTCATTCACTATGAACTCCCTTTTCTCTCCTCTTTGTCATCTTTTATTATTCAGATGCTCCTGCCACTATATCCTCTTCCACCCCTGTCTCACATGATCCAATGCCCTTGACCTTTACCCAGGCTAACCTGGTTTAAGAAATCCCATTCCATACCATCTCTCTCCTATAGACTGCTCCCTGTATAAGCCCAGATCTATCACTGATTTTAATCTCTCCCTGTCTATTGTTTTATTTCCTACTTCCTACAAATGCACCTATGTCTCCTGCATCCTGCCCACAGTAATTCACTTCTTAAGACGTGTGAACAGGTACACTGAGAGTAGGATGACATGTACCACCACCCTCATGTCCATGTTTTGACTGTCCTTATTTCTATCTAACTGAAAAATAAGCCACTTACGTAGGAGCTTCACAATGTAAACAAATCCTCAAGATCTATATATGCTGTAGTTTTGTCAATACTCAGACATTTTGATGGATTCAAGATCTCATCATTGTGGATAAGTTTTGCATTATTTCACTGGAACATGTAGCAGACTTTTCAGATCCTTTCATCAAGAACAATCTTTGTTGATGTGTTTGCGTTAATCCTCCACGGACAATCTACCTGAACATCCTAGAGGCTGTCCTCTGTTTCTGTTAGGGTCCCATGGGTAACCATTCAAAAGTCCAGCTGTGTATTCCTTATCCCTGACTTACCCTACATGAAGGGCCTAGCAATTTGTTTTTTTCACATATGTAGGCTCTTGATGCTCATTTTGTGTCACTTTTTGCCTTTCAATCACTGTTTATAATATGATTGAATGCATTTACGACTAAAAGATATGTCTTTTCATTTCCCTTTGGATCATTTGCAGTCTTGTTTCTTTATAAATTTTTGTATTCCATGACAGTTCTCCATATTGCATCAACAGGAGAATATTAAAAAGGTATGCATTAGAGGTAGAGAAAAGACGGATCTCTGGGAAGGTGTTGGAGAAGGGTTATAGTAGAAAATAAATGGGAAGAAAAGAGGAAACATCTCAATAAAGGTACTATACAATATTCTAAATACAATTCATTCTGTTCTTATTCAGTTCTGGGTACAGTTCAGTGCCCATCTGCAGTGCCCCTCCAAGATGTTACTAATGCATTCACACATGACATTATACAGCAATAGTCAGGCAATATGTATTAATAGCTAAGATTTATAAAGCAATCTGCACACTTTATCTCATTTGATCTTCATAACCCCATGAATTAGGTGCTGTGACTATTTCCATTTATAAGCTAAGACTGAGACAGGCAGAGGTTAAGTGACTTGTCCAGGGTCACATAGCTATTTATTATATGAAATAGGATTTAGTCTCAGAGCTTTCTATGTCCATTGCTCTGTTCACAATGCTATCTGGCTGCCCTACTTTATTTACCTAGTTTTCCTGAGTGAATGGTTAGGCAGCAAATCTCTTTTGAATGGTTATAGATCTCATCAAAGAGCTCTTATAATGCTCTGGGGCTTGATACCTTTAGCAAACCATCATTTTGTGGAACTTCTTTATGATGAATTCCATTTGGAAGGTCAATAACCAAAAATCATTTGCATAGCATTTGCCAGACCCCCATTACACTCAAACAGTTTTGCATATAGGGAATATAAATGTTGTTCTTGGAATAAGATTTCATGATAAGGAACTTGCTCTATCAATACAGAATAGCATCAACTCTGTAACTTGAGGAGTTGCCTAGAATACTTAGAGGTTATATAATGTAACCTAAGTGACATAACCAGGGCCACTTGGACCTTGTTTTTCCAAACTCTAAGGACATTTCTCTATACAGAGGTACTATATATCAAGTTTCCAATGCATTCATTCCCCCACCTTGGTAAATAGAGTTAAGTGACTTGCCCAGAGTCATATAGCTAGTAAGTGTCTGAGGTTGGATTTGAACTCATATCCTTCTGACTCCAGGGCTAGTGCTCTATCCACTGTGCCACCTGCCTGCCTCCAATGTGGTCATTTTTAAAGGTCTTATTAGAAAATGTACCTTAGAAATAATAATGGCTGCATCTTTCAGCCTCAGACTTTTCTAATAATCTTTTGAGAAAATACAAGTATCTTCCAGTTTGGCTTCGCATGCCATTATTTGTGAGCTTCAGACGCAATGCAAAGGTCAACATCTGGTTGGGGTTTGACATTCACACTTGACAGTTCTACTTTCTAAAAGAAGGCTCCTGGCTTTTTAAAGCAGAAGCTGTCATCTGTTTTTGTTTTAAGCTATCCATTTGTTTTTTTCTTTGTTCCTTGGGAGAATGGGGGCAAAATCCTCTGCTTGATCTAATCTGTCTATTTGGAGCTTGAGGTCATGAGCTCACTAGACAATCCACTAGAGCAACATGAAATGTAAATCTGAAGGGCACCAAGAAAGCAGCATAATGAGCATGACAATTTACTCGCCTGTCTTGTATCCCCTCTCCTTGGAGAGAAGAAAGACATGGGAAAAGCAAGATCTAGTTCAATACATCTGCCCTTTGCTAAGGTATCCTGAAAAGCTGTTGCCTAATTTTTGATCACTAAGAGGAGGGGGGATAGATACTGCTTTTGCTGGTTTTTCAACCTGATTTTAATATGCAGGCCTTTCTACGTAAGGCCTGAGACTTGATAAGGCATTAGGGTACCCACCATGGCATTATGCTTGCCAAGAGTACAATCCATGAATAAAGAATTCTTTATGACCTGCCAACCATGTGCCAAGCAATGTGCTATGAAGACAAAAAGAAGAAGAAGAAGAAAAGAAACAATCGATGCTCACAATGAACTTGTTTATTGATGATAGAGACACCATGGGCATTTTAAAGAATATACAGAATAAATAAAAAAAATAAATACAATGTCATTAAGGAAGAAAGAAGAAGGAGAATAGCTATTGGAGGAAGGGCTTTGTGTAGAAAGAAGGTCATGGGTGATATTAACAATTTGTGTTACTGCTAAACAAAATTCTAACCAAATGAAGCCAAGTCAGCACAGCCCTGTGTGTTTACAAGAAAGGAGAGAAAACAAAATAAAGTTTAAAAGCTATGTAAGACTAAATGGGTTAGAAGTTAAAGAATTCAGCAAAAGACAAAGCCCAGATATCTCATATCATGGGAAGTTACATGTTGAAATTAGCAACAGAGTTTGGATGTTACTAAAACATAATCAGCTTAGGAACCTCAGGCAAGATAGATGTGGGTCACAAGAAAGGATACACCTAAGCTACTCATAAGATAGTCAATAAATTCCAAGCTTAATTCCCTCTTCTTTCAGGCCCAATTAGAGCTCTTGAAATATTAATAAACTGGCAGATTTACTAGTGAATATGATCAAGTTTCATCCTGCTCCTCTATCTCTCCCCCTCCCCCCAATTCAATTTACTTTGAAGTATCAAAGTTATTGTGGGCACTTGTTAAATATTAAATAGTTAATAACAACTAATAAAAATGAAATTGTGGCCATATATTTATTTTTTTTAAATAATTTTTGCCATGAGCTTCTCCATAAAGAAAAGCAACACAGTTTTTAAATTCTGAAATTCGGGCAAAGGAGAATAATTATCCAATGACCTGGAAGAACAGACAAAGTTTCAGACATCCTGAGGAAGGGATGGGGAAAGAGCGAGTCATCCCTGTGGGGATATGGCAGAAGCTGGTGGGTTTGAAGTGGGGAAGGTTATTATGAGGTTGAAGCGATAAAAAGTCTTTATTGCTAGGTGACAACTGAAGGTTTCCCTCCTGATTTTCATATCTGTTCTATTCACCTCACTTCCAGAATGTACATTCAGAGAAATATGGCTAAGCTGCTGTCAGATCTTCCCCTAGTCCAAACAGGCAAATGATTACATTGCATTATCAGCTGGTATTATCTTACTGGGAAAGGACATAAAACCCTGAATGCTGAAGCCCTGCTTCCTTTTTCACCCTGCCCTGTATCCTGATTTGCTCATACTGTAGGATTTAGACAGTTCTTATAACAATAGTAATAGGATAAGGATAGGTCCAGGGGTGTGGAACCTACAGCTTTGAGGACACATGGGGACCTCTAGGATGTCAATTGCAACCCTTTGACTGAATCTAAATTTCACAGAAAAAAAATCATTTTACTAAGGGGATTTATTAAGGGGCTTTGTTCTGTGAAGTTTGGATACAAAGTATCCCACTTGAGGACTTATAAGGGTACATGTGGCCTTGAGGCCGCAGGTTCTCCAACCCCTAGGACCTAGTCTGTGATTTCACTGGTATAGGGAACTTTAAGGGGAGGAAACCACCTTCTACAAAACTTATAATCTTAGAGAAAGTTACTTAGAGCATTGAGACACTTGCTTAGGTCATTCAGTTAGTAAATCCTACAGGTAAGATTGGAACCTGGGTCTTCCTGCTTCAACAACCAGCTCCCTACTGCTCTAGGGGGTACACGGGATACAGTCTTGGACTTCGAGTCAGGCTGACATTCTGATCCACATACTAACTTTTTGTGTGACTCTTGGCAAGTCTGTTAAAATTTTTCAGCCTCAGTTTCCTAATTAGTGAATTAAGGATTAAAATAACAGCTCCCTGACAGATGTTTTTGTGTGTACCAAGTAATATATGTAAGGAATTTTATAAAAAAACATATAAGTGCAGCTGATACCATAACTATTATTACTGTTATTACTGAGGGCAGGCAGGTGGCACAGTGTATAAAAGTCCATTCCTAGAGTCTGGAAGATTCATCTTTTGTAATTCAGTTTGGCCCCAGACACTAGTGGTGTCACCCTGGGCAAGTCACTTAACCCTGTTTGCCTCACTTTTCTCATTTATAAAATGAGCTGGAGAAAGAAATGACAACCATTCCAGCATCTTTGCCAAGAAAATCCCAAGTGAGGTCATGAAGAGTTGGAAATAATTGAACAGTGACTGCACGACAACAACAATTATTACCGTTGTGGTAATGGCGTGTTGTGACTCCATGACACCCAGAAAACAACAATGAAAATTTAGTTTAATCTTATTTTGAAGGCTCAGACTCAGACTTTTGGGACAACCTGAGCAAGAACATAATAGTAGGATGATGACTTGTTGTAGAATTGTTTTCATATAAACCTCATTTAGAAAAAAAATAAAAGATAAGTTTTAAAAAAAAGTATACAAAGTATCTTGATCTTTTGTTAAGCTTAAGTCAGTGAACTGGAGGTAGCAAGTAGAAAGACTACATTTACAATCAGAGGGTTATTGGGTTCAAATCTCATCTCTGATACATACAAGTTATATGACTTTGGGCCTTTTCACTTAGCCTTTGTGGGCCTCAATTTCCCCATCAATAAAATGAAAAGATTGGAGTAGTTGACTGATCAACCACTTCCATCCCTAAAATTATGAATCTTTTTTCCTAATAGTAAAACTCGGGCATAGCTAAGAACATTAGTCCTTTCAGAAAGCTGTTCTGTATATTTCAACTAGTTCTAGAAGATATTAGAAGGGGGAAATCAGATTTGGAGGCAAGTACATTGATTTAAAAAAGAGGAGGAGGAGGAGGAGGCGGAGAAGGAGGAAGAGGAGGGAAGGAAGTCTTACCAAGACAGAAAAAAGCCTGGCAAACATAGGGGCCTGTAGGGAAATCTTAATTAAACCCCCACTTTCTTCAGTCCTCCAAAGGTTCATGGAGAAAAAGAAAAAAAAAACAGCCTATAAAAGTATTCTTCAGGGGCTGGATTCACCCTCCTTCTTTCCATCTTTTCTTTTTACAATCCCTCTGAGGCAAAGGAGGAAATGCACTTAAAGTTGCTACTTGGGTGACTCCATTGGTACTCTCCCTCACTTTTATGCTTCTAATAGTCTCCCAAATGCTCCAAAGAAATTAGAACACATTTAACAAGTGCTCTTGTGGAACTCAGTGCCTGTTTCCTCTCTCTGAGTCTATGATTAACCTACTGTTGGCTTTAGGGACATTGTATTCTGGTGTAAATGCCCATCAGGTAAGCTCTTCTAGTGCAAATACACCTTGTCTGTCTACATAAGAATTATAGGAGATCCCTAAATTCCACTGAGATTTGGACAATATCAACATGACAGGTGGCACTAAAGCCATTAGGGGAGTAGGTTAACATAAACAAACAGAACAAAACAAAACAAAAAAGGCTCAAACCTCTATGAACAGATTTAAAATACTTTATTTTTTTTGCTTTTTTTCTTTTTTCCCCTTCACTGACTAGATTGAGGGGATGCTTGATCTCATCTTCTCCCTAATCATCACCCTTCTCTCTGATTCCAAACAGTTTTCTTCTTGTATTGGACACATAAATCCAGCCCACCCTATCCCCTCCTCCTTGAACTCATAAAACTCATGCTGTCCCTGTTTAGCGTATCACAGTGTGATATGCTCATTTTCAATGCAGGGTCAGGTTTTCTCTATCTTGATTGGCTCCTGTTTTTGGGGGCTAGTTTCAAAAATTCATATCCTTCTATAGAGTTTATTGATTTTTTTTTAATTACACACTTTGTCACTGATAAACTGGAAGGAAGAGAGACATGAGTTTCTCTAGGATGTTCTATGGCTTTCATTTAGCCCCCAGAGTTAAGCACAATTGTGATAACAGTCATTTTTTTTTTCCATGACAAATGCACACGTCTGCCCCAATGACTTAAGTGGGATTCCAAAGTCAACAATCCACATCCACAAACCACACAACCTCTCTGCATTTCAAAGACACCTGAATAACCCCCGCTGAAGGGTCTCAAATCTCAGCCCTTCTGCCAACCAAGGAACAATCAACCAAAGAACTCCCTGACTAATTTCCTCAGTCTAGGAGAAAGTTAGCATTTGGGAAGGGGTGGGAAAGCTCTCTTGTTTGCACAATCCGACTGGAAATAGCCACAGTACATATGGCTGAGTGAGTTTCCAAAGTGTGTTTTGCCCTTCAATCTGTATTGTTGTTACACAAGGAAAATTCCCAGAAGAGTCAATATTAACTTATGATAATGTGATCTGCTGTTGCACTGTTTTGGTACCCCCCCCTTTTTTTTAATTTGCTGACAGTGCATTCCCTGCCTATATGCTACTGTCTTCCAGGAAAGAGAACTGGGTATTTCTCTTATAAGCATGCAGCAGTCAAGTACTAGCATCCAGTCCATACTGATTGCTTAACAATTTTTTTTTTCTAATATGTTTGGATGACTAGTTCATTAGATCATTACCTGACAAATAGACTGGGTAATGAATGGAGATAATCACCACGTACCTTTCAGAAAGAACCTGCCCGTCAACAATAATCCATTAGCAAACTGGCAGTATCCTCTGATCTACTGCCCGCAAGGCTAGGACTGGATGAAGAGTTTCATTCCCTGTGCTCAGTTTTCCAGAAGAAAATCAGCACAGTTTGGCTATTTCTCGCAGTGTGACAGCTCTCTAGATCCCCGGTCGCATCCTGTTCCCAGGGGAGGACAATCTGGTGTTCCAACGTGCACAGAGCAGTGAAGATGAATTGGAAAAGCAGGAGATAAATTAGGAATGGCTAAGTTAAAATTGTCTCTGCTCCAGACGCTCTCATCTGCAGTCTGCAAGCCAGTTTTGCTGTGAAAAAGCTAGATGGCAGGCTGCCTCAGTGAGTTCCTCTTAAGCGACAGAGAGCATTTTCAATGAAGAAAAATTCTCCCATTATCTAAGTTAATGTGACTGCAGCTAAATCTAGTTTTAAAAGTGTCGGCCAGCATTGAAATTCATTTTCACCGTTGCTTTCTTTCAAGCTACAGGCCAGCACCCATACTATCAGGCTATACATTTCTATCGCACCGAAAGCCTCAAAGTTTTCAGCAAACCCATGAGATATCACAGAACTTGATGCAGCTCAGCCTGAGTTTTGTGTCAGAGATTTCTAATCAGGATCCTAAGGTTGCCCCCTACCCCACCCTCTGTCATGTCATGCTTTGTGATTTTTTATATTCCAGTCTATTTCAATACGAATTTCTTATACTAATATTGAACACTTTATCTCATCATAGGATCATAGGACTACAAGAGACTTTAGAGGCCACTTATTCCAAAACCTTCATTTACATTTGAAGAAACTAAGTCCCTGAGAGATTAAATGACTGGTTCAATGTCACACAAGTAGTAAGGAAGGGGCAACCAACCAGAGTCCGTTTATACATGGGTAATTTAGGGATAGTTAAAAAAAAGTTAAAATTTTTGAAAGACTTTAGAACCCAGATTAACATAAAGATAAGCCATTAGCCCAGGAGACTAGAAACAAGTCATACAATCCACCAACTACCAGAGAAGGGATGGACTTCAAATGAAGAATGAGACAAACATTTTCAGATAAGGCCAATGTGAGAATTTGTTTTGCTGGAATATGCATACTTATTTTGAGAATTTAAAAAAAAAATCATTCTATGGTGGGGGGAGGAAGTGGGAAGTAGAGATAATATGCACTTGTGAAATTTTAAAAAAATGGTTGAAATGACAGCTGACAGGGGGAAATTAAATAGAGAAACTAAAATATGAAATCTAAATGAAAGTCTAAAAATGTTATTGAATCAACTTCTTCCTGGGATCTCAAATACTATGTACTTACCAAGATCTGTTTTGTGTTATAATTAATTATGGAGCTATCATGTCCCTCACTGGACTGTAAGTTCCAAGAGGGAAGGGGCCATACCTTATTAAATCAAGCAATTAATCAACAAGCATTTATTATCTACTCTGTTCCAGGTACTCTGCTCTGTACCAAGGATTAAAAAAGGAAAAGTTGATGCCCTCACAATTTTTCCCCTCTCTGTATATGAATGAGCCTATGTTTATATAGACATTTATGTAGATACACATATATATAAAACTATGTATACATATGTGTGTCAATATGTAACTATTTGCATACATAAATATGCACATATGCCATATGAAATTAAGTATAAATTAACCTTGGAGTGGACATCATCAGCATTGATACTATTGTAATTTTAATTTCTTCCCCAGTTCTGTACATAGCAAGTATATAACACACCCTAGGTCAAAATTAGTCAAATTTAATTTCTGGAGGTCAATAGAATGCTCATTTATGAAGCAAGCATGCTACAAAAAGCATATTCAGATACTATGTATTTATATGAATACTTCTCAAATAATCTATGATCTCATTTTTATGTATTTAATCATTCCGAGGATATAGATTACAACTCATTCATGCTTATCAAACCTTTGTCCATTTCTTCCTATAAACCTGCTATCTAATTTCCCTTGAAAATTGAAATAAAATTACAATTCCAATGATGCTTCTTATAAAAGCCCCAAAATTCATGATTGATAACTTGCTCATGACACACAAAGTTAAAAGCCACTACCAAATAGGCTAGGATTTCAAATTTTGATAATATACACTGTTCTTCATAGGTTTTATTTAAGGCCTTTCAAGTTTCCAGCTTGAGCTAAGAATCAGAAGAAGAGGCTCACACAAGGTCAATTGATAAGTCAATGAACAAGCACTTATAAAGCCCTAAACCCAGGACACTATTCTAAGCACTGGAGATAGGAAGACAAAATGAAGGATCAAAGAAAGTGATGAAGGAAGGTGGCTTAGGAGAATTTTTAAAAATAAAATCTCCATCCAGCCAAACAAATTTGGAGGGATAGAGGGAAGCACAGTAGATAGTGAAAGAATTTAGTGCACTGTCTGGAAGATTAACTTCTGTTTCTATTGAGGATGGATTGTTGAGATATTCACTGAAAAGAGTATTGGGAGGGAGGATTGTTAAAAGAAGTCTTTGTGACACACCGAATCAGGAACACACACACACACACACACACACACACACACACATATACACACACTGATTTTTAACATACTGTTTCTTGACCTACTTAATTATCTGTATTATCAAATAATTTCCATCATATAATCATGTGTGCAACAGGTTGTGTTTAGAAATGGCTGTAGTCCCCATGCTCTTTTAGACAACATATTTGAAAATACAGAAAATTCTGACAAATGTGCCCATTACTTTATATAGCACTAACCTAATTATTTCATTAAAAAATCTAGTTAGAATGTCAACATTAAAACATCCCCAGCAATTGATTATATTTGAATGTGACCCAAGAAAAGTTGGCAGCAAAAGGGGATACAAATAAATCTTTTCTTAAACCATTGGTGATTTGTTTCATTCATTTTTTTCTTAATCTCCTCTCCACCAAAAAAGGGGGGCGGGGAGAGGGAACATTTGTAAATACAGTACAACAGAAATAGGAGGATTCTATATGAAACTGCAAAACATTTCATAGAATTTTCTTTCCAAAAATATACATAATAGATTCCATGAGTTGTTTTCAAAACTATCCTACTTGACTGTACTTCCTTCTAAATTTCCTTCTACTATTTTCTGTTCAATATTAAGAGGTTTCCATTTTGTTTGTTTTTATAGTTGCTGTCACTATTGATCAATCACCTACACTGTTCTCTCTCACTATTAAATATTTAAAAGGAAAAAATAAGCAAAACTAAAACTAAACTGAAAAGCAAACAAGCAAAACAAATCAAAAACACATAGAAAATAAACATAGTCAAGTATGAGAAAATCGCACAGTGGCCATGTCCAAAAAACATATACCTCTCTCTGGACCTAATGTTTATCACCTCTCTTTCATATGGGGAAGCTATGAAACAGGTAGGAAGCATACTTTATGGTAAGGACCCTGCCCCCATACATGAATGGTAATTTCATTCATTAGAAATATTATTAATAGTATTATTTAAAATGTTGTTTTTGTATAAATTATTCTCCTAGTTCTTCACATTCCCTTCTGTATAAGTTTATACAAGGCACGATTCTCTGAAATCATCTTTTTCATCATTTTTTTGGCACAACAATATTCCATTATGTACATATACTATAATTTGTCAACCAATTCCCAATTAAAAAGCAATCTAAAGTATCCTCAGATTAGATTCCTTTCCTCTCCCCATCCTCTCCCCTTCTCTCCCTCCCCCTCCCCTCCCCTCCTCCCTTCCCCTCTCCTCTCTTCCCCCTCCCTCCCCTTCTCTTCCCTCCCTCCCCTCTCCTCTCCTCTCCTCTCTTCTCCTCTCCTTTCCTTTCCCTTGACCTTCTCTTCTCTTTCTTTCTTTTCCCCCCACCCCTCATAAAGGACTGGCAATTTCCTTTTACTTGTAAGTATTCCCTCCACATTATTATCCTACCTCTTCACTCAATTCCCATAATCCTTTGTTTTGATTTATTTCTGCACTAACTCCTATGTGTTCTTAACACTCAGTTGTCCAAGATAAGACTTAGGTTCATCTGATATCTTTTCCTCTCATTCCTCCAAGTTTATATATTGTTCACAAAAATGACAATTATGAGAAATATCAAGATCTAACCTTTTCCTCCTTCTTTCTGTACTAATGTAGTTCTCCTTTTGTCCTCCCTTCTTTGTCCCACTTCTGTCCCTTGAAACAGAATCAAGTAATTCACCCCCAAATCCTCTGTTTTTCCTTGTTAACTTCCTCAATGCCCTTGCAGACATTAACATTCTAAAGAGATACCTTTTTTCCTCCTTTGTTAGCACAACATCATCATGCAATAATTTCCATTTCTTCAAATAATTTCACATCTGGTTTCCCTGAACTATTGTATTTGCATTTCAAAGTTCTTACCTTGCTCTGGACTTTTTATCAAGAAATATTAGAAATAAGTCATTCCATAGAAGGCCCACTTTTTAACCCTGCAGGATATTTTTTTCAGGCTAAATCATTCTTTATTGTAAGTCTGTATCTAGAATATTGTATTTAGCCTTGGAACATTTTAAAGAGAGGCATCATTTTATATACTTTTTGAAGAAGGAGGAAGAATGCCTTTGGGAAAACTATTCTAAAAGCTAGATATAGAATCAGAGAAAGAAGGAAAGAGATGCCCTGGGCAATATAAAGAGGGCAAGTCATAAAATAGAAGTATGGGCCAGTCTGTGCCTACATGGTGGACAGGATGAAAACAGACACTAAGACATACTGGAAATTTAAAGGAGTGGAATGCTTTGGACAGTATAGTGGTACACAAAATTGATCCTATGTGACATGAAAGGAAGACTAGAGAAAAAAAGTGACAACAGTCTTAATACTTCAAATGATCCAGGACCCCATCTAAGTGGATACTCCCTCTAAAACTACTGAGAACAACAAGTCTGTGTCATCTCTTCCTATACAATTCTTCTCTCCTGTGTCACCTCATAAATCCTCCATAATGTGTCTACATGAGTTAGCAAATATTTATTAAATGCCTACTATGTTCATATATATGATTACTAATGGAGAAAGAAGTGGAAAGAACTAGGTCATCATACCCTTTATGAACATTTTTGATGGATTAAAAAAACAAACAAGTATTTAGATTCTGAGTACCTAAGTTTTTAGCACTTATGTTACAGATGCAAAAACAAAGCAAATCCTGACATCCAAGAACCTACATGTCTCTAAAGAGCTTGAAGTCTTCTTGGGCCTTTTAACAACATTTTATGGGGACTTGTGTAACTGAGTTATCCATTTGTAATCCCTCAGTTTTACTACATTGCCAGTGTAATTTAGTTTCACAGAATATATTTCCTAGATGGTGCCATTGTTTTACTTATCCATAACTTCTTCCTAACCTACCTTATGATATTCATTGTGCAAAAATATCACTGTTGATAATATATAGCATTCTTATAACTATTATATGATTTACTTCCATTTGAAATACCACCTGGATTAATTATCTTGAGGTTGTCAGGTTCCATGATTCACATCTTTAAAGCAGACTATTAAGATCATTTTTTGTACCACAAAGAAGCTTGTGATCTACAAAAGAACTGCATACATTCTCAAATGCAATTCAACACCTGACAAATAGTGAAATTTCAAAAACACAATAACCTTATCAAGAAATAAGCATGGGGAAGTATTATCTCATATCTATCAGACAGGCTAATATGACAGGAAAGGAAAATGACAAATGTTGGAGGAGATGTGGGAAAATTTGGACACTAACGCTCTGTTTGTAGAGTTGTGAGCTGATTCAAATATTCGGGAGAGTAATTTGGAATGATTCCTGAAGAGCTATAATATATTGCACACTTCTTGGCCCAGCAATACGGCTTATGCAAATTGAAGCATATTTTTCTTTTACTTTATTTTTTTGTTTTGTTTTGTTTTGCCAGAACATGACTAACATGGAAATATGTTTTACATGATTACACATGTATAACCTGCATCAAATTGCTTGCTTTCTCAAAGAGAGAGGAAGAAAGGAGAGAATTTAGAAGTCATTTTTTAAAAAGCAAATGTTAATTTTTATACATGTATTTAAAAAAAATTAAAAACCACTAAAGAAGAAATGAGCAGGTGTTGTGAGTCAAAATTAGGTAAAGAGAGGCTTGGATGTTGGCATTACTTAAGGAGAGGGCTTTTTTTTCCTCCCTGGAACTCTTCAAAGACAGAGGGAAGTTTAACATTCTCTCAATCTCTCTCCCTAGTAATTTCATGTATGTTTCCTCAGTTTCTCAGCTGTGTCTGAGTCTATGACACCTCTTTAGTGGAGATTTCTTGGCAAAGATTCTGGAATGGTTCGTCATTTTCTTCTCCAGGGAATTAAAGCAAATAGAGGTTTAATGACTTGTCTGGGATCACATAGGTAGGTATTGTCTAAGGCCGGATTGAAACTCATATCTTCCTGATTCCAGGCCCAGTATTCTATTCACTGAGACACCTAGTGGCCTCATTTTCCTATGACATGTATGGCTATAGTATGTGTTACCACTATATGAAGTATTACTATGTATTATTAGTATACATACTACTAGCACATGTTATGCATTTCTATAGTATATATGAGCAGTAGATAGAGGGCAAGACCTGGAGTCAGGAAGACTCATCTTCCTGAGTTCAGATCTGGCCTCAGACACTTCCTAGTTGAATAACCCTGGGTGAGTCACTTAATCCTGTTCACCTCAGTCTAATCTGTAAAATGAGCTGGGGAAGGAAATGTCAAACCACTCCAGTATCTTTGCCAAGAAAACCCCAAATGGTGTCACAGAATTAGACATGCCTGAATAATATATATTAATCAGAAGAATTTATTATATTCATGCTATCTTTGTACATACACACATATAATTATATTTTTATGTGTTGTGATTTGTATATGTGTACATATATGTTTAAACATATCCATAAAAATGTATACACATGTGCATTTCTATAAACCCACATATTGTTGTTGTTTGTCCTTTGTTTTAGAAGAAGACCAATGACATCATGATGTTGGGGTAAAGTAATGGATAAACAGTGATGTCTTAACTTGCACGTGAACTAGATTTGAATGAGACAGAGTTGCACAAAATTATAAACCTCACTCTCATTTCCACAGTTATTGAAGTCTTGTGGCTGGACAAACTCAAGACAAATGGCAATGGTCCAGCATGTAGCGGATGACCTTGACATTTTCAATGTCTGACCAAGCTCTAAGTACTCCATAGTGCCTACTGCAGCTGCATTCATAGCTGTAGAAACAAATTTTTTGTCATCTCTCCATTCTGCCCAGTGAAGTCTTCACATGCTTGAGGGAGGCATCCCCCAAACTAATTGCCAGGTTTGAAGCCTGTTGTTTATGTTAGACCTGGTTAAGCTCACCTGCCAACGTGGTTTCACCAGGGGTGGGCCTGCTGTGAATGCTACAGTTTTTTTGGAGTTTCAAGTGAGGGTTAGGTAAAGTTGGACACAAAGGTGGAGAAGCAGCCTTTAAAAGGGGTTGGCAAGCCCTCACACCAGAAACACCCTTCCTGAAAACCCCACTTGTGTCTATGTCCGTATGAGTGTACCCCCCACACACACATATACACGGATGAATAGATATAGATAAATGATAGAGATGATTGATAACCAACAGATAGCATACAGTAGGTACTTTACAAATGTTTATTATTCCCCGATGGTGTCAGAAGGGCTTTATGTATTAATTCCTGCCTCCCTCCCCTAGAAACTGTTGGTTTTCATTACCTCTTAAAATTGCTGTAAATATACTTTATACTTATCTGTATACGTGGTATGTCCACCCCCGCCCCACCCCCAGTAGAATATAAGCTCCTTGAAGACATGTAGTGTTTTACTTTTGTCTTTGTACCTCAGCTATCTCAGTACCTGACACATAGTAGCTTCTTAATAAATATTTGTTGAAGTCAGCGTTGATAGACATATATATTGAATAGGGATGACAGTGAAAATTTTTTGAAGACTATAGGGGGCTTGACTTCTAGCTAAGATGTCAACAAGAAAGCTTATTGTCAAGCCCAGCTCCCCTCAGGAATAATAACTATCAACAATAAAAAGTGTCATATGAAACAACAGAGCTTAAAGGGAAAAAAGGAACCCTTCATCCTATGTAGGATGGCAAAAATAGACAGGGACAGAAGCATGAACTGTTTTGAAGTCTGAATTCCCTAGGAAGGAGACATTGGAAGGAAATGAAACAATAGGAAACTGTTCCAAAGCCAGAGCCATCTCTAGGACTGTGACCTCAAGTCAGGAGCCTCCAGTAAGGCTACTACACAAGGAAATGGGTAGGGCCAGGATGAAAGAGAATTAAGTGAGATCCTAGATTCTAGAAGACTGGGTTGCATTGCTAAATCTCAGCCTTGGATCCTTACCACTATTCACTGCTTCACTCCTACACACATGCTGCTGCATAAAGGTAGAGAAAATCATACAACGATTCTGCCTTATTCCATTGTAGATTTGTTACATAACCTCAATGGAACTTCACTGCTATAGAGCAATATATAGACATATCCTTAATTAACTCACCATCTCATTCATCACAATGGTTCTTCCAAACCTTTTCTTTCATTCTCAAACCTCTCATAGTTGCACCTTCCTCCTCCCTCTCAATTGAGGCCTTACCTCATTGTTTTACTAAAATAATTAAGACCTTTTGATAAGACCTCTTTCTCTCCTTTTCTACATTTCATATCTCTCAGATACCTACTGATGCCATTTCCTCTTTCACCCTTGTCTTGCATGAAGACACTCTGCCAAGGTGAACCTCTCTACATGCACAAGTGATCCCATTCCATTCTGCCTTCCCCAGAAGCTTGCTTAATCTATCATTCCTACTCTCTTACTTATCTTTAATCTTTCCTTGTCTACTACCTGGTGCCCTACTGCCTGCAAACACTCCTATGTGTCTCATCCTCAAAAAATTGTCACTTGATCCATCCATCTACATTGGCCATTATCCCATCTCTCTCCTTCCTTTGTTAGCAAAACTTCTTAAGAAAGAAGTCTACAATAGTCACCTCTACTTCCTTTACTCACTCTTTCTTAACTATCAGAACTCTTCCAATTTTGTTTGATCAAAGTTACTCTCTTCCATATTACCAGTGATCTAGTAAATGCCATATCTAAAGACCTTTCCAGAATCTTCATCCATCTTGGCTTCTCAGACGTTTGAGACAGTATTCATCATCTTATTTTTCTTGATATTTATCCTCTTCAAACTTTTTTTTTTGACACTACCCACTCCTGGTTCTCCTCCTACCTATATGAACACTTCTTAGCTGAGACATGTCTGCTAACTGTGAGTATCCCATAGGGCTATTTCCTGGGCCCTCTTCTATTCGTTCTCTATACTATTCCCTTGGTTTTCTCAGTAATTCCAATGGATTCAATCATCATCTCGATGAGATTTTTCATTCTACTTATTCAGTTTTTTTTTGCTTTGATGAAATTCCATTTCATGTCTTCAATTGCCCATTGGCCATCTCAAACTGAATATCTTGTTCACATTTGGAACTCGGCTTTTCCAGAATGAACCCATTTCCTTCCTTGTAAAAATATCTTCCTTTCCAAGGTCCTTCATTAATTTTGAAGGCACCACCATCCTTCCAGTCATTCAGGCTTGCAATCTATATGTGTTATTGACTCATTCTCTCTCACCCCATATCTACCTTGTGATCAAGGTTTTTTTAAAATTTACCTTTATAACCTATGTAACCTTCCCTTTTCAACACATCTACCACCCTAGTGCAGGCCTTCATCACCTCAAGAGCCTTCTGATTCTTAAGTTTCTTCTCACTCCAGTAAAGGTTTCTCTCACCTGTGAAAGTTATCTCCCTAAAGCACATGTCTGATCATGTCACACGCACCCCATCCAAATACTTAATAAACTCCGGTGCCTCCAGGATGAAATATAAAACCCTCTATTTGTCTTTCAAAGCCTTTGGTAAGTTTCCTCCAAAACTTTCCTGTCTTCTTACACCTTATGCCCCAACCCCTTCAAAACAGACTTTGTTCTTATAGTGCTAGTTTCCTTGTTCTTCCCCACACAAGACACTCCATCAGCCAAAACAACAGTATCCCACTCCAGGACTCCAGAAGGAGCCAGTACTTGGGCCTAGCCACCCCGGTAATACTACCTGGGAACATTATAAATTCCAAGTTTTCCAACATTAATTGGTGCTCCTTGTCACAAAGTAGTTCTTTTTATTCTTCTTAAATTCATTCCCTATCTCATCTGCACAGAAACTATTCCACACCTCTTTCATCCTAAAGACTCCAATATACCTCCTTCCCCTTTTTTCGCTTAATTGATCTCTTTGCCTCCTACTTTACTGACAACATTTATTATGAGGCCCAATTGTGTGGCTGTCTTCATCTCAAAATCCCTTGAAAGAATTTTATTCTCCTTCCCACTAGTTAGTAACAAAGAGGTGGCCATTTTCCTTAACAGGACTAATTGCATTATATGAAACCCTTCCTCATCTCTCTTGAGTCTTCAGTTTCTCTCACAAATTCACTGATTCCTTCTTTACTACCTTCAAATATGTCCTAACAAAAGAAACAAAAAGCCCTCACTAATCTTACCATTCCTTCAAATTATGAGCCTATAATCCCCTTACTTTCTCATTCAAATTGTTTGAAAAAAAAATCACCTTCCTTGTTGCCTTTACTTCCTTTTCTTTCAGTCTTCAAACCTTTGTGATTTGGCTTCTAAACTCACCATTCAACTGAAACTACCCCCTTCAAAAGTTAGCAAGGATCTCTTATTTAACAAGTCTAATGGTCTTTTCTCAGTACTCATCCCTCATCACCTATCTCTTGCATTTGACCCTGTGGATCATCCTCTTTTTCTAAGCTTTTTGTTTGTTTTCTTATACCATTCTATCTTGATTTGCCTCCTCTCTTTGTGATCTATCTATCTCTGTCTCTCTCTCTCTCTCTCTCTCTCTCTCTCTCTGTATATATACATATATATATGTACATATATATATATGTGAGTGTGTGTGTGTGTATGTGTGTATGCATAGATTTAGATACAGATATATAAGGTAACTGTGGATCTTCCCCAGATTTCTACCCTTTTTGTTTTCTTTTCTGTTTGTCTGTAGTCTATCTTAAAAAAATATTTGGGATGGATTTAACTATCATCCCTATGCAGGTGCATTACAGATCCCTATATCCTGCCCAAGCCTCTACCCTGAACTTCTGATTCCTTCTGAAATTCATTAAGAATGCCTCTGGTTATTCATTAAATGTCTACACAATCTGCCCCAAAGATATTTTCTTGGTTTCTTTTTCTTTTGATATTATTACCTATACTGTACTCTGCAATTCAGAAAAAAAAAATTATTTTTCCCCCTCACTTGATTCTACATTTCCCAACTCTGTAGCCCACCTTAAATTTGCTTCCTCCTTATCTTATTGCAACTTCACAGAGTCATGCTTTTCAGTGTACAGCTCAAGAACTATTTTCTGCATAAAACTATTCCTGATTCCCATAAATCCTAATGGTCTACCTCCCAAACCCTCTTTTATTCATTTATAGGTATTTGTACTTATTCATTTAATAGTTATGCTGTATATATGTGTGTGTGTCTGTCTGTCTGCATATATGGATAGATAGGTAGATTAGATAGATGGCTAGATAGATAGACTACATGTGTTTCCTCAAGGACAGAGTAAGCTCCTTGTAAGTAGATATGTTGTTTTTTTTTCTTCCTTTATAATTGCATTTCCAGCCTGTTGCACAATGTCTGGCAGATAGTAGGTGCTTTATAAATATTTGTTTAAATTATAAACTTAGAGCTTATTTGGTGGTTGTGCTGTTATGTTTTAATAAAGAAAAAAAAGGTGGGATAAAGAAAAATACTAAGGACGAAATGAGGAAAAGGAGGGAGAAATTTCATTCTCATATTTAGGTTATATGAGGAGAAGAAGAATAGTATTAAACACAAAGTTATGGTTGGGGATGGGTGGGGGGGGGGGGTTAGGTATCTTATGAAATTACTTTTGCTTGAACCAGGAGTAGAAATCCAGGAAGTTTTGGAGAGAAGGGACAGCATTCCCAGCATGGGGTGTAGCCATTTAAAATGCATAAATAGGGCAGCTAGGTGGCACAGTGGGTAGAGCACTGGCCCTGGAGTCAGGAGGACCTGAGTTCAAATCCCGCCTTAGACACTTGACACACTTACTAGCTGTGTGACCTTGGGAAAGTCATTTAAACCAATATGGGTTGCCCTGCCTTCCCCCTTTCAAAAAAAAAATAAAATGCATGGAGTCAAGAAATGGAGTATCCTGCATGAGGAACAGGGAAAAGGCAGATGTAGCTGGTTCATAAAGTGTATGAAGGAGAATAAAGTGTAAGACAACGTCCTAGATATAGCAGAATTTTTCTTCAGTCATTCTACAATTGTTTCCAGTTCTTTGCCACTCCAAACAGTACTGGCATTCATTTCTTGATACATATGAGTCCTTTTCCTCTTTTTCTCTTATCTTCTTTTGGATAGAAGCCCAGTAGTGCTATCACTCGTCAGAGGATATAACCCGTTCAGTAACTTTTGAAGATAGTTCCAAATTACTTTCTGAAATGCTAGCTCAAATTCACAATTACACCAATATTGTATTAATGCTTAGCCATAATTTTTAAGGCTGTTGAAAAGAAAAGAAGGGAGACCTGGGAGGAATAATGGACTTAGAAGTCAATACAAGAGTGAATAAAAAGCTACAAATGGAGTAAAAATGGTACTCTTTTCAGAAAAAGGAAGTTAAAAGTTTAAGATATTGGAGGTGGAATAGTTTAGTTATCAGATATGAACACATCAGTGGGTGTTAAAATAGTATAGCTATAGTGGTACAAAGAGGTTAAAGAACTGGAAGGCAGTTATTAAAAATTATTAATAATATTAAAATATTGTCAACATGAATGTTGAAGAAGCAAAGGTTGATAAGAGCAATTTGGAAAGGCAGAACTAAGGTGTTAAAGTCATTGGAAATGATGGGAAGATATCTCAGAGTACTAAATTAGTTGCAAGAGATACATCCATCTATGGCTCCCAATTGCTTCTAGGATTAAATACAAACTCTATGTCATACTCCCAGAATGATACCACATTATCCCCCCTCTCACATTTTATTTTCCAGACAGTCTGGCCTTTTTGCTTTTTCCCACATATGTAAATCTTTCTCTATCATTACATTTTTGCATAGGCTATCCCCTATGTCTTGAACACATTTTCCTTCAAAGCTCAATCCAGTTATTTCTTTTGTCCATCACCCTCTTCTTGATCTCTACAACTTTGTGTGGCATCCTCCCTCTGATGGCTTAATTACTTTGAATTTGCTTTATATGTATTTTGTATCTTTCTTTAAATCTCTCTCCTAATAGAATATAAGCTTGTTGAGAATCATCACTTCTTTTTTTATCACTAATGATAGCATGGAGCCAGTATGTCATAGGTTCATACCACAGGCACTGAGAATTCAAAGATTTCTCAGAGGCTAATTAGCCTAACATTCATTTTACAGATGAGGAAGAGGAAAATAAGGACCTTTAAATGACTTTGTCCAGGGCCCAAAGAGTTAGGCTCCAAGGTAATATTTGAAGTAAGGCTCTCCCACCTCAGTTTTTCCTTGTCTTATCACAATTATTTTTAATAAATATTTTTATTTTTAAAATGAGTTATCATTTCTTACTTTTTTCACTTAAACCTTTGGTCTTCTTGAGGTCTGTTATATGCCCCCATTCTTCTGATTTGTTTACTTCAAGATACTGGTATTAAATGAAAAGTTTTATCAAGATATGACAGTTCCGTTATAAAGGATTGTTTTTGTTTTACTGTTGCTTTAAATCACAATGAATTTGACAAAATACATTTAATCATCATTGAAGATCATTGAGAAAAGTACGTAAGTCTCATTTATGGCTGTATTTTATGAAAAAGAAAAGATTTACCACTTCATTTCTTCTGCTATGTAAAACTTACAGCATATTCAGTGGATGAAAAAGTGCTGATCTTAGGAGTCAGCCCTACATGTGAGTGTGAAAGTTATCAACTACTAGTTCGGTGGTACTCGGTATATCATTTCATTTCCCATGGTTATTGTGAGGGAAATGCTTTGTAAATTTTAAAATATGGAGATTGAGAGCATCCTGGGCTTGTAGTTAGGAAAACTTCTGAAATATACTAGATGCACTCCTCTGAGCAAATCATGTTATGAATCTCTGAGTACTCACTAAGATATAGCTACTAAAATGTAGATGGATTGTGATTTGTTGTTTTTTGATGTTTAAATACATAATTAATATGTTTATTTTAGTTTTCAATTTTCACTTCCATAAGATTTTGACTTTTTAATTTTTTTCTCCCATTCTCTCCTCCCCCCTCCCTAAGATGGCATGCAATATGATATAGGCTCTACTTCTTGCTATATTGTAAGCCTGCATTGATAAATATGGCAGACAAACTAACAAGAATTGCTGTTGTCAATCACAAAAAATGTAGGCCAAAGAAATTCTGATAGGAGTGCAAAAAGAGTTGTCCAGTAGTGCGAATGGGAAAACTATGTATAGAGGTCACACCATAGAGCAAAATAGCATGGATTTCTGAAACACTTTGCATTGGTTGTGGCATTTATATTGAGAAATACCCTTTTGGTGCCTTGTCAATTGTGAATTTACCTAGCAACCTTGAAAAGGAAACAACGCATCGATATTGTTCCAATGCCTTCAAACTTCGCAGGTGGCCTATCTCTCTTCCAGGTGAAGTTGTGGTATTAGTTAGAACTAATGTTATTGGCAAATCAACTGCCTTGAAAATTTTAGCAAGAAACCAAAGACCAAACCTTCAAAAATGTGATGAGCCCCCAGACTGGCAATAAAGCTTAGCTTATTTTCAAGAATCTAAGTTGTAAAACTATTTTACCAAGATTCTAGAAGACCTAAAAGCAATTATCAAGCCTCAATATGTTTCCCTGATTCCCAAAGCTGCAAAAGGCACTGTGGGTTCTATTTTGGATGGGAAGAATGAAACAAAGACACAAACTATTGTGTGTCAGCAGCTTGACTTAACCCCTCTCAAAGACCGAAATGTTGAGGATATCTCAGGAGGACAGTTGCAAAGATTTGCTTGCACTTTTATTTGCACACAGAAAGCAGATATTTTCATGTTTGATGAACCTTCCAGCCACCTGGATGGATTTTCACACTAGTCATGATGTAAGAGAATTAGGACTAATGGGAGGAACCATAAGAAAGAAGAAACAAAACAAAACAACAAAAGAAAAGGAGAGCAAATAGTATGCTACCATCTGCATTTAGACTCCAAAGTTCTTTCTCTGGATGTGTATAGCATTTTCCACTGTGAGTCTTTTTGAGTTGTCTTGAGTCCTTGCATCGTTGAGAAGAGCTAGGTCTATCAAAGTCAGTCATCACACAATGTGTTTGTTACTGTCCTCAATGTCCCCCAATTCTGCTCATTTCTCTCATAATCAGTTCATATATGCCTTTCCAGGTTTTTCTAAAGTCCACCTGCTCATCATTTCTTATAGCACAATAATATTCTGCTACATTCATATATGAAAACTTGTTCAGCCATTCCCTAATTGATGGACATCCCCTCAATTTCCATTTCTTTGCCACCACAAAAAAAGCTGTTATAAATATGGTATTACATGTGTGTCTTTTTCATGTTTTTATGATCACTTTGGGATACAGACCTACAATTGGAACTGCTGGGTCAAAGGGTATACAAAATTTTATAGCCCTTTGGATATGGTTCCAAATTTTTCTCCAGAATAATTGGATCAGTTCACAACTCCACCAACAATGCATCAGTGTTCCAATTTCCCCACATCTTCTCCAACATTTTTCATTTTCCTGTTTTGTTGTGTTTACCAATCTGATGGGTATGATGTGGTAGCTCAGGGTCATTTTGATTAGCATTTCTCGAATCAATAGTGATTTAGAACATTTTTGTATGACTATAGATTTATATATATATATATATATATATATATATATATATATATATATATAAAATATATCTATAATACATGTTCATATATTATAGATGTATTTTATAGATATACTTAACTTCATCCTCTGAAAACTGTCTGTCCATATCCTTTGATGATTTATCAATTGGGGAATGAATTGTATTTTTATAAATTGGACTCAGTTCTCTACATATTTTAGAAATGAGGTCTTTATCAGAGACATTGGCTATAAAAATTGTTTCCCAGCTTTCTGCTTCCCTACTAATCTTGGTTCCAGTGGTTTTGTTTGTGGAAAAGCTTTTCAATGTAATGTAATCAAAATCATCCCTTTTGCATTTTAGAATGTTCTCTATCTCTTGTTTGGCCATAAATTGTTCCATTTTCCATTGATCTGACAGGTAAAATATTCCTTGCCTCCTAGTTTGCTCATTGAATCAACCTTAGTATCTAATGCATTTATGCATTTTGACTTTATCTTGGTATCAGACAGTAAGATGGTAGTCTATACCTAGTTTCTGCCATACTATTATTCCAGTTTTCCTAGCAGTTTTTGTTAAATAGTGAGTCCTGATCCCAGAAGCTGGAGTTTTTGTATTTATCAAATAATACATTAATATAGTCAATGACTATTTTTTTTAATGCAATTTATTTATTTAACATATTTGGTTTTCAGCATTGATTTTCACAACAGTTTGAATTACAAATTTTCTCCCCATTTCTGCCCTCCCCCCCCACTCCAAGATGGCGTATATTCTGGTTGCCCTGTTCCCCAGTCAGCCCTCCCCTCTATCATCCCCCTCCCCTCTCATCCCCTTTTCCCTTCCTTTCTTGTAGGGCAAGATAAATTTCTACGCCCCATTGCCTGTGTATCTTATTTTTTAGTTGCATACAAAAAGTTTTTTTGTTTTTGAACATCTGATTTTAAAACTTTGAGTTCCAAATTCCCTTCCCTCTTCCCTTCCCACCCACCCTCCCTAAGAAGTTGAGCAATTCAACCTAGGCCACACATGTATTATTATGTATAACCCTTCCACAATATTCATGTTGTGAAAGGCTAACTACATTTTGCTCCTTCCCAACCCATCCCGCTTTATTGAATTTTCTTCCTTGACCCTGTCCCCTTTCCAAACTGTTTGTTTTGATTACCTCCACCCCCATCTGCCCTCCACTCCATCATCCCCCTGCCTTTTATTTTTTTTTTTATCTTCCTCCCTCTTCTTTCCTGTGGGGTAAGATACCCAACTGAGTATGTATGGTATTCCCCCTCAGGCCAAATCTGATGAGAGCAAGGTTCACTCATTCCCCCCTCACCTGCCCACTCCCCTCCTCTCCTAGAACTGCTTCCTCTTGCCACCTTTATGGGAGATAATCCACCCCATTCTATCTCTCCCTATCTCCCTCTCTCAGTAAGTTACTCTCTCATCCCTTAATTTCATTTTATTTCTTTTAGCTATCTTCCCTTCATCCTCAACTCACCCTGTGTCTGCTCTCTTTCTTTTACATATATATATATATACACATACATACACATACATACATATACACATAGATACATGCATACATACACATTCACTTATATATACATAAACATATATATATGCATATATATATGCATATTCCCTTCAACTACCCTAATACTGAGGTCTCATGAATCATACTCATCACCTTTCCATGTAGGAATGTAAACAAAACAGTTCAACTTTAGTAAGTCCCTTGCAATTTCCGTTTCTTGATTACCTTTTCATGCTTCTCTTGATTCTTGTGTTTGAAAGTCAAATTTTCTATTCAGTTCTGGTCTTTTCACTGAGAAAGCTTGAAAGTCCTCCATTTTATTGAAAGTCCATATTTTGCCTTGGAACATGATACTCAGTTTTGCTGGGTAGGTGATTCTAGGTTTTAATCCTAGCTCCATTGACCTCCAGAATATCGCATTCCACGCCCTTCGATCTCTTAATGTAGAAGCTGCCAGGTCTTGGGTTATTCTGATGGGGTTTCCACAGTACTCAAATTGTTTCTTTCTGGCTGCTTGCAGTATTTTCTCCTTGATCTGGGAGCTCTGGAATTTGGCAACAATATTCCTAGGAGATTTCTTTTTGGGATCTATTTGCGGAGGCGATCGATGGATTCTTTCAATTTCTATTTTGCCCTGTGGCTCTAGAATATCAGGGCAGTTCTCCTTGATAATTTCCTGAAAGATGGTATCTAGGCTCTTTTTTTGATCATGGCTTTCAGGTAGTCCAATAATTTTTAAATTATCTCTCCTGGATCTATTTTCCAGGTCAGTGGTTTTTCCAAGGAGATATTTCACATTGTCTTCCATTTTTTCATTCCTCTGGTTCTGTTTTATAATATCCTGATTTCTCATAAAGTCACTAGCTTCCACTTGCTCCAATCTAATTTTTAAAGTAGTATTTTCTTCAGTGGTCTTTTGGACCTCCTTTTCCATTTGGCTAATTCTGCCTTTCAAGGAATTCTTCTCCTCATTGGCTTTTTGGAGCTCTTTTGCCATTTGAGTTAGTCTATTTTGTAAGGTGTTGTTTTCTTCAGTGTATTTTTCAGTATTTTTTTGGGTCTCCTTTAGCAAGTCATTGACTTGTTTTTCATGGTTTTCTGGCATCCTTCTTATTTCTCTTCCCAATTTTTCCTCTACTTCTCTAACTTGCTTTTCCAAATCCTTTTTGAGTTCTTCTATGGTCTGGGGCCAGTTCATGTTTTTCTTGGAGGCTTTGGTTGTAGGCTCTATGACTTTGCTGTCTTCTTTAGGCTGTATGTTTTGGTCTTCTTTGTCACCAAAGAAAGAATCCAAAGTCTGAGACTGAATCTGGGCGCGTTTTCGCGTCCTGGCCATATTCCCAACCAACTAACTTGACCCTTGAGCTTTTCAGTGGGGTATGACTGCTTGTAGATTACAGAGTTCTATGTTCTACGTTTGGGGGGGAGGTGCCAGCTCTGTCAGAGCCGCACTCCTCCTTCCCCAAGGACCCCCAGTCCAGACTGGGCTCAGATCTTCGGCAGGCTGTGCACCCCTGCTGTGATCCACCACTTAATTCCCCCCACCAGGTGGGCCTGGAGCCGGAAGTAACAACAGCTGTAGCTGCCCCACCTCCGCTGCCCCCGGGGCTGGAAGCCGAACCGCGAACTCCTTCCACTCCCGCAGCTTTTCCCACTAACCTTCTCCGCAGTCTTTGGTGTTTTTGGGTCAGGGGTCTGGTAACTGCTCACGTATTCAGGGCGCTAGGGCCCCCTCCGCCCGGCTTCCGGTCTGGATCGTCCACGCAGCTCAGGCTGGGCTCCGCTCCACTCCGTTCCCAGCTCCCAGCTCCCAGCTCCCAGCTCTGTGTGGAATAGAGCTCACCCAGAGACCATCCGGGCTGTCCTGGGCTGGAGCCCTGCTTCCCTCTGCTGTTCTGTGGGTTCTGCCGTTCTAGAATTGGTTCAGAGCCATTTTTATAGGTTTTTGGAGGGACTCGGGTACGGAGCTCACTCTAGTCCGTGCTTACCAGCCGCCATCTTGGCTCGGCCCAGTCAATGACTATTTTGTATTGTGTAACTAGTCTATTCCATGGTTCTACCCCTCTATTTCTTCTCCAGTGCCAACTAGTTTTGATGATTACTGCTTTATAACACAATTTAAGATCTGGTACACCTAAGCCACCTTCCCCTGCATTTCTTTTCATTAATTCCCTGGATATGCTGGAGCTTTTGTTCTTCCAGAAGAATGTTGTTATTTTTCCTAGCTCTATGAAATATTTTTGGTAGTTTCATTTGCATTGCACTGAATAAATAAATTAGCTTAGTTAGAATTGTTATTTTATTATATTTGCTCGGCCTACCCATGAGCAACTGATATTTTCCAATTATTTAGATCTCACTTTATTTGTGTGAAAAATGTTTTGTAATTATGCTTATATAATTCCTTAGTTTGTTTTGGCAGGTATGCTCCCAAATGTTTTATAATGGCTACAATAACTTTTAATGGCATTTCTCTTTCTATCTCTTCTTGTTGGGCTTTGTCAGTAATATATAGAAATGCCAATGATTTTATAACCTGCAACTTCACTAATTTTTTTTTTATTATTTCAAGTAATTTTTAACTTGATTCTCTAGGATTCTCTAAGTATGCCATCACATCATCTGCAAAGAATGATAGCTTTGTTTCTTATTTGCCTATTATTATTAGTTCAATTTATTTTTTTCTCCTCTTATTGCTAAAGCTAACATTTCCAGTACAATACTGAATAACAGTGGCGATAATAGATATCCTTTTCACCCCCAATCTTATTGCAAATGCTTCTAGCTTATCACTGTTAATGCTTGATCATGGTTTTAGATAGTTGCTACTTCTCACTTTAAGGAAAATTCCATTTATTCTTATGCATGCTAGTGTTTTTAATAGGAATGGGTGTTGCATTTTGTCAATTGCTTTTTCTGCATCTATTGAGATAATCATATGATTTCTGTTAGTTTTTCTGTTGATATGGTCAATTAGACTGATAGTTTTCCTAATATTGAACCAGCCTTGTATTCCTGGTATAAATCCTACCTGGTCATAGTGTATTAACCTTTAGATAAGGTGCTGGAATCTCTTTGCTAATATTTTATTTACATTTTTTGCATCTATATTCATAAGGGAAAGTGGTCTATAATTTTTTTTTTTTCTGCTTGGCTCTTCCCAGTTTAGGGATCAGCACTATACTTGTATCGGAAAATGAATTCTTCTTCTTTTTCAATTTTCCCAAATAATTTATATAGTATTGGGATTAGTTGTTCTTTAAATGTTTGATAGAATTCACTTGCAAATCCATCTAGTCCTGGAGATTTTTTCTTAGGAAATTCATTGATGTCTTGTACACTTTCTATTTCTGAAATGGGGTTAAGTATTTTATATTCTCTTCCATTAGCCTGGACAATTTATTTTTTTTTTGTAAATATTCATCCATTTCAATAAGATTGTCAAATTAATTGACATACAGCTGGGCAAAACAGCTCCTTATTATTGTTCTGATTTCCTCTTCATTGATGGTGAATTCATCCTTTTCATTTTTGATGCTGGTAATTTGGTTTTCTTCTTTCTTATTTTAAATCAAATTAACCAAAAATTTATCTATTTTGTTGGGTTTTTTAATCTCTTAGTGTTATTTATTAGTTCAATAGTTTTCTTAATTTCAATTTTATTAATCCCTCCTTATGTTTTCAGATTTTCTCATTTGGTATTTTTAATTTGTTCTTTTCCTAGCTTTTTTAGTTGCATGCCCAATTCATTGATCTCTTCTTTCTCTATTTTATTCATGTAAGCTTTTAGAGACATAAAACTTTCTCTAAGAATAGCTTTTTCTGCATCCCTTAAGTTTTGGTATGTAGCCTGACTATTGTCATTCTCTTAGATGATGTCATTGATACTTTCTATGATTTGTTGTTTGATCCTCTCATTAAGTAAATTTTTAGAAGTATATGTTCAGTTTGACCTGAGAAGTAAACAGGAATTTTTGGAAATATAGCCTGAAGTGTAATAATAACCACAATAAAATATTATAGCTACTTGCTCAAAGTTTTTCATTGGTTCACTATGCGTGACTGCAAAAACAAATATACAAATAATAATCTAGGAGTAAACATAAGTGCTGGAGAACATTCTGAGGGACTATGGGCATCCTTGGAAATGTAGGTGATATAAAAACAAAAAGCATAAGAAATATAGTAAAATAAAATGAAAGCTTTGGACCTGATGACCCTTTGATTTCCTTCCTAGCTCTGTATCTCTGATCTTAAGCTTCCTTGAAACTTTAAAGTGTTAAAACTATATGAATGTATCAACTTCTGGAAAGACCAAAGGAGTCTAAGGAAGGTCATGGGTTTTATATTTGTTCTGTGGTACTGGAAAATCAGTTACTGTTAGGAACCCCTGAGATCACTCCTAGCTGCTGACAGGCACCCCCAGAAAGAATGAACTCAGGTATCTTTGACATTTAGCAAACCTCCTGGGACTCCGTGGCTCCTCAAGGAATGCCAATAGATAGGACCATCCCACTGAGAGATAACTTGATACACCTTTCCTGGAAGATATCCCTGGGACTCCATGACTCCACCAAGGAATGTCAATAGATAGGACCATCCCACTGAAGGATAACCTAGCAGATATCCCTGGGGCTCCTTGTGACTCCACCAAGGAATGTAAATGAGATTATCCCACTAGTACAATAACCTGACTGAATCTTTTGATCAGCCAGGACCTTTGTTCCTGTCCCCCCATTCTGTACCCCACACACATCCTATATAAGCCAAGCCATCACCCCAACACATCATTGATTTGTGGTGCCGTACATCAATGGCCCCCGGCTAATAAATTCTCCACTTAAAACTTATACTCTGTGGTGTGTCTCGCTCGCTTCTGGTACAACAGTTCCTTCACAGAAAAAACTCAGTGACATTGAGATGCCTACATTATTACTTATGTAGAAAGAATGATTATGCTTGTTTGAGATAACATAGTGAAAAAGAAAAGGCACTGGGTACAAAGTTTTCTGCACCCCCTTAAAGGTGAAATCTCGGGAATATTTTGAGAATTTGCATTACTTTACTTTGTCAGTGATGGAGTGGACTTCAGAAAGTGAATCTAAATACTTGGTGCATTGAAGGGAGCTGAAATATTTAAGAGTTCAAAGTGTTGGCTGATAGATCCAATGATGGGAACATCACAAACTGCCTGAGGCAGGAGAGGCATGTAAGATTTTCTTAAGTTATTTTAAAAACCCGAACTCAGACTTTAAAAAAGTACAACCAGATTAGTCAACTCATAGGCTTTACACCTCGAAGATGAATAGATTTCTTATTTGTTCTGTATACCCAAGCCCTTAGGATAAGAGCTCAGGGCCAATAATTTATTTATGCATTATTACTGGGATTCAAGAAGATATAGCACTTATCAACAGTGTTGAATGGAGTTTATTAGTAATCCCTTCAGAAGTGACATCTTTGATTCAGAGGGATGTGATCTATATTAAAAATAATAAATTAGCTTGGCAGTATTTTATTAGTCAGAGTTCTCAAAGCTATTTAAAAACATTTTCTAATTAATCTTAAGTACTCTATGAGGGGGGCAAGGTCTATAAAGAGATTGCTTCATAGCATCTCTGAAATGTTGCTTCCCCCCCCCCCCCCCCCCGCTTGGGAAACATAGACTTTTCATTGAAACTGTATCACAAATCTTAAAAGGAATAATATCTTTTCTGAAACATATTAAAAAGCACACAGAAAAATTTTTATAGTAGCTTGCCTCCTATCTAAATTATTCCTGCCATTTTGCACTGTGAGTGCACAGGGTTCTTTTGATATTTCTCTCTTATTGCCACTATGCAACAATTAATAATGAGAATAAGGATGATAAAGGATGAAAAGAATGAGATAATAATAACTAATATTCACAGGCATATAGTGTTTTATGTAATATTTGCATATATAATCTCTAACTCACAGAAATTCCCTAAGGTTTTGTTGTTGTTCAGACTTTTTAGTTGCATCCAACTCTTGGTGACCCCTTTTGGGGTTCCCTTGGCAAAGATAAAAGAATGGTTTACCATTTCCTTTGCTAGCTATATTTTACATGTGAGGAAACTGAGTCAAACTCAGCAAATGGCTTGCCCAGGGCCTCATAGCTAGTAAGAGGCTGAGGCCAAATTTGAGCTCATGAAGATGAGTTTACTGACTCTAAGCCTAGCACTGTGTGTGCTATACCACCTGACTGCCTCTTAAGGTATATTAATATGAATATTATGAGATCATTTTGCTAAGAAAGAAATTGTGACTCAGCATTGAATGAATTTTCTGAAGTCACATAGCTAAGTTATTTAAGAAGAGTCCAGAGCAAAAATCTGTCTTCTGACTATAAGCTAAAATTCCTCCTCTCACACTACACTATTCTATTAAGTTTTTCTCTTTTTAAATTCATATTTATAATTTTTGGAAGAATGTCTTGGAAATGTCTGTTATTATCCAAAACTTACAGATAAGAAAACTGAAGATATTAGAGGTTAAGTTACTTGTCCATGATCACTGAGCACTTAACTCTTACAGAAGTACTTTGAATACAGGTTACCTAATTCCAAGGCACTTTTCCCATAATAGCAGCTTGGCATGAGCATAGGACCATAAAATATCCCTCTTGCTAAAAGAAAAAAAAATGAAAAAAAAGTTCCAGATTTGCAAGAAAATAATCACCCTATTACTTTATATCACAGAAGAGATATTTTCTCCTCCAACTGCTTCTGCTCCTGTTTCCTGTCCCCTCAAAAAAAATGCCTCTGATTTTTTGTATTTATTTTTGGTTATGGACATATTTTCTTACCGAATCGAAAGTAAGCATTCCTTTAATGCCTTATTTTTTTCCATATTGTCTTCACATCCTGATTAACAAACAAATATTGAAATATAATAGGTGGATCCAATGTGGTTAAGAAAACACATCTACTCACCTAATCTCTCCCCAAAAGACTTCTGAACAACTTTAAATAATTCCCTAAAACAATACCTGGAGTAGCAGAGCCCACAAAAGGATGGGAGTGAAATAATTTTCTGACCAAAGACAACTTAGAAGGTAAGCAGGAAAGATCTGTTGCACCGGGGTGAAAGTGGAGCATGGTCTAGCATGGGCTGTGCCAGCAGAGACCCAGCCCCAGCAAACCAGTAAAAGACATTTGGAGCCACTGAATCAGCATCTGCAACAGCTGCTTCCAGAGCTCTCAGCTTACAGATGTTAAGGAGGTGGAACAACTAGTCAGAAGCAAATAACAAGGGTCTCTTTGCTAGCACTGAGGCAGGACTCTGTTGCTTTGTCCATACTTGGATCCGAGTCACAGACCTGTATGGCAGTCCCAGGGCAAGGAAGAGCACAAGCCTTTTAGAGCTTGTGGCCTCAGTGGAGAAGGGACCCTCATCACAGTTCCAGGACAGAAAAGAGTGTTTGTGGTCACTCAAAGACAAGAGCACAGGTCAGGACAGTAGTAAACATCTCTCCTTAGATCATACCTCTTTAGAGGAACTGAAAACTTAAAGGTCTCTAGAAGTCTCTGAAAACACTTCCACAAAAACCCTGAAGCTTGGGACAGTGAGTACTCTACTCTGGAAGCAGAGCCCTACTTTAACAAATAGTTAAAAGTTAAGAAACAGGTTGGGAAAATGAGCAAACAACAGAAAAAAATTCTAGCCATAGAAACTTATTATGGTGACAAGGAAGATCAAAAGATACACTCAGAAGAAAATAACAAAGTCAAAGCTCCTGTATCCAAAGCCTACAAGAAAAATATAGATTGGTCTCAGGACATGGAGGAGCTCAAAAACAATTTTGAAAATCAAGTAAGAGAGGCAGAGGAAAAAATGGCGACCAGAAATGAGAGTGATACAAAAAAATCATGAAAAACAAGTCAACAACTTAGTAAAGGAGACCCCCTCACACACACACACACACACACACACACACACACAGACACACACACATGAGAATAACATCCCCCCCAAAAAGACTAGGCCAAATGATAAAGGAAGTACAAAAAGCCAAAAAGGAGAAGAATGCAATAAAAAGCAGAACTGGCCAAATGAAAAAAGCACAAACATCCACTAAGAAAAAAAAAAAACTCTTTAAAAAGTAGAATTGGACAAATGAAAAAAGAGGTACAAAAGCTCACTGAAGAAAATAATTCCTTAAAAATTAGAATTGAGCAAACCAAAGGTAATCACTTTATAAGAAACTGAGAAACAATAAAATGAAACCAAAATAATGAAATACTAGAAGAAAACGTAGACTATCTGATTGGAAAAAAAAAAAAAACCTGACCTGGAAGATAGATCCAGGACAAATAATTTAAAAATTATTGGACTACCTGAAAGCCATGATCAAAAAAACAGCCTAGAAATCATTTTTGAAGAAAACATCAAGGAAAACTGCCCTCATACTCTAGAATCAAAGGGTAAAACAGAAATTGAAAGAATCAACAAATCACCTCCTGAAAGATCTCAGAATGAAAACTGCCAGGAACATTAAAGCCAAATTCCAGAGCTAACAGATGAAATAGAAGATATTGCAAAGCAGACAGAAGGAAACAATTGAAGTATGGTGGATCCACAGTCAGGATGACCAAAGATTTAGCAGTTTCTATATTAAAGGAGCTGAGGGCTTGGAATATGATATTCCAGAGGGCAAAAGAGCTAGGATTATAAGCAAGAATCACCTACCCAGCAAAACTGAGTATAATCCTTCAGGGGAAAAACAAACATTAAATGAAATAGAGGACTTTTAAGCATTCTTGATGAAAAGACCAGAGCTGGATAGAAAATTTGACTGTCAAATACAAGACTTAAAAGGAGCATGAAAAGGTAAACAGGAAAGGGAAATCATAAGGGACTGAATAAGGTTAAACTGTTTACATTCCTACATGGGAAGATGATTCTTTTAACTCATAAGAACTTTTTCATTATTAGGGCAGTTAGAAAGAGTACATATGGACAGAGGGCACAGGTGCAAGTTGAATACTAAGGGGTGATATCTAAAAAAATGAAATAAAATTAAGGAATGAGAGAGGAATGTTTTTAAAGAAAGGGAAAGGGAGAAGTAGAATAAAGCAAATTATGTCACATAAAAGAGTCAAGAAAAAGATGTTACAGTGGAGGGGAAGATGGGGGAGTGAGGGAGAATGAATGATCTTCCTTCTCATCAGAATCATCTCAAAGAGGAAATAACACACACATTCAATGGGGTATAGAAATCTATATTACCTTACAGGAAAGTAGGTGTGGAAAGGGATAAGATAAAGGTGGTTGGTGACAGAAAGGAGGGTAGATTGGGGGAGGGGATAATCAGAATCAAAACACTTTTGAGGAGGGACAGGGTGAAAGGAGAGAGAGAATTGAATAAATGGGACATAGGGAAGAGGGAAATACAGTTAACAATAGTAACTGTGAAAAAAATTCAAAGTTTCTTTAAAAGGGCCTTATTTCTTAAACATATAGAAAACTTAGACAAATTTATAAAAATAAAATCATTCGCCAAAGGATAAAGGAACAAAATATATTCTCAGTTTTTGGGTGAAGTAAGCAAAGCTGTCTATAGCAATATGAAAAAATGCTGTAACTCATTATTGTTTGGAGAAACACACATTAAAACAATTCTGAGGTTCTACCTTATACCTTGGTTAATAGGACAGAAAAGGAAATGGCAAATGTTGGAGGGGATGTGGGAAAAGTGAATCATTTATGCATTGTTGGTAGAGTTGTGAACTAATTCAACCATTTTGTACAGAAATTTGGATCTATGTCCAAAGGGTTATAAAAACCCAATATACCCTTTGACCTAGGAATATCAGTACTAGATCTGTATCCCAAAAGGGATAAATAAAAATGAAATTGACCTATACATACAAAAAATATTTATAACAGCTTTCTTTTCTGGTGGCAAAGAACTAGAAACTGAAGGGATACCCATCAATTGAGGAATGGCTGAACAAAGTGTCATATGTGATTATGATGGATTATTATTGTGCTATAAGAAATGATGAGCAGGATTCTCTCAGAAAACCCTGGAAAAACTTACATGAGCTCATGTAAAGTGAAATGTACTATGTACAAGGAAACTGCAATATTGTAAGATGATCAGTTGTGAAAGACATTACTGTTCTCAGCAATACAATGATCTAAAAAAACTCTGAAGGCCTTACGATGAAAAATTATATCCAACACTAGAGAAAGGTCTATTTCTGAATGCAGGTTGAAGCATACTTTTATTTTCTTTACTTTTCTTGAGGGCTTTTTAGGTCTATGTTTTGTTTTACAACATGACCATTACGGAAATATTTTGCATGATTACACATATATAATCTATATTGAATTGCTTGACTTCTCAATGAGTTGATTTGGGGAGGGAGGGATGGAGAGAATTTGGAACTCAAAGTTTTAAAAATGAATGGTAAAAATATTTTAAATGTAACTGGAAAAAATAAAATGTCAATTTTTTAAAGAAATATAATAGGTTCTCAATTTTCTTGTTGATTGGTTATTTAATGATGGAACAGTCATGGGAAAATGAAGTTTTTTTTTTAATCTGAATGTTTAATGACCTTTTTTATATACTGCTATCCCAATGAAACTCCAAAGATGGAACAATATAGACTTCCCTTTTTTTCTTTTTTTTTGTAATGTGCATTTAATGAATGACCAATAATAATAATAATAATAACTTGCCATGTAAACTTTAGAAGAGAAGGGCAGGAAGGCTTGGACATAAAATTGCAAATCTCTTCTGTATAACTAGTGTATTTTTCTTTTTAAGGATAAAATAAGCCAACATGTAACTTTCATAACTGTCCTGCTCGTCAGTGATTCCTTCTGGCATTCCTTCTGTTCTGTTCTCGTTTTTTTCTGTTCTTGTTTTTGAAAGCCTATCAGTATCCTACTCTTATCTATCCTCTTCCTCTCACCTCTACTAAAGAAAACGCCTTGTAAAAATCAGCATAGTCAAGCAAAACAATTTCTCACATTGGCCAGATACAAAAATTTCATTTTCTCCCTCTTTATTCCATTACCTCTATGTCAGGAGGTAGATAACACTGTTAATATCTAGAATTGTCAATGGTCATTGCAGAGAACAAAGCTTTAGTTGAAGTTGCTTTTCTTTATATTGTTGTCATTGTATAGATTTTTCCGACGGATCATATCATTCCACATCAGTTCATATAAGTCTTTCTAGGTTTCTCAGAAACAGTACCTTTTGTCATTTCTTGCAAAATAGACTTTAAACTGATGAATTCCACACCAGCAAACAGAATTTCACAACTGAAGAAACTGAGACTTTGAGAAGCTATGTGACTTGCTTAAAGTGGGATTTGAACTCAGATCTCCTCATTCAAAGTTCATCAACATTTTCTTTATGACATAACATTCTGCAAATCTGAGTGGCCATTCCCAAATAATGTATTGAAAAGAGTGGAGAATTTTAAGGAAACGCTGAAATCAGAACAACTGTCCTTGCTGAGAAACGTGAAAGAGGGTTTTATAGGAAACTCTTCCATATGTTAATTCTCTGTCGCTATCAAGGCACTGACTAAAGGCCTGCTGGATGATCCATAGCTATAACATCTATAGCTGGATGATCCAGAGTTGTAACTTGTCTTCAAGATCTAATGCAACAAAGAATACATAATTTTTAGGACTATTTAAATAAAGAAATATAACCACATCACTTCTCAGATCAGGAAGTTGATGATGGAAACAATAATGAAAGCAGTAATAATGAAAACAATGAGAAGCACAGTGATGTAGCGCCTAGTCTTGGAGTCAAGAAGACTTGAGTTTAAGTCTGGCTTATGAAATATACCAGCCATAGGACCCTGAGCATATCGTACCCTCTCCATGAATGAATGCTTATTAAATAACTCAATATGTCAAGAATTGTATTAAGCATTTGGAACAGAAATGTAAAATGTGAGATTGCCCCAACCTTAAGGAGATTTCATTTAATGGAAAGAATTGGCACATCTAGGGAAGCAGAGGCACTAAGAGGGAATTTTCTTCTGATGAATTATGGGATTTGTGAGTTGTTTCACAGGAAAATCAACTGGCATGGCCTTTCTAAAAATAGTTTTTGCTTAGATTACTGGGTCTGTAGTGAGGTAGGGAAGAAGGTTGTGGGCAGTATGTACAAAGGAGCAGAGAAGATGCCTAGAAGCCATGGACGGTTGGCTGAATGGGTTGAAAGCATGTTCACTTAGTAATCAAGATGGTGCAGTATCATGTTAGGATTTTCAGTTCTGAATAGATTAATTTAACCAAGAAATAAGCACATGGATTCCTGAGATTTGGCATAGAAAGTACTAGGTAATGAGGCATGACGGCATCAACAGAGCTGACTTTAAGAATGACTGGATAGAAAACATCATGAAATATTCCAGTCAACTGTGTGAGGCTAAGTTATAAGTAAATAGCAATGTGCAAGGTGGATAGAATTTCCTTGCTGGGAATAACGCAAATTAATTTAGTTAAGTATCTGGAGAGATGATCATAATTATGATAAGGACAACGATGAGGACAAGAGCAATTCACATGTCTATGTACTTCAAGGGATCAAAGAGGTTAATGGATTTTGCCAATATTACACAGCCAACAAATGGCAGGGCAGTGCCAAGATTCAGGTATTCTGACTTCACCCAGTTGAGCTATCAAGTGAGTACAGAAGCACTAATTCCATGAAAATAATATGGCAATTCTGTATTGACATAGTTACTTATATTCTTGTTTGGAAGAGAAAAGTAAAACACTTTTCCCATCACTAATGAAATTAGTTGTGTAAATTAGATGAAATCCCATCTGGTTACTTTTACTTAGCACTGTGAAATGGGGAAAGGATTCTCAATCAACCATCTAGTGCAATGAAGCAAGTTCATTTAAGTCCTATTGTGTGCTGAATTCTGTATTTGGCAGTAAGGGTAGGAATATAATGCTTAAATGACACTCAGGCATTGCTATTAAGGATATGAAATTCTAAAACCTCCATAAGGAATGAACACAGATGTGTGTAATGTCCTTTTGGGGAGAGAGAGTGGGAGTTTTGATCTTATGATCCTTTTGGGGCAAGGGGAAGGGATTAAAAATTTATTAAGGACATATTCTGTGGCCAGGTACTGTACTAAGCCCTCTACGAATATCATCTCATTCGATCCTATTGAAGAAACGACATCTGCCCATCTTCGACTTAAAGTCTCAGAGACTTTGACATTGAGGGAGTAAAGACATTATGGGAGTAAACATCTCTCTAAGTTTACTAATATGTAGTAGCTAGGACATCATTGTGAAATCAATGTCTCCAGCATTTCAGTCTTTAAAGGCACATGCCGGCAATAGTTAGGCAGAGTGGTGTGCTCAGTGTTTAATTTATTCCTGAACATTCTTTTATGTACATCACTGAGATCTGAAGTTGTGCTCTGTTCACAAGAAAATTGTGCCAAGTTTCTTTTCTTTTAGATTGAGACCATATAGCATTGTTAGAGCCATGTGAAAATGTAAGTTGGAATGTGGCCTCAGACATATCCTAGCTTTGTTAAGAGGGATGGAAGTTACTTTCTAAGCCTCAGAAACATATCTATAAATGAGGATTATTATTATTGTAATACCTACCTTACTAGGTTTTCACAAATAAAGTGCTTTGTAAACATTTATGAATTGTATTCCTGTGGATTAATATTATTTAAATTCAGTGTGTAGCTGAAAAAGACTAACGTATGACTTACGGTCTTTGCATATTGGAGAAAACTGATTAAGGTGCCAGAGTTTCTTTAGCTCCTGATACACAAAAAATAATAGATGATATTAAGGTTTACAATACACCTTACATTTGATTTATACCAGCACACTGTGAGGAAGGTCCCCTCTAAGAACACTGAGGTTTATAGAGGTTAAGTGACAACCCCTGGTCACATAGAGTCAGAGGGAGGATTCAATCCCCCTACCCCTACAACGAAACTTCTGAAATCTTCCTATGAAACCATGTTTCCCTCTAGTCTGCTAATCCTCAAATTGTGACACACACAAACATGCATGCATGTGCAGGCATACATATAAAAGTATGTACAGTACTGTGTATATATATGTGTGCGTGTGTGTTTCTACACATAGTTCAGTCACAATTTGGTACTGTATGTGCAAATGTACATACATACATAAAACATGCTCACATGTAAATATACATGCATACATAAATATATAAATTCCTGGCCTGCCAATATTTCTTTTTCCAGAAATCAACTATAGTTTAACTTACATTTCAGATTTTATGTAACTTTATAACAATTAGCCTTGAAAAAGATTAAAAAGTTTAATATTGTTTTCCCTGGTCCCTTATGTACTAAAGGTAGGTCTACAACTCTCTCAAATTGCTCATTCCGCATTAGCAGGAAATATACAGCCTAAACACTCTATCCAAGGCCTTTGGGCTTTTGCACTGTGCTAAGCTGCATGTACTAAATCTCAAAGTAATTTGCCAACACACATCTGATCAGGTCATTCTCCAGCTCCAGAAGTTCCCTCTCTCTCTATTTCTTCTAGGATCATATACAGGACAGTCTGTGGAAGATGTAAAGACCTTCAAAATTTGATTCTAGTCAGATTTTCCAAGTTTTTACGTGTTACTTTCCTTAACCTAGAAGAGCTAAGTAGTGAAAGGGATAGAGAACCTGGCCTGGAGTCAGGAAGACATGAGATCAAATCTAGCCTTAGACACTAACATTTAAATCATTAATCTCTGGATTCTATATTTGGCAGTAAGGGTAGGACAAATCATTTAATCCCTGTCAGCCTCAGATTCCTCAAATGTAAAGGTGAGTAACAATGAAAATTACCTTCCAGGCTACTGTGAGAAAAAATAAAGTAATACTTGTAAAGCATTTAATATGATGCTAGATACTGTGCTACTAGGCACTTAAATGGTTGTTGCCTTCTTTCCTTCCTTTCTATCATACTCTGTGAGAATCCAGTCAAACTGGCCTGTTTGCTATTCTTCTAACACCACACTGCATCTTCCTCATTCATGCTTTGAGAACGCTGTACCCCATGTCTGGGATTCTGGAATGTGCCCATTTACTATAGCCTTTTAGAAACCAGTTTCCTTCAAAGGTAAAATCAAGTGCCAATGGGGCACCTTCCTACTAACCAGAAGGATATTCTCCACCAAAATTACTTTGTATTTACTATGTAGATTTTTTTTACTGATATTTATAAATATTATTTATCTCAGTGGAATTTACAATTTGTCACATTAGGGAATATTTTATTTTATTTTTACTGTGCCTAGTGCCCATTTCTTTTGGGAAAGCACACAAAGAACAAGGACTCTCATCACATTGGGTATTTACAGCATTAAAGCAATGTGTGTGTGTGTGTGTGTGTGTGTGTGTGTGTGTGTGCGCGCGCGCGCGTGTACGTGCATGTGTGTGTGTCTATGGAGCTGATGGAGCTCTTCTCAAAATAATGTTTTAAAATGCATAAACAATAGAGAGGACTACAAAGGAAAATAATTATATTGACATAAATTTCTCACAATTCTAAAACAAAAAAGTTTTATGTATGCCTATTTAAAAACTGCTACTTTGAAGGCAAGCCCCTTCTCTATGTCATTTTATGTTAAAATAATAAAGATTAAATTAAACTTGCTTTCATCATAGACATTTACAGACATCATAGACATTTCTACACAATCCAAGAAGACAGGACATGTGGAACAATAAGATGTTGCCCTAGTAGACTGTAGTTCTTTCAACAACAGGGTTCAAGTTCATGAGGCATCTTTCTTCCTTTTAAACCCTCAATAAAACAATGATGGAGCTCAGCATCATAGGCCACTTTACTACCTACTGTGTTGAGATTATGAGTCAGCAAATGTGGTTCAGGAGTAGTGCTGGATTTGGAGATAGAGAATCAAAGTTCCAAACCTGTCTCTTTTGTTTGATACCTTTTACTTCAGGTAGGTCAGAAACACTTTACCCTGAGTAACCACAGCCCCTTAGGGACTCAGTTGTCTGTCTCTGTAAAATGGAGGGCCTAAGATCACCTAGAGCCCTTTGTAAGTCTAATATAGTCACAGTGATTTGGGTTCCAATCTCAGTCCAACCATTTAAGATTTATGTGACTTAGGAAAAATCTCTCCTCTCCTCTTCCCCTCCCCCTCTCTGTCTTCTCATCTATAAGGTGATGATATCAGTATTGTTTCAATAAACATCACAATAATTCCATCTACTTGTGATATAAAATACCCATGATGGGTGTAGGTGAGGAGTGAGGAGAAATCTGGGGCTCTAGAGACATCTTCATCCAATTGTGAGCTGTTTCTGCAAGGGAAAGAAGGTAAGGGGAGGCAGCGAAGAATAATTGTGTAGAGGAACATAAGATTCAAGGAAGAGACTCCCCTCTACCTACTCATTATGAGCAGGCTCAGACTTACCTAGAGGGGCTTAGCTTTTATAATCTAGGCAATTTTTATTAATTTAAAGTTACAAATGTCTCTTTCTGTTTAATTTCTCCTTTTGCTCATCACCTTGGGCTGGCTAAGGAATACTCTGGCAGCCATAGCCCCACCAAGGATACTCCCTTCCATCAATTAGCAATACAGTAATCTTTTGCTTCCCTGATCTTCATGCTAGATATTGAATGTGTCCCCACTTTTCCCAAACTGCCCTTTCCCAAAATTCCATCAACTGTGTCTAACATAAAATAGGAAATAATGGTTAGCAATCATTAATTTCTTTTATACAAAGGAGAATAGAGGACAAAACGAAAGGCAGAGGAAGATCATTAGGATGAGAAGCACAGTTCACTGAAAACATCAAACACTATCAGAGGACTCTGAATATAGAAGCATGAATGGCTTCTCTTCCAGGTTTCTTCTACCTCCTGTCTCTTGAACCTCCCCTCCTGGAAGACTCATCTTTCTGAGTTCAAATCCAACCTCAGACATTTACTGACTGTGTGACACTGGGCAAGTCACTTAACTCCATTTGCCTAAGTTTCATCATCTGTAAAATGAGCTTAAGAAGGAAATGGCAAACCACTTAAGTATCTTTGCCAAGAAAACCCCAAAAGGGGTCACAAAGAGCCAGACACTACTGAAAAACAACTAAACAACAACCTAAATTCTGGTATAAGTAGATAAAATAACTCAAAATAAATTCAACTAAAGTTGAATAGAAGTATTACAAGGTAAACTCAATTTGGGCAAATTTACTGAAAGCATCCTCACCAAAACCCTACCAGCAGACAGGACAACAGGGATGACATGTATTTGATACTACTATTTCCTCATGACGTTGATCTCTTCTTTAAATTTTGTAAATTTGTCATTCTGAGTGGTTTAGAAATTATGAGTATCTGATATGGCAACATTTATTGTAATTAAGTAGTTGTGGTTTAATACTTTGTCTAGGTTATTGGAGCCAATAGTTTAATCTGTGATAATGGTCTAGTTCCACTATGGATTAGTGGTTGAGTTTGTTGTTTGTTTGTTTTTTAATTTAATTTTATTTTTTGTTAGATTTTAAGTTCTGAATTGTCTCGCTCCCTCCCTTTCCATCCTGCACCAGAGATCGCCACCATTTGACATAGATATAATGTTTGAATTCTTCAGGACATTTTGAAGTCTGTAAATTTAAGGTGGGCATTTGTCATCTGTCAGTACATGAAAGATAGCAAACTTCTGATGGATAATTCTAGCCATCAGGATTTTCACATTAGGTACTCAATAGGTACAAAATATTTTGCAGCCTGCAATGTTATGTTTCATAGTTTCTAACATTTCCTTTCATAATTTCTACTGACAATGACCTGGTGCCCTTAATCTTAAATCCCTCTATTTTCCCCCCAAAATCCATATTTCCTAGCCCTGAGCTCAATGCTTCTTTGTCAGCATATTGTTGGATGAGTTTATTTGTGGAATATTCATAGAGGGATTTTTGATTCCTTCATGGAGCCATTATATGGGCTACATCTGGAGATAAACCAATTACATTCAATAAACTCAGTGGTATATACATGTTGTCAAAATTTACTACTCCCCCATAAATTGATGTCTTCCTATTCAAAACACATTTCCACTGGATTTTGATTTGTTTATCATGTACTCTAAGAATGATAAGAGCTTGAATTTATACATAGATTTAGGTTTGTAAAGCAACAAATTTGTCATGTTATTTCAACTTCCCAACACCCCTGTAAGTAAAGTGCTATTATTAGAGATAGTTAGATGGAGCATTGGACTTGAAGTCAAAAACATGAACCTGAAGTGAGTTCAAATTCTGCCTCAGATACTTAATGACCGAATGAGCCTTAGAGAGTCATTTAACCTCTGTCTGTCCCAGCACCTACCTTAAAGGATTATAGTAAGGATCAAATCAAATAATATCTGGAAAACATTTTGCAAACCTCAGAAGAATATATAAATTCTAGATGCTGCTGCTGTTGCTACTATTCTCGTTTTTCATATGAGAAATTGAGACTGAGAGGTATTAAATGATTTGTCTGGGGTCACATAATTAATAAATGTTTGAGGCAGAATTCAAACTCAGGTCTTTCCCCCCATAACCCAATTCATCAAACTTAATTTTTTTTCTGTCCAGGTCTTATTATCCTTTTTATCAGCCATGTTTGCCACCTTGGCTTCTACTTCTCACTCTGCCTCAATTACTTACCAAGTCCTGATACAGGGTCATCTCCTGTCATCCTATTCTATATATTGCCACTGGACCCAGATGTATCTGGAGGAGAAAGTGAGGCTGGTGACCTTGCACAGCCCTTCATCACTTAAATCCAAGTCATGGCATCATCTTCTTAATGTTATGACCCTCTTTAAGAACAAAGGATAAACAACAAGTCCTAATAATGCAATTGCACAACAGCTCTCACAACAATTAATTTCTCTACATTTATACAGTTCTTGTTCTAGTGTAGGTACTCAACTTTTTTTTTTTTCATTTTAGAGGCATTTTATTTAGACAATTGAAAACAATTAAGATGTTCAGAAGCAGTGTACAATGAAAGAGAAATCAAACCGAATACTTTATCATGTACTCTCTTCTTTACAACTAAAGCAAAAGTCTTTGCCTTCAGAAAAAAAAGGAAAATAGGCCATTACATTTTTTTTCTTCATAATAAAGTAAAATGGCTACAAGAAATCTAATTGAAATAGGGGAAATTGGATGTTGGCTTGCACATGTTCACTCAAAAAGGCAGTAGGATAGTGGACTAAATGAGCACAATTCTACCCGCCATTTTTTTATATTCTCATAGTTTTCACTTAGAGACAACACCAAGCTAGTTCTAACAATGGAACTATCACATTCCCCATCATTTTGCTGCCCATGTTTGCCTTATGTAGAGGGTAACTCTGTAAGCCTTCTGCTGATTGCTGCTTTGTTTTAGTCCACATGTGGTATAACATCTGTGGCATATGCCAGGTGCTCAGGCCTTTATTTGAGGAGTTGAACTATAGATGGAATCTCAGTTTTCTGAGCCAAGATCTTCTAGCTCCTCTTCCATTGTCTCTGGGAAAATGACCTTTGGTTTTGTTGGCTCTCCACCCTCTTCTTCAGGAAGCACACATTTCCAAAGGCCGTATGTTTTCCCTATGACAGTCTTGCATAATCTCAACGTCCCATCCTCAGAACCACTAGCATCACTCTTAACTTCTGACCTAGTCTGTTAAATAGCCCAGCGTCTGGGAGGCTCTGAAGGAAAGTAAGGGAGAGAAGATGTATTAGACTGATTACCAAACTGAAGGTTTATAGAGCCATTGTGCTGACCTCATTGTTGTATGCCTGTGAAACCTGGACAGTCTACCAGCGCCATGCCAGGAAACTGAATCGCTTCCATTTGAATTGTCTTAGGAAGATTCTGAAGATCACCTGGCAGGATAAGGTACCAGACACTGAGGTTCTTACTCAAACTAAACTGCCAAGCATTCAAACTCTGCTTCAGAGAGCACAACTCTGATGGGCTGGCCACATGTTTGAATGCAAAACGTATGCTTGCCAAAAAAAAACTATTTTAGGGAGAACTCGCACAGGGCAAGTGTTCACATGGTTGTCAGAAGAAGCAATACAAGAACACACTCCAGTTCTCTCTCAAGAGTTTTGGAATTGATTATGCAACATGGGAGACACTTGCACAGGAGCTCTCAGTATGGTGTTCCCACGTCAGACAAGGTGCTGTGCTCTATGAGCAAAGGAGAATTGAAACAGCTCAAAGGAAATACAAAGTGCCCTAGTTAGGAATATCCACATCAAATTTTCACAGACTATGTGTGCCCAATCTGTGGTAGAGCATTCTTTTTTTTTTAATTTAAATTTATTTATTTAACATATTTGGTTTTCAGCATTGATTTTCACAACAGTTTGAATTACAAATTTTCTCCCCATTTCTACCCTCCCCGCCACTCCAAGATGGCATATATTCTGGTTGCCATGTTCCCCAGTCAGCCCTCCCCTCTATCACTCCCCTCCCTTCTCATCCCCTTTTCCCTTCCTTTCTTGTAGGGCAAGATAAATTTCTACACCCCATTGCCTGTGTATCTTATTATTTAGTTTCATGCCAAAAACTTTTTTTTTGAACATCTGATTTTAAAACTTTGAGTTCCAAATTCTCTCCCCTCTTCCCTTCCCACCCCCCCTCCATAAGAAGTCAAGCAATTCAACCTAGGCCACACATGTATTATTATGTATAACCCTTCCACGATACTCAGGTTGTGAAAGGCTAACTACATTTTGCTCCTTCCCAACCCATCCCGCTTTATTGAATTTTCTCCCTTGACCCTGTCCCCATTCCAAAGTGTTTGTTTTGATTACCTCCACCCCCATCTGCCCTCCCCTCCATCATCCCCCCCTTTTATTTTTTTTTATCTTTCTCCCTCTTCTTTCCTGTGGGGTAAGATACCCAACTGAGTATGTATGGTATTCCCCCTCAGGCCAAATCTGATGAGAGCAAGGTTCACTCATTCCCCCCTCACCTGCCCTCTCCCCTCCTCCCACAGAACTGCTTCCTCTTGCCACCTTTATGTGAGATAATCCACCCCATTCTATCTCTCCCTATATCCCTCTCTCAATATGTTGCTCTCTCATCCCTTAATTTCATTTTATTTGTTTTAGATATCTTCCCTTCATCTTCAACTCACCCTGTGTCTGCTCTCTCTCTTTTACATATATATATGTATATATATATATATATATATACACACACACACACACACACATATAAACACACACACATATATATATACATACATACACATACATACATATACACATAGATATATACATACATACACATTCACTTATATATATACATAAACATATATATATATATATGCATATTCCCTTCAACTACCGTAATACTGAGGTCTCATGAATCATGTACATCATCTTTCCATGTAGGAATGTAAACAAAACAGTTCAACTTTAGTAAGTCCCTTGCAATTTCCGTTTCTTGATTACCTTTTCATGCTTCTCTCGATTCTTGTGTTTGAAAGTCAAATTTTCTATTCAGTTCTGGTCTTTTCACTGAGAAAGCTTGAAAGTCCTCTATTTTATTGAAAATCCATATTTTGCCTTGGAACATGATACTCAGTTTTGCTGGGTAGGTGATTCTAGGTTTTAATCCTAGCTCCATTGACCTCTGGATTATTGCATTCCAAGGCCTTCGATCTCTTAATGTAGAAGCTGCCAGATCTTGGGTTATTCTGATTGGGTTTCCACAGAACTCAAATTGTTTCTTTCTGGCTGCTTGCAGTATTTTCTGCTTGATCTGGGAGCTCTGGAATTTGGCGACAATATTCCTAGGAGATTTCTTAATTGAGATCTATTTGAGGAGGTGATCGATGGATTCTTTCAATTTCTATTTTGCCCTGTGGCTCTAGAATATCAGGGCAGTTCTCCTTGATAATTTCTTGAAAGATGGTATCTAGGGTCTTTTTTTGATCATGGCTTTCAGGTAGTCCAATAATTTTTAAATTATCTCTCCTGGATCTATTTTCCAGGTTGGTGGTTTTTCCAATGAGATATTTCACATTGTCTTCCATTTTTTCATTCCTTTGGTTCTGTTTTATAATATCTTGATTTCTCATAAAGTCACTACCTTCCACTTGCTCCAATCTAATTTTTAAAGTAGTATTTTCTTCAGTGGTCTTTTGGACCTCCTTTTCCATTTGGCTAATTCTGCCTTTCAAGGCATTCTTCTCCTCATTGGCTTTTTGGAGCTCTTTTGCCATTTGAGTTAGTCTGTTTTTAAGATGTTGTTTTCTTCAGTGTATTTTTCAGTATTTTTTGGGGTCTCCTTTAGCTAGTCATTGACTTGTTTTTCATGGTTTTCTCACATCCTTCTCATTTCTCTTCCCAATTTTTCCTCTACTTCTCTAACTTGCTTTTCCAAATCCTTTTTGAGTTCTTCTATGGCCTGGGGCCAGTTCATGTTTTTCTTGGAGGCTTTTGTTGTAGGCTCTATGACTTTGTTGTCTTCTTTAGGCTGTATGTTTTGGTCTTCTTTGTCACCAAAGAAAGAATGCAAAGTCTGAGACTGAATCTCGGTGCGTTTTCGCTGCCTGGCCATATTCCCAACCAACTAACTTGACCCTTGAGCTTTTCAGTGGGGTATGACTGCTTGTAGCCTAAAGAGTTCTATGTTCCACGTTTGGGGGGGAGGTGCCAGCTCTGTCAGACCTGCACTACTCCTTCCCCAAGAACCCCCAGCCCGGGCTGGGCTTAGATCTTCAGTAGGCTGTTGCACTCCTGCTCTGATCTGCCACTTACTTCCTCCCACCAGGTGGGCCTGGGGCCAGAAGCAGCAGCAACTGTAGCTGCCCCACCTCTGCTGCCCCCGGGGCTGGAAGCCGAACCGCGAACTCCTTCCACTCCCGCAGCTTTTCCCACTAACCTTGTCCGCAGTCTTTAATGTTTGTGGTTCGAGGGGTCTGGTAACTGCCACAGCTCACATATTCAGGGTTCTAGGGGCCCCATCCACCCGACTCCAAGTTTAGTTGTTCCACGCCGCTCAGGCTGGGCTCTGCTCCACTCCGTTCCCAGCTCCCAGCTCCCAGCTCCGTGTGGAATAGACCTCACCCAGATACCATCCAGGCTGTCCTGGGCTGGAGCCCTGCTTCCCTCTGCTGTTCTGTGGGTTCTGCTGTTCTAGAATTGGTTCAGAGCCATTTTTTATAGGTTTTTGGAGGGACTCGGTATGGAGCTCACTCTAGTCCCTGCTTAGCAGCTGCCATCTTGGCTCCGCCCCCTCCATGGTAGAGCATTCTAAGACCATATTGTTCTGATCAGCCACAGTCAGCCATATTGAAACTTGACTCTAGCACAGTGATGTCATTTTGGTCCTCTCCAAGAACAAAGGACAACAACCAATACCAGTCTGTTGATTTGGCTTCCTAACTGATCTTCCTGCCTCAAATTCTTCCCTTTTCCATTCTCTACACAGCTATAGAAAGGGATAATATCAGAGGAAAGGTCTTATCAAGTCATTCCTCCATTCAGCAAGCTTCAGTGGCTCTCCATTGTATATAAAATCAAATATAAACTCTTTGGGTTAGTATTTACAAGTCATCATAATCTGACGCCATTCTATCTTTCAGATCGATTACATATTACTCCTATTCACATGCTCTATGATCTACTAAACAAGCCTTTCTCACTATTCTTCACACATAGCATGCATTCTCCCATGACAGTGCCCCTAGACAGGATGTCTCCCTGAGACTTCTTACCTCCAACCTTCAAAGTTAAGCTTGAGCACTACAGTCCTCCTGAACACAAATACTACCATTTTCCTCAAGTGCCAGAGCCATCCTTGGCATTTAATTTCCTTTTAGATATTTTATATGCCTTTTTGCATGTATGTGCTGTTTCCTCGAACAGAGTTTAAGTTCCTTAAGGACAAAGACATCTTCTGTTTTTATCTCCTGCAACTGGCATAATGCTTTGTATACCCACTGTATACAGCAGGTGCCTTATAAATGCTTGATGATTGCTTTGGACAATTCATTTCCTGAAATGAGTACACACATTAAACTCTTGTGACTGGGACATTGTTATTGGCCCCCTTCCCTAAACTTCTCTACCAGGATTCAATAAAAGAATGTGGCTAAAGCACATTGTAGAACACAAAATGCGATGTAAATGTCAATTATCATTATTCATGAAATGTCAAGAGAAGTAGGGGAAGGGCATGATGGACCCCTCCCCCTGGTGAAGACTTCCTGTAGGAATTTAAAGAAAGCAGCAGAATTCTGTATAATGGATAGAGGGTTGTGCCACCCTGGGCAAGGAATTTGACAACTCAGTGCCCTGGGCAGCTTTCTAAGACTGTAAGGTATAGCACAGTTACTATATGCTTTGGAAGGAAAGAGTTTCTGCAACATTAACAATGCTTTATACTAACAAAATCACAACTTTGAAATAATAATAATGAAATAAAGAATAATTAATAGTGAGAAAACATGGATTAATTCGTTGCTAGACAGAGTAGCCACAACAATGAGGTCTAAAATCCATTCATGTTGTCAATAATGAAAGTGATTTTAATCATAAGTAGCATATATATGTACATACATATAGCACTTTACGGTATGCCAAATGATTTAAATTTGTTATCTCATTTGAAGTATTGTCATAATTAGTTATCATTAATTCTATTTATTATATGTAGATCTCAGAGTTGGCCCTTTAACCCTTGGAAACAATTTGGTCACAAGGAAAATCTTGATCCCAAGTACTGTACATACCATCTTGTTTACACCCATCAAAGCAAAACATGCATTTATTCCCTTTCTTACAATAGGAACTCATCTTCCCTCATCATTTATGCTAATAGTTCTGTGCCACTGAGTACCGAACCTACCTATTCTATTTAATAAATAATATTGCTGTGTTCATCACACTTCTCATTGGATCCTCAGATAATATTTAAGTACTTTTAATGCTTATTATCTGAATTGAAAGACTTCATAAAATATAATACATACATTCATTTCTCCCTTGGAACTGCTTCAATTGCCACCATTATATAATAAACTTCAGTAATGAAATCGATACTCCGTGTTAGTCTTTGTGTTCTGGTGACCTCACGTCCACCTCTTTCTGAGGATGTTCTCAGAAAAAACTAAATGCCTGACTCCTTACTCAATAGGAAATGCAAATATGTAGATCACTGAATCAACTTAATATTAGATCCTTTTTATAAAAGAATTCTCCTATTAGTAATAATATGGTGAATCTTATTCTATGTCAAAATAAAATGTGGTAAGGTGCATAAGTACCTAGAATGTTTAAAATAGTTTTCACTTTGAAAGAGATAGTGACTAGCACTTTAATTTCACCAGTATAGGGGATTCTGGGATGAAGAGACCCCCTCTATCAATGCAATTAGGCACCTGCTCTACATGTAATAGATTCAAAGAGTTAGATTCGTATGGCTCAAAAATGGGACTTGAATACAGGTCTTCATGACTTCAAGGTTGTCTACTAATTCCACCTTTTTTTTTGTAGCACTCTGGGTAAAAATGCTCTTTGTAAATATATTCTTAAGGAACAGTTCCAATACTTAGTTGGTCATTGACTACTCATGATTATTGTTTCTCTGATAAAGTTCTAATTTGTCAAATATATAGGAAACTGAGTTGAATTTATAAAAATGAGAGCCATCCTCTAATTAATACACAATCAAAGATACAAGGCAGTTTTCAAAAGAAGAAATCCAAACTATTTATTGTAAAGTAAAAAAATATTCAAAATTACTATTGATTAGAGAAATAAATATTTAAGAAAAAAACTCTGAGGTACTACCTCACAGCTACCAGGAATGACAAGTGGTGGAGGGGAAGAGGGAAAATAGATATACTAATAAAATGCTGGTAAAATTGTGAACCTGTCCCATGTTTCTGGAGAACAATTTGGAACTAAGCTCAAAGAACTATAAAAACAGGCATACCCTTTTACCCAGCAATACTCCTACTAGAACTTTACCCCAAAGAGATAAAAGAAAAATGAAAAGCATCTATGTATATACAGAAATATTTATAGCAGCTCTTTTTTTGTGGTGACAAAGTATTAGAAATAAATGGTATACTCATCAACGGGGGTATGGCTGTAGAAGTTATAGTATATGGTTGTGATCAAGTACTACTTTGCTACATGAAATGATGATGTAGGTGGCTTAAAAACATAGGAAGATCAATATCAACGGATGCAGAGTGAAATGAGAAGGACCAGATAATTGTACACAGTAAAAACAATGATATGATCATGATCAACTGTGAAAGATGGGTATTCTGATCAATACAATGATCTGAGACAGTTCCAATGGACTCATGATATTTTTAAGAAATGCTATCCACCTCCTGAGAGAAAGAGAACTAATGAACTCTGACTGAAAAGCAAAGTATGATTTTCTTACTTTCTTTCTTTTTGTGATATAGACAATATGGAATTATGTTTTGTATGATTTCATGTGTATAATTGATATCATTTGCTTGTCTTCGCAGTGTGTGGTGCGAGGTGTGCGATGGAGGGTAATCATTTAGAACTTAATTTAAAAAGAAAAGAGTGTAAAAATAAAGTTGAATGATGCAAATTGATGCTATAGAGTGTTTTAAATTTTACAAATTACTTTACAAATACTATCTCATTCAGTCCTCATAATAACCCTGAGACTTAGGTGTGATTATCATCCGTAACTTATAATTAGGAAACTGAAACAGAGGTTAAGTGACTTAGCCTTGGTTTGCACGGAAGGGAGTTATCACCAACGCAAAATATAGAAGGGTTTTCTTTGAGGAACTTGGACACATCCATCAATGCAGATTATGGAAAGAAGCAGTAGGAACTGTGCATCATATCACTGCAGCTAGCCAAAAATTAGTAGTAGGGAATAGATAGAAAACAAGATACTAACTTTTAGTTGGAATTGTTCATCAGAAGCTCATTATCTTTCCTAAACTGATAAAGGACAAATCCCCAATATAAACAAAGAAAAATAGTACTTAAATTATCCTTGAGAATTCAACAAATAACCTCTCCTGTAATCAGTCCATTATCTGTTGTTGACAAATGCTCAGATATAACATGATCCACAAAAGTTAAGAATTCTTTTAAAAGTCATTGCCATACTTAATATTCATAATGTCAAATTATAGAACAAAAAAAAAAACATTCATACTATGGAGACATAGTGAAAGAAATGAAAGTCATGTGGGACTAAGGTAAGGTCCATATGATCCCCACTTTCCTGCTACTGTAGCTATCTTGAGATTCCAGTGAGCCTACAGAAGATTAACCTATTTTCTAAGACTTGGATTGAATCACCAAAATTAGATAGCTTATCCACTTCCCTTTCTAATACTGTGAAGAACAATAAGTATAATATACTTATTATAATATAATATAATATGATATGATATGATATGATATAATAGAATAGAATAATAATAGAATAGAATATATAATATAATAATATTATAATATAATAGTAGTAGTAGCAGTAGCAGTAGTAGTAGTAGTAGTAGTAGTAGTAGTAGTAGTAGTAGTAATAGGATAGTAAAATCTCTGGCAGCTAGGTGGTACAGTTGATAGAACTTGGATCTAGATTTAGGAAGACCTGAGTTCAAATGTGACTTTAGACAATTAACAGTTGTGTGAACCTAAGCAAGCAACTTAGCCCTGTTTACCTCAGTTTCCTCAACTGTAAAATGAACTGGAGAAGGAAATGGAAAACCACTCTAATACTTTGCCAAGAAAAGCCCTTAAACGGTGTTACAAAGAGTTGGACATGACTAAACAACAATAAGTGCATTTTCCTGATACTGTTTACATGAACTCAATGTGGGGAGTAAAAAGGAAGAGGATACAATGAAAACAGTGTCAACAACAATCCCCTCAAATACCAATCCACTCAACCTGTCTTTGGAAAGGGAGGAGAAAGAGAATGTCAAAGTGAGTCAAGGCCTGCCACAGCCAAGCATATGAGTGATTCTGTTTTTTCTAAGCCCCTTATGTTAGCTGAGAAATCTTATCAGAAACTTCAAAAAGCTGGCCACATGGTCTTGGACTGTATCTGTGATTAGAGTATCATTCTGACATGGGGCAGCATATAGTGTTGCAGGCTGGTCTTACTCAAAATTGTCTAGATAAATTGAAGACACGAATATTTTCATTCTGAACCAATACGATATCGTAATAAAATTGGAAACATCTCATCAGTCCTTGGCAGGGGTTTTGTATGGCTTTTTGTCAAGAGTCTAATATTCACGGCAGATAACACAATGGTACACTGCTGACAATTCCAGGACAGTCATGAGGGAAAATCATTTCTAAGCCTGGATTCAAAAATATGGATTTGAGGATCTACATGCTTTAAAAATCTGAAGAATGAAAAGATGAAAGTATTAGTCTTTGAACACCTTCGGTGAATGCAGATCCCGCTATTTAAACCTAATGATATCAATGATTTTGAAACACAGAGGGGCATGTTCAGGATGGAATCATGAAAAGTCCTCTTCAAGTTTGTCTTTCTGAATCAAACTGGCAGATCAATTGCATAAGTATTTTTAAAGCTATGTGTCTGCTATAGTGATCATGAATGAATGTGTTCACCAACATTATTTGACCGAATGTATAATGGCATTATAGTACATAGTGTTATATGAAGCAACTATTCCAATAAAAAGGAAAAAAAGAGGAGAAAAGGTGGAGACATTAAGCAACATCCTTAAAGATGGGCACAAAACAACACCATGGAAGAAGCAACTAGAGACACATAGTGAAGATACATAAAGCCATTGGAATATTATACCAGTTTCTAACCACTCTAGAAAACTAAATACCATGTTGCCCAAATAAAGATAAGGTACAAAAGAAAACACACAGAAAGAAATCAAGGAAACTCATATACACACACTCACATACACATATATTATAGACAGATATCTACATCTATTTATATACACAAACTTAAAATAGAAGGAGGAGAAGGGATACACACACATTAAAGTCTAGATTCATTTAATCAGCAATTAAAAACAAAAGGCAAAAGGTTGAGGCAATACAGTCAATGTACCACAAAAATGAATGTTGTCATCAATGAAAAAAACTTTACTATAGAGGCTTAAGGAAAAAGGGGACTTGAAGAGTAAAGAGAACCAGAGATGGGAGAGAACCTTCAAAGAAAGAGGATGGCAACAATTTATGATTATCTCTATGGGGGGAGGATAAGCTAAATCCCTGAGAGGGAATCATTTGGGAGGGTTGTAGAAGATAAAGAGAACCTCTGTCTTTTCTTCCCCTCCAAATCAAAAGGTCAGAAAAATTGTGACTTGCTATCTGTGATAGAGTGTCCTTGGAATAGATGAAAAAATCTTCTTATCTTAAGAGACTCTAAAGACAAAACAGACACCTTGAGGAAAGCAGTTTCAATATACTACAGGGAACTCCAGAAAAGATACTACAAGTTCACCACCTTTAAAGAAAACTTCATGTGGAAAACATAAGGAATGGAGAAATCACCTTTGAGCAACCAGGAACTGGGAGTTATCATCTTGCTGTATGTGCTTTTCAAGGTTGTCCCTCCTTCTTGGAATTTGTATGTAACTATAGGTGAATGTGTCCGCAGTTGTAGGATATATTTTGTAGCTACTTTTATCATAGCATCCTAGTAAATTTCCATTAACAACAGTTTATTAAATATGTCTGTTTAGTTGATATCAATGATACTCAACAGGGACCATATTGGTAGGGACATGAGGGAGAATACTAGAAAACCAGTCCCTCAAGGTTACCCCTAGAATCCTGAGAGAACTAGGTAGTTGTTCTTTGGGGACTCAATCTGCTGGTCTGAATGTTGGTTGGAAGGATACTCTCAGCATTTGTGCTATAATTAGAACAAAGAATGAAGGTGTAGGGGTGAGGAGCACTAGATAAGGGCTTATGGAAAGGGTTGAAAATGTGCTGTAAATAGTGATTTCCTTCAGATGCATAGAATCTCAGGATAAAAGAAACCTGCAATGCTACGTAGTTCAACATCTAATAGGAATGGCTCCTTCAATTCCTTCTTCTGTATTCAGTATCTTTACCTTAAAATTAGAGGTTGGAATAAATTATCTCTTAGCTCCCTCCTGACTCTAAATCTGATTCTATGATCCTTGTTAGATAACCATCTAGTCTCTGTTTCAACACCACTAGGGAACAGGAACTAATTATTCTTCAGTCTGGTACATTCCATTCTTGAATAACTATGATTGTTAGAAAATTCTCTTTCTTTAGTCCCAGTCTGCCTCCTTGCAACTCACTGCTCCTACTTCCAGCCCTTGCAACCATATACACTGCCTACTCCTTCTTCCATTTGAAAACTTTTCAAATATTTAAGATATTCATCATGCCCTATCCATCCCTCCTCACCCCATCTGGTCATTCGATAGGAACATAAGGAAGCTATGTAATTTTCGATGTGTAGCTCAATTCTTGTCTGTAGATGAAAATGGAGAGGAAGTGTGAAGTTATAACGCAGATGATAAATGTCAAAACTGCCTTTACCTGAAATATACATAGATTTTTATATCAAGTCATTTAAACATGGCCTCAAATATAACTTGCATGATTGAAAAGTAGAACTGCCTGTATTCTTTCTAAAATAGTAATACAGTAGGAAACTTATGGTTATTTGGTATATTTGGTTCAAGAAAACAGCAGATATGAATGATTTACTCTTGTAAAATAGAATTTTCATTTGCGACAGTCTATAAATATTCAATAATTCCCTTTAGTGTTCACTTAATATTGATAACAATAGTGTAAATAACTGGCATTTATATATTATTTTAATATTTCAAAAGTGTTTTAAACATGTTAGTTCATTTGAGCCTCACAACAATGTGGTGAAGTATTATTCTCCACTTTTCAGATGAGAAAACTGAGGCAGAAAGATGTTAAGTGATGTTCCCATGGTCTCACAGCTAAGAAGTGTCTGAGGCAGGACTTCCTGACCCCAAGAGTCAAAGTCTAGTCATTTTGACACATATCCTCAGATATAGAGACACAAAATTCTTGTATATCAAAACAATACTTTCATCACAGTATATGGCTAAATATTTATGATATTTTCTATTTCCCTTTGATATGGTAACAGAAAAAAATATAATTTAATAGAGTTATAGCAAAGTTACAAGGAGCTGGACTAAGGGCTAAAGGCAATAGTGAATGTTCCTTTGGCCTGATTTTATTATATGCTGTCTCCAATGAACATTCAGTGTGGGAAATAGATCAATACATGGTCCAATTACTACCCAAAGTTGTTCCTTTCTTTCCCCTACATTTCACCCTTGCATTTTACTTTGTCATTATCCCAAGGCTAGTCAAGTAGGTGAGATTTTCAGTACCTCTAAAATTATAGTCTTTAGGTATTTATTCTAGCTACTTAGTCTTAGGACCAATCTTGGGTAGTATTAATCAGTATTTTAATTAGAAACAATTCACCAATATTTTCTTATTTGTCTACTATGTGTCTGACCCTGTGCAAAAGTTACAGTGACTGAACTGAAAACAATCCCTAGGCTCCAGGGGTATATATTTACCTGTGGCTTGGGAAACGTAACCTGCTAAGGGATAGGAACTGCATCCTTGATATCAGTGGAATGAAGAATTTCTAGGCAAGGAATAGCAATAGGAATACCAACACAGTAGGTGTCAGAGACTGAACTTATACCCAGACTCTGCATATTCCAGATCAGATGCCAATTTAAATATATGAACATATAGGAGGTAAACACAAATTAATATCAGGGGAGGTAAATGTTAAAAATTGGAGGATCAACAGAGGTTTCCTTGAGGAGGTTTCATGTGACCTAATCTTGGAAAGGAGCTGGGGATTAGAAGAGGTTGAGATGAAGAGGGAGAACATTTCATGTATAGGATATAGCCAATGCAAATGTCCCCATGGATAGACACAGGTACATTTTTTAGGCGAAATTTCAGTAGCTCCTCAGTTCAATGCCAATGCTTCTATTTTGGATGTCTTGACACTAAGACGTCACCTCCACTGTTCCTTCAGGTATCACACTGAGGATGACATAGTGCAGTTTCAGTATGTGTGCTTAATGGCAAAACCGTACTTCTACGAATAAAATGATTTTGCAATATGTAGCATAATTTCACTCTAAAGACATATTTTGAAAATGACTTCCTCTTCAAACCACCACCCACAAATGCCACAGATTTTCTTTTCTAAAAGCCCATTTGGCATGTTATGTGTAGGAGGAGGTTCATACATCAGCTTCACCAAGCAGTGTGTTAATACATTTGTTTTATCAATACTTCCAATGCTTCTAATCTCTTTACAACCCACACCAGCCTTCTAGCCTAAAACCTCTCCAATTCATAGCACATTTGCAGCTAAAAGCTATTTCCTTGGGACTGCCGCTCCTGTATAAAAGGAGGAGGGAAAGGGAGATGGTAAAGGATTTTCTGGTATGTGGCGATATATTAAAAAATGCACTAACACAAGTGATTGTCATTATTAGATAGCTATAATGAGAAATAGTCATTGGAATTCAAAGGCAGTTACAGCACTAGCAGAAAAGCCAAGCATTAAAAATAGATTTCTACAATTTAAAAATACTGCACATTTCTATTATTAAAACAACTAGCTGTAGTCATGCCATGTTTTTTTCTGAAAAAATATTAAAAATACTAGGGCCTTCCCCAGATGACTTTTGGCTATTTTTGGTGCTGCAGAAATCAAAGTTCAAAACAGATGCAAATAGTCAAAACAAGTATGATAGGATAAAAATAATAATTTTCCATTACTCATGGTAGATCATGTAAAATCAAATCATGGTTTCCAAAGTCAAAATACATATTATTTTAAGTCAACTGGGAGTAATATAATGGAGAGAGAGTTTGACTTGGAGTCAGGATAGAACTGAGTTTGAATCTTTTGAACATTGAGCTAGTAATTTACCCACCTTTTGCCTCAGTTTCTTCATCTGCAAAATGGAAATAATGTCTGCACATAATTACCAAACTTGTTGTTAGGATCAAATGAGATATTTTTAAAGCACTTCATAAATGGTAGCTGTTGTTACATTATCTTTTCGAGATAGACATATGGTTCCTAGTGCTGTTCCCAGTGAGCATAGGGAATACTTAGTGAATTTTAAAGTCAGAATTATATTAACCTTTCCATTTCTTATAGATACTAGGCCAACATTAGTCAACCAACTTGTCTGCTATTGCAGGAAGATATTTTTCAGGGAATAGAGGTAGGCATGACTTTTGCCATATAGGAAATGCTGGGACAAGTAAATTCCCTCTATTGATATATACAGACATCTTCTTTGCAATTTATAATGAGAGGTTGATTAACTTTGCCAAGGACAGACAACTAGTAAATAGGCAGATGCCAGCCTTGTACAGAGATCTTGATTCCAGGGTTTACCCTCTTTCTTCTAGGCGATATGATTTCATGATGCACTTCAAAAAAGAGCTTAAAAGATGTCTCCTCCATGAAGTCTTTCTGGAATAACCGGTCATAATTAATTCTTTCTCCTATAAAACTTTTAACACTTTATTCATATTTCCCATATATGTACCTAAAAAGGTAAATATAAAATGTGTAAGGAGTAGGTGGAAGGTAACCATAGAGATTGAGGCTCTAGTTTAGAATTTGGGAAGGAGTGGGGGAAGAGACACTAAAAATGCCCTCCTTCAGACAATAGTATCTGATCTGAATCTAGACAGAAGCCAAGGAATCTAGGAGTCAGATACAAAGGAGAATTCTAAGCTTGAACTTGTACAAAGTGGCAAAGACTATATAAAGGGTATCACATTCAAAGACTAAAAAGTAGGCCAATTTGAACCTACAATCTGAATTGTAGCATGTATATAAGGGAATTATATGTAAGAAAATACAGTTTTTTGTGGGAAGGGGCAAAGGATTCATATAATAAACAATTTAAAATTGATGCCAGAGAGCAGCTCAGTGGCACAGTGGATTGAATAAAGGGCTTGGAGACAGGAAGATTCATCTTCCTGAGTTCAAATCCAGCCTCATATACTTTCTAACTGTGTGACCCTAGGCAAGCCATTTATCTCTATTTGCCTCAGTTTCCTCATCTGTAAAATAAGCTGGAGAAGGAAAAGGTAAATCATTCCAGTTTCTTTGCCAAGAAAACCCCAGATGAGGTCACCAAGAGTCAGACATGACTGACATGACTAAAGAACAACAAGAATTGATACTAAAGGTATTAGGAAACCCTTGGAGAATATTAGAGGTGTGTGTGCATGTGTGTGTGCATGCATTTGTGCAGGGTGACATACTAAGAGCTATACTTTAGGAAAATCACTTTGGAAGATTACAAAGAAAATATTGGGAATAGGTGAGATACTGAAACCAACGGGGAAGCCAATTAAACCAATTAGGATGATTATTATTATAACAATCAAAGCAGAAGGAGATGAAGGTCAATATGAATGGTAACTTTATGAAGAGAGAGGGGTACACTTGAAAGACATTATGAAGTTAGAAAGAATACTATTTAGTAGCTGATTGAATGGCTAAAAAGTGGGGAGTTGAGGATGACACTGAGGTTAAGAAAATAAGAGTTAGGGAAAATGGTGGTCCCCACAACACTAATAGGGAAATTTGGAATAAGTTGACTTGGAAAAGATAATATCCTTTATTCAACATGTTTAGTTTGAGATATCCACTGTGAGATGCCCCAAAGTCAGTGATGAAGCCATAGAGTTGACAAGAAAGAGTAGGGCTAGATATAAATGTCTCAGAATCATCAGCATAGAAATAATAATTTAACCCAGGGGAGCTAATCTTTATGTGAGCTAGTATAGAAAGAAAGGAGAAGAGGCCTCACAACAGAGCTTTGGGGAATAATTATAGTTTGTGGGAGTGCCATGAATGAAGACTCTGTAAAGGAAAACAAGAAGACACACAGTCAGACAGATTTGAGGATGGGGGGGTGGGGAGGGAGAGGAGAGAGAGTGAGTCCACTCAGTATCAGGAAAGAGGAAAGAGGACACAGGAAGAGAAGATGATGATGAACAACAAAAGATGGGCAGAAATTAAGAAGGGAAAGGACTGAGAAAAGGCTATTTAACAATTTAGAAATGTTGATAACTTTGGAGAGAATCATTTCAGTTGCATGGTTAGATCACAAGCTATACTGAAGAGGATTTAAAAGAGAAAGTGAGAGCCTGGGGGAAAGTAGAGGACCTATTGTAGATAATTCATTTCAAGGAATTGAATTGTGATGGAAACATGAAATACAGGGCCTTCATTGAGGGGTTGGTAGAATCTATTGAAGACTATTTTTTAGATGGGAGACACCCTGGTATGTTTATAGTCAGCAGGAAGGAAACTTGTAGGTATGGACAGACTGAAGATTAGAGAGAAAGTGGGGATAATAACAGAGATCTGCTGTAGAATGATAAGGAAGGGACCAAGGGAGGATTTAGAAGAGATGATGTCAGAAGGTTAATGAGATGAAAATTTCTAAGGGTATGATTTCAATACTTCAGTGATATCAAATTCTCAACTGAGAAAGTAGCGGTGATGGAAGCTGTGGGATGTTTGAGAGAGGATACTTTAGACCAATTGAAATGGTTAATGAGCTAGAAAGTCAATATAAAATAGTTAAGAGATTGCTTTGTTGCAGTGTTAGCCCATTTGAGGCTAGATAAGAAAACACATATGGTAGATTCTGTTCATCATTTCTATTATATTCTATGGGCTGTCTGTGGAAAATCATGGACAATCCTAGGAGTTTGGTCTATCGTAATAGTTAACAGATGTTAGTTTGCTTGTGGTCACCAAGGTATTAAGGAACAGAGACAGAAAAAGAACTCAGATCTCACAATTCCAGATCCAATACTCTTTATAATACGCTACACATGCATATAAAGAGTCCATTAGCTTTTGTTCTGGTAGGATAGAATAAGTTCAGAATTTTTCAAACCTGTAAATTACATTCAAAACATAAAATATTTGCTTCCAGTTGTGAATGTGAAACTAATCTGTTTACAGCAATATCCATATTTATAAAAACAAACCAAGAAATATAAATAATCTGAACATGGGAAAACACTGTAAGTTGTCTCTTCTATTTACACACTGCTATGCTACCTATAGTCAAACTTGATTTACATAATTAGATCTTGAAATTGAGTATTCAAATTCTATATTCTTTTAGACCTTTAAAGTGTAATTATCTGTGCCATTGTCTAATTAGGAATCTAAGGCTATTACATTTCATAATATACTTAAACATAACCAGCCAAATGAGCTCTCATTTAATTCAGGACATATCAAAGTATTTTAAATAAGAATGAGTTTCTGGACAGTGTTAAGTATATATTGAATTAATTGCTTCTTTAAATGAAATCCCAAGGGAAGTGTAAACCATTCAACATCTTCCTTTTTTCCTGCTCCCTTTTAGATCTTGGAAAAATATTTCCCATTTAATCATATCCTTCTCATGTGCAAGTTCTACTTTGGGAGTAAGTTAATCAATTTTGGACAAAGAATCACTTTTTTTTCTAGTCATTTAGGGACACTTTAGCCAATTTTAATGTAATTTACTAAATGGTAAACCATAGCTCAGATGTGGTATTGATGAATTCCTAAGAGACTCAAAGAATATCCAGGGCTCAAATTAGTTACCTGACTCTGGGCCACTGCTAAGTCATTGAGGTGGTCACACTATAATTCTCTACTATATTTCTAATGCTATAACTAGTATTCTATAATTATGGTAAATGTTATACTATATACATATATACTATATATTAAAAGTACATTTATTATATATACTATATATCATATATACTATAATTCTAATAAGAATGGGGGAATTATTAATAAGTATAGCCAGTATACTCTCCTAGAAAATAACTATCAGTCCTCATATACCAACAATCCTTTCCCTCCCCTGTAGCTGTCATTTAAGAATTGATGGTGGGAGCCAAGATGGCAGCTGGAAAGCAGTGAGCTCCCTGCCGAGTCCCTCCAAAAACGTAGAAAAAATGGCTCTGAACCAATTCTAGAACTGTAGAACCCACAAAACAGCACAGGGAGCAGGGTTCCAGCCCAGGACAGCCTGGATGGTCTCTGGGTGAGGTCTATCCCACACGAAGCTGGGAGCTGGGAGAAGAGCAGAGTAGACGCCAGAGTCAGCTGCTCGGACCAACCAGACCAGGAGCTGGGCGGGGTGGGCCGTAGTGCCCTGAATCAGTGAGCTGCGGCAGTTACTAGACTTCTCAACCCACAAACACCAAAGAGAGTGGAGAAGGTTAGTGGGAAAAGCTGCGGGAGTGGAAGGAGTTCACAGTTCGGCCGCCGCCCCCAGGGCAGCGGAGGTGGGGCAGCTATAGCTTCTGTTGCTTCTGGCCCCAGGCCCACCTGGTGGGAGGAATTAAGTGGTGGATCAGAGCAGGAGTGCAACAGCCTGCTGAAGATCTAAGCCCAGTCCGGGTTGGGGGTTCTTGGGGAAGGAGGAGTGCTAGTGTGGCAGAGCTGGCGCATCCCCCCCAAACATGGAACATAGAACTCTTTAGTCTACAAGCAGTCATACACCGCTGAAAAACTCAAGGGTCAAGTTAGCTGGTTGGGAATATGGCCAGGCAGCGAAAACACACCCAGATTCAGTCTCAGACTTTGGATTCTTTCTTTGATGACAAAGAAGACCAAAACATACAGCAAGAAGAAGTCAACAAAGTGCAAGAGCCTACACCAACAGCCTCCAAGAAAAACATGAACTGGTCCCAGGCCATGGAAGAGCTCAAAAAGGATTTGGAAAAGCAAGGTAGAGAAGTAGAGCAAAAATTGGGAAGAGAAAAGAGAAGGATGTGAGAAAACCATGAAAAACAAGTCAATGACTTGCTAAAGGAGACCCAAAAAAATACTGAAAATACACTGAAGAAAACAACACCTTAAAAAATAGACTAACTCAAATGGCAAAAGAGCTCCAAAAAGCCAGTGAGGAAAAGAATGCCTTGAAAGGCAGAATTAGCCAAATGGAAAAGGAGGTCCAAAAGACTACTGAAGAAAATACTACCTTAAAAATTAGATTGGAGCAAGTGGAAGCTAGTGACTTTATGAGAAATTAAGATATTATAAAACAGAACCAAAGGAATGAAAAAATGGAAGACAATGTGTAATATCTCATTGGAAAAACCACTGACCTAGAAAATAGATCCAGGAGAGATAATTTAAAAATTATTGGACTATCTGAAAGCCATGATCAAAAAAAGGAGCCTAGATACCATCTTTCAAGAAATTATCAAGGAGAACTGCCCTGATATTCTAGAGCCACAGGGCAAAATAGAAATTGAAAGAATCCACCGATCGCCTCCTCAAATAGATCCAAAAAAGAAATCTCCTAGGAATATTGTTGCCAAATTCCAGAGCTCCCAGATCAAGGAGAAAATATCGTAAGCAGCCAGAAAGAAACAATTTGAGTATTGTGGAAACACAATCAGAATAATCCAAGATCTGGAAGCTTCTACATTAAGAGATCGAAGGGCTTGGAACACAATATTCCGGAGTTCAATGGAGCTAGGATTAAAACCTAGAATCACCTACCCAGCAAAACTGAGTATTATACTCCAAGGCAAAATATAGACTTTCAATAAAATAGAGCACTTTCAAGCTTTCTCAGTCAAAAGACCAGAGCTGAATAGAAAATTTGACTTTCAAACACAAGAATCAAGAGAAGCATGAAAAGGTAAACAAGAAAGAGAAATAATAAGGGACTTAATAAATTTGAACTGTTTTGTTTACATTCCTACCTAGAAAGATGATGTGTATGATTCATGAGACCTCAATATCATAGTAGCTGAAAGGAGTATGCATATATATGTTTATGTATATATATATATATATATATATATACACACACACATATATATATAAGTGAATGTGCATGTATGTATAAGTGTATGTGTGTGTATATGTATATATATGTATATATATATATGTGTATATATATATATATATATATATATATATATATATATATATATATATGGAGAGAGAGAGAGAGAGAGAGAGGGCACAGGGTGAGTTGAAGATGAAGGGAAGATATCTAAAAGAAATAAAATCAAATTAAGGGATGAGAGAGGAATATATTGAGAGAGGGAGATAGGGAGAGATAGAATGGGGTGGATTATCTCACATAAAGGTGGCAAGAGGAAGCAGTTCTGTGGGAGGAGGGGAGAGGGCAGGTGAGGGGGGAATGTGTGAATCTTGCTCTCATCAAATTTGGCCTGAGGAGGGAATACCATACATACTCAGTTGGGTATCTTACCCCACAGGAAAGAAGAGGGAGGAACATAAAAAAAATAAAAGGTGGGGGGGATGATGGAGGGGAGGGTAGATGGGGGTGGAGGTAATAAAAAACAAACACTTTGGAAAGGGGACAGCGTCAAGGGAGAAAATTCAATAAAGGGGGATGGGTTGGGAAGGAGCAAAACATAGTTAGTCTTTCACAACATGAGTACTGTGGAAGAGTTATACATAATGATACACATGTGGCCTATGTTGAATTGCTTGACATCATAGGAAGGGTGGGTGGGAAGGGAAGAGGGGAGAGAATTTGGAACTCAAAGTTTTAAAAACAGATGTTCATAAACAAAAAAAAAAAAGTTTTTACATGCAACTAGAAAATAAGATACACAGGCAGTGGGGTGTAGAAATTTATCTTGCCCTACAAGAAAGGAAGGGAAAAGGAGATGGGACGGGAGTGGGGTGACAGAAGGGAGGGCTGAATGGGGAACAGGGCAACCAGAATATATGTCATCTTGGAGTGGGGGGAGGGTAGAAATGGGGAGAAAATTTGTAATTCAAACTCTTGTGAAAATCAATGCTGAAAAGTAAATAAGTTAAGTAAATAAATTTAAAAAAATAAAAAAAAATGATGGTAATGTGGAAAGGGACTAGACTAATGATTTTATTGGTTTAGGTAATTTCCAGATGAAGAAATGCCCTGCCAATGGATTCTAGCACCTAAAATAGTGAGAATTTAAGTAACTTGTATAGACTCACACAGCTAATCTAGTAGGTGTCAGAGGGGGGATTTGAACTCAGGTCTCTTTGGCTCTCAGGCCAGCTCTCTCTACACTTTTCCACTATCTTTCTCCCTGTTGCTGAAAGTTACACATTCAACAGTGTCTTTCACCTGTAGTACAGATGATTTAAAGAGGAAATCCAGAGTGACTGACTTCTTCTCCCGATGCTAATCTCTTTTTTTCTAAGATAGGAGTTCTTTTCCTAGGGTCCAAGAAATTTTATGATGGGGGGAGTAATATCTTTATTTCAATAATATTGGTTTCCTTTGTAATCCTATATAATATATTTTTCTCATTTAAAAACAGGATTCTAAAAATAAGAAAGAAAAAAGTAAAACAGGATTATGAGAAAGGGTCAATAGGTTTCATAATAATCCCAAAGGTTCCAGGAACCCAAAACAAGGATAGAAATTGTTATTATAAGTTTCCAAGAAGTGGAAGAATGGTGGTACTTTGATACTGAGGAAAAAAATCAGAAAGATTGGAATTAATCTAATTAATTACTTCATGATTAGCATCATAATTCAGTGGCACACACACAAGATAACACATCTTTTACATCTATTTGTTCTTCTTGATAGGGACAGAAGGGACATAATTTAAGAGCCCCAAAATAACACAACTCACTGATTAGCATGATGAAAATTTGACAAAAAATAATATTTTGGAGTAGCAATATTCATCAACAACTGGGCATTTCCACAGCATGTATAAAATGAACATTTAACTCAACAATATTACATTTATCAAAATAACTAAGGCCTTCAGTGGCTGCTCTGGTAGGGGTCCAACAACACAGAGTGCAATAGACAATCACTTTGGTACATTAAACTGTGGAATAAGTCCATACATGACTTCATCATATTGGCATGTTTGCTTCTGGGGGATGAAGAGGATATTGTTATGTGGTACAAAAATCAATATTTTAAGACAAAGTCTGAAAGACAGTTCTGGTTAGAAAGCTGTTCCAGAAGCTATGAAGACCTAGGTTTAAGTCTTGCTTTTGCTGCATATTGGAATGAATGGGTAAATCACCTTCTTGTTAGTGTTCTAAGAGTAGGTAAAACAATAAATTACAGAGATGATAATGACCTGAGTTTCCCCATCTGGAAGATCCCTGTATAAATGAAATTACAGATCAAGTACCTATCCCATAAGAGGAAGTCTAGACTGAGCCCCACCAAAGTTTTATTTTACTTATACCTTCCCTCGTGTACACTTTTGATTATACCAACCCCTTCTCTATAAACTCCCATGGCTCCCTATTACTTTCAGGATCACATATCATGTGGCTTTTATATCCCTTCACAAGCTGGCCTCTTCTTATTTTTCTAATCTTATGCTTACTCACTTCCACATATCATGTGATCTGGCAACACTGACCTTGACCTTCCTTGCAGACAACGTTCTATCTCTTGATTCTCTACCTTTGCATTGACTTTCCTCCAAGCCAGAAGACCATTCCTTCTTGTCTCTGACTCCTAGCTGCCCTCAATTCTCAACTATAAAACCACTTTATGCAAGAGGCCTTTTCTGTCCCTTTTCACCATTCCTAGTGACTTCTCTCTAAGAGGATCTCCTATCTATAGTATATATAATCCATAGGTATATAGTTGTTTCCATGTTGTCTCTCCTGTTAGAATGTAAGCTCCTGGGGGAAGAGGGTATTTTGGCCTTTATTTGTAAATGTACCAATAATTCCATATATCCTGACTTCTACTGAATTGCTAGGCCAAGAGAGGGTACTGACATCTTATGACATTGTCTTCCAGTTTAATGAAAATATTCCTTTTTATGGGCTTTGCTTTTTTTCCTCATGCAATTACAAATAATCTGTAATTCTGGGGTAAAGAAGAGTAGTCCAGATTTGGTAGATTTCAAAAAGGAATATATTACCTCACAAAGCCAGAAGCCAGACATTTCTTGGCTTTGCCAAAGAGTAAGTCTCCGGAATAGCCTTGCTTCACCATTGCAAGTAGACTTTTGTAATAAAAGCAAATTTTAACAACATATAGCAAGTAATGCTCCAAATAACATCATGGAATAATAGAACCTTGGTGTGAGAAGGAACCTTCAAGACCATCCATCCAACAGACATCAAACAAAAAGATAGTGACATCAAACTCACATAGACACTGGTGCCACTAAAACACAAACAGGGATCCTTGTAGACATAAATGGACTTTGAAAAACACATGTTAGCATTATCTCTGTTTTCTTGTACTTTTAAATACTTTGCTAGATATTTCTAATTCCATTTTAATCTGGTTCAAGCAGCATTTGAGAGTTTTGTGGGCCACATGAGCCCTGGGGTCTGTGTGTTTGAGATCTCTATTTTATAATATACCTATCAAATGTTTATCCAGTTTTGCTTGAAGAACTTCAGCAGGTACAAAAGCACCCATTATCTGAGACCATCCACTTCCCTTTTATGCAGATCTAATTTTTAGAAAGTATTCCTTGACAGCAAGCCTAAATTTATGTCTTTGATGATTGCTTTTATTTTTACCTCATGTGGCCAACCACAAATCTAATCCTACTTTTTCATGATACTGCTTCAAATACTCAAATGCTGGAATCATAATCACCTAGACCTACAGTCTTCTCTTCTCCAGGATAAACATCCTCATTTCCTTTATCTGTTCCTCCTTGGAAACAGAAGCAAGGCTCTTCATCATATGCGTTCCCCCCATCCCCACCCAATGTTCTTCATCTTACTGATATCATTGAAAAAATGTGGTACCCAGAACTGAAATTAATACTCCACATGAAGACGACTGAGGGTACTTATTCTACAATAGTACTCCATATTCAGATGAGATATTTGTAAAGTCCTTAGCGTTGAGCCTGTATTAAGCAAAGCAGCTTAATAAATACATCTTTTCTTCCCTCCGCCCTAATTAAAGATGCTATATCCATTCTCTAAATACAGCATCACATCACATGAAAATAATTTTAAAGCAAAATGCCAGATTTATGCAATTAATCATGTCAGTTTGTTTTTCAGTCCCCCAATATTAGGAAACTTCCCATACTTTCTTTTAAAACTGAGCTACACTATAATTAGTCATTCAAGTCAACACACATTTATTAAGCATTTCCAGGGCACTATACTAATCACTGGGTATTAAAAAAGTACCTTACCTTCCTCAAGGAGTTCACATTTGAATGAGAGGAAAATCACATATAGATATCTATATAGATTCAAGATAAATATAGGCTTAATGGAAGATGATCTCAAAATGAATGTACTACATATAGAGGCCACCAGGAAAGGTCCACTGGAAAAGGTGGAATTGGGACTGAGTCTTGAAGCAGACAAGGAAAGAGAAAAGATGAAGGCAAAGAAGAGTATTCCAGATACAAGGGGCAACCTTCCATTTATTTATTTATTTTAAATAGTGTTTTAATTTTTCCCCAGTTAGATGTCAAGAAAATTTTTAGCATTCAATTTTTTATAAGATTTTGAGTTCCAAGTTTTTCTCCTTCCCTCCCTCCCCTTGACTCTTTTGAACATGGAAAGAAATTTGATAGTCTATTGACATCCTTGGTTTCTTTCTTGATTATTTTTTTTGGTTGGATTTATTGGATTCTGAGAGGGAACAGTAGAGGTCCATAACTAGTATAGTTTTGCTATCTATTTCTTCCTGTAACTCACTTAACTTCCCCTTTAACAATCTGGATGCTATGCCATTTGATACATATGTGTTTGGTATTGATATTACTTCATTGTCTATGGTACATTTAGATGTAGTTTCCTTCCTTATATCTTTTAATTAGGTCTATTTTTGTTCAACTTTTTCTGAAATCTGGATTGCTACCTCTGTTTTTTTTTTCTTTTTTACTTCCCCAAAGTATAATAGATACTGCTCCAGCCCCTTACCTTTCTTTACACAATGTGTGTGTCTCTACTTCAATTATGTTTCTTGTAAGCAACTCATTTTAGGATTGTGGTTCTTGATCCACTCTGCTGTCAACTCCCATTTTATGGGAGAGATCATCCTGCTCACGTTTCCTGTGTGTTTCCCTCCATCTCATTATTCCTCCTGTCTGTCCTCTCTCTTCTTTCACCCCTTCCCTCCTCACCAGTGTTTTGTCTCCCCTGATCGGCCCTACATTCTGTCAGTCCCCACCTCCCCCCACCCTTTTACTTGAACTCCTCCCCTCCTATTTCCCTGTCTGGTAAGACAGATTTCTATTTTCAATTGATCATGTATATACATACATATACATATACATATGTATGTATGTGTATATATATATGTGTGTGTATGTATGTATATGTATATATTTATACATATATACACATACATGTGATTCCCTCTTTGAGCCAACACTGATGTTCATCACCCACCTTCCCATCTTCCTCTCCACTGTAATAGGCCTTTCATATGTCTTCATGTGAAATAACTTCCCCATTATACTTTTCCCTTCCTTCTGTACCCGCTGTACTTACAATCCACTGAAAAGACAAATCAAGACTGAAAATGACTGAGATTAAAAATGTGGTGTGCATTCTATCTGGGAGAAGCCTTTCTAAAACATGGTAGGATTATCACAATTTATTTCCTGAAACAGAAAAAGAAAACAGAAACAGAAAAAAAAAAAAAGATTATGTCCAGGCAGGTCTCATCTTATTGATAAATAGTAATGCTTACAGTTAATCTTCAAAGAGTTGGATGGGTACCTTCTGTTCTGTTCAAGTTTAAAAAGAAAGTCTACCAAGAAAAGTCATGCCTTGCTTCAGAAATCTCAAGGTACAGGTATTCTTTGTTCTACTATACCTCTGTGGTCCAATACAAAAGGCCATACTTCCTGAGAGGAGCTCACTAGAGTCTCAGGCTATGACTCAGAATTTCACTGAGAGTCACCTAGTTAAAAACCCCCATTTTACAAATAAGGAAACTTAAACACTGGGAAGCAAAATGACTAATTTGAATTTATAAAAGAAGCTGACAACAAAGCTCAGACTAGTACTCATGGGATGAAAGATTTAGATCTGCAAGAGGCCATAAATCCCATTGAGTTCAACCTTTTCATTTTACAGATAAGGAAATGGAGGCTGAGGCTTCCCCCCAAGGTGACATAGCAAGAATAAATTAGAGATAGGGCTTGAATATAAGATTCCTAATTCCAAGGCCAGCTGCCTATCTACTATACTGCACTATTTCTACAAATACTTTGGCAGAAAAATTCCAATATCATAACATCCTAATAGATGCATATGAATATGAAAAGGTCATTATATTAATATCACATTAATCAAAGTAATAGACTTCACTCTCAAGCTTGTTGACATCTGGTCTACTTCTCTGCCCAGCACACTAATTTATTTTTATTTTACCAGATGTATAATTGTATTTGTATATAGAACTCCTGTAGAGAAAAGGATATTGTTTTGAATAAGGAAAACCCACAAATGGTCTGTAAATCAGAGTTTTCAAGTGTACTGAAAAGATGAAAGCATAAGTGATTCGCCAAGGTCACATAGCTACACACATTATGTGTCAGAGGAAAGACTTAAACATGAGCTTTCCTGACTTCAAGGTCAACTCTTGTTCTACTATGCCATGCTGCCTATCACACCAACATCACGCTAATAATAACAACAGAATTTTCCTTAAAACATCAATATGCACAGTTGATGAGAGACACAACTCCTCAAAGAAACACATTAACAAGGAAGACGAATCCCAATGAAACGAGAGAAACAAAGAGAAACACCACAGAATTTTTTTTTTCCATCCTGTAAAATCAGCATAAGGAGGCAGAACATGAAACAAGAGCCACCTCAAGTCTTGAGGATTCCTAGTAGGAGACAGAGCAAGGAAACTGGATCAAGGTCAGCTGACCAAGCTGAAAAATCTAGAGTATCTAAGATTAAAAACAATATGTTCTCATATAAGGGAAGAATATCTTAGAATATAAATAAGCAAAACATAAAACAAAATGGCTAAGAGAGAGAACAAGCATTTGCATATGACCTATCATATGCCAGGCACTATGCTAAGCACTTTAACAATAGTATCTTATTTAATCCTCACAACAACCAGGTGCTGTTATTAACCCCATTTAAATTTGAGGTAACTGAGGCAAACAGGTTAAGAGACTTACTCAGGGTCGCACAGCTAGTTAGCATCTGAGGCTAGATTTGAATTCAGATGTTCCCTATGTCCAGGACTCTACCCATGCAACCCAAGAAGACTTAGGAGGTTGGATGGAAACTGTTGGATGGATCTGTGACACTGAGGTGTGGCTGACCTGAAGACCATGTGGTAATGTCAGCTGTGGATTATAGAGGCGGCCGTGAGAACAGCAGCTTCAGGAGTTCTTAACCCAGAAAAGGTAAGGTAATTGACAATGATCTGAAAGAGGTTACAAGGGATCCCTGTGCTAGCACTGGGCACAATAAATGGTAGTTTTTGGAAATTCTGTTGCCTATATACACTTCAGATTACAGTTCCAGAGTGAAGAGGAGCAATTGCTGTCATAAGGGATCAGAAGTTCAAAGGGGTGGTATCTCTTGTGGCCCCAAGCAAGCACTTCTGGTGACAAGGGACCAGTGACCTAGCCTGCCCCAGATGACACCATCTGGGAAGCACTAAAAACTTCAAACCTGAGAACTTGCTCAGAAGACAGCACTGTGAAAAAGCCCAAAGTTTGTGACAGTGTCCCCAAACCCCAATCCTGAGAAGAGCATAACTTTAACACGAACTTCAAAGTTAAAAAATAGACTGGAAAACAAAGAAACAAACACAACGACAACAACAACCAAAAGAACCCGAACACAAAAAGCAACTACGGTGACAGGAAAGATCAAGAAACAGTCAGAAAAGGGCTATGATGTCAAAACAGCTACAAGCAAAGCTTCATAGCAAAAAAAAAAAAAAAAGAATTACATACAAACCCAAGAATTCCTGGAAAAGCTAAAAAATTAATTTGAAAATCAAATAAGAGAAATACAGGAAAAATTGGGGAAAGATATTAGAGTAATGCAAAAAAAAAATTATGAAAAGACAATAGCTTGATAAAAGGGACCTAAATTAATGAAGAATATAATACCTTAATACCTAATGAAGTAAACAAAAACCAGAACTGGCCAAATGTTAGAGGTACAAAACATCACTGATGAAAATAAGTCCTTAAAAAGCAGAACTGTCCAAATGGGGAAAAGGTACAAAAGCTAACTGAAGAAAATAATCCCTTGAAAAATGAATTAGGTTGTGCTGTTTACATGGAAATGTTCTCTTTCCTTTTCTATCTTTTTTGTATCAAGCTCAAAATGAATTAAAAAAATTAGAATTAGGCAAGTAGAAACTAAGGACTTCATGATACATCAAAAAACAACACAACAAAGAAAAATGAGATGTGAAAAAGTAGAAAAATGTGAAAAATCTCATTAAAAAAATCAACTGACCTAGAAAACAGATTGAGGAGAGATAGTTTAAGAATTATTGGACTACCTGAAAACTACAATTAAAGAAAGAGCCTAGATATCATATTTCAAGAAATTATAAAGGAAAAAATGCCCTTATATTCTAAAAGCAGAGAGTAAAATAGAAATGGAAAGAACCCACCAATTATGTCCTGAAGGACATCCTGAAATGAAAGCTCCCAGGAATATTATAGCCAAATTCCAAAATTCCAAGGTCAAATTAAAAATAAATCAAGCATCTAGAAAAAAATCAATTCAAATACCATGGAGTGACAGTCAGGATCACAAATAAAATTGCATCTATTAAAGGAACAGGGTTTGGAATATGATATTTCAGAAGATGAAGGAACTTAGATGACAATCAATAATATCATATCCAGGAAAATTAAGTATATTTCTTCAGAGGAAAAAAATAAAAGGACATTTAATGAAATAGAGGACTTTGCAAGCATACCAGAGAAAAAGATCAGAGAAGAATAGAAAACATCATTGTCAAATACATGACACAAAAGAGGTATAAAATAGTAAATGTGAAATCTTAAAGAATGAGTGGTTCAAACACAAATCATAGAAACAATCAATAGTGTTTTAAATATAATGACAGCAATCAAACTGCATACCATATGGCATACAGACAAAGTAGTACTTAGTGGGAAAATTATGTCTCTAACCACACACATCAATAAAAGAGAGAAAGATCAAATCAATGGGAATCAAACAAAAATAACTAGAAAAAGAAAAATAATGAAAATCCTCAACTAAAAACCAGAACAGAAATCCTGAAAAATCAAAGGAGAGATTAACAAAATTGAAGTTTAAACCAAAATAAAACACTGAATTAATAAATAAAATAAGGACATGGTTTTAGGGGGAAAGCAATAAAATAAACCATTAGCCAATTTCATTTAAAAAAGAAAGAAAATCAAATTACCAGAATAAAAAAAGAAGAAGAAATGAATGTAACATCAATGATGCAAAAATTAAATCACTCTTTAGAGGTTACTTTACCCAACAATATGTCAGTAAAACTGACAGTCTAAGTAAAATGGATGAATATTCACTATATTTCTATCTCTATCTACATCTTTCTATCATTCCATCTTGGAAAATGAAATTGAAGAAGCTATGAATGGATTCACTTAAAAAACAATCCTCAGGACCAAATTGATTCACAAATGATTTACTAACAAAAAGGAACAATTAATTCCAATACTACATGTTTGCAAAAATAGATAAAGAAATGTCCTACAGAATTCCTATTGTTACAAAAACAGGATTTTGGTACATAAACCAAGAAGAGAAAAAACAGAGGAAGAAAACTATAGGCAAATTTCCCTAGTTAATAGTGATGCAAAAATCTAAATATAGCACTAGAGAAAGGGATTACAGTAATATATACCAAAGATTATACACTATGATCACATGTGATTTATATCAGGAATGTGCTAGTTCAATATTAGACAAATTAAAGCATAATTGACCACAACAATAATAAAAACAACAGTTTTTTAAATGATGAAAAACAACACCAATTCCTATTAAAAACACCTAGAAAACATAGGAATACATGAAGGCTTTCTTCAAATGGTAGGTCGTATCTATCTCAAACCGAGAGGAATCATCATCTGTAATGTGGATAAGCTAGAAGCCTTCCCAACAAGAACAGCAGTGAAGCAAGGATGCTCATTACCTCCACTGTTATTCAATATTGTATTAGAAGTGCTAGCTATAACAGTGAGAACAATGAATCAAAGGAGTAAAATAAGGCAATAAGAAAACACTATCACTGTTTATACATAATATGATGGTATATCTAGAGAACCCTAGAGAATCAACATTTTTTTAATGGAACTTCAGCAAAGTTGCAAAATACAAAATCAACCCAAAGAAATCATCTCAATACTATATCTATATAAAATCTCTATGCAAATGTATAAATTTATAAATAAAATAGTACATTATACAAAATGTATGTATATAATGAATAAAACACATCAAGAGGTGATAGAAAGATAAATTCCATTTAAAATAACTTCAGATAATATAAAACACTTGGGAATCTACCTGCCAAAACAAATTCAGGGATTATATGAACACAATTACAATACATTTTAAATATGACAAATATTAACAGTTGCAGAACCTACTCTACATGGATGGGCTAAATAAATATAATAAAATGTAAATTCTATCTAAATTATTTTAATTATTCAGTGCCATGCAAACTAATTCTGTGTGTGTGTGTGTGTGTGTGTGTGTGTGTGTGTAGGGAGGGGGAATGAGAGAGTGAGAGAGAGAGAGAAAGAGAGAGAGAAGGAGGGAGCTGGGAGTGGGAGGGAGAGAGATGAGGAGGGAGGGAGAGGGAGAGGAAGAGGGAGAGAGCACACTAGAAAAAATAATAGCTAAATTCAAGAGTCAATCATATTAAGAGAATTGATTAAACAAAAGTAAAAGAAGGTAGCTTAGCAGTACCAAATTTCAAAGTATTATGAAATGGTATCATAAAAACAATCTGGTATTAGATAAAAATATAGTGGTAGGTCAGTGGAATAGATTGGATTCACAACAAACAATAGCAAATGACAATGGTAATCTAGTGTTTGATAAACCTGAATAACCAAGCTTTAGGGGCATGAACTCACCATTTGACAAAAATTTCTTAAAAAGCTGGAAAGCAGTTTGGAAGAAACTAGATATAGACCCACATCTCGAACTGTATACCAAGATAAGGTCAAAATGGATAAATGACTTCAATGTAAAGAATAGCATAAGAAAATTAGAGAAATATTTTAAATTTTACCTGTCAGATTAATGGGTAAGGGAAAGGTTTATGACCAAAGAAGAGATAAAGTGGTTTACAGTAAAGTAAAATGAATAATTTTAATTACATGAATGATTTTTTTTTTTTGCAAAAGCAAAACTAAAGCACTCAGAATTAGAAGGAAAGCAGTAAACTGGGTGTGCAGGAAAGAATCATAGCAAGTTTCTTTGAGAAAGGACTTATTTCTTAACTATATAAGGAATTGAGCTGAATTTATAAATATAAGAGCCATTCCCCAATTGATAAATGGTCAAAGGCTTTTTACAGGCAATTTTCATAAGAAAAAGAAGCTGTATATGGTCACATAAAATTGTTCTAAATACTATTAATTAGAGAAATGCAAATTAAAATACCTCTGAGGTACCATTTCACAACTATAAAATCAGATAATATGACAGAAAAGGAAAACAAGAAATCTTGGAGAAGTGGAACAATTGGCACACTAATACACTCTTGGGAATCATGAATTTTTCCAGTAACTCTGGAGAGCAATTTAAAACTTTGCCCGAAAGACTATAAAAATCTGCATACTTTTGACCCAGCAATAATCACTATTAGGTCTGTATCCCAAAGAGATTAAAAACAGGAAAAGGGTCTATATGTACAAAAATATGTATAGCAGCTCTTTCTCTGGTGGAAAAGAATTGTAAATTGGAAATTCTGTCAATTTGGGAATGGTTGAATAAGTTGTAGTACATGATTGTGATGGAATACTGGTGCACAATAAGAAATGAAGAACCAACTGGTTTTCAGAATAACCTGGAAAGACTTATATGAACTGTTGCAAAGTGAGAAGAACCAGGATATTATTCCACACAACAAAACTAATATTGTATAATGACTAACTATTTCTGACTTGGCTATTCTTGGCAATGGCATGATTCAAAACAATTCCAAAGGACTTAAGATGAAAAATGCAATGCTCCTTCAAAGAAAGAACTGAGGGAGTATGAAGGCAGATCAGAGCACACTGTTTTTACTTTTTTGGGGGGAGAGGGGGTATAATAGCAAGCAACATGGTACTTTTGGCTGTTTTTTTTTTCTTTTGGAGTGCTTCTCAGCAATAAGGCAATCAAGGGCATTTGATTGGGTCTTGCCTTTGTTTGAATCGAGTCTTCTATTGAACCAAGAGTCCTTGATTGAAAACAGTATATATACTCTGAGGTTAGCATTTTGTTTTGGGGCTCACTCGTTGGAAGAGTGTTTGTGTGATTTGGCCAGACAAGACTGTGGGTAGTCATTAAGGAGCCCCCCTGGCTTTGAAAATCTGCATGTTAGTGTTTCTCTCTCTGGTAACTATGTACATGTTTCTATGGTCAGACAATTAGAAGCCTGTTTGTTGATTTGTGTGATTTTCTCTGTTTGGAATTTCTGTTTGTATTTGCTCTGAAGCTCAGGGTGGTAACTTTTTCCCCTGAACTAAATGAATGATATACATATGTTTAATTAAACTAAGATTGTTAACCCTGTAAAGTTGCTTTCCCTTAGAAAAGCAGATCAAAGAACCTGTGCTAGTAGCCCTCATGTGTGCTGGTGTTTTTGGCGTTACATATCCACAGTAACTGCAAGTAACATTGTTGCTACAGGGAGTGTGGATTCCTTTTTACAACAAGGTTAATAAGGAAATTTGTTTTGCATGGCTGTACATATATAATCTATATATAAGTGCTTGCCTTCTCATGTAGGGGTTTGGAAAGGGAAGGAGGGAGGGGATTTGTTACTTTAAAATTATTTTTTAAATTAATGTTTTAAAATATTTTTACATGCAATTGAGAAAAAGAAACAATCCTTAAAAAAAGAAAAAAATATCATTGTATTCAACCAGAAATTAGAGTAAGGTATAAGTGAAAAGTTAGTTTTGGGCACAAATTAGGCAAAAAGAAAGTAACTTCAACAATTCAAAATGAAAAGAATAAGATGCATTAACAAGTTTCGGTGAGGTAGAGAGAGGGGGCAGCAAAGGAATAGGATGAAAGCACTATAATTACAGGCAATCACATTAATCCTAATAATTTTATTTTACCACCTTTGTTTACCTCGTTAAAAAAGTAATCATTGCACAGAAATGAAACATTATTATAGTATATCCTAGAATGCAGAGCCAACCATCATGACAATAGGATGAATTCACAAGACCAAGGTAGAAGAATGGATTAGAAATCATTATCTACTAAAAGTCCCTAAAAAGTGAACTTGACACAGAATCGCAGAGAGATAAGGTGTATAAAAGAAACTACTATGGTTTTGATAAATTCCTAGGATGTGGGGCTGTCAGTTGTGATTTCAGAAACTGTCATACTGAAAAAGTAACATAGTTAAATTAGAGAGGTATGGAATCTTCATTTTGCTTATTGCTAGTTTAAGACACACATACAATTTTGTTTGTATGTATGCATGCATGTATGAATATATGTATTATGAATATATGTATGTATACATATATGTGTGTATATACTCATTTGTTGACATGACATCTAAATCTCTAAAGGAAACTATAGGGAGAAATAGCAATAATTCTTGGGTGCCTTAATATTTCCCTATCTGAGAAAGAAATCAAACAAATCTAAAACAGAATAAATTACAAATCTGATCAGAATTCTAAGAAAGATATGATAGACCTCTGGAAGATATGTTAGACCCATTAGGAATCATAAATTATATATACACATACATACATACATACATACATACATATATACCTATACCTAAATACCCATTATCATTATCTCTTGAAAGGGAATGTCAACACATTTATTTGTCCCTTATTTATCTTTTCTAATTCCAAAACTAAAATTGTCTTTCTTGGTCACCACTCCCCTTCATGTGTTTTCTCCCCTACAACAATAATCACCTTAAGAGTAGAGACTGTTAAAAAAATTCCAGTGTGTATTACTGCATTAATTACATAATAAGTGAGTAATATTTGATATTAATTTAAAAAATACTAACTTTGTAAGCTACTTGCATTGTATTTTTTATTGTTTCAAAGTGGTTTATCCTTTATTTTGAGTATTTTGTTTTTGCTTATAAACAGTTTTTTTAATTCTTTGCTTTTTTCTCTTTTGCTTGCATAACTTATTTATTTTTCTCCTTTATAGCTTTTTTCAAATTTTTGAATGTGTTATAGATATGTATGTATATGTATATATTATCCAAATATCTGCTTTGTCTCTATCCAATTACTTTGATAGGTTGCCTGATTTTATTGTTGTCATTCTCTTTGAAAAAATGTCTATTGTTCCTCCACTTTGTTCTTTGACCCACACATTCTTTAAGATACCTCAGCAGAATCCATAGCCAAAGTACAACTGTGGAGTCTAAATGGAGATTAAAGCATACCATTGCCATTTGTGTGTGTGTGTGTGTGTGTGTGTGTGTGTGTGTGTGTTGTTTTTCCCTTTTGTTCTGTTTCTTCTTTCACAGTATGACTAATGTGGAAATAGGTTTACATGATTGCATATATATAACCCATATTAGATTGCTTGCTATCTTGGGGAGAGGGGTGGAGGGAAAAAGGGAGGGAGAGAGAAAAAAAATTAAATTCAAAATCCTATAGAAAAGAATGTTGAAAACTATCCTTACATGTGATTGGAAAAAATTTAAAATAGTATTTACAAAAAAAGACATCTCAGCAGATAGTTTTGGTAATTAACTAGACTAAAAACTCTGTCCTTCTCTGGCCAGCTTCATCATAAATCTAGCCTAGCTCTTAGATAACAGATAAAGAGTTTATGATTTTTTTTTCATTTTACTTGAATACTTTTCTGTTTCAAATCTAAATGTTTGCTGAATTAAATTGAGTTGCCATTAATTGATAGGACTTACCAGAGTTCACTATCTGAAATAATCTCAAAAAACCATAATTACCTCGATGCAATGATTGGCATCAGAACTAAACTTGAGTGGAGATATTTCTGTCATATTTTCAAGTGGAGTTATTACTTTTTTTATTTAAAAGCAAAGCAATGTCCCCTAGAAATATGAGATCTGATACAGGTAGAACGTAGACAAATGCACTTTTTCTACTCCCCATCCCTGAATCCAATATAATTCTCACTCTGAGGCTCAATTTTTATACATTACAAAAAATGATAGAAATAAATATACTATCTCTGTTACTTTTCTAGGTCTTAACTACCACATTTGAAAAATTAAAAATTAGAATAGATGTTCTCTGAAGGTCATTCCAGATCTAAATTTATGATGTTATGAAATTATAATATTTAGAAATCTATCTATTAAGAGTAATTTTATTAAGCACTATGTATTAGGTACTGTGCTAAGTGATAGGGATGTAAATAGAAAAGCAAATAATGTTTTCTCTCAAGGATTACATTCTAATAGGAAGCTGCCACATATGCAGGGGAGTTTTGTACAGTGGGTGTGGGTTTTGTTCCGGTGAATCATAGGATTGGTAAGTGTAACCAAATATATTAGGAAGGCAGAATTTATGATTTCAAAGAGAATTTCATATGTGCCTAAAAGGTCCGGAACCGCAGGATATAAGGAATTCTCTAGGCAGAAGGCAGGAGAACTAAAGCATGTATTTACACTCCACAGTACCAAGCCCACAAACCAGCATCCCCATTTTGATATTTTCATCAAAAGCTTCCAGGCCCAATAAGTCCGCCTCACAAGGGTAACCAGGAGGCCACAGAGAAGCGAGATGGTATAAGGCAAAATCGTATACATGCTTCCCCTCTACGGTAAGAAGATTACCCACTAGCCTCCAGTCAGCTCTGCTACCGGCAGCTCAGCTTCGGCTGTAGGCGTCTCTGGCTCCAACCAGAAAAGGAAGAGAGGATCTTCAAGCTGTCCTCTCCCCTCTTATAGAGTTTTTGACATCATCAAGTGCCACCTGAACGACCAGGGCCGATTGGTTCTTGACTTGGCCCCTCCCCCTAGCATAGACCAGGTTAACACACCTCCCCTCAGCCAGCCCCATGACTCATCACACAGGAAGTTCTCTGATTCCTGGCATGGTCGCTGGGCTTCCTGCCTCAGAAGAGCAAGCCCCAGTGTCCAGGGAAGCTCAATGAGGTAAGCTGAGTCATTCAAAGAAAACAAAGTCCATTCTGGTTACACCAAAGTAAAATTGATTATACTTTCCAGAAATGAATGTGTTGATATGATTACGATTCCCAGAGAAAGAGATGAAAATGAGGGGGAGAGAGGACAGTGGGAAAGAAGAGCATGCATGTGGCAATATGGGATAAAGACAGGCAAAAAGCAGCTTGGTGATCTGGTTATCAACTAGATAGGGGAAGTCAAGATCAATAAAAAACCCAGATCCCCATGGTGCAAGGGCCATATTTCTGCAAAGGCTGCAGGAAGGAATTATGGGTTGCATATGGGCAATGAGTGGCAGCATAACACTCCCTGCTTTAAGAAGGAATCCTGGTTTCCTACCATCTTTATGTTCCAATCTAAACTTTTCTTTCTTGCATGTTAAATCCTTAATTGTTGTTGTTCATCCTTTGTTCTTGAAGAGGCCCAATGACATCAAGAGGGTGATGTCTTGACTTGAAAGTAAATTGGATTTAACCAAGGCATGGTTGTGCAAAATCACCACCCTCACTCCTTCCTCCACAGTCATTAGGAGTCCTGTGGAAAGACATAAGTCAGGACTATTGTCAATGGTCCTTGATGCAGTTGGAAACCTTGGCCTTTTTAAACTAAGGCCTTTCCCATGTCTTTTTGTCTGAAGCAGCACCCATTCAGTGGTTAAATGATAGGTAAGAAATGAGGGAATAGGTACCTAGTTTTGCCTTCTCAAAAGAATCTCTCTTGGAGGGAAGACCCTCAGGGATTCTAGCCAGAGCAGAAACAATTGCTATTTACACTTACTCTGAGTCATATAAATCTAAAGAAAGAGCAAGGGTGGTTTGGGCTGGGACCTATTATTGGCCAATCACTGAGATCCAGAGTGATTAGGGTTTAAAGGCATAGTCAAGTATCAAAGCTTGGATTTCCAGAGCTATATTTCAAGAAATCATAAATGAATCTACATGAGACAAAGGGGTTAATCATCCTAGTTGTTTTTTTAAAAACAAAATGATAGAATAAATAAGTAGGGCAGAAAAATCATTTTGTCCCCAAACCACAAGATATCATGCAAATTATAAGCCATCAAAATTTATATTATTTTGGACAAAGAATTCAAATGTAAGGATATGACTCCCCATGTGGACAGAGGGAGAGGAAGAATAGAGCAAGGAAGGAAGGAAGGAAAGAATGAAGGAAGAAAGGAAGGAGTGAAGGAATGAAGAAGGTAAGAAGAATATAGCAGCATTGCCCAACTGGAATTTGCCAGTTGTGTCCCCAGTGGGGCAGCTACTACTAATCACAGATTTTTGTTCATCCTTCATTCTGGAAGAGAAACAATGACATCAGAATGGTGATGTCTTGACTTGCAAGTGAACTGGATTTAAGTGAGGTAGAGCTGCACAGTCATCAGGCTCTCTCTCTCTCTCTCTCTCTCTCTCTCTCTCTCTCTCTCTCTCTCTCTCTCTCTCTCTCTCTCTCTCTCCTTCAGAGTCATTCAGAGTCCACTAGCAAGATATAGCTCAGAACAACTGGCAATGGTCCCAGATGCAGCGTTAATATGGCTCCAGTCTACCTTTTCAGACTCATTACCCATTTTTCCTCTTTATATACTCTATGATCCAACTAAACTAGCCCACTTTCTGTCCTTCATCCTGCAACACAGAGTGACAGAACCCTAGGATTCTAGCTTAAGGAAATCAAGGGGACTCAAAGATTATTTAGCTCAATACCTTCATTTTATAGGTAAGGAAACTGAGGTCCCCAAAGATTAAACAACTTGCCTAAGATCATACAGGATATGTTAAAAGTAGGATAGATATCACCTTTATTCTCTGACTACAAAAAATGGTTCTTGTTGATTAGTACCACACCGTATGGCCCTTATTTCTCGCATCTCCATGCTTTTGAACAAACTGTTCCCTTCACATGTAATAGACATTTTGAACAGCTATGCTTCAGAGTCCACGCTTTCCTGATGCCCAGAGCTACTAGAGCCTCCCCACTCTTCTGCCTGAAATTTCTGAATATTTACTTAGCATATACATATATAATATATATTATACATATAGAAATAGATATGCATAGACAGATAGCTCTATAAAGATCTATATATTGATCTCTCCATATACATATATATATATATATATATATATATATATATATATATACATACACATACGCATACACACACGTATATCCACTAATATGTGTACATGCTGCTTCCTCACCTAAAATATAACACCTTTGAGGGCTAGGGCTATTTCATTTTTGTCTTTATATCACAAGCACTTTGTTCAAGTCCTGGGTAAGTACTTAGTGCCTGGATAAAATCTTATTAATTGATATAGAGATAGAATGTAAGTTCCCCTGTGGCAAAAGACCATCTGTCTTTTGTCATTGAATCCTTAGAGCTTAACATGATAGCTTCTAAATGAATGTTTCTTGATTGGTGGGTAATGAAATAGTGCCCTCCTCAAAGGAGCATATATTTATAGAAAGCATCAAGAGCAGAACACAGAAATCGTTACAAGGAAAAAGAGAAGGGGGGAGAGGAGAGGAGAAGTAATGAGAAAGAAGAGGAACAGGAAGAGAGGGAGAGAGAGAGAGAGAGAGAGAGAGAGAGAGAGAGAGAGAGAGGGAGAGAGAGAGAGAGAGAGAGACAGAGACAGAGACAGAGAAGGAGAGGGAGAGAGAGAGTGTGTGAAAGAGAGAAAGACATCGAGTGAGTGTGTGTGTGTGTGTGTGTGTGTGAGAGAGAGAGAGAGAGAGAGAGAGAGACTGAGAGAGACAGAGACACAGAGACAGAGACAGAGACAGAGACAGAGAGAGAACACGGGAGAGAGAAGAGGAAAGGGAAAGGAACAGGCAATAAAAACTAATAATAGAAAGGAGATTGAAAAGTGTTAAGTAGGGCATGGCATCTGAACTGTGCCTTGAAAAAGTTAAAGATTTCAAAAAGTAAGAAAGAAAGAGAGTTCACTCCACTCATGAGAATTTTTATTCTTACGTGCTTTGAATTTCTGACTCTCTCAAGATGGTTTATCTTTCAGTTTGTGGCATTTTCTATGGCTGTCTCCATGCTTGGAATGTGTTCCTTCCTCCTCTCTGAGTACTGAAGCTTTCCCAAGCCCTCTTAATTCCAGTGCCTTCCTTCTGTTAATTATTTCCTATTTATCCTTCATATGGCTTGTTTTATACATATGTGTTTCCCTGTTGTCTCCCTCATTAGATTGTAGGTATTTTGAGGGTAGAGACTGTCTTAGCCTCTTTGTATGTCCCCAATGCTTAACACAGTCCTTACCACATAGTAGGCACTTAATAAATGTTTATTGGTTGATTGATGTTTACATAATCCATTTTCAGAATCCTGGAGTCTCCAAACATAACCTTACTATAGACTTCCAGAGGGAAAGAAAGGTCAGAAATACCTGATCTCATCTTATCTTATCTGTAAACCTTGTGGTCCATGCATTTTCTGTGTTCTGCTAATCTCTTGGGAAAGATTTATTTATCTGTGGTTATGAACAACAGTTCTATCCAAAACTGCTCCTTGATTTTCTAAAACACACAATCATTGGCTATGGCCTTTCTGCATTAATCTTCACTTTCATAGGCCTTGGTAGAGTTTCCTACATATATGTTAGATGTTTAATAGAATATTGTTTTTTTTTTCAATTAAGGGGTATTGGAGAGATTTCCATTGTAAATCACGAAGCCAAAGTGATCTTGGAGTGATTTATGAAATCTCTCGAACAGATCTGCTACATCAGTGGAGTCAAATTCAAATAAAAACAAGAGCCACTAAATCATACGTAAGGATCCCTGTGGGAAGCATATTTTCTTGATTTAAAAATGCAATCTTATCTATATTCTGTCGTATGTATTTTTGCTTAGTATTTCTCAATTGCATTTTAATCTGATTCAGAACACTCTGGAGCATGCTGTGGGCCACCAATAGAACATTTAACACTTCTGTGGTCCATAAACAGCTTAGCTTATATTTGAGGAAAACCTGGAACGACTTACATGAACTGATGCTGAATGAAGTGAGCAGAACCAGGGGAACATCATACAAAGTACCAGCAACATTGTACCATGACCAATTTTGGTAGGCTTAGCAATTCTGGCCAATGCAATGATCTGAGACAATTCCAAAAGACTAAAGATGGAAAATGTTATCCACATCTTTATTTTCTTTTTGTCTGTTTTTTTTCTTTCTTTCTTTTGGTTTTTCCCTTTGCTTCTGATTCTTCTTTACAGCATGGCTGATGTGGAAATATGTTTAATGTGATTGTATATGTATAGCCTATATCACTTTACATGCTATGTTGGGTAGGAGGGATGAGAGGAAGGGGGAAATTTGAAACTCAAAATCTTATCAAAACGAATGTTGAAAACTAAAAAATAAATTAATTTAAAAATATACAGCCTAAACCTGTCCATTTAATTGTTGAAATATAACTTTCTGAAAATGATTAATGATTATATTGATAAGTACGTTGTCAAGGGACCCCTCCTTGAAAGTACAGCCTGGATTTGAGTCAGGAAGGCATGGGTTCAAATCACACCATAGAAAATTATTGTGTGATCTTGTACAAATTTCAGTCAGACTCAGTTTCCTCATCTCAATTGCTAAGGTTGTTTCCTCTTTAAAAATATGATCCTAGGATCCTTCTGTCCACCATTCAATATTCTTCAATGTATCAATTTTAATCACAGTCTGATAAGAATTGGGGATGGAAGCTCTATTCAATTGTTTATTTGAGTGTTGACTCCATTGCTTGTGGTTATCCAGATATCAGAAGATCTTAGCTTCAGAGCCAGAAGGGATAGGATAAGCAAGTTTTCTCATGTCAATTCTTTTTCCTCAAAGACTACTCTAAACTAACCCCTAGTCCCTATAAAGTGCTACAGCACAAAATTTAAAAATGAACATTCATGCTAGCATTGTTGCTTTTTGCACTTAATGATATATTTTTTCCAATTACATGTAAAAATAGTTTTCAATGTTCGCTTTTTTAAGAATTTGAGCTCCAAAGTTTTCTTCCTCCCTCCCTTACCCTCCCCAAGATGTGAAGCAATCTGATATAGCTTATACATGTATAATTATGTTAAACATATTTCTACATCAGTCATGTTGTGAAAGAAGAATCAGAACAAAAAGAAAAAAAAACATGAGAAAGAATATGTGGGGTGAGGGAGGAGACCAAGAAAAGGTAGTAGGTGCATAAATAAGGCCTGAGTGGGTGTCTGGTTGGAGGGAGGTGAGTCTCATGTCTGCTGTGTGTTGGATAAAGTTTGCTGAATGAGCTGTGTGAACTACTCTGTACTCACTCAGTCACCAGTTCCTAGATGGGTATATATAGCATTTTTTCATGATCTATATATCTCTTTAAACAGTATAATGTTTAATAGCAGGATAAGCAAAAACATGGGTGAAAATCATTAAAATAATGATGAGCAAATTTCCTCTTTAATAGCCCAGGTATGTGTTTCTTTTTCACAAATGTCTTTCACATAAGTGTTCTACATACATTAAAAAAGAAGTTTTAATAATGCTTTTTGCTTTTTCATTACAGTCTTTTCTGAATTCTCGGTCTCTCTCTACACATGAGCACATATGTACATATAAAGAGAAACTGAGGCTTTCCTTATAACAAAAGATAAAAAAACAACATATACAAAATGAGAAAAAAAACTGATATAATATCCATTTTGAGGAATGAATATGATATTGCATCCCCATTGTTCCCACCTAAAAGAAAAAAAGTCTCCTTAGAAAATAAAATAATGTGATTATTGTGAATCTCTTTCCATGTTGTATTTAGTTACAGTATCATAGGAAACACTGGTATCAATAACAGAACATCAAGTCTATAATTCAATAAGAATTCAAGACTTTGGCCTTCAGGAATCTTTAAGAGTCACACACTGATACAGTATATGCTTTCCTGGACATATTTCCAAGGTAGACAATCATAAGTGTCATCTAATAAACCCAGCCAAGTCCCTGGTGGTCAGGACGAAAACTCAAGGGGAGGAATATTGTTTAGCTCTCATAATGCTCCAACCTGAAAGGAATCACTTTAAGCAGCATTCTAAGTGTGTTTTTAGAGAATATTTATGTTCTCCTTTTAAACACTCCCTTTGCCAGAGAGAACCTGGGAGACGGAAGTACCAATTACCCCTACCCACCTATTTCTCAGCCATTACATTGCATTTTATTTCCCCTTCTACATGAGGAGTCAGAGATTTAAAGGAAGCAGTTAAAAGCTATCCTGAGTGTGACCATAAGGAGATGGGAAAGTAGATTTTAAACCTATCTTCTCTATATTGTGGGGTGTTGAGTTCTTTCCTTAACCCCCTGCTCCTTAGGTGATGAATCCTTTTCTTTCCCTCTCAAGGTTTTGGATAAATGAAATCTCTTCCCAATGGTTTCAGCTTTGAGGAAGAATCACATTCAAAATGTGTGCTAGTTGTGCCTTTTTTTTAAAATCAAGCGCCGGTCTTATTGCTGTCTAATGCCACATAAAGAAATACATCTCTGCTTTGCGATGAAGTTTTCTTTGAATTCTCAGGCCTTAAAAATAGCATTCATTAAGGCTTAATTTAAGAGAGACAAAATAATTTGACTATAGCATAAAATAAAAGTATTGATTTATTTATGGTGCCATATATATCTACTCAGCTATAAAAGTCCAGCTGTTGAGATTCATTATTCCCCAATATGAGAATTCTTGCAGTTCAAGGATCTAAATAGGTACAACTGAATTAGTGGTCTGAGAATAAGTTATGTGCATCAAAGGTATTGAAGTTACTAAAGCTGAATATAGCTATTAACCCCTAGGCAAATTTTGAAAACAATGTTTTATTATTCCATTCTACATTTTGTTTTCCTTTTCCAGTATAATATATCATTTTGAAACCTCTCTCTCTCTCTCTCTCTCTCTCTCTCTCTCTCTCCTTCATGCACACACACACACACACACACGCACACGCAATCTAATGTGTAAGAAAACAGCATTGTCCTTGAGTCAGTCAACCTGAATTGTACGGGCTTTTAAGTTTTGTCAATTATTCACTTATGATGTTGGCCAAGTCACTTCTATCTCTATGGGCTTATTTTCTTAACTTCAAAATAAAATCTTTCATAGAAAGATAGGATTCCAGGACCATAGGCTCACAGAATTAATTAATGCTGATAGGGATCTCAGAGTTCATCTAGCCTAAATTGTTCTTTTTATGAGTGAGGAAACTGAAACCCAGGGACATTAAGTGATTTGTTTAAAATTATACAGGGTTCATTTGAATGGAACATTAGAATGTGAACTCCTTGAGAGTAGGATCTATCTTTTGTGTTTCTTTGTATTCCTTATGTGTATCTCAGTATCTGGCACTTAGAAGGTGATTAATAATGTATTTTGACTGTCTGCCTGACCAAGATATTACAGACTCCTGGTGTCCCCCATGCTTGGAATGTTCTCACTCCACTGCCCCACCTTCTGACCTCCCTAATTTCTTTTAATTTCTAACCAAAATTCCATATGTTATTGGAATCTTTATCTAATGCCTCTTAATCCTAGTTCCTTCCCTCAGTTAATTATTTTCTATTTATCTTGGATACAGTTGGCTTTATATATATTTGTTTACATGTTGTTTCCCACTAGATTGCAAATTTCTTGAGGACAGGAACTGTCTTTTGTTCCTTTTATTTATCCCCAGTGCTTAACCACACTGCCTGGTGCGTAGTAGGTGATTAATGAGGGTTTATTGATTGATTCACTACATAATGATAATATTTTATGATCATATGCTAGAAATCTAGGTGTATAAGGTGTTCATTCTTATAACCTGCCATTATTTGGGTAAATGTAATGTTTTTAATATGTTCCTCAATCAACAGTCTTGCCATTTTTCTTTTAAAACACAAAGACATATAGAGGCTGTATAATATATTCCTAGTCCAGAAATTACATTCTTTCTTGAAACACAGGTTCAGAAGTGAGAAGTTTTCTTTTAAAAATAAATACACATTCTGTAATGAAATATTTGAAGGAGTTTAAATATTTTTCTTCCTTTTTCACAATTTTTTTTCCTTTGTCACTATTTATGATGCTAATGTTTCCTAAAGACCAAGTCTCTAAAACTAAAAGCTCAAAACAAAACAAACAAACAGACTCAAGGAATTTTCCCTTGAGAACTCCACATCCCACACAAAAAATGAGAAAGTGTGAGGAAAAGCATTGTGGTATGGTAGATAGTTGAGAAGACCTGGAATCCAGTCCTGCCAATAACATTAGGTAGTGAAGTGTCATCTACAGGCAAATCACTGAACTTCTTAGTGTCTATGGAAATTTTAAAATCATATTATAGATTTGTAGCTGATTTCATCAATGGAGGGTCATTGCCCTTCAGGCAATACCTTCATTGATGAAATGATACATCTTCATTAAAAAGGAACACCCCCTGTGATCACTGATATTTCCTAAGTTACTGGTGGGGAAGAGCTGCAAATAATGCTAAAGCAGTAAATATTTCTGGTTGTATTATATAGATGTCAAAGCACTTTGAATTCTTCTTTATGTCATTTTTAAAATCTGAGAAAATGAGTATTGAGTGTTGTTATCAGTATTATCTCTCTGCAATGAATCTTAAAGGACACAATTATTACTTCTGATCAAGGGATGTAATGCTTATCCAATCTATTTCTAGATTATTTAGCAATCACTCAGATGGGGACTTCGGTTATTATTTTTTAGTGTTTTACATCATGGTAATAGTTAAAATTTAGCAATTAAAAAATACAACCCACTTCAAGGACAGCTTGAACTGAGTCCGAAATTTGCCATTTCAAATTTGGCACACTCAAACATCCATTTAAACTCATCTCAAGACAGACTACAAAGAAGAAAGTTTCAAATTGAGAAGGGGAAAAATCAAGATCAAGATAGTCTGCATAGATACAGCACAACCAAGGTAGGTTTAGTAGTATGAAACACAGTAATAAACTGATTGTCAAAAAAACAGCTCTATCTCTGTGATACTGAAAGTTGTTTAAATTAATTAATTCTGAATTAAATAAATTACCTTTTAAATAAATATTATTCTTCTAGTCTTGGGACATTGTCATATGTACACATTGACTTTTTTTATATACTTATGGTATTATGACCTTATCAACATGGGAAGTACCTTCACTGTGCACATGATAAATTCTACCTTTATAAACTTTCTGAGTTTTATTTATGGATATCATTCTGATACTCCGATGCATCTGTGGATATCCCCTTAGTGATATAGATCATAACTCATCCATGTTTTTCCATGCAATGTAGCTCTTGTAAACATTCTTTTACAAATCAACCAGATGAGGTCCTTTCAGTATGGAGTTTATTACATTCTCTGGATATTACATGAATACTAATGCAGCATGAAAGGTAGCCATCGGTTCTGCCTTCCTTTTCCTATGTGATGAGCCCATAATTATTTTCTCCCTACTCATACTTTTCCCTGGTCACATCCTACATGTGAAGTTGCCTGGGTGATTTCTCATTTATAATGTTTTTCACTATGTTCATGTCCATCATACACATTGACATTGCCTTTTTAGTGATCTTCAACTTTCATTCTTTGGAGATTAAAGTGTATGAGTCATCATGGAGGGTCATGCAGAGCATAGAACAGTTTACCAAAGACTTTATATCCCGTTATCTTCCTCCTACTCATTTGTAGTCCCAGCTTATTTTTCATTTCTTACATGTGTCTAAGCTATATTGTCTGATAGACAAGCTCTATAGGTTGCCCATATAAATGTATACATTATCTACACAGTACTCAATTATTATATACATGGTCTTTTGTAGAGACAATTAGGTGTATTAGTCTTTACGTCTATCACTTAGAAATCCCTGACATTTTCTGAGGCTTGATATAATCAGAAAAAATATCATCTACTGAAAAGACTATCTGGAGGTCTTCAACATTGATCAAGAATGTCTCTTTGATTTTGGCTCTGTGATGAAGAGGGGGAAATCCACCACTTTGTTATTAGCAAAATATGCAAAAAGATGATTCGATAATTACTAATCCATAAGTGTTATTGTGTCCATGCCATGTCCTCCCATAAGTGCCTAAAGAGAATATACCCAATGTGCTGAGGTCTCTCCTCAGGCTTTTGCAAAATTTTGTACGTACTATAGCAATGTTTGCAGTTTCCAAGAGTTATCATTCACTCCAACCCACCTTCTTTTTTCATTATATACTTCAGTGATAATTATCACTTAGGTTCACTACTTATGCAGAAGTAAGTGATGGTACTATGATCCTCTACAGTTTCCTTATATAGCCATATCTCCACATCACTTTATGATTCACCTTAATTTTCATCTTCTGGAAATCATGTTCCATGGTTCAAAGCAATATAGTATAACCTAGAGAATAACATACTAGAAGAAGAGGATTTCATATCAGGAATCCAAGTGGGATCCCTGAAGTTACTGCAAAATTTCCAAAATAGAATAGAATGTGCTTCTTTTTTATTCAATTTTAGTCCTAATTTATTGCCCATTTAAAGAGCCTATGATAAATATAAGTATGGAAATGTGCATCACAATCATATTGATTATAAAATGTTAATTTTTTTGGCCATGGAAACCCATGAGACAATGGAGGAAATTTCTCTCTCTCTCACTTTCTCTGTCTGTCCCTCTGTTTCTGTCTCTGTCTCTCTCTCTCCACACATACATATGCATATATATATAAATACATACACACATACATATGTAACTATACTGACAAATAAGTATTTGAAAAAAAGATAAAGAGTGAAGAGAACAAGCAGAAATGTAGAATAGGTAAAAAGAAAATAAGCCCTGTCTCCTTGTTTTCATTTGTAGTAGACTAAATTAAAATGCACAAGCAATGGTAAGCAAAGTGGGACTTTGTGATGTTTTATTTTCTTTTGGACTGCTTCTCAGAACTAAGGCAATCAAATGCCTTTGATTGACTCTTGCCTTTGTTTGAATCAAGAGTCTTTGATTGAATCAAGAGTCTTTGATGACCTGCTTAAGTCACAAGAAAGCCTAAGTCTCATGAGTTTGAGCCACATGGTTGTGATGCTCTCTCATTCTGAAGAAGTGTATATATGCTCTGACATTAGCATTTTGTTTTGGGGCTCACTCACTGGAAGAGTGTTCATGTGATTTGACCAGACGAGACTCTGGGCAGCCATTAAGAGCCCCTCGGCTTTGAAAACCCAGATGTTGGTGCTTCTCTTGCTGGTAACTATGTATGTATTGCTATGGACAGACAGAAGCCCTGTCTGCTGATTTGTGTTATTTGCTCTATTTATATGATTTCTACTTTTAATTTCTGTTTGTGTTTTCTTGGAAGTTCAGGGTGCCTTTCTTTTTCCCCTGAACTAAGTGAAAGACATATATATGTTTAATTAAAGTGAGATTGTAAATGCCTTAAAATTGTTTTCCTTAGAAAGGCATATCAAAGAACCTGTGTAACAGCACTCCTGTGTGCTGGTGTTGTTAGTCTTATACCTCCACAGAAGCTGCCAGCAACATTGTTATCACCACATGCTAAAATAAATTATAAAGGAGGAGGATGGGAAATACTAATCACAAACTAGATGCTGATCTCAGACATGGTATTGCAGCCTCTATTACAATTATTAGTATTAAAAAGTAAAAAAATAATAATCTTAAGCTGAGGTCATTCAGCCTAGAATCTGCATTTTGTTAGCTCGGTGTGTTATCTACAACTAAAACTCAGTCTGTCTTTCCAGGGAAGGGTTTTCTAGTCTCTACAACCTAGGAGACTATACTGGTCATGGTCAGCAGGTGGACAAAGGGAAAAAGAAGCCCTAGAAACTGGTTGCAGGAGCAACACCGAGCAGAGGTTCAATTGCTTGACAATCATAAGACAATTTGAGATCTGTGGAGCTTTATGTGCAACAAGGAAATCAAAGGAATAAGGCCCATCTGAGACTATGTATTAGTGAGTCACCACCATGAGAGAAATGTACACCTCATGGAATAGAAGGAACAATTTTGCAATAATACCACCAGAAAAATGAAATTGTCTTATAGAGAGAATTGACCTCATGTTTATTCTATATCTTATTACAAAAAAAAACCAGATATATGTATATGCAATGAATTATAGTGAACATTCACACATATACACAAATTTGTGTGCATGGGCATATGTATATCCTGACTAATTTGGACATTTACATGTACACATACAAACATATGTATACATAAAAATGCAGGTGTAACATATACTTATAAATGCAAAATATATACATGCTTATTCATATGCACAATTGATTTGTATATATATATATATATATATATATATGCATATACCTATTTCTGGAGCATAAATACAATACATGTGCATGTATAAATGTATATAAACGATATCTGAAAGTGCATTTTTGTATGTATGTATAAGACTGTAACTATTATTAACCATTCAGCAAGATAAAATGAATACCAACTCCAAATTATATTTTTTTCTAGAGGTATGATCGCATTCTTTAAATTTTAGAAACTATTACCATTTCATATTCAAACATCAAAATAAGGGTATGTAGCAATGCATTAAATAAAGCAATATATTTACATATGCATATATACATGCACAAATACACATACATATTCAGATATACATGTATGCACATGTATATATGTACACATCCTTAAATGCATGCGTACACACAATATCTGTGCATGTACATGTGCAAAATGACACATATGCACAACACAAATAATATACGCATGCGTGCACAAATATGTACATATGTATACATTATATATATATATATATCACTTGCTATTAAATAAAGTATATTAAAATTTCTAGGTGTCAATTTCAAAATTATACTATTTATCAGTGCTTCATTCTGAACTTCCATATTTTCTGACATTAAAAAATGTTTCTATTGTGCATTTCATGATTAGGAAATTTGTTTTGTTTGCAACTATCACCTCTACCAAACATCACTAATTGCCCATTGAAGCTGGTGTACTTCTGTTCCAAAATTAGCATGTATTTGTATTTTTCTTTAATCTTCCACTGGTTCAGAGAAAAGTGAAGGTCACATGACACCTACTATTTCACCGCATTAGTTCCTTCTTTCTTTCTATACTCATTGTATACTCTTCTACTCCTGGATCTTAATTGCAGGAAATATCAATTCCACTTATGTTCCTTCCTTTCTACAGTAGAGTATTCCTTTTTACCTCCTTTTCTTCTTCCCTTAAAACCATCACAACAGAACCAATATATCTCCAGATCTTATGCTTCTTTTCTTCTCTTTCCTTTAAACTTCCTTGTTATTCTTTATTTCCCTCCATATTCTCTGATGGAATTAAAGTTTGGAACAGATACTCCATTCTAGTTCCCCTATTAGAACAATTAGTATCATCCTAGAGCTGGTTCCAAAAGCAAAAATAAATGTACACTTCCTGACTCTTCTTTTTATTGACATATCACAATAGTTGCAACCACTCTCAACAAGTGTAGTAGCAATTCAGATTTTAAGATCTTTCCCACCCATTAACAGGCCACATCAGGGGTGGAGCCAAGATGGCAGCTGGAAAGCAGGGACTTGCGTGAGCTCCCCCCCAGGTCCCTCCAAACACCTATTAAAATGGCTCTGAACAAATTCTAGAACTGCAGAACACACAAAATAGCAGAGGGAAGCAGGGATCCAGCCCAGGACAGCCGGGATGGTCACTGGGTAAGATCTATTGCCCACGGAGCTAGGAACGGAGCAGGGCAGACCCCTGAGTGGGCTGCACCTGGACCAACCAGACAAGGAGCCAGGCAGAACAGGCCCTAGCACCCTGAATCAGTGAGCTGTGGAAGTTACCAGACTTCTCAACCCACAAACACCAAAGACAACAGAGAAGGTTAGTGGGAAAAGCTACGGAGGACAGAGTGAAAGGAGTTGTCTGTTCAGCCACCATCCTGGGGCCACAGAGGTGGTGCAGCTACAGAAGTACAGCTGCAGTTGCTTCTAGCCTCAGGCCTACCTGGTGGGAGGATTTAAATGGTGGATCTGAGCAGGAGTGCAGAGCATGCTTAAGATCTGAGTCAGGTCCAGGTTGGTGGTTCTTGGGGGAGGAGGAGTGCTGGTGTGGCAGAGCTTGCTGTGAGAAACACCTCTGAAAACAATAGTGCATCCCTTCAAGCTTGGAACAAAGTACTCTCTACTCCACAAGCAGTCATATTCTGACAAAAAACTCACGGGTCAAGTAGTTGGCTGGCAACATGGCCAGGCAGCAAAAATAGACTCAGATTCAGACTCAGACTTTGGAATCTTTCTTTGGTGACAAAGAAGACCAAAATATACATCCAGAAGAAATCAACAAAGACAAAGAGCTGGCATGAAAAGCCTCCAAGAAAAACATGAACTGGTCTCAGGCCATGGAAGAGCTCAAAAAGGATTTGGAAAAGCAAGTTAGAGAAGTAGAGGAAAAATTAGGAAGAGAAATGAGAATGAGGTGAGAAAACCATGAAAAACAAGTCAATGACTGGCTAAAGGAAACCCAAAAAATACTGACGAAAAGAACACCTTAAAAAATGGACAAACTCAAATGGCAAAAGAGCTCCAAAAAACCAATGAGGAAAAGAATGCCTTGAAAGGTAGAATTAGTAAAATGGAAAAGGAGGTCCAAAAGACCACTGAAGAAAATACTACCTTAAAAATTAGATTGGAGCAAGTGGAAGCTAGTGACTTGATGAGAAATGAAAATATTATAAAACAGAACCAAAGGAATGGAAAAAATGGAAGACAACATGAAATATCTCATTGGAAAAACCACTGACCTGGAAAATAGATCCAGGAGAGATAATTTAAAAATTATTGGACTACCTGAAAGCCATGATCTAAAAAGAGCCTAGATATCATCTTTCAAGAAATTATCAAGGAGAACTGCCCTGATATTCTAGAACAGAAGGTAAAACAGAAATTGAAAGAATCCATTCATCGCCACCTCAAAAAGATCCTAAAAAGAAAACTTCTAGGAATATTGTCTCCAAATTGCAGAGCTCCCAGACCAAGGAGAATATACTGCAAGCAGCCAGAAAGAAATGATTTGAGTATTGTGGAAACATAATCAGAATAATACAAGATCTACCAGCTTCTACATTAAGGGACTGAAGGGCTTGGAATATGATATTCCAGAGGTCAATGGAGATAGGATTAAAACCAAGAATAGCCTACCCAGCAAAACTGTGTATCATGCTCCAAGGCAAAATATGAGTTTTCAATAAAATAGAGGACTTTCAAGCTTTCTCAGTGAAAAGACCAGAGCTGAAAGAAAATTTGACTTTCAAACACAAGAATCAAGAGAAGAATGAAAAGGTAAACATGAAAGAGAAATCACAAGGGACTTACTAAAGTTGAACTGTTTTGTTTACATTCCTACATGGAAAGATGATGTATATAATTCATGAGACCTCAGTATTAGGGTAGCTGAAGGGGATATACATACATACATACATACATACATACATACATACATACATATATACATACATAAATACATACACCTACATATACACATATACATATGTGTGTATATACATATATACACATATATACATATATACACACATATATACATATATACGTATATGTGTGTATATGTATATGTATATGTATGTGTATATGTGTGTGTATGTGTGTATATATATGTATATATATATATATACATATATATATAGACAGAGGGCACAGGGTGAGTTGAATATGAAGTATGAAGGGATGTTATCTAAAAAAAAATCAAATTAAGTGATGAGAGAGGAATATATTGAGAGAGGGAGAAGGGCAGAGATAGAATGGGGCAAGAAAAAGCAGTTCTGTTGGGATGGAAGAGGGAGCAGGTGAGGGGGAATGAGAGAATCTTGCTCTCATCGTATTTGACTTGAGGAGGGAATAACATGCATACTCAATTGGGTATCTTACCCCAAAGGAAAGAAGGAGGTAGGAGATAAAAAAGGGCGGATGATAGAAGGGAGGGCAGATGGGGGAGGAGGTGATCAAAAGCAAACACTTTTGAAAAGGGACAGGGTCAAGGGAAAAAACTGGATAAAGGGGGATAGGATAGGAAGGAGCAAAATATAGTTAGTTTTTCACAACATGAGTATTGTAGAAGGGTTTTGCATAATGATACACATGTGGCCTATGTTGAATTACTTGCCTTCTTAGGGAGGGTGGGTGGAGAGGGAAAAGGGAAGATAATTTGGAACTCAAGTTTTAAAAGAAGATGTTCAAAAAAAAGTTTTTGCATGCAGCTAGGAAATAAGATATACAGGCAATGTGGCATAAACCTCTAACTTGCCTTACAAGAAAGTAAGGGAAAAGGGGATGGTGGAGAGTCATGTGACAGAAGGGAGGGCTGACTGGGGAATGGGGCAATCAAAATATGTGCCATCTTGGAATGGGGGGAGGGTAGAAATGGGGAGAAATTTTGTAATTCAAACTCTTTTGAAAAATAATGCTGAAAACTAAGAATATTAAATAAATAATGATTTTAAGTAAAAAAAATAATAGGCCATGTGACCTTCTTATGTCTGAGGAAGCCTAAGTTACTTGTTGTGGGAGGAGCTTCCTGGCAGAAAAATGAAGTTATGTCACAGGAAATGAAGAGAGACAGAGAGAGAGAGAGAGAGAGAGCAGTTATGGCTGCTAATGACTGTAGTCATAATAGTTAGAACTGAACAGTCTGACTTAGCTGTACTGTGAGTTTCTTTTGGTGAAGACCCCAGCAGGGGGGTCAGAGAGGTTTGGGGATGGTGAGGCTCCAGGTTGTTATATTATGTGTTGAATAGTTTACTGCTCTGATAGATTAGATAAATGGCTTGTGGGATATGGTTCTCTGGTATCTGAATAAATGGTTTGCTTCTTCTACCTTCTATGTGGAGAATCTCATATACTCTGTGATATAGAATTGAAAAGGCATTTTGACAATTATCATCTACATTTTATTAGTGCTGTACTGATACAGTAAGTCACTGTTCTTAGTTTCTTCCAAAGTCTCCAAAGGCAGTTTTTGACCATAAGGTGATTTTTAGGGGAGCCACCTTCTCTTGCTGATTTCACTTACAGAGCTGTACAATTGGCCCTTCATCTGGTTGGTTTTGCTAATCTCCTCTTTTCCCATTGTCTATACCCATCTTGTAGACTTTTCTGCATATATGTTGGAAGTGGTATTTTCTTGTAATTTCTCACTAGATTTCCTTATACTTTTTGTTCAGTCATCTCGGTCATGTCCAATTCTTTTCAACCCTATATGGGAATTCTTGACAAATATACTGGAGTAGTTTGCCATTTCCTCCTCCAACTAATTTTAAAATTGAGGAAACTGAGCAAACAGGGCTAAGTGACTTGCTCTGGTCACACAACTGGTAACTCTCTCAAGGTAGATTTGAAATCAAGTCTTCCTGACTCCAGGCTTGGCACTCTATCCACTGAATCATGTAGTTACCATTCTCCACATAGATGCCTTCTGGATTTCAAGCCTAGTGTTATTTTCAGGTTTGAATTGGAGTAGGTATTGGGGGCTGATCTGCTCACCTTCATTCAGACAACCACATTGGCCAAAATTGGTTTTTATTTCCTTGAGAAGTAGGCAATGGGAATCCTTCTTGTCTCTTTACTTGCCCTTAATATTGATAATATTAAATGATACTCTATTTTCCATTTTGCTTCAATGAGATTTTTGTAGCTTTTTTGTCAGTCAAATAAACTCTTAGGAAGGAAACATAAGGAAAGAGACAGCTCTGGGTGAGAATATTTGGAAAATATTAAATTCAGCAAACATTTATTAAGTGTTCAGTATTTGCAAGGAATTGGGAGATACAAAGAAAAAGAAAGGATATAGTCCCTGGCATAAAAGTGTTTACACTCTACTTTGATAAAATTAACTCTCAGTTAACTTAAAATAGAATTTTACTAAATATTCTAGACAATGTAAAAAAACCAAACATATGAAGCATTTATACGCCAGGCAGTGTGCTTAGTCCTGGATACAAATATAGGTTCAACAAAAACAAGGCAGTACCTGCCCTCAGGAAGTTTGCATTCTAATGAAGGGAGAAAACACACACAGCCAAAGCAGGTGAAATGAGAGGATGTAAGGAAAAGATAGGGAAAAGGGAAGAAACAGAAGTCTCTTGGGTATCAGCTTGGCGATGGTATCTGGAAAGTCATAAGATGGACCAGAAAAGAGAATCAAGGTTGGCATCTTGGGCTCCTCCCCAAAATGTAGGTACTAGATGGAACTCAGGAGTGGGGAAAGGAGCTAGTATGACAGAGAGATGTTCCAAGGTGTGGAAGGTTTCAACACCAAGAAAAAATTCCTGGTTGAGCCTGCAAATTACATACAGTGGCAAAATTGGGACAGTAATAGTAGCATGGCATAATGAGTGCCCAGGAATGTTGTACTAAACTAAAAGCACCTACTATGTCCAGTCATCTCCCCTATGCTAGATGAAGATAGATATCAGTGATATTGTCTTTATAGTGCTTACAATCAAGTAAGGATCTATGACATACACAAATAACTATTTAAAGCACAATAAGTGCATAAGGAGAACCATTGTTGCACAATGAATTAGAGAGTAGATTCAAAAGCCTTGAAATCTTGAAGACCTAGATTCTACTGCTACTCAGGCACAAGCTGTTTGTGAGACCATACAGTAAAATCACTTTATCTCTGTGTACCCTTAGGGAGCTCTGGGATTATTAATTTCAAATGAAATGCAAATCTTCATTGGTAAAGAGAATTTCAACCCTGGGATATCTTGGTATAACTGATGAAATCATGAGTCTGAACCAAAACTGTAAAGAGGATGGCATAAAAATGATGTAAACAGAATCTTATCAACAGCCTGAGCAAGTAAAGATCATTTTAGCCACGAAGGTCAAGGAAAGCTTTATTGGGTAGATGACATTTGATTCTTGAACAATGGATGGATTTTCAATAGGTTGAGGAAATGCAGAGGAAGTTTTAGGCAAATTGAACAGTAAGAAAAAATGACATGAAATAGTGTTTGAGAAGAAGACAAACATCTCATAGTTCTTTTTTAAGGCAAATTTGTGGAAAGGAAGTAATCTATTGGACTCATTCTTTGTATTTTCTGTCTTATTGACAAGTCTGAATAAATCCTGTTTCTGGACAAGAAAGGAGCTATCCATGTTCCAGCCAGAACTGACATTTCAGGTACCCCAACATCATTTTAGATCATAACACAATACATTTGGTTATAGTAATTGCAACTGATCAATATAAATAGAGCAACTATATTATAGAGCAGCCCACTTATCATAGATAGAACTGTTCTCAAGACCTTGGGAAACACAAATAATTTTTGTATCAAAAACCAACCACAACCATAATATTGCTGTTCTTCATAAAAGAAACAAACCACTCTGCTGCCCATTTATAGCTCACTTCCCCAAACAGTCACAAGCTTCCCTTTCATAGACCTCAGAAGCAAATACCTAGTGTATGTGAAGCAAGTAAAACATGTTAAAAATAACACCATTGGGACTTCGGGTAAAATTTTGAAAGAGCCAGGAAGGAAAAGAGAGGGTTTTCAAATGAATGGTGTAGCAAAATGGAGCTTTTTCTACAGCAGAGCACAGAGTCAGCAAGGCAGACCATAACTGCACTTTATCACAAAACACAGACTTCATGGCGACAAAAGATAGTGCTTCAGTGCCAGCGAGAGGCAGCATGGTGAGGTTGGCAGCAAAAGAAAGCGCTTTGAGTGAGAAAGCAGACAAGAAGGGTGGCAGCCTGTTCAGTTCTATTAGCAATGGATTAAAGAAATGAGAAACTAAAAATAGGCAGCGCTACATATTCAATTAATTGAATTTTTTTTTGAAAAGACGTATTTCTTCCCACTTGCTTTTGTGGAATATTAATCAATTCAAGTAATTTGAGAATTGGATGCCAGACCAAGCCTTTTATGGTACACTAGAAAGAAATGCCATTTTTAAAGATATTAACCCCACTTAAACTATGAAATGTTAATTTTATAGCAATTTAAAAAAATAATGCCTCCATAGTGATTCTTTCCATGTATATAAACACATGGTTACAAATATATTCTATGATAAATTAGAATAAATTATAACAAATATCACAATATTTTCCTTATAAATTTCAAAGCATTATGAAAAAATGTTCACAGATTCATGAAGCTGCCAAAGGAATCCATTAGGTAAAATAAGTTAAGAACTCCTGGTTTAAATGTTAATTAATTATACCAACTCAATATATATAAAATGGCCCTGAAACATGAAACTCTTTACCCAAATGAGAAATCATTCTCATTAGGTAAGAAATTGTTTTCCTAATCCTGCCAGTTATTTGTCTTTCACTCTTAATTTTATGCAAATCCTGGAATGCAATAAACAGAAAAAGAATATCTGTTGACTACGATGTGAGATTGACATAATTCAGTGCTTTTTTTCAAGTTACTTTATGAGCAAGATATCATTTTCCAAGGTTCCAAAAGTATGCTAATAAACAGTTGCATTAAAATAAGTCATTTTCAGTACCTTTTGCACTTTTATGATCATTTCAATAGAATTTTCATATCTATAAAGGACACAACGAAATGGAAGTGACTGAAATAAATTAGAACTGATCATATCACATTGTTAAACATTTTGTTAAACACATCACGCAAACATGATATGAAATGAAGTGATTATCTTTTCACAGTGCAAGTCTTTCCAATGTGTTTCCAAAACACTTTAATTTATAAGAGACATAAAATAAGATCCCGGGACAAGGAATATGAGATTTTGTTTTATCATTATTGAAAAAATGACTTCAACATTTCAGCGAGGTATTTGTCAATTTCAAGTCATTCCCCACCACTACATCCAGAAACCATATAATTGTAGGCTAAAGAATGAGACTATCTCTATCAAAGATTTAACATATTAACTGTCCTTGCCGAAAAAACAATAAACTCCTAAATTCTGATTTTATTTTGCACATAACACTGATCAGAATCATGTTATAGGCATTCACTGAATTAATCAGTGAGATAAGTAGAGTATTCCATTTTGATGATCATCAAACTGCCAACTTCTAGGTGACTTCTCTCGTCCTGTCATAATGAAACAGATTTGTAGAGCTAAAATTTGAACCGGGCATTTTAACCAGAGAAGACAACAATCCATATCTCAAACGTGATTTCCTTCTTCATTTATATGCTTTCTATGACATATAGACAATAGCAATCTTTGCCTCTGCTCGCCCCCTTTCTCTTTTATTTCTTCTGCTTGGTAGATATATTACATTGCGCTAGTCACTAAACCTCTCTTGTCAGGGTTTCATTACTTGTAAAATGAAAGAGTTGAGCTAGAAAATTCTATGTTTCTTAAACTGTGGGTCATGACCCCACATACGATTGTGACCCAATATAGGATCGTGACTCACAGTTTAAGAATCTCTGAAGGAGACACAAGTGGACAAATTTTAAGATGCCCTGGGCTAGATGGCTTTTGAGGTTCCTTCCAGCTCTACTTCTATGATCCTATAAAGCTATACCTATCTTTTCTGGGATAGATTAATTAGATTACCATATTGACCTTGTCTTCCATCTCAGTCAGAGTTTGAGGACTTCTACCTTAGGAAGTTCACAGGATATTGAAAACTATACCGTATTACTATATTAAAAAAAAAAAAAAACTAATACTGTGGAGTTTATATTATTTACCATTGCTGCATTATCAGAATTGACATCTCAATTTGACACTTGAGGCTGAATTTGGAAGAATTGGCCTAGACAATCATTGGTGTGATCAATGAGTACTATTCAGTAGAGAAATAAATAATAATATACTCACATTCAAAAAGGCAGGAGACATTAGTTTCAGTATTAATAGTTTGGTAAGTTACACGCAAATACCTATTAGTATTTAATACTATGTTTGTACCATCATATTTCTCTAATGCACTGGAATAAAACCCAACAAAAATATTATCCAGCTATATTTTGTGGAGAGTGCATGCAATAAAGACAGACTGGGATATAGACTGGCCACCTCAGTTAAGTCAGTAACCCCAGTGAAAAGGGGGAAGGGATTCTCTTTATTGACACAGAAGAAAGGAGGAACTCTGGATAGTTGGGGAACTTTGCTATTGGCTACTCTGGGGAAAGGGGGTTGGCATTCAGGTGTAGTTAAGTATGCTCCTCTCTGACAAGGAATGTTAATTGTTTTATGAGACTTACCTGCCTCTTATAATCTTGTCTAGGGGCAGCTAGATGACCCAGTGGATAGAGTGCCAGGCCTGGAAATACTCAGCTTCCTGAATTCAAATCTGGCTTCAGATACTTATTAGATGCGTGACCCTGGGCAAGTCACTTGACCCTGTTTGCCTCAGTTTCCTTATCTGTAAAATGAGTTGAAGAAAAAATGGCGAACCTCACTAGTATCTTTGCCAAGAAAACCCCAAATTGAGTCACAAAGAGTTGGACATGACTGAAATGACTGAACAACAATCTTGACTAGGAGACCAGAATCACCCAGTTTGCTGCACACCAAGGGGAGATAAATTGCACAAGGAGAGTCAAGGACAGAAGTACCCAGATGGCACCAGGTTAAGCTGACTGGGGTTTACAGAAAACAATCATATGTCCCAGGGACTAACTCCCATTCAACCAATCCTTTAAATTATCTAGGAGGGGCAACTGCATTCATGAGCTTAACTCTAGAACTGAGAAATGGCCTGAAAAAATGGGGAATTGAATCAATTACAGAATGTAATCAGTGCAATAGAAATTTGAAGTAATATAATTTTTAATCTTTTTACAACTTGAAGACTTCCACTGAGAGAGTTCTACTACTAGGGTGTAATCATGGAAAGTCAGAACTGGGAGGCATTTTAGAGAGACCATGTCTAATCTCTTCATTTTTTTTTTCAGTTGAAACACAAGAAGCTAAATTGACAAGCACATTTTGGAACTCAATTCTAGAGTCCTGTCCAGTAATACAGTTATTTCTTCTGTATCATGACTTTCCTATAGTGGTTCCAATATATTGTCAGTTGGCCTAAGAAATTAAATGGGAATGTTTTAGGAGTTTTACAGAAGCCTTAGGGGCCAGAATACGACAAAGAAAAAGTTTAGAAATTCAGAAGCGCATAAAATACATGTATAGTATTGTTATGATGTAGCACCTATAAAATAAAAAGGAAAAAATTCAGATTTCTCTTTTATGAAGGGAGAGCCAAAAAATTTTACAGAGATTTTCCAGATAATGAGGGCGCCACACACTTATTCCCAACAATGTGGAAGAGTTAACTATAATAGCTCTTTGAAACTGACTACCATTGTTTCTATTGATGCCTTGAGAGTTCAATAAAACAAGTTCATGCATTTTGGTCTCTTAAATTTATAAAAAAAAAACTATTATGATGTATCCTGCAAGCCATCTTTTATTAATTGAAACATTCTCAATTCCTTCAACTGATCACTTTATGGTATAGTCTTTCAATATTCTAGTTACCCTCCTTGAGGGTTTGACTTGGGGTAGATTCAATGGGAACAGAGAGGAAAGAATGTGAAAAATATTGCAAAGGCAGAATCTGTAAGACTTAGTAACTTACTGAATCCATGGTTTGAGAGATAGAAAAGAATTAAAGTTGACATCTGAATTTTAAGCTTGGATAACTGGGAAAATGATAATGCTTATGTTTCTTTTAGAGTAACTCTAAGCTTAATTTGTATTTCTCAAGTATATATCAAATAGGTCAGAGAAGGCCTAAAAATGTGCTAGATAAAGTGGAAAAGATTAAAATGAGAAGATAATTTACAGCATATAATTCTTTATGATATATATGTATGTATGTATGCATATAGGTATGTGTGTATATATATATAAAATGCATATATATGCATGTATAATGCATGTGTGTAAATAGATATAGATACACTTACACAAAGAGATAGAAACAGAGAAGAAAAACAGCAAGACTGCCAAAGAAACAGATAATTTATAAACACAGAGAGAGACTCTGCTTATATGTTTTGGGCTTACAAATTACATTGCAACTGTGTCTGATAATTTCTTTTATACTGATTATTCCACCCTACTGTAAAAGCTATTGCCTTTACTGGATAAGTATATTTCTCAATAGGAACTAAATGGGGTAAATAAACCTGTACACATCATTCAAAGTCATTGAGACATGCTAATAACCCTAAAGAATTTGTATAAAAGGAAGGAGATACTTCAAAACCAGACAGATATTTCAGGTAGTTTAGAAATGGAAAGAAAGGAGATGGGGTCTTACAAAGCTGAGTTAAGAGCTCAGAGACAAATTAAAAAATGGTAGAAAAGGAATATATCAAGATGGGCATTGGCTCTGTAATAATCAAAGAGACAAAGAATTGGATGACATTCTCAGTGAAATAAGTCCAGAGAAAAAGTCCGTTCTTTTGTCAACCTTCGCCCTAGGGCCTGTGTATTCAGAGACATTATGATATATTCTATTGTTGTAACACCAAAATGTTCCCAGTAACTATAATATTGCTACCTCACCCACAACCATTACAGAAATTAACAAATCATAATATACTTTATAAATATACATACATGCACATATGTGTTGTATGTACATATATGTGAATATATGCACATGGATGCATATATACTGATAATCCACATATAATCATATTAATATATAATTATATGCAATATGTAATCTGTATATGAGTGTGGGTAGATGTGCACAAATTTAAGCAGCAAGCTATTCAACATCTGCCTAAAAGTGAGGAATTTTCCTAATTGGGGGCTTAGAGTAATTGCAATTGAAATCATATATTTTATCTAATATAAACTCCTTAAAAAACAAAGAAATGTGAACTAAATGGGATTTAAGGGTCATTTATATTTTGCCTCATCTTAAAATAAACAAATTATTTTAACAGAGGGTTAGAATTTATATAACGTTGGATCTGCATTTTTAATTAAAAACACAGCAATAATAACTGATTTTATTGTCTTGTAAGCACTAAATCATTGTGTTTTATTAATAATGCTAATAAGGGGAAATTGCTGATATTGAAGTATAAAATGACCCTCATTAAACTTCCATTTGTAAGTCAACATAATTACATTGAGATTTTTATAGTGTTATATTCATAACACATTAGATGTTATTGTTCATGAATATTTTGTCCTAAGTATGAAGAGGCTATGGATTTCTTTTGGTTGTTTTTAAGCATATTCATTCAAATAACTCTCAAAGCTTTCCCATGAACTTCAAGAGTATTTTATTATTATAAATAATATTCATATTAATCAAGGTATCTTCCACTGCAAACTCATCCAAATAAGCTTTGTTGTTGTTACTGTTGTTTTAATGCAGTGGAATTTTAATTTTGGAATCATTTCCTTATTTTATCACATGTTAGTCCTGTGAATTCTTGACATTTAATCTCTTTCAGAAACATACTGGCTCTTTTTCTTGTTCTTTTTTTTTTCCTACCCAACAATTAAAACATTTGATCTTAACCAAAACATTGAGAAGTGATGGGTATGTTTTGTATGGTAAACCTGCAGGTAGGCAGTTCTTGGAGGTTTTAAAATTTCCAAATTTTATGTATCTCTCCTTAACCAGATTGGAAATGGCCTTTGGGTGGCCACAGCCTCACAAAGCAGGCCAGAGTCAGGACAAAAACAGAAGTTTAATTTCAAAGTGAGGAAACACTTACAAGCAGAAGCCACCCCTTCTGGGAAGAAGGGCTTAACTTGCTGAGTCAAGACAGTGCTTTATGTACATAAAAAACTACAAGTGGACTGGACCATGACATAATCATTCTTTGCCATTCCCATGGCATGATCATGCACAGACGATGCACAGACAAAGAAACATTTTACAATTAAGATCTCATTTGATCCTCCCAAGAACTCTAGGAGATAAGTGCTATTATCAACCCCATATTGTATTTCCATAACAGAAAAAAAATTAGTGTTTTTCAGTCCTGTGGGAACAGTAGCCAATTTGACTGTCTCATAGATATAAAGAGAACCATATTTAGCATGGTGGGAATAGGAGTGAAGTACCTGGTTTGGTTCACTTAGCTGTTACAAGAATCAGAGATTGTGAACATGTCAAGATATGTGATGGATGGGTCTCAGGTCCCTGGGAAATGGGGGTGGGCACCAAATAGAAATCCCTCAATGAACACCTGCTGCTGGTCAAAGCAATACACTTTGCCAAAGGGTTAAGAGCACAAAGGATTGTTGTTTTGCCAAGCTCAGGGCACATCCTGCTTTCTGGGCATTAGCTCTGGGAAACAGGGTATCTCTAAAAATCTTGAGACTATCTTTAGGCTAAAAGAACACTTGGCCTTTTTAATATTACAATATAATCACCAACTGTCCAATAAAACTGACATACTAAATCCTACTTCTATGGATTTGCCATTTCAATGTCTATGTCATTACTATTATTCCAATATAAGATTATCTTTATATGTGGATGGAGCCAAAAGTTACATTAGCAAAATGTCCCGTATCCTCTATTAACAAAAATCTCCATCTAAATTCGCCTTACATAGCACTGTATTTCCACATTTTGGATAAGCATTGGTGGGTTCAATTAATAAATATTTTTTAATTGAGCTATTAGTATGAGTATCGTATGTTGAATGATCTCACAATATTTATCCTAGCATTAAAATTGAGGTTGAGCAGGGAAACTGCTAAGTAACAATTATGTTCAAAGAACTATCTTGTAGTCTTGTAGTAGGAGTAGGAGTAGTAGGAGTAGTAGTAGCAGTAGTAGTAGTAATAGTAGGAATGGGAGTGGCAGCAGCAACAGTAATAGGAATAGAATAGCAGTACCAGTAGTACTAGTAGTAGAAACGGTAGCAGTAGTAGCAGTAGTAGTAGTAGTAGCAGTAGTAGCAGTAGTAGTAGTAGTAGTAGTAGTAATAGTAGGAGTGGTAGTAGCAGCAGCAGCAGCAACAGTAATAGGAATAGAATAGCAGTACTAGTAGTAGAAATAGTAGTAGTAGTAGCAGTAATATCAGTAATAGTAATGGCAGTAATAGTAGGAGTGGTAGTGGCAGCAGCAACAGTAATAGGAATAGAGTAGCAGTACTAGTAGTACTAGTAGCAGAAATAGTAGCAGTAGTAGCAGTAGCAGTAGCAGTAGTAGTAGTAGTAGTAGTAGTAGTAGTAGTGGTAGTAGCTCTAGCTGTAGTAGTAGTAGTAGTAGTAGTAGTAGTAGTAGTAGTAGTAGTAGTGGTGGTGGTGGTGGTGGTGGTAGTAGCTGTAGCTGTAGCTGTAGTAGTTGTTGTTGTTGTTGTTGCCATATTCACAGTAACAGCCAACATTTATATACTGCTTATTATTCACAAGAAACACTTTACAATTAAAATCTCATTTGATCCACCCAATAACCCGAGGAGATAAGTGCTATTATCATTCCCATATTGTATTTCCATGACAGAAAAAAATGAGAGAATAGATTAGAAAATTAATTCAAGGTAAAATGGAATTTGAAGACTTTATTTTAGGATATAATTCACTATTAGGTAAATTAACCTCCCCTTAAGATGTCTTAAGTTGTCTTGGATTGGAAAAAGTCTAAGTCTGACCTTTTATTGGTTATGCCATTCCAGAATTCAATTTGATGTGTTAAAGTTTTTTGCATAGGAATGTTGAGAATTCATCAGGATTTCAGCCTCTACTCTGCCATCTTGGCTCTGCCTCCTTCCTTTAATTTTGAACAGGTGCCGTGGCAGGGAGGAACAATATTTTATCTGTTTTATTTTAGCATACATAGATACAGAAAAGGAAGAAAATAGTGTTAATTTCTGATGCTAAAGTGCCAGAATTTCTCTTGTCTCTCGGTGGAGCTAATTTGAGGAACCTATGGTTCTGATTTATTGATCTTTGGATTAATTTCTCCCCCAACAGACAATCTAGATTCAGATTTTGTTTTTTTGTTTTGTTTTGGTTTGGTTTGGTTTAGTTTTTTGCCGACATGCAAGCTAAAATGACTCAGAACACTGTTTAGGTTTCTGGGACTAGGCTGAACTGGTAGATCACAAAATGTCATTCATTCTTCAATTTTCTCTTCACCGTTCCTCTCCAGCCCCCTACTCTTTCTGTAGGATTCTAATCAGGGGAGTAGTGACTGCCTACTGGAAGAAAAAAACATGTGACTGGTACTGGCAAAGCGAACATTCCAAAGGTAGAGGAGAAAGAGAATCATGGAATCGTACAATAGGAAGGCACCTCAAAAGCCATATAGTCCAACCCTCCATTTACAAATGAGGAAATAGAGATCCAGGCATGTTAAATGACTTGACCAAGGTCATAAATGTAGTAAGTGTCTAAGAACTATTTAAATCCAGGTCTTCCCGATTTCAAGTCCAATGTCCAATTCATTATGCAACACAGCATCTTAAGGGAGTATTTTTCATTTTTAGCTTCTCCAGGAACCTCATTCCCTCCCAGATACAAATTTTATACATTTATGAGATTCTAATAGTTCTATAAGTGCTGGTTATTATTAATATCATCATCATCATGGTCTCTAGTTTACTTTATTATCCTGGCTTCAAGGAATTACAAATAGGCACTTGAAAACACATATTAATATTTCTCTTCTCTCTGGACATGATCTGTCATAGATTATTGGGCACTTTATTTTTCCATTAGATTTTAAGTTCTTTGAAGGCAGGGAATGACTCCTTTTTTCCTCTTTTTACATCCCCAGAATTTAGCACAGAGCCTGACATATAGGAGGTGCTTAATAAATGTTCATTATTGTTTATTCTTGATGTGTCATATTAATTTGATTCTGTGGTATATGGTTTATCCAGCAAGAATCATAATTTTCCACTTTCCACTGCACTTTCAAACTAAAGCCCTCTTCATCAGAGTTGTAAGTCACCAGGGAAATAGGTTTTTTCTTATACCTTGTTAGATTTGTTCTCTCTTATCCCAACTCCCCTAGTCAAGACCTAATCATTCCTGCACCTAATGCCCTGGTCCTAATAGCCTTATATCCTTCTCTGAATGCATCTTCTTACCAAGTTGTTCACTTTCTAGAGTTATCTCTGAAAGACCCTAAGATAGGTCTCTCTCACACTGAAGGCCCATTGGAGACAGCATATAAAATCAGGCAAGAGAACATTTACTATTGCCAATATTCATACTTATTAGCCACATGACCATGGGCAATTTCACTTAACCGCTGTCTGCCTCAGTTTCCCCAAATATAAAATGGAGAAAATATCACCTACTCCCAAGCATTCTTTTGAGTATCAAATGGAATATTTATAAAGTGCTTAAGCACATAGGAAATTAATAAATACTTTTCTTTTTACTTCCTTGACTATCTGGGCCTGAGTTCTCCATAATCCCTTAAGAGGTTTCCTATGTACTTTCTAGTTTTACAACATATTATCATCCTCATCAGAAGAAAGATTTCACCTTTATGCATTTTGACAAGTTTTGAGAGAACATCTGTAATGTTTTATATATACTGTGCCAGAGAGCTTTCTTATTGTTCTGGCTAGATATATACATGGATATCTATACAAAGAAACCCTTAAGAGGGATGAGATAGAAGATTACATTTGTTTTCCATTCTCTAACAATGATAATTCAATAGGACTGATAAGAATAACAAAGTTGGGGGAAATTTTTAACATAATGGAAATGTGTGTGTGTGAGTATAATCTTAAAATTTCACAGCCTGTCTTAGAAATTTATTGATATGTGTAGAAAAATGATTTCACCCTTGGCAATTTTCATTAACTAAGAAGAGTTCCAATGTTAAAACATCTAGAAATTAAAACAATATTTCAAGGACTCTCTATACAAATGTATCTTTTATCTGTATAGATAGATTAGTTAGGAACATTTGACTGGAACAGACAAAGGCTCTAATTGGGTTGATTTCCAAGACTTCAGTCATAAAATAATTACTACAAACAGAGGAGGAAAGTATTGTTTATTCTTTGTCATGGTCAATTGAGAAGTTATACTTCATAGTGAGTACTTCAAAGTCACGATTTCCACATTTTAAAAAGTATAATGCTCATTTAACAACACAACATCAAGAACACATAATTGTAAGGGGTAAAAGAAGTTGCATTCAAATTACCCAAGAGTCTAAATGCTTGGTTCTATATAATTACTTTTAAATTATTTCTGCCAAACACATGTTACAGCTGAACTAGTCATTTGTGTTTTTAAGATAAAATTAAGGAGAGAGAGGGAGAGGTGAAGGGGAAAAAGGAGGGAGAGACAAGGAGGAAGAGAGAGGGAGAAGGAGAGGGAGAGAGACAGAGACAGAGACAGAGAGACAGAGAGAGAGAGAGAGAGAGAGAGAGAGAGAGAGAGAGAGAGAGAGAGAGAGAGAGAGAGAGCATGCTGAATTTTAAGTGCACATTGGATATTCTCTTGAAGGAAGTAGGTAGAAGTATTATTTTCAAGCTAACAATCTTTGACAAATTTAATATACTACATTTTATTTTGTCAAAGACGATATAAAAATTTTTCATAAGCAGAAAGATTTACATTGGTAATCGTCATTGTTTTGTAATTACCATTTATTTGTTTACAAATAAACCAAATACCATTTTAACCAAATACCATTTTATTTATATTATCATAGCTTGTTAATTTCATTGGTCTTACATTCTGAGTCTATGTGGTTCTGTATGTAATTTTTAAAGTTAAATATCGATATTATAGCATCATTTGTTTGGCATCAAGCTTTCTGAAGACTGACCTGCTTGGATGCCAATGTGACTAGCCCTGGAGGACTCTCACTTCCCTTGATTAGCAATCAATGATAGGTCATACAAGATGATTTGGAAATGCTGATTTAGCTTCTTAAAGAGGATATAAATTATATTTATGGAAAAGTACCTTTCATCTCAATTACTGGCATGCTTTTTCTAAGAGATTATTTGTTACTGAAGAACAAAACAGGTAACTTTAGGATTTAGCAAAATACGAATTTCTAAGATAGCCCTGTCTTACTTGTAAACGTGACAACCAGTCCAATTGATGCTCTAAAAAATTCTATCAGGATGGCTACCTTCCCATCAGCATACACACACACACACACACACACACACACACACACACACACACACACACATACACACACACAAACACACACATGCATGTATTTTTTACATTTTTTCTGTAGAGAAGAAAAGTGGGAGAAATATCTTAACCCCTCCCTACATGCAAGTTAGTCAAATTTGTCTTTGAAACACGACAAAGATATCCCCAGGACTTGATTGGACCATGAGGCCCAAGCTTTGTCTTTTTAAACACACTTTTCCATAGCCTCCATTTCTATTGTTATGCCTTCCTGATCACCTATATAATCAAAAAGTGTTACCCTCATGGAGTTTGGGGCCCTCTAGACCATGTGGATTAACCAAGAATTCTGGAATCATCACAACCTGCCCTGCTGACCAAAATGTTTCCCTATAGAGGTCTAGGAGGTATTTTCTAAGTAAACTAAATGCAAATTTATTCTTGTTGAGCATTTTTTCTGTTTTATGGATAAGTGATCAGTTAATTAATAAGGTGTTATTAGGCACCTTAAGAATTAAGAAATCTCTTGATAAGGGTGAAAGAGGAAAGAATAAAAGTTGGCTTGAAGGTTAACATAAAAAAATTCCCCAAAAGCTAAAATCATGGCAATTGGCCCCATTACTTCTTGGCAAATACAGCAAGAAAAAATGGAAGCAGTGTCAGATTTTATATTCTTGGGTACAAAGATCACTGCATGTGGTAACTGTTATTATAACATTAAAAGATGCATGCTCCTTGGAAGGAAAACTATGTAAATCTGGACAGCATACTAAAAACCAGAAACATTGGCTTGCCCACAACAGTCTGTATATATAGTCAAATCTATGATTTTTCTAGTAGTAAAGTGTGGGTATGAGAGTTGGACTATAAGGAAAGCTGAGTGCCCAGAGTCAATGCATTCGATTTGCGGTGCTGAAGACGACTTTTGAGAGACCCTTGGACAGTAAGGAGTTTAAATCAGTCAATACTGAAATAAATTAATTCAAACTATTCACTGAGAGGTCAGATACTGAAGCTAAATGTTGGGAAAGATTGAAGGCAAAAGGAGAAGGAGATAGCAGAGGATGAGATGGATAGATAGTGTCATGGAAGCAATGAACATAAACTTCAACAGATTTCAAGAGACAGTGGAGTAAAGGGCCAGTATGCTATGATCCATAGGTTCATGAAGAGTCAGACATGACTGAATGACTGAAGGACAACAACAAAAGAAAGAAAGAAACAGGAATTCTTAAAGGGAATGATCTTTTCCTCTTTTCACTACCTTTCATTCTCTATTTGCAAAAATTGGAAATCATAGATTCTTTCAAAGTAAATTTCATGTAACTCATATATCATATTTTATTGCATACATATGCATGCATGTATGCATGTACAGGGTGTCCCTAAAGTCTGGACACATAGGAAAATTGACAAAATGTGGAGTTATGCATCGAATTTGCATGAATCTTGCAAAGCACATCAACCTCCGCATCACAAATGATATAAATCATATTGAAGATGTTATTTGTTAATATTCCAATTAAACAAAATGTTGTTGAAAATTTCATTCATTTCATTTCTTCAAAATATACATTTTTGCCTGTGTGTCCAGACTTTAGGAACATCCTATATTTGTGTTTGTGATAAACAAACACCTTATGTGCAATCTCTTTTATGTTTAAGAAAACAAATAGAGATATTTGGTGTTAATGATTACAAGATTTTATATTATAGCCATTGTTATAAAAATAGGTTGGGACATAAATTTCCAATTAAGACTTTCAGCTCTAAAATATGTCTTAGTCATGACAAAACGAGTACATGACCCAAAGAGAAAAACTCTTGGTCTTTGATCAACAACAATTAACTTTTTTTAAACCATTATCTTCAATATTGGTATAAAAGTTATAATAAACGTCTTATTTTAAGCCAGGGGCACTATACTTGCCCCTAATTAAGCCTACTTAATTTCTTCCCTTTCAGCTATATCGAGTTTATTTCTGATGAAAAGTTCTGAATTCATTCATGATCACTGAGCATCAGTTAGGAAAATTTCTAATACATAGGTGTTGTTTTGTCTGCCTAACATTACATTTATATCTTTTACATCTCTATTTAAGCCCCTCTGTCTTTGTGGTTAAAGGGGAAAGCAGTATATTAGAAATGTTTGAGTAATAAAATAGTACATTATATTATAATGTCTATCAATAAACTGCTACCAGGAGAAGAAGTTTGGGAAAAAAATTGGCCTTTTCTTGGGATTTCTAGATGTCTATAGAGCTAATGACTCCCCTTGATATGTCCCTTCTCTTATGTAGCTTAGTCTTCCCTTTGCTCCTTAAACACAAATGGAAATTCCATGCTGTGCTAGCTACAGTTCCCTGTATCTAGGTGCTGAGGATGTCTTGAATTATGAGTCAATGTCTTCTTTTTGTAAAAATTGCTTAAGGTGTGACCTAGACTCCTATAAAAAGTCTTTGATTAATTCAAGTACATGTGCCAGTCCTAATTATGCTCAGTTCTGATTGTTTTGTTCAATCAAAAAAGTACTTGCACATAAATAATATATCAAAAGCTAAAATGGGGGTAGTTTTGACCCTTCAGTTAGTTGGCATTGACACAATACAATTATATCTAAATGCTTCATCATAATGCATGACTTTCCATGAAATAAATTTGCCAACAATAATAGATATAGAGATTGAACATTTATTAAAATTTTCTATATGCCAGATGCTATGCTAAGTACTAGGACAGAAATATAAGCAAATAAAAGGTTTTGCCTTCAAGAAATGCATATTCTAATTGGAGATTTGTTGATGTTCAATCATTTTCAGTCATGTCCAACTTTTTGTCATCCCTATTGTCCTTTTCTTGGTAAATATGCTGGAGTTGTTTATCATTTCTCCAGCTCGTTTTACAGATGAGGATACTGAGGCAAAGAGTTTAAGAGACTTTTTCAGGGTTATACTGCTAGTAAGTGTCTGAGGACAGATTTGAACTGAGGAAGATGAGTCTTCTTGACTCCAGGCCCAGCAGGCTATTCACTGTGCCACCACCTGGCCTCCAATTGTAGTAGACAACATATAATGCTCTCTATGATCAGTGCCTCCACTTCTTCTCTTCATATTGCCTTCTGACCTCATTTTTTCCCCAACACTGAAAAGGAGTAGAGACAGAAAGCATACATAAATGAAGATATAGCATAGAAATGGCCAGGAAGTTGCACAGTGGACTAGTTTGAAGTAAGATAAACCTGAGTCTCACCTATCAGTGCCCAGTAACACAAGGTTCCAAGGTTCCAGTTGAAAGAAAGGAGAGGAGGTAGGAATGATTGCCTGAAATCAATTTGAAATGTGTAGATATGACAGAAAGTGGACCCTTGTCAAGACATGCAACTAGATATGAAGATGAAATTTTGCAACAGAGGTATTCCCTAACCTCAATTTCAATTTATAGAACAATACTTGATAGGCAGCTAGGTGGTGCAGTGGAAAGAGAGCCAGACCTGGAATCAGGAAGACTCTTTCCTGAGTTTGATTTTGGCCTCACACACTCACTCATTGTGTGCCCGTGGGCAAGTCACTTAATCTTGATTGCCTCAGTTTCCTCATCTGTATGAGCTGGAGAAATAAATGGAAAATTTTTCTAGTATCTTTGCCAAGAAAACCCCGAATGGGGTCATGAAGAGTTGGGCACAACTGAACAACAACAAAACAGTGTTAACAGTGTTCTATGTGTATACCATTTAAACTCCAGGTTTATTTTGTTTGTATATGGCCCAAGCTATAATTTTATTGATGCCAGCCATTGATGGCTTCTACACACACACACACATACACACACACACATACACACACACACACACACACACACACAAACATAATAATTGAGTAACTCTTAGTTTTAGAGAATTTCCAAGTACATTTGAAAGTTGAGTGATTTTCCCAAGTTTAAATAACCAAGAGGGATTCAAACCCAGAGCTTCTGAATAAAAAAACCAACTCTTTACAATGTTAAATTCAAATGTCATAGCTAAACATAAAAATGGTAATAGAAAAAAGAGAGAAAATTCAAATATTTAATCCTTTAATCTTCAAATGAATACTTCTAGTACAATGTGATATAGGAGAAAGAGCTGAGTTGAAGGCCTAGAGACCTAGATTTGAATTTTCCTTCTGACACAAACTGCTCATGGCTGTAAGAAAGTCACTTAATGTCTTACAGTTGCAATGTCTTAAAGTAAAATGAGGATAAGAATACCTGTAGTACCTGGTTGACAGACATGCAATGAGGCTCCGATGAGCTCATATGTAAAGCACTTTATAAATTTTATTGTTTAGTTGTTTCAGTTGTGTCTGACTCTGTGACCACATTTGGGCTTTCTTGGCAGAGATACTGGAGTGATCTGCCATTTCCTTCTCCAGCTCATTTTACAGATGAGGAAACTGAGGCAAATGGGGTTAAGTAACTTGGCAAGGTTACACAGCTAGCAAGTGTCCGAGGACAGCTTTTAACTCAGGAAGATGAGTCTTCCTGATTCTAGGCGCAGCATTATATATCATCCTGTGTAGCTGCCCATTTTTAACATTAAATTACTCTCTCTCCATCTCTGTCTCTGTCTCTGTCTCTCTCTCCATATATATATATATATATATATATGTACACACACATATATACGTATATACGTGTATATATACGTATATATGTGTATATATATACATATATATGTGTATATATATATATATCAGTTATCATTGTTGCTATTATTACTATTTTAATTCTTGCTTTGCCAGTTATTAACTGGATAACTATCAGCAAAGGAAACTGTTCTGTCCCCAGTTATGTGTTGGAATAGATAAATTCTAATTTCCTTTTGAAATTTAATTTCGTCTAATGGTATGTGCATAGAAAGTTTTTGTTGCTGTTGTTGTTGAATCATGTCTGAGTCTTTGTGACCCCATTTGGGGTTTTCTTGACAAAGATACTACAGTGGTTTGCTATTTCCTTTTCCAGTGGATGAAGCCAAACAAAATTTAAATGACTTGCCCAGGATCAGACAGCTAGTAAGTGTCTGAGGCAGGATTGAAAATTATTATTTAGGTTCAAATTATAGTTAGGAAATATCTCTTGTTCAAGATTGTACCCCATTGTTAGAGGCATTCAATCAGAGTCTGGAAGCCATAAACATGATTCTTTCTCTCAGCTGACTTGGCCTAAATGAACTGTGAATTTCTTCCAACTCTGAGATCTTGTGATTGATTGTATACCTGCAACATGTGGCTATTTGATATAGGTTACAAATATAGAACCAATAAAAGAAAATGTACAATAGAAAATTAATAATAAATTACAATTCTATTTAACAAACATTTGCTAAGTTCCTATCATGTGTCAGATGTTGGCCTGGACAGTGGTAATACAAAGAAAAATTTTAAACTCTTAGTGACCTCGAGGATCTTACATTCTACAGAATGGTGGGTGAGGAAAGAAAAATTGAGTAAGTTGTTATTTTTAGTCAATTCTCCACAAGATTAGAGACTTTCATCAGTGATTTAGGTACCTAGGTATTATATGTGTGTGTATAGATAGATATCTATACATATATATGCATATATGTATATACATGTATATGTTCATGCATATACACATGACATGTATATAGCATGTATACACATACACATATATACCTCTGTGTGTATATATGTGTATGTGTGTGTGTATATACACACACACAAAATACACACACTCACACACACACATTCACATGCATGGACACAAAACAAACAAAAAATATGATACTCCATTCCCTGAATCCATTCATGTTGACTGGCTATCTCTGATGCCCAGGATGTTCTCCTTTGTCATCTCTTCCTCCTGGATTCCTTCAAGACCCCGGTAAAATCATATCTTCTACCAAGGGCCTTTCCCAATCCCTCTTAATTCTAGTGCCTTTCCTTTGTTTATTTTGTCTGATTTATCCTGTCTGTAGATTGTTTGTACATTGTTGTTTGAATTTTGTCACTCTCATGAGATTATGAGTTCCTTGACAGCAGGGATTGTTTTTGTGCCTTTCTTTGTAACTCCAGTATTTTGCACAGTGCCTGATACATAATAGGTGCTTAATAAATGTTAACTGATTAAATGCATATATGTGTGTAAATATACACACACACATACATACATACATCGGTATGTGTTTGTATATATACAAGCAAAGGTGTGCATTATGTATATGTATGAGTGTATATATTTGTATATGTATATATATACACACATATATGTAAATATATGAGTGTGTGCTCTTTGCATATATGGATGCATATGTAGTCTTGCATTTATTTGGTTGGTTTTAAGGTTAAGGCTCTCTCATCCAGGCTGGAGCTGCAGTGGCGTCTCATGGGCCATTCCTATCAGTGATCAGTATGGACCTGTTTTGACTTGTTTCTGACTTGATCCTATTCATTCTTCCTTAGGAAGACCTCCTGCTTCCAGAGGCTTACTATGATTGGTTCCAGACTTTATGTGGATGCCCAATTACCTCTAGTCCTTACTGCGACTCAGAACTTCCTAACTTAAGCAGACTCAGCCTTGCCCAGGAGCAGGAATTACAAACCCACGCCATCAAGCACAGCATATGTGTTGTCCCTATATGAATTGGGTTCCAGTTCATTTTTTAAAAATTTTCCTTTAATCAAAGTTTGCACACTTTCTTCTATGCTTAAACCATTGTCCAAAGAGAAAACTTATTTTAATAATGTCCTCTTATCAACCATAAAAGTTATTTATTAAAGTTTAGGAAAAATCCCAGAAACAATTTTCACTGCAACTATTTAGATTCATGTCGCTATTAATAAATAAGTTATTTGATAAGAGAATGTAACAGATATCCTGGTATGTGGGTAATAGGAAACAGCAGGCGCTTGAGCTTAGGTGAAATTGAAATTAATTTTCTCGGTTTAGATGCTAGGTTGTCTCAGATGACATGGCTGTTTAGTCTTAGCCAGTGTATGTGTGAAAGCCATAATATGAAAACTGACACATCCAAATAGAAAAGGAGACAATATTATAATTTGGCTTCATGCTCCTGGTGAGCTAGAGTGTGAAAACAGGAGGCTGATTCTACAACCAAGTTGATTTAAAGAGGGGCTACAGGGAACTGTGTCAGAGGAAACAACATGGACATTATATATTTTTCATTCATTGCAAGACTACCAAGAACAAAGTCTGGTTTTCTGACACTTATGCTTGAGGAATTTCATTTCAATCTCTACCTGAGGGTCAATTTCTGGTGTCACCAAAGGCATAGAAAGTTCCTAGTTGCATGATTTTCAAGTTCCCTTTCTTTAAATTTAAAATCTTATTTCTGAACTTCAGCTTATTGTATCTGTACTAGCCAATTAAGATACTAAGTAATAATTTTGTTTGTTTTAATAAGCAGAACATAATACATTGTGGGCACAGGCCACTGGAGTGTCAATAGGGTCGGATGAATGTATTGGGCATTCAGGACAGTTTGAGTGATGGAACGACTTAATAGCTGCCTCTCCAATGAACAAATTCACTTTTTACAAATTGAAACAGTCTTATTTTATTTCACCAGTTCTGGCATAGTACACAGCTTTACTGTTGGTAATAATCTCATTTAAAAGCCCACTGAACAGGCTATCATCTTGATGTTACTGAGACCATGGCCCTCATCTAATTTTGATTCCCCTCTAGGGCACTAACATATGGCAGGGTGATCAGTCTCTAGATAAGTGGCTCAGGCCTATGGGAAATTCTTGCCTATATCAATTCTTTCCCCAGTTTCTGATGCAAACTTCCTTCTACTCCCCTGTACTAACAGCATCACAGCTTTTGGCAGGGATATCCTTTTAAAAGTAAACTCAAAAATTAGATTCCAATCCACTTTTTGACTTGACCACAGGATATGATTCTCTTCCCTTCCTAAAAGGTTAAGTTGGAAAATGCACAGAGATTACATAGAAGCAAAGAAGATATGGTGGTTGTGATTAAGTTAAAAAGAACCATAAACCTGCTTTGAGAGATTTACTGTTCCTTGTCTATTACACCTAGAATTTGTCCTTTATTTAATATAGAAAAAAGAAAAAGGAATCTAGCAATTGAAATAGTGCTTTTCTATTAAGTCATTGTTTCAGTCCTCATGATTCCTTTCAGCATCTATTTAACAGGTATGGAAGCTACCTTGGTATTTTCATTATGGTCATGGGTTATGGTCATTGTTAAAAAAAACCTTGTACATATACCTATGCTATGATTTTAACTCCCATTTAAAAGTATCAATCCAAGGACAAAAATATATTCTTTCCTCTTATTACCTAGGCTGTAAACTAGAACATTCTTTGAAGCGCGTTAACATTTTGTGGGTATTGAAGAGCCAATCAAGAAATAACACAGTAGGTACTTGCTCTATGCCATGTACTGTGCTAAGTGCTAGAGAAACATGAAGAAGTAGAAACATTGCTGCCCTTGAGGAGTATAAATTCTAACGAGAGAAAAACATTTATAAATCAAAAGAAATAAGATAAATATAGATTAGGAAGAAAGAGTAAACTTAGAGGTCCCGACAGAAGGAGTAAAAGCAAGAATCACCAGACTAGGTCAAGATTATGTGTGAACAAGTTGTTTTCGTGTTGTTTTGCCTCTGTATAATGGTTTTAGTGTAATAACTGACTGGTGTTGGCTTTGTGTAGCTTCCTCATCACTGAAGCTTACCCAGTGCAAGTGCTAGTAAGTTCTATCTCTTTGGAAAGACCTCAGATACAGTCTAGGCAGTTGACTATTTGTGCTTTCCAAGGATCAGTAGTGGCTAATGGCATTAATGACTCATTAAAATATTTTGTTAACTTGGCGATGAATTCTTTGAACATGGCAATCCAAACGCAGACCATGGATGCTCTGAAGATCCTCATCAGACCTCACTCTCACACATGAGTTTTAGATCCTAGAGCAATGCTACATCACCCACCACTACAGAGTCTTAATGGCACCCCTAAGGAGTCAGGGTGATCCTTTAATGCTATGGGTCTGAGGTCTCACTGGTATGCTTTCCCCCAAGATTATCCATTGAGAATTAATATAATCACCCAATTTAATGTAACTTTTTTTTTTTTTAAGAAAGGGATGTTGACTTAGGTGGTATAATGGCAAGCAAAATGGGTCTTTTCACTGTTCTTCATTTGAATGGGCAGGTAAAGTGGGATCTTTTTTGTCTCAGAATGTTTCCAACACTAAGACAATCAAGAGTCATTTAATTGTGTGTGATGTAGTACTGGCAATTTGAGAGCTTTCCCACACCCTAAATGGTGAGCCTTGAGCCACCAGGGCCCTGAGATAGGTATATAAGATCCGAGGTTGGCATTTGACTTTTGGGGGTACACCCATTGAAAGAATGTGGGTGACAAGACTCTGGGCAAGCCATTGAACCTCCCCCCCAGCTTTGTAACCCAGACAGATAGATGTTGGTGCTTCCTGGTAACAGCGAATTGTGATTTGAATCAGGCAAGGTCTGTCTGTTAATGTTTGTAATTTCTGTTTGTATTTGCCCAGAAGTTCAGGGGGCTGATCTTTTCCCCCTGAGCTAAGTGAATGATATATGTATGATTAATTAAACTGAAATTCTTAACCCCTTAAAGTTGCTTTCCTTAGAAAAGCAGATCAAAGAACCTGTGTTGGCAGCTCTTGTTGCTGGTCTTGTTGGGTCTTACACCCCTACAGCAGCTGCTAACCACATTATTGTTATAGGTGGCAATAATATTTGGTACGAAACATTCCACCAAAAGTCTGTGGCATTTTCTCCCACAAGAACATGCATAGTTCAGGAGAAATAGGGTTCAAAGGTATGTAACAAAAAAGGTAGTTTCCTGATCTCTTCCTTATCTCATATTGTTATTGTACTTTCTGCCACTTTATCCTTCATCATCCCTGTCTCACTCTCTTTACCCTTACCAATGCTAACTCCTACTTATTCAAGGGATTCTATCCTGTCTCCTCCAATAGGTTGCTTCTTCGGTCATTCCCACTCATTTTCAATTTCTTCCTCTGTTTTGGTTCATTTCCTACTGCCTACAAACATGTCCATGTGTCCTCCACTGGGGTGGGAGGGGTGGGACTCACTTGATCCTTACTTTCACTAATACTCATTGTGTACCTGTTTTGACCTCTGTAACTAAACTCTTGGAAAAGACTAACTACTGTAGGTGACTCCACTTTCCTCTCACTCCCCTAAACCTTTACAATCTGACTTCTGACATTATTTCACTGAAAGTACTCTCTCCAAAGTTACCAACGATCTATTAGGTACAAAACCTAATGACCTTTCCTCAATCTTCACTCTCTCTGACTTCTATTCAGCCTTTGACTGCTTGAGAGACTACTCTTTGCTGGTTTTTCTCCTATGTATCTGACCTACACTTATCTGAACACAACTTTTCTGTCTCCTTTGTGACATCCTCCACCAGATCATACCCTCTCATCATAGGCGTCCCTCAGGTTTCTGCCCTGGGTTCTGCATCTTCTTCTTCTGTATTACTATAGTAGGTGATATAGAAGCTGTCATGCATTTAGTTATCATCTCTATGCTGATAACTCTCAAATCTACCTTTCCTTTACCACTCTTTTTGCTGATCTACAATCTTGCATCTCCAACTACCTTCCAGACATCTTGAACTGCATGCCCAATAGACATCTTAAATTCAGCATTTCTAAAATAAAACTCATTATCTTTCCCCATAAATGTTCCTCTCTTTTACCTTCCCTAATACTAGGAGGGCAACACCACTCTCCCAGTTCTTCGGGAGTCATACTGAATTCTTCACTTTCTCTCACTCCCCCTCGTATCCAAACTTTTGGCTGGGCATGTCAATTTTACCTGTGGAAGATATCTAAAATATGTCCTTTTCTCTCCTCTGACACTGCCACCCTTTAGTGCAGGCCTTCATAACCTCATGCTTGAACTATTACAGTAGCTTACTGGGGTTCTGCTGACTTCAAGTCCCTTCCCATTCCAATGAATCCCTCCCTCAGCCTTGATCCTAGGTTCAATCATGTCAACCCCATCCCCAGATCAATAAATTCCAGTGGCTTCCTAATGTCTCCAGGAGAAAATAAAAAATGTTCCATTTGACATTCAAAAGGTTTCCTAACCTTGTTCCCCCCTTCTCAGTCTTCTTATACTTTGTCCCCAACATACTCTTCAATCCAGTGATATTGGCCTTCTGGAAATTTCACAAACAATATATTCAATCTCTTAGCTCCAGGCTCTGTATCTAGCTATCCCTCAGGCCTGGAACATTGTTCCTACTGTACTTCAGGTATTGACCTCCCTTACTTCCTTTAAGTCCCAACTAAAGTCCCACATTTCACAGGAAGTTTTCACCAACCACTCAACCCCAGTGCCTTCCCTCTGTTGATTATTTCCTATATATAATATGTTTAATATATATTTGCTTCTATGTTGGTCTTCTCCATCTGATTGTAAGCTCATTTGAGGTCAGGGACTGTCTTTTTTCTCTTTTGGTATCCCTAGAAGTTAGCATAGTTTCTGGCATGTAATAGAACCTTAGAAAATGCATGTTGATCAATTGACCTCATCCCCGGACTGCTCACAAAGTTCTTTTAGGCATGTGGTAGTTTCTTTGGTGAGGTTTGTGGGGAGGCATACTTTCATTTTGTTCTAGATTCCCAATGAAGACAATGCTGTCAGTGGATCTATTTCTGACTCTAGAACTGCAAAGGGAGGATGGAAAGCCCAACACTGTCCAGACACCTTAAAGCGTGTTAGATTCTCCTCCAGTCAAAGGGTGGTTGGGAAGGAGACACCATGCAAAAACCCAGGATGCCTCTCTTGTCTCCTTCCTTGGGAGATATCTCCTTGGGGGTTTTACTACTACATCATGCTTTTTTTCCAATTTCTGGAATAACTCCAACTCTAAGCAGCTTGATAAGTGATAGTCTACCCTCAGGAAAACTTCAGTATCTTCATTCTATCTCTTTTTCTTCAGTAGTGATGACAGAATGGCAAAAAAATGACAGCAACATTTGTAGAGCATCTATCAATACTGAAAAAAATCCATGTTGCAATAACTGATAATAAAATGTTGTGAAATTTGGAATTATTTATTTGACTTATATAATTCCGCACAATATTCTTTTAATATACGTCCTAAGGATATGATGAGTTTTATTTGGTAGATAAGGAAACTAAGGACTAAGTGCTGTGAATATAAATATAAAAAGGGGAAAAATAGTCTCTATCCCCAAGGATATTCATCAATTAATCGATAAGTATTTATCAAGTACCTACAATTACCAGGCACTGTGCTAGGCACTGGAAATACAAATAGCAAAGTGAGACATCAGGTCCATGCCCTCAGGGAACTTATCTTCTCCTAGAAGGATACATATATCCTAATATATTTGAACAGAAAGTATCTACAAATAGATAGTGGTGGGACTATCAAGTGGGATTCAGGGAGCCAGTTTACACTCTTTTGGACATACAATATTCATTCAGCTAAATAAATACTCATCGATATCAAGAGGGTGAGCAGACAAATAGCTAGAGGGGTCAGGAAAGGATTCTTGTAACAGGTGGCACTGGAAATGAGCCTCACAGCTGAGGACCTTACAAGAGGTTGAGATCACAAGGGAGCTTTTGTCAAGAAAAGTGTGGATCACAGAACCAGATGGGGAACGGCTTCAAAAGCCAAGCTGAGATGTTGGTATTTTATCTAGCAGTAACTAGGAAGTGCTAAAAATTCTTGAAGGGGTGACATGTTTGGACCTTCCCGGTTAAGACCTATTATTCTTTCTTTCATTTCACTGAATTCTCTACAAATTCAATAACACACAACTTTATTCTGGACCTTACTTGGTGTGTTCTCCCACTTCTCAGTTATAATTAGATCCTGGAAGCCAAATTTGTATCTAAGATTTTTTTGAATGATGCATTTCATATAAAACTTTTCTTCCAACAAAATGTAGTAAGCAGTTCCTATAATTTAACTTGGAGTTGTAGTTCTAAAATTACAATCATGGGAAAAGTAGAGATGGTTGTATAGATATCCTAATATTACATACACACTTCTGGTGAATGGCTTTGAAGTACAACCTTTTTCCAGATTGAGCAACTTCCTCCTCCCATCACCTAAGTCCCACCGAAGGCCAAACTGACCTAGACCACTGAGAGGTAAGACCCATGCACCCATGCATCATTCATCCCCCTCCCCCTCCCCTTCCACCTCTCTCTCTCTCTCTCTCTCTCTCTCTCTCTCTCTCTCTCTCTCTCTCTCTCTCCCTCTCTCATGGAAATTTGAAAAGACATTTCTGTATCCTTAAAGCAAGCCTAAATATTTTAGCAGCTTTCTTGTCTTCCTAAACCACCTCTGTCAGTTCCCTGCCTTCAAACTCAACCTGCGATTCTCTTTCAAAAATAAAGCAGGAACATGTCTTCCAATGACCTGCCCAAAAAAAAAGTCTCAAAGAATGGTGATGTGCAGAGGAAATTAAAAAGGGCCTTCACAGTGAATTATTTGGGAAAATGCAGAATCTAATTCTGGTATGAAGAATGACTTCTTAATTTCCTTATTTTATATTACACAGTTTCTTTTACTGCATTGCCTTACGTCAGGTTCATCTGTCTATGCATCTGAGGAAAATGTAGGTGATGTTGTCCCCAATATGCCCAAGAATCATGCCTAATGCTATTTGCCTTCAATTGTGTTTCACATATTCTGTTAACTGAATTTTAAAAAGGTGACACATTTGAAATTCTACACCTTTCTAAACATGGCAAAAAATAAACTCTATTTTTAAATTTCCAGAAAAAAAGGTAGTTGCAGTTTTATTCAAAGGTATTTCAGCATTGTGAGCAGACAAAATGACTTATATTGAGGTTACAGCATCAAAAAGTTTACAGAAAAGATGGGAATTATGGATGGCCTGAATCTCCAAAAGAACCCTGATCAAGAGAGATTGGATCAACAGATTTTCTTAATGCTGTTGAGAATAATCCTCTTTTCTGTACTAAATAGAGAGTCAGGCAAATCTTGGTTCAAAGTCTTTCAACTGATACTTTATGGCTGTCACTAGACCTCTCTGAGCCTCAGTTTCTTCATCTGTAAAATAAAAGGGTTGGATCAGATGACCATTGGTGTCACTTCCAACCCTAAACTGATCATCAAAACCCAAGGGAAATGAATGTTAACAAACTAGTGAATGATACAGTGAGATTCAAGAGGAAGAATACTGGGTATCAACTTGAAAGCTATAGTTTTGAATGCCAGGTTTGCCACTTTTACTTCCTACCTGCATGGGTCACCTCAGTTATGTGTGTGGGTGGAAGAACAAATCAAGTTTGGGGATAGCTGGGCTTACCGTTCAGGATGGATGATTCAGTGTTAATTACAGGATCATGGAAACAGAATGACCTAATGATAATTTTACACACAGAGGTTATTGTTGTTTGTCCTTTGTTCTCAAAGAAAACTGTGACATCAGGGAGTTGATGACATGACATATTAATGAATTGAATTTCAGTGAGGGAGGGCTGGGCAAAGTTGCCAGCCTCACTTTCTCCTCTGGAGCCATCTGGGTGCAGTGACAAGATGTAGATCATGACAATTGGAGATGGCCCTGGATGTAATGGGAGACCTTGGCCTTTGCAAAATAATGTGTTTACAAGTCTCAATTTGACTAAGGCAATGGCCATTCAGTGATTAACACTAAGTAAGAAATACGGCAGAGAACAGCCTTTTTAACCTAGTCAATAAAAAATCAATCTGGGAGGGGAAGAAAGTCAGGATTTTTGGTCAAAACAGAAATAATTGCTTATTTACATTCACTCTGAGCCAAATAGGGCCCAAACGATGATCAATTAGGCCTTGGCCTGGGGACTTACTGTTGTCCAATCAGTGAGAGCCAGAGGGATTTTGGGTTTAAGGTATGGTCCTTAAGAAAGAAATCTATCCCATAAATCCCAAGATGTCCTGTGAGGTTTCAGAGATGAAAGTTCACATTCCTTTTGGCAGAGCACCAGCAGGTAAGGGTATGGACAGAGGGAAGGGAAAGAAAGAAAGGAAAGAAAAGGAAGGAAAGGAAGGGAAAGAAGGGAAAGAAGGGAAGGAAGGAAGGAAGGAAGGAAGGAAGGAAGGAAGGAAGGAAGGAAGGAAGGAAGGAAGGAAGGAAGGAAGGAAGGAAGGAAGGAAGGAAGGAAGGAAGGAAGGAAGGAAGGAAGAAAAGGAAGGAAGGAAGGATGGAAGGGACAAAGGGAGAAAGGGAGAAACGGAATGTAACAACAATTCAGCTAGTAGCAGCAGTTGAGGTATTGATGAGGGCACAGTCTCTGGGAACCCCCTTGAATCTGGAATGCAGTCTCTGGGAGCCCCCTTGAACTGTCCTTGAATCTTCCAACTGAATCTGGCCTTCCCCTAAGGCCACAAGCCTCACATTATCATTAGGCCCAAATCTCTACCTAGCCTCACCCTTTATTGTCCAGCTACTTCCCCACCCTTAATCCCATTGCCCCACCTTATCCTCCTTAGACTTCCCCTCAAGACCCTCCCTAAACCCCTCCTCTAGTCACCCCAGACCACCCCTCAATCCCTCCTACAATCTTTGTGTATATAATCTCCATCTTGCCTCCATGAAGGTGCTCAGATTCAATCTAATTCAGTAGGTTGAATCTGGCCGGCTTGTGGAAACAGGCGTCACAAAGGGGGAGGATTTCTTAAGACAGCCCGTTGTGGTGAATCCCTAATAAACTTTCTCTTTTCCCTTGGCTGAGAAGGCTTGAGTCGAATTCTTTTGGCAGGACCCGGTGTGTCAATATTTTCGGGTGTCGAGCACCTCTCAACCTTTTACCTCTTCAGTATAAGAAACAGAAACAAGAGCTGCCAGCACAGGATTTTTTTTTATCTACTTTGGTAAGGAAAGTAACTTTAAGGGGTTAGCAATCTCAGTTTAGTTAAACATACATATATCATTTACTTAGTTCAGGGGGAAAACATCAGCCCCCTGAACTTCAAGGCAAATACTAACAGAAATTACAAGTGTCAACAGACAGACCTTGACTGATCAAATCACAATACATAGTTACCAGAGAAGAACCAATGGGTCTGGGCTAGCAAAGCTGGGGGACAGTTGCAACACTCCTTCCCTGAGTGATCCCCACAGGTCAAAACACCAAACTCCTCTCAATTATGTCTGTTCAGAGCCCTGAGGGCTGTGACCTCATCCAGGCTGAGTGTGTGAAAGTTCCCTATCCCCAGCATCACATCATATACAAGTCAATGACTCCTAACAGCCTCAGTGCTGAGAAATAGCTGAGAAGTATTCCAAAACAAACAAAGCAAAAGGTTTCCCACCCATTCAAACAAAGGGGAGACTTGATAGTCTTAGCATCCCAAAAGGGAAGAACAGGGAAAAGTCTGATTGCTGTAACAGGGAGGAAGGGAGGGAGGGAGGCAGGAATGGGGGCAGAAAGAGAAAGGAAGGAAGGCAAGAAGGCCGGAAGGAAGAAAGGAAGGAAGGAAAGAAGTCATGTTGCCCCATTTAGCCATTTCCAGTTGGTCCCCAGAGTGGCAGCTCCTACTACTCACATAACCTGTTGTTTGTCCTTCGAAGAGGACTATGATATCAGGGACACAAGATCATGAGATGCACATGAATTGTATATCTTCTCTGTTGAGGACATTAAACAGTCTTTCAGGGTATATTTTTTAGATAATTGCTATGTCATTCCAACTGTGTCCCATTTAATCTTCCTGTTTTAATCTACTGTGAGAAACGTGGTTTCGGAGATCACTGGACTTCCCCAAATTGTGAGAAATGCAGTTTTGGAGATCACTAGACTTCCTAGGCAGGGCCAAAGTCCTGAGGAAGAACCCTGTGATAATCCCTAAGGAAGGCTGTGCAGACCACAGGACTCCCAGGGGAAAGCCAAGTGGTAGCCCCACCCCTCTTAATCTGTGGGGATCACAGGGCTCCTAGGGGTCAGACCCTAAGGAGGACCCAAGTGATGGCCCCTTAGAATGGCAGTAAGATCACAAGGCTCCCGAGACAGGGCTGGAAGTCCCAAGTGATGTCCCCTTAAGAAGGCTGTGCAGACCACAGGGTTCCCCAGCGAAATCCCAAGTGGTGGTAGCTCTCTTAACACCGCAACGGGGATCACAGGACTCCCCAAGGCAGGGTCAGGAAGTTAGCCTGAGATGGGCTTCCACAGCTCATTGCTTTCCTTTTCCCATGACCTTGGGAAGATCCCTCTGATTTGCCCATTCTCACCCAAAGAACTCAGGACCAGAGTGGGCAGAGGAAGGCATTTATTATGCTCCTCAAGAGAGCGGGTGTAGTACTCACTGGAACACTCACACTGATACAGCTGCAGGAGTGGGAGTAACCATTCCCTCCACTCCTGCTAGACTTATGGTTAGTTTACATTCTTTACTTTTTACATAGTTTTCCTAGGTTATAATTTATATAGGTAGGATAATAAGGATACAGTGGCAAAAGTGAAGTTAATTAGATTTTCTTTGTCTGAGTTTAGGATTAATCTACATTCTTTATTTCCCCTACCTTCCCTCTTTCACATATACAAAGCATACAAATGAGTAGGCCTGGACTCTTGACCAAGACCAGACCCTTGATAAGCTTGAACTGCTTTTATAATTACCATTTATTTGTTTACATTTAGGTAACCAAATACCATTTTATTTATATTATCATAGCTTGTTAGTTTCATTGGTCTTACATTCTGAGTCTATGTGGTTCTGTATGTAATTTTTCAAGTTAAATATCGATATTACAGTATCATCTGTTTGGCATCGAGCTTTCTAAAGACTGACCTGCTTGGATGCCAATGTAACTAGCCCTGGAGTACTCTCACTGGCCTCTCTAGTTCCCCTGACTGCCTGTGGCACACTCTCCTCAAATGGCTCATTTAAGCATGCGTACAAGCCTCTGACCTTTCACCTGACTGACCTGAGGCCTGGTCTCTGCTAAGGCTGGGGTGGTGGAGGGGGGAAGTACATCTTCAGTTCTGTGGAAACAAAACTCTTTCTCCCATTTCTTACATCTACCCACCATTTAACATAGTGCTTTCTATACAATAGGCCCTCTGCAGATGGTTATTAAATTTATTTGCATTGAATTATATCCTGATAGAGAAAGAGGAATATGGTCTTTGATTATCACAAGAATAGGTCCTTAATCAAATAAACAACAATGTTAAACCAGTAGTGCTTAGGTAGGCACCATATTTGTGCTCTGCTATTAGCACTTGATCCCAAGATGGTTAAAGCAAACAGATCAACCAATGAGCCCAGGGAGAAAATCATATTTAACAGACAAAGATTATTATACCAAAGAGAAGCACATTGGACTTCATGATCTCTGGCACATAATATCTAATGACTGATATTCCCCTCAAGTATGGGACTATGTATTTGCTTTTTACTTAATAAAAGAAAGCTCTAATTACTTTTCTGTTTCCTATAACTTCTAAGTGCTCAACTACATAATACACTTTTAGTTTAGGGAGTTTCAACATGTTCTGAAACTTAAGTTATAACAAAAATTCAGTATTTATAGATGACCCACATATGAACTTAGCAAAAATCACAAACCCTTGAACACAATTGCCAAAAGAGCTTATATTGTAGCAATATGCCAAAATCTCAAATGCAAAAATATTTTCAATGTAGAAGTACCACCTTGGTGATAAGATTAACTATTACGACATTAATTCTTGTAGACTTTTATTCAGGTTCCCATAATCTACTTCATACAATATAAATGACATATATAGTATGCTACCATCTGACATTATCTCATACTCCTGCTCACTGTACCCACTGTTGTAGCAAAACTGGATTATTTGCTGGTATATAATTTTTTGGAAGTAATATTTTCACTGAAATATGTAACTGCAAATTTCCAAATGAGCCCTGAATCAGTTTTTGTCACAGATACATGAAGTTCTAGTCTTAGAGTTTCTGAATATGGAAAGATGGTAATTAGTTTGGATTTTACTATATTTGACAGAAAATAAGAAGAATACATATGGAAGTTTTATTACATATTTTCCCATTAGAAATTTACCAGGTAAAAAATACAAATATTACAATCAGCATTTCACAGGTGAGGAAACTGAACTTCAGAAAAGAGTCAATGCTTTTACACTTTTACAGACCGTCTTGTAAAGTATTTTGACAATGTCTTCATTCATAAAAAGGACATAGGAGCTCATAGCTAGAAATGACCGCTGAGATTATGTACTTCAAATATCATTTTTACAGACAAGGAAATTGAGGTTCAGTTGGGCTGTGAGCTGTGCAAAGTCACAATTAGAAAATGGCATGTTTTTCGCAGGCTAGGTCTTCTAATTTTAAATCTATTGTCTTTTTCTATTACAATACACTGACCTATCCATTATGTTACACTATTTAAAATTCTAGAAGACTACCTTATCCTGTTCTGCCTCTCCAACTTAGCTCACACATTTGCCTGAGTCTGGAATGCCCTGCCCTCCAGCTGTTTCTATATCAATCCTATCTGTCCTTGCAACCAACCAAACAGGACCTACACAACCTAAAGTATAGGGCTATATTTTTTTGGGTTCCTCATGTCACTTGTTAATGGGACTTTGCATTTATTAGGATATAAGGTAATAGATAACAGCTGGAAGGAACCTTAGAGGACACCTTGCCCAGCCCCCTTCATTTTACAAATGAGGAGGTCAGATACTCAATAAATATTTGTTGAATGAAGGAATGATAGCACAGAATCACAAAATTCAAGAGGTAAAAGGGACTTTAGTGCCAACACTTGAAAAATATCTCTTCTATAATATAACAGATAAGTAGGGTTGCAAATCTCCCATGAAATTTCCTTCCCAGGAATTTTTTTCTACTTTTTTAAACAATTCTCATAATTAGGAAGCCTTATCTAATGTCATGCCTAAATTCATCTCTATCTAAATGTATCTTAATTTTTACCCCTTGTTTCAAATTCTCAGACTGGTGCAAACACTAACAGCATTAACAAAGCACAGGCTAGACAATGAGCAATTCCACAGTCACAATCTTATTCACATTTGCAAACTAGTCCACAAATAGAAGATTATTCAAAAATATCATGGAGAAGATAATGATTATTAGGACTATGGGGATGGAAACATTGATTCAAGCTATCATGCTATAAGAAATGTGCTTCTTAGATGGAAGAGAGGACTGTTCGGTTTTAGAAACTGCAGGGGAAATTTTAAGAAATTTGACCTGAAAATATCACAATCCAATGCTAGCCAACAGAAAGTTATAAGGCTGAAATGACGCTTCCCAGTTATCATTAATGTCATTGACAAAGGTCACCTCTTCTTCAGAGATTAAAGTAAATGAGAAGCTCATTAGAGATGATGTCATGGGGATGTATGATGAGAAGAGGAGAAAAGAAAGCTTACTACAAATTACTCCACTCTCCTTCACAAAATATTAGGTGAGATCTTAATTTGCAAGAATGAGGGGAGGAGGTATTGTGGAGTGTTTGAGAAGAGAAGAAAATGTTTCAAAAATCTACTGTGAGGATTCAGAGAATCCAAATTGGGAGGAGTAAAAAGACGGACTTGTTAGAATAAGAGAACAGTAGACATTAGATAAGATAAATTTGTAATGTACCCAGTCAACATGGTTATGTAACTTTCTCCAGCTTCATTCATCAGCATTGAGGAGGAGTGGTAGAGGTAGCTGCTATGTTATTCATGACTGAATTTTGGCAGTGCTTGAGTGGAGATGGCTCAAGAGGTCAAGAGTTTTAAATGTCAGGGAGCGACTGTTGCTGGTCATGGATAAGATGAAGAATAATCTTGGGAGTAATAAGGCATAGGTAGAGATGGAAAAATTTTGTTGTTGTCATTGTTCAGTTGTTTCAGTCATGTCTGACTTTTCCTGAGTTCATTTTTGGGTTTTCCTTGGCAAAGCTAATGGAGCGGTTTGCCATTTCCTTCTCCAGATTATTTTACAGATGAAGAATTTAGCAGACAGGGTTAAGTGAATCGAACTGGTAACACAGCCAATAAGGGTCCGAGGCCAGATTTTAACACATAAAGATGAGTGTTCCTGATTCCCAGCCTAGTTCTCTTCATTGCATGACGTACCTGCCCCAGAGATGTAAAAATAAAAGATTGTAATGAGATGTAGAAATTTCAGAGGTCTTGCTGACAAAGGGGCAACTTATATGGATGATGGAGAGATGAGGGTGAATGACTATCCTTGTTTATACCTAAAGTGAAGTGGAGGAATAGATCACTAAAGTTGAGTAAATTGAGTAACTGGAATAAATTTAAGTTCTCTTGTATGAGGGTAGGACTTGAGTTGGAAAGGACACCTGTAGGTTGGCCACTGAACTTATTGAGGAAAAAAGAATGTTCTGGAGGCAGATAGATAATGGCTACAAGTACCTGGTCTGGGTAATAAATTAAGAATCAAGACATGGTCACTTTGATTATATGCCTATCTTATTTATGTCACAAGAAAATTGAAAAGAAATCTTACCATTTATGAGTAAGGGCTTCATACCACCTTTTTTTAAAAATCATCAGTACCCTCATCTCTAAGTCACACAGCAATGCATTGCTGATGAAATATTACAATCACCAAGTTGCATGAAAAGCAAAGTTTTCAAGATATAGAGATGTAGTTGAAAAAAAAAAAAACATTGTGCAGGAAGAGAATGAAGAACAGATTATTCCTGCCCCCACTATTGAAGTTGTATTGAGGTTGGGTTCAATGAGCTTACAGGAGACATGCTTATATTCTGATGCTTTGATTCAACTCTGAAAAGTAATTACTTAACCATCTCTGCAGTAGGCTTTTGACTATTCAATAAGGGGTAGAGACTGCATCTGTGATTTCATTGGTGTAGGGAACTCTCCGGTAAGGAAATTTCATATCTCCAAGTCCCATTTTTTCTGCAATTTATAGTCTTAGAGTATTTGCCAGGGATGCCGAGTGGTTACATTGGGTTGTTCAAGGTCACCCAGCCAGTATGTACAGAGGTGAAATGGAAACCAGATTACCCCATCTCTAACCACTATGCACATTGTTTCTCATTGCAATAACAGCATATGTATATAGTACACTGTATAGAAATGGCAATCAATTAATTTGGTACAAATTGATAGAAATAACAGGAGCCCATAAAAGTTAAGCTATTATGCTTTAAAAAAAAATAGAGAAATATGGCTGAGAAAGATAGAGAAGAAGCAGAGCATAGTAGATCTACATCAAGAATATGAAATATACATGAATACTAATAGGATAGCAACTTGTCCCAGAGATATTTCCATGTGAATTCTATTAAAAGCTCTTTTTAACAAGAGATAAGAACATAATAACAATGATGACAACTGACATTTATAAAGGAGCTAAAATCTTGAAGAGCACTTTTACATACATAGCTCCACCACTTGCTTCACTCACCTGGTTATTATAAGTCTCATTTTACAGATCAGTAAACTGCTCAAAGGCCAGTGACTTTTTGCTAAATGACTTGACCATGGTCACACAGCTAGTGAATGGTTGAAATAGAATTACAATCTTTGTTGTTCTTAAGTACCAAAAGCTACCATTCCACTTAATGATAACAGCAATAATCTCGAGTTCAAAGACAGGTATTCCTCTTCTCTCAGAGTCTCTGACAAATGGGAGATTCTTATGCAAATACCTTAGCTTGAGCCCTCCATTATACACCATATATCTAGGTGGCACTTCAAAGCCTGAAGAACTCTTGACTACTCTCCAATACTAGAAATTGCAAAAGAAACATCACTCATCATTGATAGAGGAAATTGCTACACTGGGAGTTTGTAATACTAACAAAATCATAGAACCAGTTCAATATCAATTATGTAAATTATCTCATTTGACCCTCAGAGGAACTTTTTTTAAGGTAGACACTAAGATCTTATCATTCAAATATGGACATTGAGCCTTAGAGAAGTTAAGTGACTTGCCCAGGTTTACACTGCTAGTCAGGTTTAGGGGCAGTTTTTAATCCTGGCTATTAACTCCTGGCGAACAATTCTAATAATTATGCCAAGTGTTTTTGTATCTAAGAGCAAGAACTACGTAATTTGTTACAAATGGTCTTACTCAAATATAGTTTGATGGAGCAAGGAACATAAAAGTTAAATAGTTAGCTAAGAGATGGATGAAAATCTTTTTAAAATTTTTATATATGATTTCTTTTTTTCAATTTGTTTGAGTTTAATCATTTATCACCATTGATTGTAGCAATGTTAAAAAAAGATTGAGTACCAAGAATAAAACAGCTTGAGTTCATGTATCATCATCATGTCATTCTGATTGCACTTTTTTTAATGTATAAAAGAATAACAACAATTAAAGGTCCAAGTCCCTGAGGGAATGGTTCAAGGTCATGAGTTTTTCTTGGTTAAAAAATTCATTTTCCACTTTATGTGCTTGTATAGAATGGTAATCTGGAATGATTAAAAATGTGAAGGGTATTGAGTCCATTTGTTACCTTTCCCCCCCCAAGAATTTCTATTTAAAGAAATATTATAATTAACCTTAAAACTAAATTCAAGGTTAATTTAAATTGCAAATGACAATTATTCACTCTCTTATTCTGGATTAATGTTAAGAACTAAATCTCAAGGAAAAAAAGTGTCAAGGTTGTACTAGAATGTTTCCCAGCTTTGCATTTATAATTCACTTAAAAGAATACTCATGTATGACTCTGGAGTCAATCACAGAAATTCACATGTTATTCTAGTGTTATTTGTTAGACTTACCTCATCAAGTGACAGCTTCATGGAACATGTATTTAGGGTTTAATCGAAGGTGCTTATATAACATTATATGAATTCTAATATGTTCTTAATGTGCATGTATTTAGGGTTTAGTCGATGGTGCTTATATAACATTATATGAATTCTAATATGTTCTTAATGTACATTTATTTAGGGTTTAATTGATGGTGCTTATATAACATTGTATGAATTCTAATATGTTCTTAATAAACAGAGTTCTTTCTCTATTATAACCAAAATTAAGACTGACTACCACAAATATGTTCAATCTAATACTAAGGGGACTGTTAAACTTTACTCTAGATTGAGGGCATATGGTACCTCTATATAGTAGATGATCATTTTATAAATAATAGATTTCTGAGATCACTGAGTCCAACTTTCTGGAAGGAAGGAAGAAAGAAAGGAAGGAAGGAAGGAAGGAAAAGAAACTGAGGCCCAGGAAGGGCAAATGATGTGCCAAACATAATGCAGATTAGAACTGAAATTTGAAACAAATTCCCCTAAATCCAAAGTCAATGCTATTTCCATTATGTCATATATAAAGGGAAAAATGAATATGCACGTCTCTGCAATACTTTAAATGGATAATAACAACTTAGCTGTACACATAAACTCTGATTTTAAAAGTATTTTAATGATTTAAAAATATTAATCATTTCCAGATGTGTTGAATGCATTGGGACTTTTCTCGTAACAAAGAGAAAATTAATTAAAATTCCAGTAATAGCATTTGAAAACACATGCACTATTTTGCACTCATTCTTTCCTACCCTCTACTGAAAAGATGGAAATAACATTCATTTATTCTCTGTAATAAAGATTACTCATCACATTTACTCAGTTTATTTTCCTTTTTAGTGTTTCCATTCATGTTACTTGTAGTCAAAGTATATATTTTTTTCTGCTGGTTCTGTGAAGTACACTGCATCAATTCTTGCAACATTTTCTATGTTTCTCTGAATTATTCATATTTTTAATTTCTTACTGCATTTCATATTCCATTTCAACAATATAGAATAAACTCTTCAGTCATTCATTACCCAATCTGTGAGCAGTCACTTTATTTTCAATTGATTTGCTTCTATAAAATTTCTACCCAGAAATATTTTGGAATGAATCATATATCTAAAGTGATGGTAAAACAAGAATCACTGATTTAGAGCTGAATGGGGACATTGTTCATCATATAGTCAACTGCCTTATTTTACAAGTTTATGGACTTTTTCAAAGGTCACACTGAGAAAGTGGTAGTGCTGAAATACAAATCCACATTCTTGGACTCCAAATTCAAAATCAGCATTCTTTCATTCCAAATGATTAACATATTTTCTCCCCAGCTATTAGCCAAGGGGACCTGGATTCAAATCCTCCTTCTGATGCTGTTTACCTATGTGACTGTTCAAGTCACTTCTGAGAGTGAAACAAAAATAAGGAAGATGAATAATGGCAAAGGGAGACTTTGAGGTAAAGGAGACATCACCCTTGATAAAGTGATAAAATAAAGAATCTTAGGATCAAAGAATTAGTTGAAAGAGACCTTAAGTATTCAAGTCTAACTCCTCTGTCCAACCATAAATAATGAAAGTATGTCTTGAAGAGCTGAGTAACTGTCTAAGGTGATGGAAGTAGTAAGGGAAAGTGTTGAGATTTCAACACAGGTGCTCTAACTACAAATCCAGTGATCTTTTTTCTTAAATCAAATTAATACAGAGAAAGTACTTACAATGTATATTAGAAAATTAGAATATGAAAAGTTTTTGGCAGAACTTTGAGACATTCAATTAGGAAGACATCACATTAATCTAAGAAAGTCAGAAGTCTGTCAAGGTAACTATGTGGGCAAGATGTTAAAAAATGTGATAATTGTACAGTTATATTGGTTTGGAAATGATTGAATCATTGGACCTAACTGCAACAGTCAGTAATGAGTCAACACAAATTTGAAGAAAGTCCTCTACTAGGATACATCTATGAATGTATTCTTGAACTCCTCAAATGTTTTCATCTCACCTTAACCATCCCATGGCTACCCTTCTTTCTGTTCTTTCAAATGAGACTCTTACCTCCTATTTTCTCATCAGCTCCCATGGATTTAATTAGCACCTCTATGATAATGATTCTCATATATACCTATCCTGGTATATCCTCTATACTGACCTCCAATCTTGCATCACCAACTCTCTTTCAGATATCTCAAAATCTATTTCAACTTCCAAGTACACGTCTTAAACCCCAGTTTATTTTTTTATTTTTTTATTTTAAAGTTTACTTATTTTATTATTTATTTTAAAGTTTATTTTATTTATTTCTTTTAAAGTTTATTGTTTTCTCATAAATCTTCCCAATTCAAATCTTCCATCACAACCTAAGTGTCAGCCTCATTTCATCACTATCTTTCACCACCTATATCCAATTTGTTTCCGAGGTCTGTAGATTTTACCATCTCTTTGTGACATATCTTAAATATGGTCCTTTCTATCCCGACACTGCTACCACTCTGGTTCAGGCTCTTATCTTATCATTCTTGGAATATTTCAATAGCTTTCTTATGGGTTTGCCTGCCTCAAATCTCTTTCTACCCCAATCCATCCTCCATACAGGCAAGTCATATCACTAAAGGGCAGATATGACCATGTCACCACCCTTCTCAATAAATTCCAGTGACTCCCTATCACATTACAGGATCACTTACAAAGCTCTCTGATATTCAACATCCTCTACAACATCCTAACATGGCCGTCTCTTATGTTTTGAATATTTTTCACACGTTACTGTCCATCATGAATAATATCCTGTTATTCAATGACATTAGCCTTCTTGCTATTGAACAAATGAAACCATGTCTTAGATGCAATTATTTTTTTTCTTCTCCCTTTCCCTCATGCGTGGAATGCCTTCCCTCCTCCCTTTTGACAAACGGCTTCTCTAATTTCCTTTAAGTGCCAACTAAAATTCCATCTTCGACAGGAAGTCTTTCCCAGACTGATTTAATTCTAGTACCCTCCCATTCAATAATATCCCATTTATCCTATATATATATATATATATATATATATATATATATATATATATATATATATATATATCTTGTTTGTACATATTTATTTGCTTCCTGTATCCTCCATTAGATTGTGAGTTCCTGGAGGGATTAAGGTCATCAACCTTTTTGTTCCCCTTAGCCCTAGCAAAATTCCTGGCACATAATAGGTAATTAATACATATTTACAAACTAATTGACTTGATGGCCTCAAAGGTTCCTTCTTACACTAAATATATAATTCAGATATCTGTAGTATTAATAAAGTTCCAAATTTTCTGACCTCTCTCTTTTATCTGTAAAATAAGGGGATCAGATGACCTATGTGACTTCTGAGTTTCCTCCAGGTGTAAGACTGCAAAGCAGATATAGGTTTTACAAAAGGGAAAGCTTCCAGAAAATTGGCAATGTCCAAAAGAAGAATGAACTGTCCCAAGAGATAATCAGGATCCTTTCACTGGAAGCTATATATCATCACAAGGATCACTACTTATCAGAAATATGATGGGGGGGGGGGGGGTGGAGCCAAGATGGCAGAGTGAAAGCGGGGACTTGCTTGTGCACTGCCCTGAATCCCTCCAAACACCTGTAAAAATGACTCTAAATGAATTCTCAAGCTACAGAACGCACAAAATGTCAGAGTGAAACAAGTCTCCAGCCCAAGATGGCCTGGATGGTTGCTGGGAAGGGTCTATTGTTCCATGATGGGAGCAGAGCACAGCCCATCACGGGCCATGAAAGCACAAAGCAGGCCAGAGCAGACCAGGAAGAACAGGCCTCAGGTAACTGAATCACTAAGCTGTGGCAGTTTCCAGACTTCTCAACCCACAAACACCAAAGAAAACTCTGTTATATCTGGGTGAAAGAAGGGTACGATCCAGCCCCAGCCACAGGACAGGAGCAGTGGCAGTGGCAGTGACAGCAGCAGTATCAGTTGCTTCCAGAGTTCCAGGCTCACAGATAGGGGTGGGGTGGGGAATCAAGCAGCTGATCAGAGTGCGACTGCAGGGATCTCTTTGCTAGTGCTGAAGCAGGATTCTCTTGCTTTGCCCTGCTTGGATCTGGGTTGCAGTCCTGGGGGGAGGAGGAGCCCTGGTGTGGCAGAGCTTGTAGTGGCTGTGGAGAGGGGGTCCTCCTAGCAGTCCCAAGGAAGAAAAGAGTGCTTGAGGTCACTCACAGACCAGAGCACAGGCTATCATAGTAATAAACACCTTTCCTTGGATTGTACCACCTGAAAAGAACTGAAAATTTATAGGTGCCTATAAGTAGCTCAGAAAACAATAGCACAAAGCCACTGAAGCTTGGGACAGAGCACTTTCCACTCTGGAAGCACAATCATACCTTGATAAAGAGCTCAAAGTTCAAGTTATTGGCTAGGAAAATGAGCAGACAGCATAAAAAAAATTCAGACCATAGAATATTACTTTGGTGACAAAAAAGATCAAAACATACAGTCAGAAGTCAACAAAGTCAAAGATCCTACAACAAAAGCCTTTAAGAAAAATTTAAACTGATTGCAGGTCACAGAAGAGCTCAGAAAGATTTTTGAAAATGAAGTAAGAGAAGTAGAGGAAAATACGGGGAAAGAAATGAGAGGGATGCAAGAAAATCATGAACAAGTCAACAGCTTGCGAAAGAGGATCCCCCCAAAAAATACTGAAGAAAATGACATCTTAAAAATAGACTTAGTCAAATGGCAAAAAAGAGGTCCAAAAAGCCAATGAAGAGAAGAATGCCTCAAAAAACAGAATTGGCTAAATGAAAAAGGTCCAAAAGACCACTGAAGAAAAGCATTCCTTAAAAATTAGATTGGAGCACGTGAAAGCTAATGACTTTATGAGAAATCGAGAAATTATAAAAAAGAACCAGAAGAATGAAAAAAAGATAATGTGAAATACTTCATTGGGAAAGCCACTAACCTGGAAAAGAAATTCAGAAGAGATAATTTAAAATTATTGGACTATCTGAAAGCTATGATCAAAATAAGAGCCTAGACATCATCTTTCAAAAAATTTTCAAGGAAAATTGCCCTGATATTCTAGAACCAGAGAGGAAAATAGAAATTGAAAGAATCCACTGATTGCCTCTTGAAAAAGATCTTAAAAGGAAAACTCCTAGGAATATTATAGACAAATTCCAGAGTTCCTAGGTGAATGAGAAAATATTGCAAGCAGCTAGAATAAAATATGAGTATTGTGGAAACACAATCAGGATAACATAAGATCTAGCAGCTTCTACATTAAGGGATCAAAGGGCTTGGAATATGATATCTGGAAGTCAAGTAGCTATGATTAAAACGAAGAATCATAATAGAGGGCACTGCATGAATTGAATTTGAAGGGATGATATCTAAAAAATAAAATTAAGGGGTGAGAGATGAATATAGTGGGAGGATTAAGGGAAAGATAGAATGTGGTAAATTATCTCATGTGAAACAGGCAAGGAACAGCTGTTGTAATGGAGGAGAAGATGCAGTAGGTAAAAGGGAATAAATGAACCTTACTCTTATCAGATTTGGCTTAAGGATGTAATAACATATATACTCAATTGGCTATGTTACCCTTCGGGAATGTAGAGGGGAAGGAAATGGGTGGGAGGGAATGATAGAAGGGAATACAGATTGAGGGAGGGGGAGCAGAAACAAACACTTTTGAAAAGGGACAGAGTCAAAAGAGAAATGTGAATAAATGGGGGACTGGGTGGGACGGAGTGAAACATAATCTTTCACAACATGACTATTATGGAAGTGTTGTGCATAACAATATATGTATAAATTATACTGAATTACTTGCCTTCTCAAGGAGGGTGGGTGGGGAGGGAAGAAAGGAGAGAATGTGGAACTCAAAGTTCTAAAAACAAATGTTAAAAATTGTTTTTACATGCAACTGGAAAATAAGATATACAGGCAACTGGGTATAGGAATTTATTTTGCCCTACAAGAAATTAAGGGGTAAGGGGTGTGATCGCAACTTAGATTTGAAGATCTTTCCCACCCATTAATAGGCCATGTGACCCACTTACATCACAGGCAGCCTAAGTTACATGTGGTGGGAGGAGCTTGCTGAGTGGAAAAAGAAGTTGTGTCACAGGAAATTCTGAGAGAGAGAGTTATGGTTGTTAATGGCCATCATGATATTTAGAGATGAGGTAAAGACAGTTGACCTGTGGTAAATGAGCAGACTGTGATAGCTGTATTGTGAGTTTTAAGTTTGTTTTTGGGAAGACCCTAGCAGGGGTTAGGAGAGGTTTTGGGATAGTGAGGCTCCATGTTGTGATATTGTGTTTTAAGTTCCTTACTGTTATGATAAAGTGGGCTGACTGGTTGTGGGAGCAGATTGCCTGGCTTTGGGATATGGTTATCTGTTGTCTGAATAAATGTTTTACTTCTTCTGTCTTCTAGGTGGACAGTCTTACATACTTTGTGATGCAGAACTACATAGGCATATTTACGATTATTGTTGATGTTTTGTTTACTGCTTAAATGATACAACGGGATAAGGAGGGGGGGGAGTGGGGTGATAGAATGGAGGGCATATTGGGGAAAGGGGCAATCATAATAAATGCCATCTTGTGGTGTGGGGAGGGGAGAGATAGGGAGAAAATTTTTAACTCAAAATCTGGTGGAAATGAATGTTGAAGACTAAAAATAAATAAATTAGAATTGAGACTGGAAGTCAGAGAAAAAAGAAATAATGTTCAGATACAATAGACTGTCAGGCTTCATGGTCATTTAGTCAACTGCATTATTTCTTAGGTAAAGAAACTGAAGTAAAAAACTGAAGTGTCTTCTCTTTGGGGTCCCTTAGAACTCTGAGATTCTGTGATTATATGTTATGTTACAGAAGTGATATTAAATTCTTAGAGGCAAAGCAAGGATATCCATTATCACCACTGTTATCTTATGGTCATATGAAAAAAAGTTCTCCATCAGTATTCATTAGAGAAATGCAAATTTAAAAATTCTGAGGAACTACCTCATACTTATCAGATTGGCTAACATGACAGAAAAGGAAAATGACAAATATTGGAGGGGAAGTGAGAAAATTGGGACACTAATGGTGAAGTTGTGAACTGATCCAACCATTCTGGGGAATAATTTAAAACTATGCCCAAAAGGCTATAAAACTACCACTACTAGGTCTTTATCCCAAGGAGATTTCAGGAAAAGGAAAAAGGACAGATTTGTACAAAAATATTTATGACAGCTTTTTGTAGTGACAAAGATTTGGAAATTGAGAGGATGTGCATCAACTGGGGAATGGCTGAACAAGTTGTAGTATATGATTGTAATGTATTGTACTGTAAGAAATGATAAGCAGTATGGTTTCAGAAAATCCTGGAAAGACTTACATGAATTGAAGCAAAGTGAAAGCAAAGTGAAAAGAACAGGGAGAATATTGTACATAGTGACAGTAATATTATACAATAATTATCTGTGAATGGCTGCTATTCTCAGCAATACAATGATATGACACAATTCTGGAGAACTTATGATTAAAAAATGCTGTGCTCTTCAGAAGAAAAAAAAAACTGATGTGGTCTGAACATGGATTAAAGCACACTTCTTTAGCTTCATTTTTCTTGTTGGTTTTTTTGGTCTGTTTTCTTTCACAACATGGTTAATATGAAATGTGTTTTACATGACTGTACATGTATAATTTATGTCAAATTACTTTCCTTCTTCATGAGGGGGCAGGGAAAGGACAGAGGAAGAGAATTTGGGACTCAATTTTTTTTTTAAAAAGTATGTTAAACATTTTGACATGTAGTTGAACAATAATAAAATATTTTTTTAAAAAGTCAAGAAAAAGGTTTTCTTTATCACTGAGAGATTGAACCTTGCTCAGGTTTATACAGCCAGTATGTGTCAGTCAGTCAGTTCTTTCTGGCTTGGAAGATAGTTCCTTGTCCACTGTAATATTCTGTGTTGAGGAACGAAAATGAACAAATCAAACAGGGCTGGTGGGGTATCCCCAATCATGGAATTGACCTCTATATTTTGTAAACAGGGAATTCATTGGGGGTTTTTTGTCCTGACTTGATCCATCCCAGAACAGTCTTGTTCTCATCAGCTTGGTGTTTCTGTTGCACTCTGCCAATGCCTCCATCCTCCTGTGCCTCAGCAGGGAGCCCCATACAGAGGTGGTGCTTGAAAGGTTAATAGCTTTATTGCACAACTAATCTATTCTTTCAACCACTGATTAGCATTGAAATTGATTCTGAATTCCTTGTGGGTGAAATGACATCAATCTAGCCCTTTCTGCTAAAAACCCAACACCTGGCTCCTGGTACCTGGTGATAACACATCATTAATTTGCTGACTTATTGTTCAAACTTCTTGTAGGACCCTTGAAATATATGTACACTGGTCAAAAAATAAATAAATCAGTAGCTGAGAGTTATAATAAAGGTCATTTGAAATGTTATAATCAAGTGCTCCTTTGGGCTGAATACATGGAACCAAGTTTGAGAGTATGTGCACATCTCCATGGCTCATATCAGTATCTTCACTTTCATAACAAGCTGTTTTTTTTGGGGGGGGGTTCCTTTCTTTTTTTTTGAATTCCATACTTTATTATGTAATATTATTTTAGTTTTCAGCATTGATTTCCACAAGATTTTGAGTTACAAATTTTCTCCCTGTTTCTATCCTGCCCCCACTCCAAGACGGCCTATATTCTGACTGCCCCATTCCCCAGTCAGCCCTCCCTTCTGGCACCTCACTCCCCCTCCCCCCCTACCCCTTTCTCCCTCACTTTCTCATAGGGCAAGATAGATATCTATTCCCCATTGCCTGTATATCTTATTTCCCAGTTGCATGCAAAAACAACTTTTTTTGAGCATCTGCTTTTAAAACTTTGAGTCCCAAATTCTCTCCCCTCTTCCCTCCCCACCCACTCTCTCTAAGGAGGCATGCAATTCAACATAGACTCCACATGTATCATTATGCAAAACACTCCCATAGATAGTCATGATGTGAAAGACTAACTATAGTTTCCCCCCTCCTATCTTGTCCTGCTTTATTCTCCCTTGACCCTGTCCCTTTTCAAAAGTGTTTCCTTTTGATTACTTCTTCCCCCTATCTGCCCTCCCTTCTATTGTTCCCCCTTTCTGATACCCTTCCCCCTACTTTCATGTGGGGTAAGATACCCAATTGAGTGTGTATTTTATTCCCTCCTCAAGTCAAATCCGATGAGAGCAAGATTCACGCATTCCCCCTCACCTCCACACTCTTCCCTTCCAATGAAATGCTTTTTCTTGCCACTTTTGTGTGAGATAACTTACCCCATTCTGTCTTTCCCTTTCTCCCTCTCTCATCCCTTAATATGATTTTATTTTTTTTAGATATCATGCCTTCATATTCAACTCACCCTGTGCCCTCTTCCTATATATATGTATATTCTCTTCAACTACCTTAATACTGTGAAAGGTCTCTTCTTTCCATGTAGGAATGTAAACAAAATAGTTCCATTTTAGTAAGTCCCTTATGAGTTCTCTTTCTTGTTTACCTATTTCTTTTCATGCCTCTCTTGATTCTTGGGTTTGAAAGTCAAATTTTCTAATCAGCTCTGGTGTTTTCACTGAGAAAGCTTGAAAGTCCTCTATTTTACGGAAAGTCAATATTTTGCCTTCGAGCATGATACTCAGTTTTGCTGAGTAGGTGACTCTTGGTTTTAAGCCTAGCTCCATTGACCATATCATATTTCAAGCCCTTTGATCCCTTAATGTGGAAGCTGCGAGATTTTGTGTTATCCTAATTGTGTTTCCACAATACTCAAATTGTTTCTTTCTGGCTGCTTGAAGTATTTTCTCCTTGACCTGGGAATTCTGGAATTTAGTAACAATATTCCTAGGAGTTTTCATTTTGGGATCTTTTTCAAAAGCCAATTGGTAGATTCTTTCAATTTCTATTTTACCCTCTGGCTCTAGAATATCAGGGCAATTTTCCTTGATAATTTCTTGAAAGATTATGTCTAGGCTCTTTTTTTGATCATGGCTTTCAGGCAGTCCAATAATTTTTAAATTATCTGTCTTGGATCTGTTTTCCAGGTCAGTGGTTTTTCCAAAGAGATATTTCACATTGTCTTCCATTTTTTTTGTTAAAAAAATCTATTTATATTCTTTATAAACAAAATTAAAATTTCTCAATTTATTTAAGAATACTATTTAAAATGCCAGATAGGGGATCGGGGCTTGCACATTAAGTTATTTCATTTCCAAGTTAATACTAAGGTCTTTGTGGGGACCTATGCCAACCTTCCCCTACACTTAAGTCATTTAATAGCATCAAGCCTGGGGCAGTCACAATTAAAAGAATGAGTGGAGGAAAGAGATACACACAGAGGGACAGAGAATGAGAAGTGTGGTGTCATTTAAAAGTGGGGGGAGCATTCAAGGAATCCAAGGGATCAATAGTGAATCCATCTCTATGTGGAGGGAGGAGAGTAATGGGGGAGTAATCGAAGTAAAGACAATTATCTCTGAAAAGCAGGACTTCTAAGTTATTGGGGTTGGGCTCTCCACTCTGAGTCTAGAGAAATGGTTGGAAGGACTGACATCAGTTCCCCACCCAGCCCCATCCTGGAATGGAAGCAAAAGGTCAGAGCTGGAAGCAGGCTAAGTGTGTTGGGATGAAGAGCATGGGCTTGGCAAGTCGCAAACAGCCCAGCCACCTCCGGATTCAGATCTGGCAGAGATAGAGGGGGAAGGAGGAGATGAAGCACAAGTGAACCACATGTTTGTGGGAAGGGAGGCTAATTCTAGGGGAAACCTTAGCCCTTTTGCTTTGACTATGATAGAAAACCAGGATGAAGGTAACTCCCATTGTTTCATTTGCAATCCCTCTCTGTTGCATTCCTGCCTCTGAGAATGGTGGGGAGGTAGTGACAACCCGGTCAAAGATCATTACCCTGAAAAAAGGCATGTAGACAGTGGGGTCATGGCTGGGGAGGTGCCGGGGGAAGAGGAGGGGCATCAGGAGGTCAGCCCAGCCCAGCCCATTCTACATGAAGTCTCTGGAGGTCAGCAATGTTAATTAGGTTGGCTCCACACAAATGCCCAGATCTCTGTACTACTAGCTTCAAGGAGCTTGCTCAGCTGGTCCAGGTGTCCAGGCAGGCCTCAAAGGTCAAGAAGGGGGCACCATCTGTTCTGTTCGGCAGTTCCCTTGATTCTGCTCGGCAGTTCCCTTGATTCTGCTCTTCTTTCCTTTCCCAATCTAACTCAGGTTTGGGCTATAGCACTGAATAGAGGTGAGACTCATAGCCACTGCCTAGAATTATAATCCAGCCCAGCAGAGACCCCTAGGAGCGGTCTCGTGAAGCTTGTGACTTTTCTAGGTTTGAGAGGAGCTGCATGTCCCATTCTGACTACAAACAGCAGAGAGTTAACTTTAGCAGGAAGGAGGGCAGCAGGGGCTGCAGAAGGAACAGGATGCCAGGTGCCATTCAGATTACCCTGTCTCTCTGACAGTGGGCAAGGAGATGGGGACACTGTATCCTCTAACAAAGACGGGAAACTGGTTCCCTGCAAATGCTTCTCAGGGCTGAAAGTTGTCAGTGGGACGGGTGCAGGTTGGCAGGCTGGGTAGCTAGACTGAGAGTGATGGTCAGGGGAAGGGCTAGAGCCCCAACAGGGAGATGGCCTTGGGGCTCTCTGTGCCAATCCTTGGAGGGAGAAAGGGCTCACGAATTCAGACACCTTTGTTATTACCTCTACTTCTGAGCACAGTGGATCTCTCTGAAGACCAATAGGGGAGCTGTGCTGGGAAGGAGATGTAGATTTGTGAGCAGCACTGCTTAGAGAGGCAAGCAAAATGTCTGGCTTCACGGTCAGGTTAGGAAGCGGAGATGAAGCTTCTCTTTGTTCCTGCCCAGCTACCAGAGGGAACAAGACAGGCATATCTGAGATGCTGGCATGAGGCAAAGCATCAGTGGGAACCCGAGGTTTCTTCTCAGCCCTACAATTAGAGGATGGGAGTTTCTGCTTATGGCCCATTACTGACCCGTCTTGCTCCCTGAGGAAAGGAGGGTCTGCCAACCGGTCACAGCAATGGGGGTTAGCCAAGAGTTCCACAGAAGCAGCACAAGCCAGAGTGAGCTGGTGAACAAGTGATGACACCCCTGAGGAGTTCGTAATGGTCCTGCTCAATTGCCACAATCTCTTGGAATCCTCTGCTCCAATAGCTTTTCCACCACTAGTCTGTTCAGCTGGTGCCAAGGGGTCAAGAGCACCTGATGACAAATGGTCATTTTCTTTCTTCTCGCTACTTCCTGGGACTCCATTTGTCCTGGGAGATAATGCCCTGGGATCTGGAAAGTGGCTTACAGGAAGTGATCCTTGTAAAGAAGCAGAACAATGCTGTTCCAGACCAATAGTTGGAGACACCGGCAGCCTGGGGGGCAGTATTTGAATGGAAAGTTCAGCAAAGCTAATGCTTAGCTGGCATGTCATCTGGTCTGTTGCTGTATAATTGGATGCTTCCCTGGCAAAGCCCGGGTGCTGGTCACTTTGGAGATGCACAGGGAGCTCCTCAAAGTCCTCTGGCCGACACTCACAGTACCCTTTCTTCCTCCTGGGCACCGTATAGACTGGAGACTGGGGGGCTTAGAAATTGAGCTCAGGAAAGCACTTGAATTGATAGTAGAAAGGCTGGAATTTCTTGCTGCTGTCTTTGATCTTTAAGAAAGGAACTTTAGATCTTGCCACTTTAAGAGCTCTTGATTCCACTGCTGCATGTGCTTTCTTTGGCTTCTTCTGTTCTTGTTTGGTCATATTCAAAATACCAAGGCACAGCTGCAGCACATGCATCAATATTTCATTCAACGTGGGGGATCCACACTCCTCAGGATCTGGCATTGGTTAGGAAGCTGCTGCTATTGCTTGGGCTGCCACTAGGGCTACCCTGATTTCTGATGGCCTTTTGAAACAGCTCCTTTCCCCTGCTCATGGGAACAGCATCTCTTGGCTTTGGCCCAAGCTTCTGGCTGCCTTTAGGATCAGCTGGAGAGGTCATTTCCATCGGTCTTTTCCTGAGGCTTGTGAAGCCCCGGTGGCCCAATGCAGTCCTCTCTGCTTTGGGTTCCCTGCAGCTGGTTATGATGTAGCTTACTTCCTTGCTTAGAAAGCTCTCAATCACTCCACCCACCTGCTGGATAGTCCCTCATCAGAAATTGGAGATTCTTGCCAGCTGGCAGATCCAAGTAGAAAGACTTTTCAGAAAGTGGCTGTTTCATTTCACCAGGAGGTTCTTTGTGTTTTTTCCTAACCAACTGACCACTTGAGCCCCTGGATGGGGGGGCAGGGGCTGGAGCCTCAATTCAGACATCATATTCCCAGGCTGGAGGACCCTGATGACACACCTCCTCCCCTGGTCCCGTCTGGGCCATCAACCAGTACCCCGTGCCTTCAGCCATGGCTCTAAGTTTCTGTCTTCCATTTTTCATTCCTTTGGTTCTGTTTTATAGTATCTTGATTTCTCATAAAGTCCCTAGCTTTCACTTGCTCCAATCTAAATTTAAGGTAGTATTTTCGTCAGTGGTCTTTTGGACCTCCTTTTCCATTTGGCTAATTCTGCCTTTCAAGGCATTCTTCTCCTCATTGGCTTTTTGGAGTTCTTTTGCCATTTGAGTTATTCTATTTTTTAAGTTGTTATTTTCTTCAGTATTTTCTTGGGTCTCCTTTAGCAAGTCATTGACTTGTTTTTTTTTTTTTTGTGATTTTCTTGCATCACTCTCATTTCTCTTCCCATTTTTTCCTCTACTTTTCTTATTTGCTTTTCCAAATACTTTTTGAGCTCTTCCATGGCTTGAGACCAATTCGTATTTTTCTTGGAGGCTTTTGATGTAGGCTCTTTGACTTTGTTGACTTCTTCTGACTGTATATTTGGATCTTCTTTATCACCAAAAAAAGATTTCAAAGTCTGAGTCTGAATCTGAGTCTGTTTTCACTGCCTGTTCATGTTCCCAGACAACTACTTGACCCTTGAGCCTTTTGTCAGTGTATGACTGCTTGTAGAGTAGCTTTAGGGGCTTCACTGCTATTTCCAGAGCTACTTCTACACAGTGTGCTCTGCCACACCAGCACTCTTCCTCCCCCAAGAACCGCCAACCTGGATAGGGACCCAGATCCAAGCAGGCTCTGTACTCCCACTCTGATCTGCTGCTTAATTCTTCCAACAGGGTGGGCCTGGAGATAGAAGCAACCTCAGCTGGAGCTCTGGGAGCAGGCCCAGAGATGCACCACTTCCACACCCCCTGGGCCTGACCATGAACTCTTTTCACTCCAATCCAGCAGATCCAGCAGTTTTTCCCACTAACCTGCTCTGTTGCCTTTGGCGTTTGTGGTTTGAGAAGTCTGATAACTGACATAGCTCAATGATTCAGGGCCCTACCACCTGTTCTGCCCAGCTCCCAGTCTGGTTGTTCCTGGTGTGGCCCACACTGGGCTGTACTCTGCTGTGCTCCCAGCTCTGTGCAATAGACTTTTCCCAGTGACCATCCAGGTTTTTGTGGGCTGCAGCCCTGCTTCTCTCTGCTATTTCATGGGTTCTGCAACTCTAGAATTTGTTCAGAGCCATTTTTTACAGGTGTTTGGAGGGACCTGGGGGAGAGCTTAAGTCCCTGCTTTTCCAGTCACCATCTTGGCTCCACCCCTCAACAATTTGTTATTTAAACATCATGCTCAGCATGTGCCCATTGCTAGTTCTTAGTTCATGAACCATTGAAGCTCCCGAGTGAGTGCTATTAGAATAACTTCTGAATCTTTGGCTCTCGTGGGATGAAGTTAAGGCAAGGAAAGGGGGCATTTATGATACTGCGTAGTCATATCACTTCTGAAATAATAATTGCTAATATGGTTATGCAATTATGCACAAATCAGAGCCCAGCACCCTAATTTCCCTTAAGTTTTGACAATTTTAGTGATCTTCAGTAAGTTACTTCTATGCTAACCCTGGAATGTTTCTCCCCTCACCTCAGTGTCTTGGAACCCTTCATGGGGTCTGAGATTTATCTCATATTCCTTCTTATATGGGTACTTTCCTCATCATTAGTGGTCCACCCTAACTTCTCTGTCTCCTCTCTGTCTTCCCCCTGTTCCCCCTCTTGTCCTTCCTCTGTCTCTGTCTCAGTCTCTCTATGTGTCTCCCCCTCCCCCTTCCTCCCCTCTTCTCTATCTCCTCTCTCTCCCTCTCACCCTGTGTTAATTTTTCTCATCAGAAAATTAGCTCCTGAGGACATGGTTGGATTTGCTGTTTATATTCCCAAGACCACTTGTGCACTGCCTCTGTTCACTGCTGTAATGCCTCAGTTTCCTCATCTGTAAAAAGAATAGAACCTGCTTCTTTCCAAACCCTCTAATGTCCCTTCCAGTTCTAAGTTAATGATCCTGTGATTCTAGGATGGGAATAGGGAGGGGAAATAGCTATATGAATGAAAGTACACACCCACACATACACATTCTCCTAGTACACATTATCAGTGTTTATTAAATGCTTGTTGAACTGAAATGAATTTTTCATGATCTATAAGAAAGGCAATGAATTATTATTTTTTAAGTGAAAATATATCATCTTCAACAAAACAATTCACAGTTTAAGTAATATTTATGTTTAGGTTTAATCCCACATCACCTCATTTGCCCCCTGTCCTATATTTTGTTTGCCTTTAACCTTAGGAAATGTAATAAGGTAAAAAAAAAAGGAGGCAAACGGGATGGTGTGTTTGACCCGGGATTGAAATGATATTCATTCAAAATCTGTGACTGCTGAAAGGATCCAATGAGATAATGTATGTAAGTGTTTTCAACCTTTAAAGCCCTCTATAAATTCCTATTATTTAAATCAGAATGATTAACAAACAACACAAATCACCTACCTTTCTGAAAAGCACCTTTGATTAGATGTTGGAAAAAAAAAACTGGGTTCTAGTCCCAGATCCTTTGAAGCTGTTTTTACTGTAGGAAATTCACTAAATTTGTCCTGGGCAAAATATATCTGCAAATTAAAAGAGAAAAGTAGATTAGCTATAAGGTTCTTCACCCACCCCTAAAATTATATGATTCTATATAACTCCCAAATCTAACCTCAGTGTACCAGTCTCCATGAAGTTTTGGCTCTACTAGGGCTACAGCTGAATTAGATCTAAATTGCCCTTCCTCTGGTTCCAAAAGGACAATCAGTTTCACATGGGGCGAGCCAACATGAAGCCATTATTTATTTCTCAGTTCTATTTTCCTTACCTCTTATAAAGATGCCTATCTTAGTGCCAATTGTGCCCCTATAACTGGTAGTTCAAAGAATTTTTCACTTCATCCTATCATGGAATCTTAGATTACAAGCTACAGAAACTTCAGAAGTTGTCTGGTCTAAACATTTAAAAAATAAAATAAAACCAACAGATAAAACAGATAAATCAAATCTCAAGAGGATCAGCAGCTTGTTCAAGGTCACACAGGTACAAGAACTGATATTCCAACTTCGGTCTCCCAATCCTGTACTCTTTCCATAATACCACATTTGGCCCAGATGGTCTAAAAATCAATGCTGAAAAAAAAGTAGATGAAGCATTTGGAGGGGGGAAAAAGGCAACTACGGTGATCAAAACACAGCCACCTCAGCTACATTCAATCTATCACATTACTTAAATCCCTTTAACCAGGAGCTAAGGGGGCTTGACATTAACAGTAATCACATTTCTTGCCTAGCAGAAGTTCTTCATGTTCTCGCCAAATTTGGTAAACACTCTTTTGCTATAGCTAACTCAATTACAGAGGAGAAAACTTAACATTTAAGAAAACATACACAGGGCAAGCTAGAAGTTACAGCAGAGGTGAAGCAAAGCATAACGTCTGCAGTTAATGTCTCTAGTTAAAAGAAATCTATTTTCATGTTTTAATTTTCTTTGTTTTAATGAATGTGGGTGGATGTACAGTGATTTGACTCATCTATGCTTAAAGCTCTATACCTAGGAAAATTCTGACTAGACTATAAATCAAAGAGAAAGGATTGCTTAATTTTTTAAAAGAATTTTGTGAGAATACAGAAGAGATCTTTAGCAAAATTAGATGGAGATCCCCTTGGACCAACCATCTTCTCCTTAGGCATTTCCTTTGTCTATGGGGTTAATTTCTCAGGAGTCACAGCATCTTAAATATGGGAGTGATCTTGAAGGTCACTCAGGCCAACCAGGAAGTAAATGGGAATTCTTTAGCTTTGCCACTAAAACTACCCTTGAGACTTTGTGTAACTTAGATTTTCTGAAACTCAGTTTCTTCATCTGTAAAACATGAATGACAGCACTTACCCCCATGCCTCAAAGGATTGTTGTTACAAAAAAGAGTTTTATATACATTAAAGCCCCAATTAAAACAATCTGAACTAGTACATAAAATATTACAATACTAATAATACTAATAAAGGCTAACATGTTTTAATCCTTACTACATGTCTGGCACTATGCTAAGCAATTTACAATTATCTCACTTGATCCTTACAACAACCCTGGGGAGTAGGTGATATTATCATCTCCATCTTCTAGATGAGGTAACTAAGCTAAACAGAGTATAAGGAACTTACCTAGAAGCATACATCTAGCAAGTGTCTGAGATTGGATTTGAACTCTGGTCTTCCTGACTCTATCCACTGTGCCACCTATGTGTATATACACACATCTATATCTATCTATGTGTATAGCTATACATATACATACATACATGCATACATAGACATTCAGAGACAGAATGAATATCAGGGTGAATAAGATGATTAAAATTCATATCATAGAGAAAGCAGATCTATCAACTTTCTTTATTCAAGGAGAATATTGGGATCATAAAGGGGAAAATAGATAACATGAATATGATATCCTCAATGTAAGAAAGGAGATAAAACCATATCTAAGATCCTTTACTGAGTTCCATCCTTACTTGTCCCAGATACACTTCATCTAAGCATGTTAAAAAAAAGATCATGGAGGTGTGATTGGTTGCTGAAAAATTATAATTGATCTTTGAAAGACTGTGGAGAATGAATAATGAAATACTGGAGAATGAAAAAAAATAGTCCTTGTTTTTCAAAAAAGGGAGAAATTGGAGTCTTTCCACTATAAATCTGGAAATTTGACTTTGCCTTCTAACAAGTTTCTAGGTATAACAAAATGGATAGTTAAGGACCATCTATCAAAGCACTGAATACAAAGGAGTGAAAGAAGTCCAAAAAGAAGAGACAGGTCCTTCTAGGGTCAGACTAATTTTATTTCCTTTCATGACAGCATTACTAGACCAGAAGATACAGTTTACCTAGTGCATGGAATATCAACAAATCCTTGTTGAACAATTAATTTTAGCAAAGAATTTGACCACAGAATTGGGTTTTTGTGGACTCTCTAAAACTGGGAAACACCATCAGTAGGGAACTTGAGCTAATGGCAGAGAGACTAGACAACCCCAAACCTTCTTAAGGGTACCACAGAACCATGGGGAGGAGTGAAATGTAACACATCTGGCCTTTAGACGATGGCTGCCCATGCAATTACTAATACTTTTGTATATCCATGCTTCCTTTACTACCAGGAAGCAATTGAAATGTATATATCTGTAAGTGCCATAAATTGAGGCCTAATTTTTAGACTGTAACATTATCTATGTCTAGGGCCACAGTTTTCCACTCTTTTTTCTGTATCACAGTGAATGAAAGGAAATCTTAGATTATGGAGACAACAAACCAGGCTCAGGACAGCTGACACAAAGATTGGGCATGGACCTTAAGAAGTCAAGGGAATTGTCTGAAACTGGAAACTATTCAAAAACTTGGATGTCAAGACCAAGGAGGCGGTGTTAAAAGCCAGGAAAGCAGGCAGAGCTCAGGGAATATTCAGAAGTTGGAGGACAAGACAAGGCAAGTGTGTCAAAGCCAGCAACGTATTAAGGCCAGCAGGAAAAGACACAATCCACCAGAGACAAAGGGCCTTTGACAGTGAAATAAAGCCTGTCTCAGGCAGGAAGCTTTTCATACTCTCCTTGCTGGAATAGCAGCCAAAGACTAGCTCCCAAGGCCATGGCCAAGCTAAAGGGTCTATGGTTCTGGGGTTGCTAAGGTGCTGTAGCTTGCCCCTGGAGGCAAGAGTTAGCTTGACTGAAGCGCTGTTGTTTGTTTTAAATCCAAAAGCAAACATTTATGTCTTTAAAAAAGCACAATGGCTTCATTTCCTTCTCTACTGCCTGCCTTCTGTTCAAACTCTGAAGATGTTTTCAGGCCTTTATTGAGAAGGCAATTCAATCTTAAACACAACTGAGACTGGGGAAATAGAGAGCTTGAATTCTTTTTAGGTTAAGGAATTCAGGTCAGGTGATTGCTTTTCAAATAAACTGTCTGAAAAAAATTCAAGTTGAATGATTGAATAATAGTGTGTGTGTGTGTGTATCTGTATATATACATACACATACATACATAGACATTCATAATGCTTTAATCACTGTAATTTCTGAAGACATATATTTTCACCTCGAAAATAGGATTAGAAGAGAGTGAAGCACCACTACACACACTGTAAAAACTGTTTTCTTACAGTGGTTTTTCCACATCCAAGTTTAAAATAATAATCAGAGTTAAAGGTACTCCTGTCTTAAAATAAGTAGAATAATTTCTAAAAAATCAAAATAAAGAAATATCCCATGGACCAGCTTGTGATACACTAAAAGATTCATGGAGACAAATACTCGTGTGTGTGTGTGTGTGTGTGTGAGTGTGTGTGTGTGTGTGTGAGTGTGTGTGTGTGTTTGTGTGTGTGAATGAAAAAACACAATTCCAGAAAAATCTCTCTGGTTCCAGCATAACCTTTAAAGGTAGGATTAATAGGAGCCAAACTAATAAAAACAAGCCTGTGGGGTATTAAAGAGAAGGCATAGTGTCTGAGGGGTGTGTGCACATATGTATTATTTATATGTTAAGTGTGACTGTAATAGGTAGAAAAAAATTAAGTTTCAAGAGCTGAAAGGACAGCAGTCTATTATTTATGGACATTTGTTGCTTCAAGGCAGGAATCTTGGTGAGAGGAGACAAGTAATAATGACCTAGAAGGAACAATATGTAGGTTCTAGTCTTGGTTCTGACACTAACTGTGCCTGAAATGTTGAGTAGGTCACTTAGCCACATGGGGCTTCGGTTTAGTCGATAAACATTTATTAAGGGTCTAATATGCCAGATGCTTTTCTAAGTGTTGGGGACACAGAAAGAAGGCAAACCATAATCCTTGATCTCAAGGAGCTCACAGTGTAATGGTGAAAACAGTGTGCAAACAGAAATGTATGAACTAGCTATACACAGATAGAACTGGAATAATCAAAAGAGGAAAGGTACTAGAATTAAGCATGATTGAGAAAGAAAATAGGATTTTGGCTGGTATTTGAAGGAAGCCAGGAGACAGAGGTTATGGGTGAGAACGTTTAGGCATGGAAGCCAGTCAGAGGAAATGCATGGAGTTTAGAAAGGAAGTGTCATGTGTGAGGAACAAGAAGGAGGCCAATGTTACTGGAGCATAGGTTACCTGGTTGGGGCAGGGGGGAGGGCTAGGGAAGGTACATTAGATATAAGACTGGAAAGGCCGTGGTGCAGTGCAGGTTGTGATGGGCTTTAAATCCAAATAGAAGATGTTGAATTTGATCCAAAAAGCAATAAAGAACTTCTTGAATTTATTGAGTAGGGGGTGACATGGTTAGATCTTCGCTTTAAGAAGATCATTGTGACTGAGTGGAGGATGGACTGGAATGGGGGGAAATTTGTGGCAGAGAGAAGTTACAGTCTATGAAATTTATAAATAATATTTTGAGAGCAGTGTTTAAATTTAATTGATTTCCTCTGTAATGTTATATATTTTATTTAATGCACTTACAAATCTGAAAAGGGATCCATAAGTTTCAACAAACTGCTCATAGGATCCATGACTCAGAAAAAGTGAAGACCTCCTAGGCTATAGATGATCACAAGGGTTTCTCTCAATTTGACAATGGTATAGATCCCTAAGTAGGGGGACTATTGTAATTAAGGTCATTTTTCCCTCACCTGAACACAGTACATGCACAGAGAGATGAAAGTGTAGAGGAAGCAGGTTATATTTGGGGTGAAAACACAAGCAGGAACTCTGAGGGAAAAGGAGTTAACATTCCCACCTACGTGCCTTTGCATAGCTTGTCCTCCCATGATGCCTTCTTTCCTTTCCTTGACCTTTTAGAAGGGTAACTTCCTTTAAAGTTCTGCTCATGTTGCATCTCTCCTGGTCCCCTTCTCAAATTGTCACACACACACACATACACACACACACACACACATACACACACATATGGATGTTTATAAATGGATATATGCACATGCACACATATGAATATAAGCATGCATGTGTATGTGCATGTGGGTATGAATGTATACATATGTGTGCATGTATATGTATATGCTTTGTGTGCATGTATTTATAAGCATGTGTATTAATGTATGTATATGCATGACTGTGTATATACATACACAGAAACATAAGCATGCACACAGAAGTGAAAAGGGGACCAGGTAAGCTGCAAACATAGACATGTATGCATGTATGTATATGTGCATATATACAAACATACATATGTGCATTGTATGAATATATGGATATACACATACACACTACATATATATGTATATCATATATACATTTGTATGTGTGTGTGTGTCATACACACATGCACACACTCATAGTATATCTTCCCAGTACATTTTAAATTCAAAAATTGGAACTTCAAAAAATTTTCTAAAAATAGATCAAGGCAATATAGTATGAGACAGGGAGCACACCATGAGATAAGCTGTCTAGTACGGTAGAGTTAATATGTTATACTTGAACAAACTCGACTTGGAAACATGACTTTATCTTAAATTCTGCCTCTGTCATTCACTACCTATATAATTTTGATTTTTGTGATTTTACTTCCTTTGTGATTTTGATTTTCAAGCATTCACTGGGCTTTAATTTTTTTATCTACAAGATGATTGAGGGTTTTGGGGCTTGGGGAGGGAGAAAATGTTTCCTAAGTTTCCTTAGAATTTTAGAATCCTTGATCATCTTGACCTATTTAATATTAATATTGCTAATGAAATAGCACCCAATACAGTGATCTGCATACAGAAAGTAGTTAATAAGTGATTTGCTGAGTTTAATTGAATTCAAATAAGAAAGTTTAAGATTTTTTAAGCCAACTGTTCAAGAACATGAGATTAAATTCTGCAGTACCAAATCAAACATAGCAAAGTGCCTCCATTTAGACAATGGAAACTAGAAAGTTTCACATTGCACACCCGATGTCTAAGGTGAGATATTTTCTTAATGCATACTGCTCTAAGTTCAAGAAAAAAAATACATTCTAATCTAACAATTCATTCTCTTATGTATAGCATGAGAATACTGGGCCCAGAAATGGGAAGACAGGGATTCAAATTTTGTCTCTGAAACTTCTTAGTTGAGTGACTTTGGAAAAGTCGCTTAATTTCTTTGTTCCTCAGGTAACTAACTAGGTGCATATCTAATCTGCCGTAGACTACTGATGACCCATATTCTTAGAAAGAATTCTTTTTTTTAAAGCTCTTTGCAATCTTTTTTTTTATTATTTTTAGTTTACAACACTCAGTTCTGCATAATTTTGAGTTCCAGATTTTCTTCCATCCCTCCCTCCCCAAGACAGCATGGAATCCGATACATCTTTGCCGTATAACTTTGCATTGAACTAATTTACACACTGGTGAAGTTGTGGAGAAGAATTATGATTAATGGAATGAATCATGAGAAAGAAGAAACAGAACCAAAAAAAAAACCCAAAAAGAAAAAAAAGAAAGAATAAAAAAGGGGAAAAAAAGGCAAGCATGAAGTGTTCCTCCATCAGGCATTCATACTTCATAGTTCTTTCTCTGGATGTAGATAGCATTCTCCATCATGAGTCCTTTGGAATTGTCTTTGCACCTTCTGTTGCTGAGAAGAGCAAAGTCTATCAGGGTTAGTCCTCACGGAATCCATATATCTGTGGCTGTGTACAATGTTCTCCTGGCTCTGCTCCACTCACTCAGCATTGTGTCATGTAGGTTTTTCCAGGTTGTTATGAAGTCCATATCATCCCCATTTCTTATAGCACAATAATATTTCATTACCTTCATATATACCACAGCTTGTTTAGCCATTCCCCAATTGATGGGCATCCCCTTGATTTCCAATTCTTAGCTACTACAAAAAGAGCCGCTATAAATATTTTTGTACATATGGGTGCCATGTACTGCTGAGAGGAAAGTAGATTCTTTTTTATCCCCTTTCAATTTTCTCCAGAGGTCTATCATATCTGCCTTTTCTAAAATTCTGTTCACCTCCTTAACTTCTTTCTTATTTATTTTGAGGTTAGATCTATCAAGTTCAGAAAGGGGGAGGTTGAGGTCTCCCAATATTATAATTTTGCTGTCTAGTTCTTCCTGTAACTCCCTTAACCTCTCCTCTAAGAATTTGTATGCCATACCACTTAGTGCATATATGTTAAACAATGATATTGCTTCATTGTTTTTGCAGGATGTAGTGTCCTTCCTTATCTCTTTTAATTAAATCTATCTTTACTTTTGATTTGTCTGAGATTAGGATTGCTACACCTGCTTTTTTTACTTTAGCTAAAGCGCAATACATTTAACTCCAGCCTTTTACCTTTACCCTGTGTGTATCCCCCTGTTTCAAATGTGTTTCTTGTAAACAGCATATTGTAGGATTATGGTTTTTAATCCATTCTGCTATCTGCTTCTGTTTTATGGGAGAGTTCACCCCATTCACACTCACAGTTATAATTTCTATCTGTGTCTTTTTCTGCATCCTATTTCCCCCCATTTATGCTTTTATTTCTCCCTTTCCCCTTCCACTCCTCCACAAAGTATTGCTTTTGACTGTTGCCTTCCTCATTTTACCCTCCCTCTTGATTCCCCTCCCTCATCTTACCATTTTTCCACTTGCTACTTCTTCCCTTCCTTCTGACCCCCCCCCTCACTTTTCCCCTTTCCCTTCCCACTATCTGTAGGACAGGTTAGATTTCTATACTTATCAGGATATGTTATTCCTTTTTTGAGCCTGATCAGATGACAGTAAAGCTCAAACACTGCTCTTCTCCCTCCCTTCTTTCCCTGTACTATAATGTGTTTTTGTGCCTCTTCATTTGATGTAATTTACCCTTTTCTACTGCCTCCTTACCTCTTCTCCCATAACCCTCCCTTTACATCTTTTAATTATGTTTTTTATCCTTATATCAGTTATTCTATACAGACATTCACAGACTATGTGTATCCCTTTCAATTGTCATAATAGCTGGACTATTCTTACGATTGACATATATATGTATATATATAGAATATATATGTATATATATATATGTAAAAACATACAGAAGATGATATAATCCTATATAAAGATGTAAATAATTTGCCTTTATTGATTAATAAGGTTTTGGGGGTTCATTTTCCCCCTGCTTACCTTTTTATGTCTCTCTTGAGTTTTGTATTTGAAGATCAGATTTTCCATTGAGTTCTGGCCTTTTCATCATGAAGGTTTGGAATTCCCTTATTTCATTGAATGTCCATCTCCTTGCCTGAAAAGTTATGCTTAGTTTTGCTGGGTAGTTGATCCTTGGTTGTAGTCCCAGCTCCTATGCCCTTTGGAATACCATATTCCAATTTCTCCTGTCTTTTAATATAGAAGCTGAGAGATCCTGCATGATCCTGATGGTAGTTCCACCATGTTTGAATTGTTTCTTTTTGGCTGCTTGCAGTATTTTCTCCTTGACTTTGTAATTCTGAAATTTGGCTATAATATTTCTTGGTGTTTTCAGTTTGGGATCTCTTTCAGGGGGTGATCAGTGGATTCTTTCAATGACTATTTTACTCTCTGGTTCTAGGACCTCTGGGCAGTTATCTTTGATAATTTCTTCGACGATACTGTCAAGGGTCTTTTTTTCATTGTAGATTTCCAGTAGACCAATAATTCTTAAATTGTCTCTCCTGGGTCTATTTTCCAGGTCAGTTGTTTTTCCAATCAGATATTTCACACTTTTTTTTCTATTTTTTCATTCTTTACATTTTGTTTGACTACTTCTTGATGCCTCATAGAGTCATTGGCTTCCGCTTGCTCAATTCTAATTTTTAATGACTTGCTCTCTTCATTTTGCTTTTGATTCTCCTTTTCCAATTGGTTGATTTTACCTCTCAGGGTGTCATTTTCTCTATTTAGATTCTGAATCTCCATAGCCATTTCGCCAATCATATTTTTTAAGGACTTGATTTCGTCAGTGTTTTTTTTTTCCATTTCTTCCATTTTTTCTTTTGCCTCCCTAATTTGGTTTTTAAAATCCTCCTTTATCTCTTCCAGTAATGCTTTTTGGGCTCGAGACCAGTTCACATTCCCTTTTGAGGTATCAGATGTGGGTATAGTGTCATTGCTATTCTCTTCCAAATTGGTATTTTGATCACGCCTTTCTCCATAAAAAAAATCAATGGGCCTCGGTTTTTTTGTGTTCTTCTTCATGTTGGTTAGCCTTTTCCTGGCTTTACAATGATTTTTTGCTTTTGGGGATCAGGGCTCTCTGTCCCAGCTTTATTATTCTGGGGATTGTGAGTATAGTTACTGGCTTTGTGAATTATAGCCTTCAGTTTCCTGAGGTGTGGGGGAGGCGTGGGGCTGCCTGAAGTCTCTTTCCCTGGGGTTACCTCTCCAGCACTGTTGCTCTTCAGCAATGGTCTCAGCTGTTTGTTGTTTGTGCTGGTGTCTGGCACTTTCCCTGGGGAGCAAGGGTACATCTGGGCTTCTGGTGTTGATCCCTGCTGCCTCTGCCCCTCTGGGACTCCGGAACTCCCACTACTCATCCACTGAAGCTCTACTTCTGTCTCCTCTATTCCAGCATTTTTTCCCGAGGAATTCTCTGGGTCTGGGGGGGAGGGATTATAGCCATTTACCTGGCCATTATGTCTCCCGGAAGTTCAAGAAGACGAGTTTCATACCTTTGGTCTGCAAGCCTCAGGAGTTGACATCTCATGGTCAGTGGTGTTGCGCTGCTGCCTCTCCTCGCTTCCATAGACTGCCATCCTGTGTTGGGAGGCCTGGGGATCTCTGTCAGTTTCGGGTGCCCAGCTTTCTCCCAGCCTGTCTTGCACATTGGTTTCCATGAATGCTTCCACTTTGGTGCTGTCTGGAGCAGCTCTGCAAGCCGAGTGCTCTCTCAGCCTACAGATTTGTCCCTTCGGCCTTTTGGACTCTCCTGGCTTGGAAGTTTGCCTTACTCAGACTGCTCGAGGTTTCTAACTCTCTCAAATCTGCTCAGATTCACTTTTTTTATAGGAATCTGTCAGAACTTATGAGAGAGCTCTGGTAAGATGGTGTTTTCACGCAGCCATCTTGGCTCTGCCCCGAGAAAGAATTTTTAAAACAAGAGTTTCCTAAGGCAAAGTCTCATTAAAATTTGCAACAGTACCTACATGTATTAAAATATTTATAGCAGCTCTTTTTGTGGTGGCAAAGAATTGGAAATCGAGGGGATGCCCATCATTTGGGGAATGGATGAACAAGTTGTGTCATGTGAATGTAATGGAATACTATTATAGTAGAAGAAATGATGAGCAGGCAGATTTCAGAAAAACCTGGAAAGACTTACATGAACTGATGCTGGGTGAAGTGAGCAGAACCAGGGGAACATTATACACAGCAAAAGCAACACTGTACAATGGCCGACTACGATAAACTTAGCTCTTCTCAGCAATACAATGATCCAAGATAATTAGAAAAGATTCATGATGGAAAATACTATTCAAATCCAGAGAAAGAATTGATGGAGTCTGAATGCAGATCAAAGCATATTATTTTCACTTTTTTATTTCTCATACTTTTTTCTCTTTTGTTTTGATTCTTCTTTCACAACGTGACTAATGTGGAAATATGTTTAACATGATTGCACATGTATAACCAATATCAGATTGCTTCCTGTTTGGGGGGAGGGAGGGAGGGAGAAAAATTTGAAGTTCAAAATTTTATAAAAAGCAATGTTGAAACTATCTTTACATGTAGTTGGAAAATTAAAATTATACTTACAAAACAAAACAAACAAAAAAGAAATTTCAACAGTAAATAGAGTTCTCCAAACCGAAAAAACCCCAAGATTTTGATAACAGGTGTCCCAAAATGCTAACATACACACATGCATTTATTTTTGTGTGTATACATATGTGTGTATGTATACACATATGTGTGTCTTCATATATGTGTATATGTATGTCTGTAAATGTCTTTTATTGATAATATAAAACATATTAAATGTATCAATTCAATTCAATAAATATTTATTACTCACCAACTATATGAAAGGCTTTGCGTTAGTTGTATTAAGGGGGAAATGAACTAATAAAAATTACTATACCATGATGGATAATTCAAAATATAATTCATCTTTTGCGGTAGGGAAAATGTAGGTTTGCATGTTATCTGAAATTTCATTACCAAATATTACCACTATGAATTATTTTGTGAATTACTACAGAAAGCAAAGAAAATATATTGTTTTGTCTATGAACTGATGAAGGTGCCTAATTTTACTTTTCAAATGTGTGGCTACTATGGTAGTAAACTAAGGGGAAAAAAATTCTAGGAATAAATCTTTAAAGCAATAAAGTATGATTTATTCATCTGACACCCAATAATATAAGTAGGAACTATTGCACTACATTTATTTCCCTATCTGTGAAAATACAACTCTTTTAGATTATGCTCAGACAAAGAACAGCCAAAGAACAAAGATGCTGAATAATTACTACTAGACACATTCCCAAATCATTTTGCCAATAATAACTTTTTAAAACATCTCCTTTGCCAATTATAAATGCAGTAAAGTGAAAATGAAATGTTTTCGATATGACTTTAATTCCAAAAGCTATTACGGAGAAATTTCTGATGCTTCAGAGAGGAAGTAGCATCACAATAAGAGAGATTAAAATCTTTTGCACAAATGATTTTAGAAAAAAAAATAATTGTTTCCACTGAAAAACGTCACTAGAACATAACATTAATTTACAGCCAAGTCTGGTAACACTCCTCATGCCTATACCCCACCCCCCCCCAAAAAAAAAAGAAAAGAAGAAGAAAAAAGAAATCCAAATAATTCATTTCGGGACCGCCATTGACAAATATTTTTTAAACTGAAAAGTTTTTGTTTAGTCTTTTTTCTTTATTTTCCCCTTTCCCTTCTCACAATGTCAAAGGATAAAAGGTTGCTGTCACTAGTTAATACATAAATACATACATACATACACACAATACACACATATATATGTGTGTAATATATACATACATGATATATACATATACATGACTATATATGTATAATATGTGTATACACACATAGAAGCATACATGCATATATACATACCCACATGCATTTCTTTTTATAGAGATGTTACAGTCATTTTCTCTAACTCTTCCACCCCACATATTCAATCTATTGCCCAGGCATGATAGGGCCAAGCTTGCCCTGGGACCTGATTGACCTCTGCTTCCCAAATGAAGCTTCCTTCTCTATCCATTCACCCAATATAAGGTAAGCACAGGAAAACTCTTCTCCTGGAACCTGGTTTGACCTGACTTATTTGACATGGCTCCCTGGTAAATCTAGGTACCTAAAAAGTCCTAATAACTTAGAGACTGAGCTTTCAGACTTCTTGGGTGCCTAAAATCATGAGTCACAGAATTCTGATGAAATACTGAGCAGATGCATTTCCAGATGGAATCAAGTGGAATTCCAACCAAAGGCACTAAGTGAACTATATCCTTTTTGCCTATTCTTTTTGTATTAGGGCAAAGTATGCTTCTTTTTTTAAATGTTGAATTACTTGCAACTACCCACTTTCATCTCAACATCAAACCTGAGCTAAGAGGGTGTTGACAATAGAGCTGCACCTGCAACACAAGCCAACCTTGTATTCAATAGGCTCCAACCCAAGTCAACCTTCTATTCAATAACCTCCAGTGGATTCCAATCACCTCTACTATCAAATATAAAACCTCTGCCATTCAAAGCTCTTTATAGCCTGCTCCCCTCCATCTTTCCAGTCTGCTTATATCTTACTCTCTTTTACATACTCTGGGATTAAGTGACACTGGCCTCCTTGCTATTCCTCAAATAAGCCCCTCTATCTCATGACTCTGGGCATGTTCACTGGCTCTCCCCTATGCCTGGAATGCTCTCCTCTTTTGTAACTGCCTCATGTCATCCCTGATATTCTTTAAGTCCCAGCTAAAGTCCCACGTTCTAAAGGAAGCCTTTCTTAATTCTAGTGTTTTTAACTGTTGTATATTTCCAATTAACCCTGCACTTACCTTTTTTACACATAGATATTTGCATGTTGTCTCCAGTTCCCCAAGAGTGAATACTACCTTGTCATTTTCCTTGTATCCTCAGCATTTTGCAGAGTTCCTGGCAAAAAATATAAACACTAAGCATATCTTTGACGGACTAATCTGAGTGCTGTGTAAAAAGTGCTGGACTTTTGGAATTTGAATCCTTGGCTTGACAAACAACCAAAAATAATTTGAAATGCCATTTCACCTATCTGGATCTCAGTTTTATCATTTGTAAAAGGAAGGGCATCCCTCCAAAATCCCTCCAAAATCAAAATATATGATGTTTTTTCACTTTTTTCTTTTTAAAATTTATTTTTAGTTTTCAACTTTCATTTGCACAAGATTTTGAGTTACATATTTTCTTCCATCTCTACCCTCTCCCCTGCCCCAAGATGTCATGCATTCTGATCACCCCTTTCCCCAGTCTGCCCTATCTTCCATCACCCCACTCCACCACCCCCCATACCTTTTCCTTTTACCTTCTTCTAGGGCAAGACAGATTCCTATATCCCATTGCCTGTATATCTTATTTCTTGTTTGCATGTAAAAACAATTTTTTAACACTTCTTTTCAGAACTTTAAGTTCCAAATTCTCCCTTCTTCCCCACCCCCCTCCTTGACAAGGCAAGCAATACAATATAGGTTATACATGTATCTTTATGTAAAACACTTCCACAATAGTCATGTCGTGCAAGACAATCTATATTTCCCTCCATCCTATACTGTCCCCCTTTATTCATTTTTCTCCTTTGACCCCGTCTCTTTGCAAAGTGTTGGCTTTTGACTATATCCTCCCCCAATCTGCCCTTGGTTCTATCATAACCCCCCTCTTACGTCTTTCCCACTTACTTTCCTGTAGGGTAAGATACCCAATTGAATGTATATGTTATTCCCTCCTTAAGCCAAATCTGATGACAGCAAGATTCACTCATTCTCCCTCACCTACCCCCTCTTCCCTTCCATTATAACAGCTTTTTCCTGCCACATTTATTTATTTATTTTTAATAAATTTCTTTATTTATTTTTAGTTTACCACACATGGTTCTACATAGTTTTGAGTTCCAGTTTTTCTCCCCTCCCTCCCCCTTCCCTCCCCAAGATGGCATGGAGTCTCATATAACTGTCATGTATGACTGCATTGAATTAATTTATGCACTAGTCAAGTCATGGAGAAGAATTTTGACCAATGGAATCAATCATGAGAAAGAAGAAACAGAACCAAAAAAAAAAAAACCCAAAAACAAAAACAAAAGAGAAGCAGAAAAGGCGAGCATGTAGTGTGCCTCAGTCTGTATTCAAACTTCGCAGTTCTTTGTCTGAATGAAGATAGCATTCTCCATTGTGAGTCCCCTGGAGTTGTCCTTGCCCTTTAGGTTGCTGAGAAAAGCACAGTATGTCAGGGTTGGTCATCACGGAATCCATATATCTGTGGCTGTGCACAACGTTCTCCTGGCTCCGCATTTATGTAAGATAATCTACCTCATTCTATCTCTCCCTTTCTCCTTCTCCTAATATATTCCTCTCTCACCCATTAATTTTATTTTTAGATATTGCTTTTTCATATTCAACCCCAGCTATGACCCCTGTCTATAAATATGTATATGTGTATGTATATCTACATATACATATGCATATTATATATGTTATACATATTACCTTTCCATGTAGGAATGTAAACCAAACAGTTGTACTTTAGTAATTCCATTATGATTTCTGTTTCCTGTTTAACTTTTCATGCTTCTCTTGATTCTTACATATGGAGGTTATATTTTCTATTCAACTGTGGTTTTTTCATCAAGAATGTGTGAGAGTCCTCTATTTCATTGAAAATCCATATTTTAGGGGGTGGAGCCAAGATGGCAGCTGGAAAGCAGGGACTAGCATGAGCTCCATACCGAGTCCCTCCAAAAACTTATAAAAATGGCTCTGAACCAATTCTAGAACTGCAGAACCCACAAAACAGCAGAGGGAAGCAGGGCTCCAGCCCAGGACAGCCTGGATGGTCTCTGGGTGAGGTCTATCCCACATGGAGCTGGGAGCTGGGAGCTGGGAACAGAGTGGAGCAGAGCCCAGCCTGAGCAGCATGGACCAACCAGACCAGAAGCTGGGTGGAGGGGGCCCTAGCACCCTGAATCAGTGAGCAGCAGCAGTTACCAGACTCCTCAACCCACAAACACCAAAGACTGTGGAGAAGGTTAGTGGGAAAAGCTGCAGGAGTGGAAGGAGTTCGCGGTTCCGCTTCCAGCCCCGGGGGCAGTGGAGGTGGGGCTGCTATAGATGCTGCCGCTTCTGGTCCCAGGCCCACCTGGTGGGAGGAAGTAAGTGGCAGATCAGAGCAGGAGTGCACAGCCTGCTGAAGATCTAAGCCCAGTCTGGGTTGGGGGTTCTTGGGGAAGGAGGAGTGCTGGTGTGACAGAGCTGGCACCTCCCCCCCAAACGTGGAACATAGAACTCGTCAGTCTACAAGCAGTCATACCCTGCTGAAAAACTCCAGGGTCAAGTTAGCTGGTTGGGAATATGGCCAGGCAACGAAAACACACCCAGATTCAGTCTCAGACTTTGGATTCTTTCTTTGGTGACAAAGAAGACCAAAACATACAGCCTAAAGAAGACAACAAAGTCATAGAGCCTACAACAAAAGCCTCCAAGAAAAACATGAACTGGTCCCCGGCCATGGAAGAGCTCAAAAAGGATTTGGAAAAGCAAGTTAGAGAAGTAGAGGAAAAATTGGGAAGAGAAATGAGAAGGATGCGAGAAAACCATGAAAAACAAGTCAATGACTTGCTAAAGGGGACCCAAAAAAATACTGAAAAATACACTGAAGAAAACAACACCTTAAAAATAGACTAACCCAAATAGCAAAAGAGCTCCAAAAAGTCAATGAGGAGAAGAATGCCTTGAAAGGCAGAATTAGCCAAATGGAAAAGGAGGTCCAAAAGACCACTGAAGAAAATACTACTTTAAAAATTAGATTGGAACAAGTGGAAGCTAGTGACTTTATGAGAAATCAAGATATTATAAAACAGAACCAAAGGAATGAAAAAATGGAAGACAATGTGAAATATCACCTTGGAAAAACCACTGACCTGGAAAATAAATCCAGGACAGATAACTTAGAAATTATTGGACTACCTGAAAGCCATGATCACAAAAAGAGCCTAGATATCATCTTTCAAGAAATTATCAAGGAGAACTGCCCTGATATTCAAGAGCCACAGGGCAAAATAGAAATTGAAAGAATCCATCGATCGCCTCCTCAAATAGATGCCCAAAAGAAATCTCCTAGGAATATTGTCACTAAATTCCAGAGCTCCCAGAGCAAGGAGAAAATACTGCAAGAAGCCAGAAAGAAACAATTTGAGTAATGTGGAAACACAATCAGAATAACCTAAGATCTGGCAACTTCTACATTAAGAGATCGAAGGGCTTGGAATGCGATATTCCGGAGGTCAATGGAGCTAGGATTAAAACCTAGAATCACCTACCCAGCAAAACTGAGTATCATGCTCCAAGGCAAAATATGGATTTTCAATAAAATAGAGGATTTTCAAGCTTTCTCAGTGAAAAGACCAGAACGGAATAGAAAATTTGACTTTCAAACACAAGAATCAAGAGAAGCATGAGAAGGTAATCAAGAAACAGAAATTGCAAGGGACTTACTAAAGTTGAACTGTTTTGTTTACATTCCTACATGGAAAGATGATATGTATGATTCATGAGACCTCAGTATTAGGGTAGCTGAAGGGAATATATATATATATATATATATATATATATATATATATATATATATATATATATATATATATATATATGTATATATATGTATATATAAGTGAATGTGTATGTATGTATATATCTGTGTGTATATATATGTGTATATGTATATGTATGTATGTATGTATGTGTGTATATATATATATATTTATATGTATATATATAAAAGAGAGAGAGAGAGCAGACACAGGGTGAGTTGAAGATGAAGGGAAGATATCTAAAAGAAATAAAATAAAATTAAGGGATGAGAGAGCAACATACTGAGAGAGGGAGATAGGGAGAGATAGAATGGGGTGGATTATCTCACATAAAGGTGGCAAGAGGAAGCAGTTCTGTGGGAAGAGGGGAGAGGGCAGGTGAGGGGGGAATGAGTGAACCTTACTCTCATCAGATTTGGCCTGAGGAGGGAATACCATACATACTTATTTGGGCATTTTACCCCATAGGAAAGAAGAGGGAAGAAGATAAAAAAAATATAAAAGGGGGGGATGATGGAGGGGATGGCAGAGGGGGTGGAGGTAATTAAAAACAAACACTTTGGAAAGGGGACAGGGTCAAGGGAGAAAATTCAATAAAGCGGGATGGGTTGGGAAGGAGCAAAATATAGTTCATCTTCCACAACATGAGTATTGTGGAAGGGTTATACATAATGATACACATGTGGCCTATGTTGAATTGCTTGACTTCTTAGGGAGGGTGGGTGAGAAGGTAAGAGGGGAGAGAATTTGGAAATCAAAGTTTTAAAAACAGATGTTCAAAAACAAAAGAAAAAAGTTTTTGCATGCAACTAGAAAAAAAGATATGCAGGCAATGGGGCATAGAAATTTATCTTGCCCCAGAAGAAAGGAAGGGGAAAGGGGATGAGAGAGGAGGGGGGAGATAGAGGGGAGGGCTGACTGGGCAACAGGGCAACCAGAATATATGCCATCTTGGAGTGGGGGGGAGGGTAGAAATGGGGAGAAAATTTGTAATTCAAACTCTTGTGAAAATCAATGCTGAAAACTAAATATGTTAAATAAATAAATTTAAATTAAAAAAAAGGTAAAAAAAAAAAAAAGAAAATCCATATTTTACCCTGAAGTATTATACTCAGTTTTTCTGGGTAGGTGATTCGTGGTCTCAATCCTAGCTCCTTTGACCTCTGGAAGATGATATTCCAAACCCTTCGATCCCTTAATGTAGAAGCTGCTAGATTTTGTGTTATCCTGATTGTTTCCTCAGGACTCAAATTGTTTCTTTCTGGCTGCTTGCAATATTTTCTCCTTGACCTGGGAACTCTGGAATTTGGCTACATTATTCCTAGGAGTTTTCCTTTCGAGATTTTTTTCAAGAGCAATTGGTGTATTATTTCAATTTCAATTTTATCCTCTGGTTCTAAACTATCAGGGCAGTTTTCCTTGATAATTTCTTGAAAAATGATGTCTAGGCTCTTCTTTGATCATGGCTTTCAGGTAGTCCAATAATTTTAAATTAACTCTCCTGGATCTCTTCTCCAGGTCAATGGTTTTTCCAGTGAGACATTTCACATCGTCTTCAATTTTTTTTCATTCTTTTGGGTTTTTTTTTTTTTTATAATTTCTTGATTTCTCATAAAGTCACTAGCTTTCACTTGCTCCATTCTAATTTTTAAGGCAATATTTTCTTCAGTTGTCTTTTGGACTTCCTTTTCCATTTGGCTAATTCTGCCTTTCAAGGCATTCTTCACGTCATTGGCTTTTGCCATTTGGATTAGCCTATTTTTTAAGGTATTATTTTCTGCAGTATTTTTTGGGTCTCCTTTAGCAATTCGTTCACTCATTTTTCATGATTTTCTTGCATCATTCCCATTTCTGTTCCCAATTTTTCCTCTATTTTTCTTACTTAATTTTCCAAATCCTCTTTCACCTCTCCCATGGCCTGAGACCAATTCATATTTGCCTTGGAGCCTTTTGATGTAGGGTCTTTGACTTTGTTGACTTCTTCTGGCTGTATGTTTTGATCTTCTTTGTCACCAAAGAAAGATTCTATAGTCTGAGTCCTTTTACACTGCCTGCTCATTTCCCCAGCCAATTAATTGACCTTTGAGCTCTTTGTCAGGGTATGACTGCTTCCAGAGTAGAGAGTGCTTTGTCTCAACCTTCAGGGGTTTTGTGCTACTGTTTTCAGAGCTATTTCGATTCTGAGGTGGTACGATACTCTTCTCTTGGCCTGTGCTCTGATCTGTGAGTGCAAACACTCCTTTTTGCCTTGTAACTATCAGGAGGACTCCCTCTCCACACTCACCACACGCTCTGTCACACCAGTGCTCCTCCTCCCCCAAGGATGGCCAACCAGGACTGCAACCCAGATGCAAGCAGAGCAAAGGGAGAAAACACTGCCTTAGCACCAGCAGACAAATCCCTGCACTCCCACTCTGATCAGCCTCCTGATTCCCCCCACTCTCTGTGTGCCTGGAGCTAGAAGCAGCCACTGCAGCTGCAGCTGCAGCCCCCTCCGCTGACCCAGGGCTGGGGACAGACCTGCATTTCTCTCATCCAGGTCCAACAGTTTTCCCACTGATCTGCTACGTTGTCTTTGGAGTTTGTGGGTTGAGAGGTCTGGAAACTGCCACAGCTGCTAGTGATTAATTGCCCTGAGGCCTGCTCCACCTGGTCTACTCAGGCCTGTCCTGCCATAGGGCAGCCCAGGCTGGGCTGCGCTCCACTCCCAGCAAGGTGTGATAGACCCTTCTCAGCAACCATCCAGGCTGTCTTGGGTTGGCTGGAGACTTATTTAACTCTGTCATTTCATGGTTCTTTAGCTCTAGAATTTGGTTAGAGTCATAGTTTACAGGTGTTTTGGAGGGATTTGGAGGAGAGCTCAAGTGAGTCCCTTTTTTCAAGGACACCATCTTGGCTATGCCCCCCCCCCCACAAAAAATAAGATTTTGTAAATGAGTTTGCAGTTTTAGCAGATAATAAGACATTGAAGTGGAAATATATAGCATGGAGTATAAAATGTGTGACTGGAGCTCTGGAGAGATTTGAGGACTATAAATGAGCATTTAGAAGTCACTCATATAGAAGTCTAGAGGCTGTTAGGTGGTGCAATTAATAGAGTGCTGGGCCTGGGATCAGAAAGACCTGAGTTCACATCTAGCCTCAGATACTTACTGGCTTTCTGACCCTGGGCAACTTCATTTGACCTCTTTGCTTCAGTTAACTTACCTGTAAAGTAGAGATAATAATAGCAACTACCACCCAGGGTTATTATGAGGATCGAATGAGGTAATATTTGTATAAAGTTTAGTACTGTGCCTGACCCATATTAAAGACTATATAAGTAGTTTAAAAAAGTCACAGAAGCTTTCAATAGTTTTATTTTTTTAATCTAATTTCCCATGAAATTCTCAAGTGAAATACAGAAAGATGGCAACTTAAGCAAATGGAAAACCCTCCATTTATTTTTTTAGCAAACTACAAATAGTAATTAATTTATTTACTTTTAGTTTTTAACATTCACTGCCACAAGATTTTGAGTTCCAAATTTTCTCCCCCTCTCTCCCCTCCCCCCACCAAAGATGGCATGCAATCTGATATAGACTCTACATATACATTTATATTAAAGATATTTCATTATCAATCATGTTGTAAAGAAGAATTAAACCCAAATGTAGGAACCATGAGAAAGACAAAACGAGAGAGAGAGAGAGAGGAAGGGAGAGAGAAGGAGAGAGGGAGAGAGAGAGAGAGAATGGTATGCTTCCATTTGCATTGAGACTCCATAGGTCTTCTGGATGTGGGCAACATTTTCCATCACGAGTCTTTGATAGTTGTCCTAGAACCTTACACTGGTAAGAAGAACTAAGTCGATCAAAGTTAGGCATTGCACAATGTGGCTATTAGTGTGTACAATATTTCTTCTGGTTCTGCTCACTTCACTCAGCATAAGTTCATGTAAGTCTTTCCGGGTTTTTCTGAAGTTTGTCTGCTCATTATTTCTTATGGAACAAAAGCATTCCATCGCATTCACATATCACAACTTGCTCAGCCATTCCCCAAGTGATGGGTATCCCCTCAATTTCCAATTCTTGATCACCACAAAAAGAGCTGCTATAAATATATTTGTATATGTAGGTCCTTTTCCCATTTTTATGATCTCTTTGGGATACAGACCCAGAAGTTGTATTGCTCGTTCAAAGGTTATGTATACTTTTAAAGCCCTTTGGGCATAGTTCAGAATAGCCATAGTCCAAAATGGTTGGATCTGTTCACAACTCCACCAGCAATTCCTTGGTGTTCCAATTTTGCCACATCTTCTCCAACATCTATCATTTTCCTATTTTGTCATGTTAGCCAAACTGATAGGTATGATGTGGCATTTCAGAGTTAAGAAGAAACCTATTTAGGGGGATACAAAGAAGAATATAAGTTGAGGTGAGAAAGAGAAGTTAGGAGAATATAATCCTATCAAAATACAAAGAAAAGAGAATTCCAAAGAGGAGGCGTGGTCAACAGCACCCAGGATCAAGGCATAAAAGGACTGAGATAAGAGTTTGACTTCCCTGTATTTGATGATTAGGATACTTATAGACTATTATAGACTAATTATAGACCATTAAATGAGTGAATTAAAAAAAGTTAAGCCCTAAGCACTGAGGACAGAATAACAAAAAGTATAATCTTTGAGCTTATATAATTTACATTCTAATGTAGTAATACAACTCAAATTTAGGGGTGGAGGTCAAAGAGAGATATTATGGTCAGAGATAGAGAGAGGAGTTAGAGCAAGTGATTAACATGTACCCTCCAGCAATGGTAATGTGGATCTGATAATTATCCCTAGAAAGAAGGGTAAAAAGTATGTGGTAGACTGTAGCAGGAGTTAGAAGGATAAAGGGTTAAGTTCAGGCATGGCAGGAAGATAAAGAACCACAGTTATAGCTTCCACATCCCACGGGTTAGGGGCACAGAACCCCTGGGGTCTGTAAAATCCCTGTAAAAGTTTTTGGCCCTCCCTTCATACCAGAGAATGTCTGAATTATTATTTTATTAAAATATAAAACATGTTTATATTATGCATTCCATACATATATTTTATGCATTTCTGAGTATTTAGACTTTTTTTCTATGTCATTTGCTGTTTCCACAAATCTCTAAAAAAATCCCATTTGTTTTCTTATTCAGACCTGGAGTATATCAACATTGGATGGGGAGAGTCTCAATGTGTAAAGGATAAATGTAAATTACAAAAGATTAATCAGTGAGTTGGTGGTAAAATAAAGAATACATCAACTCTATCTTAATCCAGTGCTAGGGCTAATGACAACTTCTTTGGATTAAAGCTACTCACACTTAATTACATTATCCTACCTACATTATGTGTCACTGAGTGACTGTAGCCTACAAAATACATGCAAAATTTTCCTATTTCTTAAACCTACAAAATCATATGTACAAGACATTTTCTTGTATTTCCTTAGGTTTTCCATCTTAACTTGGGAGAATGATTCAGGAAATGCAAAAGTAATGTTAACCACAGGCATTTAGCTAAATTATGGTAGGAGAGAGAGCTTTTGATTACTGGATATGCCTTTAACAGACGCATTCATGTGACTCCTTGTATTTGGCATGTAGTATTTTGCAGCACTATATAAATAATGAGATTTTCCAGACCTGGAAAGACCCTCAAGAAATGTGTTTTTTTAAAATGAGAAACATTAGTGGAAAGATGGCTGCTGTTAAATTCATCCCCCAATACTGCAATTAGAACAGAAACAAACATCTGCTCCTCCAAGGTACAAAAAAAGAGAAGGGGGAAGAAAAAGAATCCTGAAAAGGACACACACACACACATACACACACACAACACAATACTTTTTTTTCTTTTTTTGTGCCACTAACACATTTTAATTGCTTTTAATGCTCGTTAAGTCGGGTGATACTCCTGAAGCTGTGAAATACAGATCTAAGAGAATATCTCAGAAATAATATTTTGACTCCTTTCCCCAATTTCTCAGTTTTCTTTGACATACATTCAAAGTATCCATAAAAGACTTAGGATAATGATAGGTTTTATCCCCTAAGATGAATTTCTTGCAGATGGTGTGGAAGAACAGTGATAACAAGATGATGACCCATTTCTGAATAGCTGAATAAGAGGTGGTGTCCCAGGAAGCTGTCTCAAAGGGAATGGAAATGAAGCAGCTGTTTTCCATTATCACCCACAGTGGAGGTGCAACCATGGCTCCCCATCACCATTCAATGGTCTAAGCTTTAATTAGGAAGTGCTTTCTTCCCTTCTAATGGATATTGCAACTCATGAAGAGTCTTGATTCAACCTTGTCAACAATATTACTTTCAGCTATCAATGTTGCAAATTGTTTATTTTCTCAAAAAATACCAAATATACATCTGGCTCTGGCAGATTAAGCCAAATGGTTGCTTGTTGTAACTGTTTCCTCCCTAATGTAACTGAGAGTTATTGATAGTTAGATGAGGCTGTGCCCTCTAAAGAAAGATCTTATCATCTCAATGATATATTTTTCACTCTGAAAACTCTTTCTCAGACTTCATTCAGTAAACTGGATCTTGAATCCGTATGATAGCACAAGGGTGGGCATTCCAGGAAAAAAAAGGCAGCACATAATGATATTTAAATGGATATGTTTGAGGTTCTTATGTGTTTACATAAAAGCCCAGCTAAGGAGTAATGAAGAGACCATCCAAGTTTAAACATCATGGGGAACTCTTTAGTATAAATTAGACAATATAGATCCTGTTTCCTTGCGCTCACATGCATTGCTAATTTCCTACCCAAGGTCACAAACATTTACTAAAGGAATACTATGTGCTTGGTAACTTAGGAGTCCTTAATACACACACACACACACACACACACACACACACACACACACACACACACGCACACACTAAAATTCCCTAATTCCCTTTAGCAGTCTAGAGAATCTTAATGGACCTCTTCTCAGAATCATGTATTCTTTTTTTAATTAATAAAGGAATTACTAAATTTTGGTTAGAGGTTTTATCCCTAAAGTGAGTTTTTTACAGATAGCATGGAAGAGCAGTGCTAATAAGATAAAGAACCTTAACCAAAGGCATATTTCACAGCTCTTTTTTAAATGTACTAGAAAAGGGAGTTTTCACACCAGGCTTTCCCTATACCCATGAAATCAAAGGCTCAAATCATTTAGGAAAAAAAATATTGCCAGAGTCATACAAGGCAATTGAAACATTAAGATTAAATAAATTAAATTTCCTTCCCAAAAGCACTTTATGTCCCTCCTCTGCCTCCATTTCTTTTAACACTAAATGAGGTTTCATTTTTCTGCAATGTTTTGTTGATGCCTTAATCTTTTTATGATAATAATTTATGGATTAAAACAACAACAACAATAACCACCTCTTTCGGAATGAAGTTCCCATGTAAGAAAAATTAAGCAAAAACTATCTTACATAATGACCCATTTGAGAACTCACTGAATATTCTAATCTGATGGTTACCAGATTCTCTGCTGTCAGAATGGAGGTGTTTTTCATTATATACTATCTAAGAATCTTATTGTTTATTCATTTATTCAGAGTCTGGCACCACTTCTGACTATATGTTTGACTTTTGCTTACACTCATGGATTGGGTCCTTGGTGGGTATCTATTCTGAGGACCTAGGGTACACCTTTGGGACTCTAGCCCCACAAATGTAGCTCCCAAGCCCCCAATGGCAAAGTTCTCATTAATAATAAGTCAATAGGCATAATTTTTTCTTCTTAGGGGTATTTATTGAGGTGAATTAATAAGAATTAATAGCAAGAAAAGTGGTTACCAATCATTCCCATCATAAACTTGGATAGTACCCTTTAAGAAATGCCCATAACACCTATAGAAAGAGTGGGCATGGTAACAAGTCACATACAGAGAACTTGTTTGGCTGAGGCAATCCACAGTTCCAGATTGTAAAGCCTAGATAGCCTCCTTCTGGTGTGAAGGATTTGCTCTTCTCTAGAATTTGACTCACAGTTACGAAAGTTAGTCCAAAACTATTTTTCCTCTTTGCTGTTCGAAGTTTCGTTCCTTTTCTTCATGCAGACATTTCAGAATATGATCCAGTGTTTAAGACATTTCATCTCTGATCTCCTCTGCTCATCTCTGTATATTCCCTGTATTTACCTATTGTTTTAATTTACTTATTTTAATGTAACTTAAAATAATTAATTTCAATATATTTAATTGAATTATTTAGATACCATATATCACACAATCTCTTATAGTCAGGGACCTTCTTTGTATCCCCAGTGCTTTGCACAATGCCTGGCACATAGAAGACATTTTATCATTATTTAAAGGTATTCATCAAACAGTTATTACGTAGTGACAGTAATTAAAACTTGACAAAAATGTGGTTATTCCCATGAAGGTGCTTCTTTTAAAATGTTTTCTTTCAATGTATACCACATTATGAGATACCATTTTGTCACATCACTCACATTTCATGTTTTACTTGATTTCTTTCTCCCCAAGCAATCAGGGTTAAGTGACTTGTCCAGGGTCACACAGCTAGTAATTGTCTAGTTTCTATCTCTGTTAATAACTCCTGTAAGAAACCTAGTTGTTTGATCCATGTGTTCTTTTGTTTTCTTTTTTATGGTGCCAATTTAAATAGATTTTATTCTCCAGGACAAGAATTGCATTTCCACTTGTTTACGGTACTGATAAAGCACGATGTTGTTCACTTCTGGCCCTCTGCACACATTCAAGTATTCAGAACGCCCAGATTTACACAGTAGCTTAAATGTTACTTTTAAATTGCTACTGCCTTGGCTACAAATTTGAGTCCTTCAATTTTTGGAAAGCTGCGTGGAATACTCTTTCTTCTGGTGTTTTTGGTCAACCTCTTCAATGGTGGGTCCAGAAGAAGCACCTCCAGATGGGGCTGCTCCACCCCCTGGGAACCCACCAGGCATGCCTCCTGGCATGCTCCCTGCACTCTGGTACTGCTTAGTAATGATGGAGTTGCAGACCTTTTCCAATTCTTTCTGCTGATGCTCAAATTCTTCCTTCTCAGCAGTCTGATTCTTATCCAGCCAGTCAATTATTTCATTATATTTGTCAAGGATCTTCTGTTTGTCTTCATCCCCAAACTTGCCTTGCAGTTTTTCATCCTCTACGGTGGCCTTCATGTTGAAAGCATAAGATTCAAGAGAATTCTTGGAAGATACCTTGTCTCTCTGCTTTTCATCCTCAGTCTTGTATTTCTCAGCCTCCTGGACCATGCGCTCATTGTCTTCTTTGCTCAGACGTCCTTTGTCATTGGTGATTGTGATCCTGTTCTCCTTACCTGTGCTCTTATCCACAGCTGAAACATTGAGGATGCCATTTGCATCAATGTCAAATGTTACTTCAATCTGAGGAACACCCCTGGGTGCTGGAGGAATTCCTGTGAGCTCAAATTTGCCAAGAAGGTTGTTATCCTTTGTCATTGCTCTCTCACCTTCATAAACCTGAATGAGCACACCAGGCTGGTTGTCTGAACAAGTGGTAAAGGTCTATGTTTTCTTGGTGGGCATGGTGGTATTACGTTTGATCAGAACGGTCATAACTCCATCAGCAGTTTCAATTCCAAGGGAAACAGGAGTGACATCCAACACTCGCAAGTCTTGCACATTCTCAGATTTATCTCCAGACAAAATGGCAGCCTTTATAGCTGCACCATAAGCAACAGCCTCATCAGAACTGATACGCTTGTTGAGTTCTTCACCATTGAAGAAATCTTGCAGAAGCTTCTGGATTTTAGGGATTTGAGTGGAACTACCCACCAGGATGATGTCATGAATCTGTGATTTATCTAGCTTGGCATCTCTTAAGGTCTTTTCCACAGGGCCCGGTGTGCCATGGAAAAAATCAGCATTCAGCTCTTCGAAACAGGCTCGGGTGATTGATGTATGGAAGTTGATACCTTCATAGAGGGAATCAATATCAATACTGGCCTGGGTTCTGGAAGAGAGGGTACACTTAGTATGGTGCGAGGATGGCGAACAGCCCTCTTGTTCTCACTGATGTCCTTCTTATGTTTTCGCTTGAACTCAGCAATGAAATGATTGACCATTCCATTGTCAAAGTCCTCTCCACCCAGGTGGGTGTCCCCAGCTGTGGACTTGACCTCAAAGATGCCATCTTCAATGGTAAGAATAGAGACATCGAAAGTACCGCCTCCAAGGTCAAAGATCAACACATTTCTCTTGGCACCAGCCTTTTTGTCCAAGCTGTAAGCAATAGCAGCAGCAGTTGGCTCATTGATAATTCGGAGCACATCGGAACCAGCAATGATTCCAGCATCTTTGGTGGCCTGCCATTGGGAATCATTGAAATAGACTGATAGTGTGACCACGGCATTTGTGACAGTCTTCCCAAGGTAAGCTTCAACAATTTCTTTCATCTTGGTCAAGACTATAGAAGATACTTCTTCTGGATAGAAACTTTTGGTCTCCCCTTTGCACTCCACTTGGACCTTAGGCCTGCCTGCATCATTCACCACCGTGATAGGCCAATGCTTCATGTCTGACTGTATGATTGCATCATCAAATCTGTGACCAATCAGACATTTGGCATCAAAAACTGTGTTGGTGGGGTTCATTGAAACTTGATTCTTTGTAGCAACACTGATTAAACATTCAGTGTCGGTGAAGGCGATATAGCTTGGGGTGGTCCTGTTTCCTTGGTCATTAGCAATGATCTCCACTTTCCAGTGTTGGAAGACTCCCACACAGGAGTAAGTGGTGCCAAGATCAATGCCAACTGCGAGTCCCTTTGACATGGTTGCTGGGGAGTCGGGGGTCGTAGCTGACCACTGTGGAAGAAGAAGGGCTGCTGCTGTGCTGAGTAGCGATCCATGTGTTCTTAATCAAATGCACTACTACTAAAGAAGAAGTCATAGGTCCTTCTAAATTGCATGTTGATCTGGCTACATAGGGCATTATCTTGTCTCTCTTTTCAATATATACCGACTATTTGCTTACATGCCCCCCAAGAGCCTACTAACTTATAAAAGAAGCACAAATGAGCTATTCCCTTCATTTCATGTTCTACATTTCTTTAAAGCCGGGTTTGTACAAATTGAGGGCAAGGAAATTCCAAGAGCAATAATGGGTTCACTATTGTAATTGACATTTTGATGTCTACAGCCAATAAATATAGTAACACTGGTTCCATTGAGACATTTTATCTGCAAACACACTGGCTTGACCTGTTTCATCAAACACGTTTGGGTATTATATTGTATTCTCCAATGTAATTGTTCAGAAATTCCCCATCACACATCAAATTTCTTGCACTTAAAACTATTTCTTTTATATCTTACAATAATACAATTTGTTAGTGTTTCCTTTAGTCCTATGTATGGAAGATACTGTCCTGAAGTCCTAGCATTATCTCATCAGGAAGAAATATGGATTGAACTGTGATTTAATTGCCACACAGAACTCCCAGATGAGGATACTACCTCCACAAATTGAAGATGTCAAATTCTTTTCAACTTATCTCTGAGGGCTACCAATATCACTGAGAGGTAGAAAGTCTGACTCAGCATCCTCCCAGCTAGCAGGTCATCAGACATGGGATCTGAACTCAGATGGTCGTGGTTTTAAGGCTAGTTCTCTATGCACTGGGACAGCTAGGTGGCACTGTAGTAGATAGAGTAGTGGGTCTGGAGTCAGGAAGACTCATCTTCCTGAGTTCAAATCTGGCTTCAGACACCTACTGACTGTGTCCTTGGGCAAGTCACTTAACCTTGTTTGCCTCAGTTTCTCATCTGCAAAATGAGCTGGAGAAGAAAATGGTACACCACTCCAGGATCTTTGCCAACAAAACCCCAATTGGGGTCATGAAGAATCAGACAAAACTGAAATAATCGAACAATAAATCTCTATGCATTATATTAAGATGCCTTGGCCAATGGGGGACTGGGGTGGAGGGTGACAAACATCTACAGTTTAATGATACGCTAACATGTAAAATGGGGTGGATTATCTCGCATAAAGGTGGCAAGAGGAAGCAGTTCTATGGGAGGAGGGGAGAGGGCAGGTGAGGGGGGAATGAGTGAACCTTGCTCTCATCAGATTTGGCCTGAGGGGGAATACCATACATACTCAGTTGGGTATCTTACCCCACAGGAAAGAAGAGGGAGAAGATAAAAAAAAATGTGAGGAATTTTAAACTATTGTAAGTATCACTATAGCATGTAAATAATTTATTTACACTAAAACTTGGGTTGCTTAACTGCCCTATTGATCTGCCATATAAGATATTCACCATTTTCTTTTTGTAATGAGTAGAAATACTCTGTGCTGGGTCAGAGCAGATATTGCCAAGGAGCACAGGTGGTATGAGGGAAATAAAGGTGATTTTTCCAGGCAAGGCCTGTTTCATTATTCCAGACAACACTTGCTATTGATCCTTCTCTATTTATTTCTAATTTTGTTGCCACTGATTGAGTGGAGGTCTAAATCTCATGATGGTTTACACGCTGTTAGGATGCAGTACTGCTACACAGATCACACAGTAGCAATGTTCTCATTTTAAACTCTAATTTCGTCTGATTTGCAGCAAATTAAGGTGCCTGATGTAGCATTTTAGAGCCAAAGGACTCTATTGTGTGTTCCTTTACTGACATAGAAAATGTAGTATAAAAAAGGATGAGGATAGGGGCTCAATATAGATCTATGTTAACACTTCAACTTAGGAATGAAAGAAATAAATCAGCTCATGTACACCAATTCCTGCCATCTGATTATTTATATGATACTTTAAGCATATCCTTAGGAGTATATTTGATAGTTTTGACTAAAATATATACAAGTTAGAGAATGTGATAAGGGAACTTGAAATGTCAAATTGTCTATTTGAGCTATGAGTCCTAAATTCCTCTCCCCTAACATTTACCTCCTGGCCTACTGAAGTCTTGTGTTCAAGTTCTTGGGTTAAGACTCAAGATACCCAATGTGAAAACCAAATGCAGGTTAAGAATATATAGGATCACAGAGTTAGAGATGGAAGAATTTTCAAAGGCCATCTAGCCCAAGTCACTGAGTTTACAGATGAAGAAGGAGCACAAGTGACTTCTCCAAGGTCATACAGCTAATAAGCTATCAGAGGTAGGATTTGAATATTAAACCATTGACTACAAAAACATTATTCATTCCCCCTCACTGTATCCCATTTCTCCATAGCTCATTAACTTATGAGCATCCTTTAGTAGGGGAATATAGATAACCTTTTCAGATGAACTAACCTCAGAAAAGAGAGACTGAAGGAGTAGGATCCAGGCTGGATAAGCATTATATTAAAGACTCCATTTATGAACTAGTGTCAGGAGTTAAGTGTGCAGGGAATTACAGTGAGAATTCAGGAAGTATAGGGCAGAATCAATGCCCTGGGCACCTGTCAGGAAGAGGGAGACATTCCTTCTTCTTTTGTAGTAACTATGTACTCTGAACAAAATTCTCACTCATAAGCTTACCATGACTATTATTAAAGGGTACTACCTCTCCTGATAAATTGACTGATTGCACAATTGCTTCCATATTTATCCATCCTGCCATGTAGGTCTCTATAGATAACTGTTCTCTCCACAGAGGGCCATACACTCTTAGAGACAAAAAAAGAAGAGAGTCATATCGCTCTGTTACTAAAAACTAGAACACTGGCCCAAACACACACAGAAACACACACACACACACACACACACACACACACACACACACACACCATAATCAGCCAACAAACATTTATTATGTATTTACACTTACTATATGCCAGGCATTGTGCTAAATTCTGTGGATACAAAGAAAGAAAAAAAATTCTCTCCCCAAAAGACACTTACATTCTAACGGAGGAGAGAATGTGTAAATAAACGATTATACATAAAATGTATGCAACATAGATGGGAAAATAAACTTGAATGGGAAGAGCAATAGCACAACCCTTTGAATTTTCACATCATAGGCACTTCTTAGTGGAAGGACATGCTCCCCTTCAAGTGTGGCAGTAGCTGACATTTGTGGGTTCTGCATCCCTCCTTTTCAAACAAACATATTAAATATTTTGTATTTATGCTTATATATTAATTCTGTATATACTCATTTGTACTCTTGTTGTTTCCCTCATTACCATGTAAGCTCCTTATATTAGCATGTGAGTAGGGATTATTTTAATTATTGCATTTGTATCTACAGCGCACATGCACAATGCCTAGAATACTGTAAATGCTTAATACTTGATTGTTGATTGGGAGGCAGGGATTAGGAGTGGCACAGGTTTATCTAATCATGTCTCAGAAACAATAGATATGATTATTATATTGGATTTTCTTGTTTGGCATCAGCAAAATCCATTTTTTGTGAATAAATCAACTAGAACCAAGAGAGCAATCAAAAGTGGCCTTCTATATGCTACTTAATGAATACCTGAAATAATTTAATTATTATATTTTAGGTACAACTGAGCCTCTTTGCTCTAGAGTAGGGGTTATTAACTTTTTTATGTGTCATGGGTACCTTGGGCAATCTGGTGAAGCCTATAGATTCGTACCTCCTAAAATTACTTGTTATGATTCCTAATTTTTAAAAAAATAGTGTCAGTTCAATGTTAGTGTTGTTCCTATCTAATTTCATGGATCTCCTGAAATCTAGGAGTTCATGGACCCTAGATTGAGAACACCTGCTCTAGAGAGCTCTATCAATGGAATGTCAGGAAAGATAACAAGGCACAAGATGTACAAGTATCTAAGTCTGAGTTTCAGTGCATGCAACATTTCAATCACAATGCTGGCATCTTGCATGTGGCATATTCTTCCTATTAGACTGTAAGATCCTTGATGAGTAGACATTGTTTATAATTTCACCTCTATTCCATGATAGCACAAATTTTCAAAATGTCTATTGACTAGAATTGACATGTTTTCTTCTTTTGAAGTTTAAAATATATCAGTGCATTAAGATTTGTAGGAACTTCCTTCACTAACAGATTAATCCTTTTAGGCCTTTAAAGTGAATCTTTTTAAGTGGTTTTGTGGCCACAATCATACAGATCCTTGCATGTCATCACCCAACCCATTATGAGGTACATATTCAAAGCCTTTCCAATTATGCTCTGCTACCAAAATCCTCAGTAAGCAGGCTTACGTCCATGATTTAAGGAAAAATTAGAGTAACATTTTGGTAACAATACAATACCATATTTATTCAAATTAATAAATATTAGAACAAGAGTTTGTTATTTGACAAGGATCTCACATTTAAAGAAATAGCTAATTTCTTATTTGTAGATGGTCAAAATTACAAATCCTACCAAAGGTCTTCACCACCATCATTGAAGATGTGCATTATAGAGTCCAAATGGGGAAAAAAGAGAGACTTTCTACAGACAGATAAATCCTCCAGATGCTCCAGTTTGTGAATTATGTTGTGTTTATTGCTTCAAGCCTTAAAACAATGAAAACCAAGATATTCTAAAGAATTTATCCTATTTGCAATTGGCATTTAGATGTGATGTAATTGCAAATGCAAAGTGGATGACAAATGGCTCTAGTTCATTTTTTGAGATTCAGTGAGACAGGCCATATAGTTGTTCTGTTTGTTTATATGTCTTTAATAGATACTGCACAATGACAGTGAGAGCTTGCCCCAGAATGGAGCAAGCAAAGGAAAGCTGCTAAATTGTATTTAAGTATTTCTTTTGTGCTTCAAAAAATCCTAAACTCCTTCCTGAATAAATTGCTCCTCTTTCAGCAATAATATTCTTCCTGGGAAGCTGCAAGGGTGATGGTGAGAGAACATAACCCTCTCTGAAGAATTAAAATTACAAATAAGTAAAAGGTGCATCGGGTGGATGTATGGACCATTATACATTACTGCCCTTGAGTTAATGAAGAAAAGTGGCATAAGGGATACCATAAGATGAAAAAAATATCAGCCTGCCATGTGGTAAAAGCCTCAAGGATGCTAACAAATAGATCACATGTACCATTCAATAAATGTGTACTGAATATATTTACTGAATTGACAGCCACTTGATAAAGACAAATAAAGCAAGGCTCTCTATACATTAGATGGAGCCCATGTTGGGAGATTTACAGGAGAATATGAACAAATATTGCAGATAATGAGAGGGTAGAGATGGATTGGGGTCATGACTGAAAGGAGCACTCACATACAATACTAAAGGTATATTAGAGTACTGATGCATTAAAAATGCATCAGGGTTGTAATCCTGCCTGGGGATGAGATTTAAAATCAACAGATAGACTCAGTTGTCCTTTTTAGATACACTTTTCCTGTTGTTGGTTTTCTTTTCCCCCTGTCAATTGTACAAACATTTTAGTCAATTTCATAACAAAAGGAGTGACATTTTTCATCTTCCCAATTGTAAAAATATGACTACCTCTTTTTAAATAGAATATATCATCTCATACCAATTGACAAAAAAATAAAGCAGAATCAGCTTTCAAACAAATCCACTGTACATAGTCGTTAATACCTTCAGAAAACAGGAGAAAAGAAGGTAAAAGCATATTATCTTCACATAATCATATTCAAAGTTTCCTAAATTTACATAAGAATATGCCCATAATATATGGATGTATGTATATATGTGTGTGTATACATACAAATAAATTGATCCTCATATAGGTTACATAGTTTTCCAAAATCAGGATGGATTAGGATTTACATTTGCAAATAGCATTGTGTTATAACAAAAATCATAAGGTGGATAATGCTGAGGGAAGCCATTGTGAGAAAAAAAGAAGTAAAATTGCATATATTTTAGGACCAATAAGGGACATTTCAAAATCACCAAATAACTTCAATTTACGTATTAGGAAAGTAACGTTCAGAGATGACAATGACAATGATGATGATGATGATGATGACAGCTAACAATTATATAACACTTATGTGCCAGGCACTGTGCTAAGCACTTTACAATGATTTCTTTGATCTTCACAACAACCCTGACCGGTAAGTGCTACTATTATTTCTATTTTACAGATGAGAAAACTGATGCAAACAGCAGTGGAATGACTTAACAAGGGTCAAACAGCTAAGAAGTTCCTGAAGCTGAATTGGAACTCAGGTCTTTCTGACTCCAGGGTGGCTAGGTGGGGCAGTGGATCTTGGCTTGGTGCAGGGGAGACTCATATTCCTGAGTTCAAATCTGATCTCAGACACTTACCAGCTGTGTAGCCCTTGACAAGTCACTTAACCCTATTTGCCTCAGTTTCTCATCTGTAACATGAGCTGGAGAAGGAAATGGCAAACCATTTTAGTATCTTTGCTAAGAAAACCCCAAAATGGAGTCATGAAGAGTTGGACACAACTGAAAAATTACTGAACAACAACTTTCTGACTCCAGGTGAAGGGTTCTCTCCATTGTGCCATGTGGCTATCTCAGAAGTTAAATGACTTGCCGGAAGTCCATATAGATTTAGGAAGACCTGAACTAGAACCTGTCTGAAGACTTAAGTGTAGTCCTTCCCTTTTCCTCCCCACAACAGTATAAATGGAAGTTTTGTTTCTATCACTGAATAAGCAGTGAGGTTACCATAGTAAAATGCCACCAATTTCAATATGAATTAAATCCCATAAACTCCCGCATTCCTAACATAGAATGGAGAGCAGCCTAAAGAATAAAAAGATCACTTTTACTAAAAAGGGAAAATACAAAGGCCTTGCTCATTGTCTGTTGTACAGAAGAAACATGGAGCAGTCGGCAGCAAATCTGTGAAGAAAGTCTGAGAAGTGTTCCTAATCCTGACCAAAAGAAATGATGACTTTCCCTGATTTTCTGGGATACTTCATACGCCCAGTGAGTACAAAACTATCATGAGCTACCAACAATTACTGGTACCAAGGTCAGTCAGTAGATGTTATCCTCAGCACTGACTGTAATTCAGAATTCAGTTAGATCCTATGATCATAATAAAGCATGAAGGACACAGAGCTTCCATTGAAGACAGAGAAATAAGGGGCCTTAGCTGAACCAGAATCAGTTTCCATGAGGAAGCTGACTATTTCTACCTTGTCAAAGAGAAATTCATCATTAAAAAAATCCCTTCATTCTAAATGTGTTACCTGTGTTACCACCATAATACTATATATAATTCTAGAAATACAAAAAAATGCTTTTTAAATCCTTTCTTATGTTTGAAACTTCAGGTTTGGCATACAAAACTTCTGTTGTTTTTTGTTTTGTTTTTTTTACCCTTTGCTTTCTAAGAGGACCAACAATATTATGAAGGGGATGTTGTCAGTTGCATGTGAACTCGATTTAAGTGAGGCAGAGCTGCACAAAGTCATCAGCCTCATTCTCTCGTCAAAGCCCAGTGGTAAGACAAAAGTCAAGATGTCTGGCAAGGGACCAGGACGCACTGGATAACCTTGGAATCTTTGATGTTTGACCAAGCTCCTGCTTCCAGTGCCTGTTTTAGTCACCTTCATGGCCATTGGATCAAGTTGTTTTCTTCCGTCCATTTTTCTGGGTAAAGTCTTCACATGCTTGGGGTAGATATCCCCTAACTCACCAATGGGATTCAGGTCTCTTGGTTACCCAACATGGTTTAGCCCATCTGCCAAGACAGTTTTACTGCGATGTAGCCATTGTACATGCTACAGCTTTTGGAGCCATTGATGAGAGTTGAGTGAGTTGGACATAACTGAAAATGACTGATCAATAACCACAAGGTTAAAAAAAGACCCCTTGTCCTTAGCAGACTAACAAGATGGTGAAGTCTTTGAAGGCAGAACCATTGCCTACTTCTTCATTTTTTTTAGTTAAAAGCATTTATTTTCTCTCTCCAGGGTGTATGGGGTATTCAGAGAGGACTAGAACCTCCAGTGTCAGGGCTTATCAAGTCCATTTCAGGGCTGCTCATACACCTTTGGTGTCTACCAGGTTCTATTTAGAATGATATTAACCATGATTACTAAAGGACAAATGCAATCTTCTCTGGAAGCAATTTCAAGAACAGACTAGACAAGGGCAGCTAGGTGGCACAGTGGATGTAGCACTGGCCCTGACCTCAGGAGAACTTGAGTTCAAATTTGGCCTCAGACACTAGACACTTATTAGCTGTGTGTCCCTGGAGAAGTCACTTAACCTAGATTGTCTCAAGGGAATAAAAAAATAGACTAAACATCAGCAATATAGGTGAAGAGATTCCAGTGCTAAGTCTACATAGTTTAAAGTTCAAAAATAAATTTCTCATATGCTTTGAGGATCATAACTGGAGCAAAGAAATAAAAAGGAGAAGCAGAATGATTCTGCAATGAGAATTGGAGGCATGTAGTCTATATATCTCTTGCCTTTTCCCTAAAATATGTATGAATGAAGATTGAGAACAACAAGGCAGAGAAGCCAATCCACCAAGTTTCTGTGTCTACAACTAGCAGCCTGTGTGCCTGTTTAATAATGGTACTGAAAAAGAACATTAATTTTATTGAATGTGACCTTTGGGATCAAATTCAAACTTCTTGAAAAGCTTGGCTCCATGGTGGATGCAATAGTGGGAAGAGAAAAATCATAATGTTGTGGTCCAAGGAGGATAGAGAGATATTTCACAAGATAGAAGCAATGCCTTCCCAAAAGGGCTACCAAGGAAATTCTCACCAATTCCAAAGTGTTGGGTTACAGCAAGGTCTACATCTGTGGGGGATTCTATGGTTTTATCATTTTTTAAAATTTTATCTAGACCTTCTATTTATTGTTGTAGGGAACTCCTAATGAATGAAGATTGGCCAATAGCTTCTCTTCACTGTAAACTCTTACAGGGTTGCCATGGGCTGTTAACTGATGGATCACATTGCCACTGGGTATCAGAAGTGAAGTCCGATTCAACCAGCTCATTGTATACTCTATGACAGATAGCTTCTCTGATATGCTATCCATAAATGGATTATTTATCTTATTAAATGATTCAAAAATACCAATGCCCAATTTCCAAATGCAGTCCTTTGAATTTGTATGCTTTCCAGCAGTCTAAGAATCATTTTCATACTCAACATATTTTTTCTAGCAGTAAACATGGAGAAATAGCTCAAAATAACCTCCTTGAATAAATTAATTAATGAATAAATGAATGCAAACCTTTTGAACATTAACGACATGTCCAAATAAGTATAACAATACATGTGTTGGGTTACTACATTGGGTGAAAAATCAGAACAATCACATTTGCAGGCAAACACATGTAGAATTCCTTGGTTCATTTAATATTCTATGTGTGATCTTCTACATGAAGCCTTTCCTAATTTTGTCTATGGTTAGTGCCATGACTCTCCCCCATTTTATTTTATAAAACAGACACATATTTATCTGTTTGTTGTCTCTCTTAATAACATATAAGTTCCTTAAGAGAACTTAAAAGTTTCATTCTTTTTATTTTCCATGCATAGAGAGGCAGCACCATGTGGTAGATAAAGAACTGGCATCAAAGCCAAGAACACCTGGATTTAATTCTAGCTTATGCCATATGTTGGTTGTATTACTTGGAACAAATTATTTTACCCGTCAATCCTCTCAGCAGCAGTCTAACACCACAAACTTCAGGGAAGATGCCCATTTGTTTTGGTATTGATAATTCCATCTTTCAATGAAATTATAGCTTCACCTCTATCTCTATTCCCTCTACTAACCACAGTGCCAGTCCTACAGTAGGTATTTAAGTGTTTGTTAACTGTTCCTGGTCATACAATTAGTAAAGTGATAGGAGCGTGATTGGTACCCAGGACAGACTCCCGAGCCAAATCTCTTTCCAGTGTACTAATCTGTCTGCTATTAGAAGTAAATTGGATTTCAAAAAAAATTCTAAATGATTAGATACAATTTTGGATCACATAATTCCTTCTATCTCACACCTTTGTCTCATGGTAGGTAATAGCAATGTGCCTCTACCTCAGTAATACTTTAATTCACTTTATTAAGTATCACCAGTTTTGTTCAAGAATCCTAACTCTGTATCTAAAACCATATCTTTCCAGTCTATTAGAAGAAACATATTTTTTCTAAAAGTGCATAGGCAAATTTTTTTTTCTTTTTTTTTCCTAAAATATGTAGGGACTTTTGCATCTTAATAAAAACAACTTGGCCTGTGATGTAATCAAATTACTATGGACACATTTGAAAATGTCTCTCTCTGGCTGTCCCAAAGAAAACTCTCTGGTCTCTTATTTGCCTTCATTAAGCGTAGAATATAGGAGAAGGTCCTAAAAGAGGCCAGATATCCTAATCCTGTTAGACTACTGCTTATATGCCTTAGCTTCTAGGGCACTACTCATGTCCAGAGCACTTGGAATCATCTATCAGGCTCATCTTCCCTAGTTGTTCTGAATACTTGGGCTTGAGGCCTGCCTCTGCCTCTGTCTCTGCCTCAACCTCTTCCTCCCCCTCCTTTAAAAATACTTTTCTTATTTTATCCAATTACATGTAAAAATAATTTTAACCTTTTCGTTACAATTCAAAGTTCCAAATTCTTTTCCTTACTTTTTCTCTCCCCCATCTTGGGAAGCCAAGTAATTTGATATAGATACATGTGCCATCATGGAAAATACATTTCCATATTAGACACGTTGGGAAAGAAAATAGAAAAAGAAAGCTTAAAAAAGCAATGCTTTGATCTTCAATCAGACTTTATCAGTTCTTTTTCTGGAAGTAGATAGTATTTTTCATCATGAATCCTTCAAAATTTTCTGGATCATCGTACTGCTAATAATAGCTAAGTCGTTCACTGTTGATCATCACAAAATATTGCTGTTACTATTTACAATGTTCTCCTGTTCTGAATTTTACATGAGTTCATATATGTCTTCCCAGGTTTTTCTGAAATCATTCTACTCATCATTTGTTATAGCATGATAGCATTTTATTACAATCATAAAACCACAACTTGTTCAACCATTCCCAATTGACAAAGTCCCTTCAATTTCTAGTTCTTTGCCACTACAGAGCTACTATTTTTGTACAGATAGGTCCTTTCCCTCCTTTTTTTAAAAGCTTTTTGTGATACAGACCTAATAGTAGCATTGCTGGGTCAAAGAGCATAACAGTTTTAAGAATAGTTCCAAATTGTACTCCAAAATGGTTGGACCAGTTCACAACTCCACCAACAGTGCATTGTGTCCCATTTGTCATTTTTCTTTTTTGTCATATTAGACAAACTGATGGGTGTGAGGTGTTTTACCTCAGAGGTATTTTAATTTGCAATTTTCTAATCAATAGTGCTGTAGATCATTTTTTTCCATATTGGTACAGACAGCTTTGATTTCTTCTTCTCGTTTTAATCTCTTCATAGCCTTTGACCATTTGTCAATTGGGAAATTAATGTATTCTTATAAATTCGAGTCCTTTCTCTATATATTTGAGAAATGTGGTCTATTTATTTAGAAGCTGTAGCTTTTTTTAATTTCTTCATACTTAGATAAGATGCAAAGCTTTGTCTTCTCTGTGAAAGCTACTGCACTTGTTTCCCTCCTTGCCTGTAGAGATGCATTGAATTTGGATCCACTTGTTCTCTCTATACTTACAATATTATTTTGTACCTTTTTAGACATTTAAAAATAAAAATTACCAAAACTTTAGTCTGCAGCTCATGGAGAATTGCCATGAATTCTTAAGAGTAAGGCAAGTAAGAAAGGGAATTCCAATAAGCATCTAGCATAAAGCTTAGACTGTGAAAAAGTGTATTTTGAACAGTTCTAAGGAAACATAGGTAGCTATCCAATGGGCAGCTAGGTGTATCAGTGAATATAGACCTGGGCCTAGAGTCAGGAAGACCTGAGTTCAAATTTGCCCTTAGATACTAGCTGTGTAGCCTAAGCAATCACTTAGTCCTATTTGCTTCAGTTTCTTCATCTGTAAAATGAGCTGAAGTAGGAAATGGTAAATCATTCCAGTATCTCCCAACAAAACCCAAAATGGGATATGGAGCCAACAGTGTGTAATAAGGCCAGGGAGACACTGAAGCTCTCCCCCAAACCTCTCCAGATATTTTTTAAAATGACTCTAAACAAATTCTAGAGCAGCAGAATCCACAAAAAAGTGAAACAAATTTCCAGCCAAAGATAACGTAGACGGTCAGCAAAAAGGGTCTGTCACATCTGGTTGAAGGAGGAGCTCAGTCAGGTCAGACCACTCCAGCACAGCTCCCACTCCAGCTGAATCAGCAGCAGCAGATGCAGTGACTACTTTCAGAACTCTCAGCTCACAGAAGGTAAGGGGGGGGGCATCAAATAACTGGTCAGAAGGAGATTACTGGGATCTTTTTGCTAGCACCGAGGCAGAACTCTGCTGTTGCTTTGTCCATACTCAGATCTGGGTAACAGACCTAGGTGGCAGTCCCAGGACAAGGAGGAGCGCTACATAGCAGAGCAGTGGAGGGTGCTGGGATCCTCCTCACCGTTCCAAGGAAGAAAAGAATGCTTGTGGTAGCTCATAGATCAAAGTACAGGCCACAAGAGTAGTAAACACCTCTCCTTAGATCATACCACCTTGGAAAAACTGAAAACTTCTAGATGCCTGGAAGTATCTCTGAAAACAGCTTCAAAAAACCCCCAAGGCTTGGAACTGTGCACTGACCCTGGAGGCAGAGGCTTATTTTAACAAACAGTTTAAAATTAAGTAATAAGCTGGGAAAATAAACAAACAGTGGGGGAAAAAACCTTTAACCATAGAAAGTTATGGTGACAAGGAAGATCAAAACCCAAGCTCAGAAGAAGATAACAAAGTCAACGCTCCTACATCCAAATCCTCCAAGAAAAATATGAATTGGTCTCAGGCCATGGAAGAGCTCAAAAAGGAGTTTGAAAATCAAGTAAGAAAGGTAGAGGACAAATTGGGAAGAGAAATGAGAGTTATACAAGAAAACCAAGAGAAAGGAAAACTCAAAATGGTTTCATAAAGAATCATACATGTCTGAAACAAGTGAATAATCAACAACAACAACAAAAGAAAGATAACAATCTATTCCTTCTCATTCTAAAGGGTATCAACCTAGAAGGATATGACAATGAGAAGAAATTCTGATGACAAACACACAACGAAAAGAACAACAATTTTAACTAGCACTGTGATACAGCACTCTAAGACTTACAAAGTTCTTTATAGATGTTCTCATTTAATCTTGATGACTACCATGTGAGGTAGATACTATTTTATAGCCATTTGATCAATGAAACTGAGGCTGAGGGCTATTAGGTGACTTCCTAAGATCAAAAATAATTGAATGTGTTTGACCCAAGTTTCAAGCCAAAGTATCACAGATTCCAAGTCTAATACTCAATCCATTGTGCTTCCTAGTTCCTCAAAAACAAATGAAATTATCAATTAGAATGTAAACTCCAGGAGACCCAAAAATACTGAAGAAAATAACACCTTAAAATAGACTAACCCTAATGGCAAAAGATCTCCAAAAAAGCAATGAGGAGAAGAATGCCTTAAAAGTCAGATTTAGACAAATGGAAAAGGAAGTCCAAAAGACCAATGAAGAAAATACTGCCATAAAATTAGAATGGAGCAAGTAGAAGCTAGTGACTTTATGAGAATCAAGAATTTATAAAACAGAACCAAAAGGATAAAAAAATGGAAGACAATGTGAAATATCTTATTGGAAAAACCACTGACCTGGAGAATAGTTCCAGGAGGGATAATTTAAAAACTATTGGACTACCTGAAAGCCATGATAGAAAAAAGAGCCTGGATATCATCTTTCAAGAAATTATCAAGGAAAACTGCCCTGATATTTTAGAATCAGAGGATAAAATAAAAATTGAAAGAATCTACTGATTGCCTCCTCAAAAAGATCCCAAGAAGAAAACTCCAAAGAATATTGTAGCCAAATTCAAGAGTTCCAAGGTCAAAGAGAAAATATTGCAAGCAGCCTGAAAGAAACAATTCAAGCATTGTGGAAACACAATCAGGATAATACAAGATCTAGCAACTTCTAAATTAAGGGATCAAAGGGCTTGGAATATGGTATTCTGGAGGTCAAAAGAGCTAGGATTAAAACCAAAAATCACCTACCCAGCAAAAATAATTATAATACTTCAGGGCAAAATATGGATTTTCAATGAAACAGAGGACTTTCAAGCATTCTTGATGAAAAAAAAGAGCTGAATATAAAATTTGATGTTCAAATACAAGAATCAAGAGAAGCATGGAAAGTTAAACAGGAAAAAGAAATCATATTGGAATTATTAAAGTTGAACCATTGTGTTTATATTCCTCCATAAAAAGATGAAATTTGTGACTCATGAGACCTTTCTTAGGTATTTGAAGGGAACATTCATATGTATATAGACAGAGGGCACAGAGTGAATTGAATCTGAATGGATGATACCTAAAAAAATAAAATTAAGGGGTGAGAGAGGAATATATTGGGAGAGGGAGAGATAGAATGGAATAAATTATCTCACATAAAAGTGGCAAGAAAAAGCTGTTGTAAAGGAAGGGGAATAGGGGTAGGTGAAAGGGAATGCAGGAATCTTGTTCTCATCGGATTTGGCTAAAGGAGGGAGTAACATACACACTCAGTTGGGTATCTTACCCTACAGGAAAGTAGAGGATAAGGGTATAAGGAGGAGGGGGATGATAGAAGGAAAGGCAGATTTGGGGGAGGAGGTAGTCAAATGCAAACACTTTTGTAAAGGGTCAGGGTCAAAGAAAAAAACTGAATAAAGTAGGACAGGATAGGATGGAGGGAAATATCATTAGTCTTTCATGACATGATTATTGTGGAAGTGTTTTACATAATGATACATGTATGATCTATACTGAATTGCTTGCCTTATCAAGGAGGGTGGGTGGGGAGGGAAGGAGGGAGAGAGTTTGTAACTCAAAGTTCTAAAAACAAATGTTAAAAAATTGTTTTTTACATGCAACTGGGAAATAAGATATATAGTCAATGGGGTATAGAAATCTATCTCACCTACAAGAAAATAAGGGGAAAGGAGATAAGGGGGAAATGGGGTGACAGAAGGAAGAGCAGAGAAAGGAAAGGGGTAATCATAATACATGCTATTTTGGGGTGGTGGAGAGGGTAGAGATGGGGAGAAGATTTGCAACTTAAAATCTTGTGGAAATGAAAGTTGAAAACTAAAAATAAGTTTTTTAAAAAAGAATGTAAATGCCACGAGGACAGGCACTCTAGCTTGGTGTGATTAAGTGATTGAGATATCAAAGGGGCAGTTATGTCCTTAGTTCCAAGGTGTTGTCCCAAAAGAGTCTGAGTCATGTGGGGTGTGGAGAAAGAGAAAAAAAAGGTATTGACTTGTGATAGCTATTTCTATTCTTGCCTGTTTTTCATGTATTGCAGCTTCCTATTCTGTCTTCTGATATGTTTACTTCATAGAAAACTGAAATGAACTATCTGAATTTTTCAGAGAAATTTACTCAAGCTCAATGTCATTTTCAGACTATTTTTAATACTGAGCTTTTCACAATAATGTACTCGAAAAAGAAAAAAAAAACTGTTTTTCTTGATCATGCTTAATAAATGAAATGCTTGTTTTGAACATCAGAGGATTTACAGGAAATTATTCCGTTTGCATAGCTCTTTGTTTCATGTAGCACATTAAATGAGATCTATTGGTGGATTATAAGTAATGCCATACATCTGTTGCTTTATGCTTGGCAATGATAATGTGTATCCTTATCTCCAGCTATTTCATCATAGGATCTCAAAATGACCTTCGAAAATATTGCCTCAGCAGCTTGACTCAAATATGTTGTAGATAGGCAAACACAGGCACAGAAAGTCGAGATAACATGCTACAATGTCAGAAAAGCAAGAGTCAAAGTGATGTTCCTAAACCCAGCCTTTTCCCCAGATACAAACATTTCTTTTACTACAGAAGAGTCGTTGGAGTGTACTCAGAACAAAAACATGTTATATAGCTGCAGAAATATTTTGACGTATGACTATTTAAAGAGATTTTCTAAAGTTTCATACTAAAGCAATTTGTAAGGTCTCAGATTTTATTGTGATCCTTCTTGCCCTGAAAAATCTATATGCTTTTCATTCACATTAAACTATTGTTCCCCATCTCTCTGCTGAAAAAGAACAAGGTATCAGAAATCCATATAATCCTGATAATATGTATAATACCAACATTTAATAATTTCCTTCGTGTGTTATCTCATCTAATATTTATACGCCTATGTGCAAGACACTTTGATGAACATATTAGTATATAGTTGACATTGTGCCAATGATCAAAGCTGAGAGAAAGCCCACTTTTTAGGGAAGGATGGAATATTTCCAAATTGGGATCTAAGCAAAGTCAGAGGTTTATCTTCAGGGGTGGGGAACCTGCAGGCTCCAGGCCACATTTGAATCAGTCAAAGGGTCACAGTTCAGGACCAGGCCATTTGAGGCCTGTTCCCTACCCCTGATCGAGCTCAAGATCTAGTTTCTCAGAATAACATAAACACAGGGTTTGGGATGGCAGTGGGAAAGGTAACAGCCAGAGAGGACATTGAAAGTCAGGGATGGCTAAAATAATTAAGGAGGCATACTACCAAATGTTATCTAAGCTCTTAAAATACACCTTTGGAATCATAAAGTCTCATTCAAGCAATGTATGAAAAATGCAGCTTATTCTGTTTCCAAAAGACTTCCTCATAGAAGATTTAGTTCTTACTAACATGTTGACCTCTTTCCAACTAAGGATTAATACCATGGGCCAAGGATTATATAAGATAACAGGCACTAAGGGAAGGGGACACACATACACACACCAACACGCGCATGTGTGCGCACGCGTACACACACACACACACACACACACACACACACACACACCTGGCTGCTTCCCTGCCAACATCATACTGAGGAAGAGAGAAATACATGCTCAGATGAGAAAAATTTCTTTGCAGCTAATTCAGACAATATTGTGGGACCATTTCCATATCCAAGAGGATCATTACATCTTACTTTTATAAACAAAGGCAATGAAAGTATATACAATTTGGTCATCCTACAGTATCCTACCATCCACAGGAAATCTCTATTCTTTTTGAATTTCCTGCAATTATTCTGGCTTCCTTTAGATCTGCACACATCTCCAATGTTGAATCAATTCTCTGCTTTCACATTCACTATAATTCCTGGCCCTCATGCTAAGACTTCTCTGATCAACAGCAGTAAATCCAGGAAGATGGGCAAAATGGCTACCTGCTTGGTCAAATGTTGGTCTTTCACAACAAAAGTGAGCAATACCCCACCTTGATAAGCAGGTATGATCATAATGGGTCCAACATTTCCTCTTTAATCAGTTGTGAGAGGGAGGCTTTGTGGTTGGGCACTATCCCCTTCCAGATCTTACCTCCCAGGGAAGTCAATGCCATGCCATAAAGCTGGTGAAAGACCTTTACCAATTCTGAGGCATTCACGTTATTCTCTGGCTCAAATATCCTCTCATTGAGCAAATACCTCTGCCAATCACCTAAGTACTGAAAGTGAGTCTGTATCTTGACTGTTCATTCCCACATGCCTACAATTAGTTGAATCAGAGAATGAAGTTTGAGACCATGCTAACAGCGGGTAAGATAAATTAACTACACCATTCTGATCTTATAGAAGAGGGAACACCTTGGAGCCAGACTATTTCCTATAAACAGAGATGGATGACTTGTCTCAGTCGCAGGTTCGGAAACAGGAAGAAGGAAATCCACTTTTATGAGGTGCCTACCACCATATAACTAAGAGGGCAAAATCCATAATTAAATCTGTTGTTACTTCCACCCAGGACAGAAGTTGACAGGTGTTGCAAGAAGCTGGCAAACTCCATGTCATCTTCCTGATCACAAGTAATCTAAGGGACCATACGTCACAGTTTTGAAGAAGCCCTTATGGCTTCCCGAAGTGTTATAATAACAAATAAAGATTACGGTACATCAAACCTTGCAAAAGGTGATAATGTACAGGAGGAAGTAGATTTGATGAAGTACAATCAAGATCAAAAGCATCTTCAGGCTTCATCCCTATTAGAAAACTAGATGGTGGGGGCAGCTAGGTGGCACAGTGAGTAGAGCTATGGCCCTGGAGTCAGGAGGACCTGAGTTCAAATCTGGCCTCAGACACTTGACACACTTACTAGCTGTGTGACCTTGGACAAGTCACTTAACCCCAGTTGCCCTACCTTCCCCTCTCCAAAAAAAAGAAAGAAAAGAAAAAAGAAAGAAAATTAGATGGTGTGATGGATAGAGCAATAGGCATAGAGTCAGAAAGACTTGAGTTCAAATCCAGAATCGGACACTTACCACTTATGTGACCCTGAGCAAGTCACTTAACCTTTCTATGATTCAGTTTCATTAACTGTAAAATATGAATTATAATTGTACATACCTCACAGGATTGTTGTGAGGATCAAATGAGAAGCTATTTTAAAGCACTTTGTACAGTGCCAGGCACATAGTACATACTTAATAAATACCATTCTCTTCCCCTTACTTGGAGTATGTATAGCTAAGCTATAATATGCTTGTATCAAGCCTGCTGCTGGTAGATTATCTAATAGGTTGTGTTGAAGTTAAATAGATATAAAGTTTATTAGCACAATCCCTGGGTCATAGTAGGTGATAACATATACTTGTTGGCTTAATATGGAAAGTCTCTCAAAGTAATGGACGTACTGAGTTTCTCAAATCAGATGTTGTGACAATTATATCTGTCTATATTTTGCAGTGTTCAGAGAGTAGGTGGATATAAAATTGAACTTATTAGTGGCCTAAATAGCTCCAGGTTAATATAGTCAGCGTGAATGATATTGATCTGCCACGCCCCTTGTGAATCCATATTTTAAATGAAGTTTGGATTGCTACTAATTACCTTCATGAGCCAATTTTTTTTTTGGTATTGGTTAACTTGGGAGCTGGCATATGAAATATGGAGATACAGCTTGGGAGAAACTTTAATAAAACCATCTTGAACTGAATTATTTTGTTGCCTGGATCCCTAAGGTCCAATTAATTAATTGAACATAATAGTTCCTTCCAACTCATGGATGAGTAGAGTATACTGCAGACAAAAGTACTACATAATGCTAGAATTTTATAGGTGAGGCAGAGTTGCATCTCCACAATTTTGAAAAACAAATTTGGCCAGGTTTTTATCAAAAAATGTAGAGGACTTAAAGAACCCCCTTTTTTCCTTTCTATGAAGTGCTCTTAAATGCCAACCCTGACCTGGTCACTGAACAGGTTAGTGAGGATTAAGCTTTAGTGACTAGGTTGATTATATAGTTACATGGTTTACATAGGATAAATGCCTCTACCCTGAATATGCTAAATATGTCCTCATAAATTTCAAGCCTATCATTTGATGAAGTATATATTTCTTCTAATGTAGAAGAGTTATTATGGTTAACCACATTTATTTGTATCCTTCATGAAGAGGTCACCCCTTAGGCCTGCTAATTTATTCATTACCAAATTGATTCTCATCATTTTGAATTTTAGGTAGTATAAGATTGTATTTGGGTAGTTATATAATAATTACTATAATTTCAATCTTTCTGATTACTCAATTAGCTCTGAACCCCTATTCCAGTTTATTAAATATTTTTGATTCAATAACCTAGAGGAAATTATTTTTCCATAATCACTTGCTCATTTTTCACTATATATAAAACAACTAATTTTCTAGGCTTAACTAAATGCCAAATTTATAGGCTCTATAATTTATTTAAAAGGTTAACAAATAATAGCCCAAGGGCTTACACAATTATTTACAGTCTTTTAGCTATGAGAAAGACCACCACCAAAATCACCTGTCATCATCACTCTAACTCTTAACTTGATTTATTGGACAGTGGTCCCTCCATTCACTCAAGATGTCAATTAAAATCTCTTCTTATTCATATGTAACATAAAGATTAGAAACTCAACTATTTCAAGGGATAATTTTTTTTCTTTCAGTCTCTCTCCAGGTATGACAGGGAAACTTATTTTCAATAGACAGCAGTTTTTTTTTTTTAAATTCTCTACCTTCTCACAGACACATGATTAAAGTTAAAATTTAGTCTCCATTTCTGAATCCTTAAGGAATTAGTCTTATTCAGTAACTATACTGGAACATTCTGTGAAGCACTAGGGGTACAAAGAAAGGCAAAGAATAATAAAAAGAATGGAACACAATACCATGTGCTCTAGAGAGCATCAACTGCTTACCCTGTACCATGTGTTTTAACAGCGACAATCCTATTTACTACTTGAGGGAACAAATTCATTTTCTAACATTTTCACAATAGTAAGAAACCAGCTAGGGGTTATAACTTGAGCCCTTCGCCATTGTTGCTTTGTTTCTTAGCTAATAAAACACCCAAGATTTAAAAAATGAAGAAAAAGAATGCAAACTGTCAAATATCATTAGTCATATAAAAGCTATCACTTTCTAAAATTAAAAAATACACTATTTTCTATGAAATTATAGAGTTCTGTAGTCACAAAGACCTTTCAGGAAAGTAAACATTTCTCAAGGCCTTCTGATAATTTATTGGATTGCAATTTATTGCATAGGTGTATGTTCTTAATTACCTCACTTTTTTTCATTTCTCTAATGCTATCCAATATTAAGGGATGCAAAGATTACACATACATAGATGTGGGTGTCTAAATGGCAGCCGTCTCTAGGGTGGAAGGTGGAGGAGGGGAAAAAGGGAAAACAAAGAAATTCACGTGATAATTTTGTTGTATATTTGAAAAGAATAGCAAGCTGTGCATAACAGATTTGCAGTTTCATGTGCAATCATCTATTCATTGTACTGTTATTGAAATGCTTGTTTTATTCCATAAATTAAAAATAAAATTTTAAAAATGGATATAATAAAAACTAAAATTTATCCAGAGAGAAGTCACAAGTTTCAGCGTCAGAGTGGATGGCACTCCATCAAAGTGACAAAGAAAATGATAAAATGTTTTCCTCTTTCGGAAGGAAAAGCACAATGTGTAAAAGATCCCTCCAACTCAATGGCACAGGGTGCTATAGCTTCACAATTTATAAATAAAGAAACATTATTTGTACTGAGAAAAAGGGATATTAGATAATTTCTCCTCTCTCTTACATATTGATTCAATAAATCAACAATCATTTAATAAGGGAGGAATATATTTCAGACATTGTGCTAGGCACTAGAGCTAGGAAAAAAAAAAAGATTCTGTGCCATCAAAGGGCTTACAATCTAGACAGATATTCTGTGGTTCTGCAATTTTAAGTAAATGCAAAATGATCACTGCAACTGGCAACTGCAGCCTTGAAATTAAAAGATTCTTATTCCTTGGAATGAAAGCAATGGCAAATCTGGACAGCAGACTGAAAAGTAGATATTGCCTTGCCAACAAAGGCCCATGGAGTGAAATCTATTGTTTTCCAGTAGTAATGTATGGCTGTGAGAGTTGGACTCTGAGGAAAGCTGGTCATCAGGGAATTGATGCTTTCATAATGTAGCACTGAAGAGGACTTTTGAGAGTCCTTTAGACAGCAAGGAGATCAAATCAGTCAATACTTAATGAAATTAATTCAGACCATTCACTGGAAGGTCAAACATTGAAGCTGAAGCTTAAGTATTTTGGCCACATAATAAGATGTGACTCATTGGACAAAAAAAACCAAACTGATATTGGGAAAAATTGAAGGTAAAAAGAAAAAAGGGATGACAAAGGATGACATGGACATACAGTACCATGAAAACAATGAATATGAACTTCTACACACTTGGAGAATAGTGGAGAATAGGACTGGGTATGCGCTGGTCCATGGGGTCATGAAGAGTCAAACACAACTGAAGGACTGAACAACAACAACAACAAAAACAAATTGTTTATGAAGTACAATATACATTTTCTTATTTGAGCATAACTACCTTAGAGGTAAGCAGCTATTTTCATTTTATGAATGTGAAAACAGAAGAAGAGTAATTAAATCACTTGTTCTATCCACATAATCATATAATCATGGCCAGAATGAATCACAGTGTCAGTTCTTTAATCTAGGGGAAAGCATATATAACCCTGGAGATAAGACCATAGGAATCTTCATCACATGACTTTTCAAGAAGTAGAATGGGTTACATTGGGAGGGAGTAGCTTCCTCCTTATTGGATAGATTCAAGCAAAGACTGGATATACTGTCCGGTATGTTGTGGTGTGGATCCTTCTTTCCATATGGGTTGATCTAAACAACATTCCAGTTCTGAGATTCTAGATGATAATGGATTCTACATTCCTATCTTGACAGTGATCCCAAAATCCAAGTCCTGTTTTTTAGGAGGCATGAATTTACCTCTTTAAAAGACTAAACTGATAAACATGTTGTGAAGCAACAAATTCTTTCATCTGCATTGAGTGAATTTATTAAAGATCAGCAAAACATCAACTTTGTAAGATTCTTGTAGAATTAGATGCAAGATTAGATATTTTTTTTTGTCAAGGAAAGAAGATGGAGTTAAAATATTATAATATTGTAACAAAAGATACTAGGGATCCAAAGGCATCCTCAAAGGATATAAGGCATAAAAGGGAAAACACCACCACCAACAATAATGGTGTGCTCCCTCATAACTCCTCAATCGATTTAAATAGATAAAAGCAGGACTCTAATAAGATAGAAGACTGATAGTAATAATAACTTAGGGAGGGAAGGAGAAAAAGGAAGCCCAAGGAAGCTGTATCAGGAGGGCAGAGTTTATAATCTCAAAGAGGATCATAAACATGTCTGAAAGGTTCGGAACCGCCGGATATAAGAAACTCTCAACGTAGAAGGCAGAAGAATCAAAACATTTATTTAGGCTCCACAGTAACCAACCCATGAACCAGAAGCCCCATTTTGATATGTTGATCAAAATCTTCCAGGCCCAATAAGTACGCCTTGCAAGAGTAACCAGGAGGCTACAGAGAAGCATGATTGCGTAAAGCAAAATCATGCTTCCCCCTCGATGGTAATAAGATTACCCACTGGCTTGAAGTCTTTGTTCAGCTTCCTCCCGTAGGTCAGCTCTGCTACTGGCAGCTCCTGCCTCAGCTGTGTCTGTGTCTGTAACTGACGTAACTGTCGTAACTGACGATGTAACGGTCGCTGTAACTGACGATGTAACTGTCGCTGGCTCCAACCGGAAAAGGAAAAGAGAGCTCTTCGAGCTGTCCTCTCCCCTCTTATAGGGTCTCTGACATCATCAAGCTCCGCCCAAATGACCAGGGCCGATTGGTTCCTGAGTTGGCCCCTCCCCCTAGCATAGACATTAACACCTCCCCTCAGCCAGCCCCATGACTCATCACACAGGAAGCTGTCTGCTTCCCGGCATGCTCCCCGGGCCTCCTGCCCCGGAAGAGCAAGCCACAGTGTCCAGAGGCTCAATGAGGTAAGCTGAGTCATTCAAAGAAAACAAAGGCCATTCTGGTTACACTCCACCCCTTGTTATAGGATACATAATCTAATCAGCCATGTATCCTAGAACATACATTGTGATCCAATTACAAAGGAAACTAAAACATATTATTCATTATAAAGCAAAACATATCATTCAGTAACATTCCCAAACATTGGCTAACGATTCAAATGCAATCCACCCCTAGATCCCAGCAAAATAATCTCTTCAATCAATCATCCCCAAAATAATTATTAATAATTCAAATGTCCACCCCTAAATCCTTGTATCCATTACATAGGATCAATAATATCATAACAATAAAACAACACAGCAAGGATAACACAAAATAAGTAAACAGAACACTATCATCATTTCCACCCCCCTTGAACGATTGGGGCTCAAAATCTTGGGGTGAGGGGTGAAGGTCTCATTTTCCATAGCTTCTTCATGCTGAAATTGGATGTAGAGATGGCCCTGCCCCCAAAAAGTCCCATTCCAGAGGTCATTTCTTTAACGAGCTGGCAGGAATTCCAAGAATGCTACATGCTTAGGCAGTCACCAGAAAGTGCAGGGTGCTTAAGCCTGAAGGAAACAAAACTAGCAACAAGGTTAGCCAAAACAAAGGACAAAAAGAATAGTCTGTGAATCTATTATTATAACCTATTCACGGTAAAATATATGGTTCAGGGGTACGATTTGGTAATTATTTTCCCCTGAATAGACAACTGTTACAGTGTTGTCCTTCCCATGGGCTATAACTTCTGCAGCCTTTGGAATATCATCTGGCTTCCGTTTTACCCATACCTTAGCTCCTGACTTTATTCTATCAATGGAGCAAGACCCTTTTGCCCCTCTAGTAGTTATTTTGGGAGGAGGGTCAGTTTTCACAAAGGGTATTTTTTCACAGGGGATAATAATGACTTGAACCATCCTATCATTTCTACAAAATTGTACAGGTTTTTTACCCATATTCTGGAGTGTCACAACAATTTCTTTTTGATAATTAGAATCTATCACTCCAGCCAATACATGTATTCCTTGAGCCGCTAATCCTGGTTTAGGTAATATCCATCCAAGATGATTCTTGGGGATTCTCATACATACTCCAGTAGGGGTTTTTCTTATCTCTTTCCTATTTAACCTAAAATTCTCTATACAATGTAAATCATATCCTGCTGAACCAGGTGTTCCTGGACTTGGTAGTGGGACATCTTCCCTCACAGTCCAAAATTCAATGTTTTGGATCTCACATGTTTGCTGTTCTCTGATCTGCAGATTTGGGGTCATCATTCTGGCTAGAGGTGTACTCCCCCCTAAGGGCCTATTATTCAAATTACGTAAGGCAATAGACAAATTATCCTTCCAATGTCGATATGAATTATTTGAGCTTAATTTTCTCAGCTGTTCTTTCAACAATCCATTCATTCTTTCAATTAGCCCAGATGCTTGTGGGTAATATGGAATATGATATATCCATTCTATATTATTCAACACACAATATCTTTTCACTTCTTTGCCCTTGAAATGTGACCCATTGTCACTTTGAATCTGCATTGGGGTTCCATAATATAAACTTACAATATCTAGAGTTTTACAGGTGTTTTTCTGAGTTGCGTCTTTATAAGGACAAGCCACTAGTACACCTGAATAGGTGTCAACACACGTACATACATATTACATCCTTTATCCTGGGGTAGTGGGCCAATATAATCTATCTGCCAAATTTGGGCTGGAACTTTTCCCCTTGCTATTTCTCCAGTAACTATCCTAGGAAGAGTTCGTTCTTTTTCTAATTGGCATATACAACACTCCTCTGTTATTTGTTTTAACAACGCATGAGAAATACTGATACCTCGATCCTGTGCCCATCGATGGGTGGCCTGGACCCCTAAATGGCCAGCAGTCTGGTGGACCCATCTTGCTAAGGCTGGGTCATCAGTTGGAGTCGGAGTAGGGACAATACATTCAGTAGCAATCTTTGCTAGTCGATCCGCATGTGCATTGTACTCACGTTCTGGTGTGGTCAGGGTTGCATGAGCATCAACATGAAAAACTGACAAATCTGTAACCAAAGACATGTCCCATATATTTTCCCATAACTCTTTACCCCAAACTTGTTTGCCATGAATCTCCCAATTCTGATTCCTCCATATAGGCATCCACGTAGCTAATCCATTAGCTACCGCCCACGAGTCAGTAAATATATGACATTGTCCTCCTTTCTCTGCTCTGATGGCCTGATGCACTGCCATCAGTTCAGCATATTGGCTACTTCCACCTATCCCAGAACTTTCCAGAGTTCTCCTTGTACAGGGGTTATAGGCTACTGCTTTCCAATGTCTCTTCTGTCCTAAATATTTTGCTGTCCCATCAGTAAACCAAGCATGTTTCTTCTGTTCTTCATTTAGTCCGTCATATCCATTATTCCATTTCACTAAGGATGGTACCATCTGTTGCTTAGATTCAAGGGGCTTTTCATTGCTCTCAGTATCAATGTTCGCCACAGATTCATGTAGAGCAGAAACTCCATTTTTGCCTGCTCTGGACCTATTCTGAATATACCACTTCCATTTGATTATGCTGCCTCTTGTGCATGTCCAATTCTGTGAGAAGCTGGGGTACTCATTACCCAAGTCATAATTGGAATTCCAGGCCTTAATACCACTTCATGACCCAGAGTTAGTTGCTCAGTTTCTACTAAAGCCCAATATGCAGCTAACAGCTGCTTCTCAAAAGGTGTATATTGCACTCCAGATGAGGGCAGTTTCCTTGACCAAAAGCCTAAAGGTACACTTCGGCTTTGTTGTTTTTGCCACAGACTCCAATTTGCATAGTCATCTTGTACAGTCACTTGTAACTCCACTGGCCCATTTTGCATAGGCCATAAGTCTAGAGCTAATTGAATAGCAGCCTTTGCTTCCTCAAAAGCTCTACTTTGTTCAAGTCCCCAGTCAAATTCATATTTCTTTCTGGTGACTTTATACAAGGGTTTTAAAATCTGTCCCAAATGTGGGATGTGGTGTCTCCAATAACCAAACAGCCCTATGAACTTTTGGGCCTCTTTCTTATTGGTAGGGGTGGGGAAAATCCTGGATTTTTTGTCGAGCTTGTGGGAGAATTTCTCGCAGTCCTCTATTCCACTGTATCCCCAAGAATTTTACAGTTTGAGCTGGCCCTTGAACCTTTGCGGGTTGATTTCCCATCCTTTGCTTTTCATATGGTCAATTAATAATGCTAAACTCTCCTCCACCTCCTTTATATTCTTTCCCTGTATCATGATGTCATCTATGTAATGTGTAAGCTGTACACCAGGTAACTTTAATTCATCCAAATGTTCAGCTACAATCCTGTGGCAAATAGTTGGGCTATGAATATATCCTTGCGGCAGGCGTGTAAATGTATACTGTCGGCCTTGCCAAGTAAAAGCAAACTGATTCCATTGCTTGGGGTCTATTGGGATTGTAAAGAAGGCATTGGCCAAATCAATAACTGCATACCAAGTCCCTTCATGTTTTTGTATTCTCTCTATTAAAGTAACCGTGTCTGGGACAGCAGCATACAAGGGAGGAGTCACTTTGTTCAGCTGTCTATAATCTACTGTCATCCTCCATGTTCCATCTGACTTTCGGACTGGCCAGACAGGGTTGTTCCATTGAGTAGTTGTAGGGACTAACACTCCTGCCTCAACACATTCTCTTATAGTGTTGGCAATTTCATCTTGCCCACCTGGCACACGATATTGCCTCAAAGTAATTACTTCAGAAGGTTCGGGCAAAGTGATTGGATCCATCTTGATTTTCCCCACTAAGACTGCATTAATGCCTATTTTCCTCACAGCAAATTGGTATTTCCCTTCGGGTAAATTTAAGGTCATACCCTTCAATATGTCTATTCCAATGATGTATTCGGGAATAGGCACAATAACCACACTATATTCTTTCTTGGGCAACTGTCCAATTTTCATCATCAATTTAACTTGTCTGGCTGATATTTCAGTCCCTCCTAGTCCTGTAATGGTAATAGGAGTTCCATGGCTGAACTTGTCTGGATTTCCATAAATAAGGGTGGCCTCGGCCCCAGTATCTATTAATGCCTCAGTTACCGTACTTGACCCATTTTTCCAATATATGGTCAAGTTAATGTGAGGTCTACAATCCAGCCTGTGTATTTCCTTAATTTGGGCTGGGGCCTGGCCTGTTCCCTAGTATTCCCTTTCATGTGATTCACTTGGGTATGAAGGTTCAACATCTGTAGCATTTGCAGGAGCAGTTCTGATTTCCCTATCTCTCCTGTTATCAAGGCCTTTATCTCTGTACATTCTATATAATTCATTGGTTGGAATTCCATCTATCATTTCAAAACCTACTCCTGCTCTCAATAAAGCAGTAAACATTTCTTTCCTTGTTACTCTCCTTTGGCGCCAAGTTTGCTGGTTATTCACCCTTCTCTCTTGAGGAGATCTATCCCTTCCCCAGTCACCTAAGTCATATAACTGTAAAATCTTATTTATCACTGTTGTAAGACGGCTCCCTACTTCTCCAAGTAATAAATTCAAAATTAGTTGTTTATAAGCAGGGGGAGCTGTCCTAATTATTAAATTCCTATGAGGCAGTTCCATTGAATCATTGTAATATTTGTCTGCAGTTCCTGTCATAATGGCAGTCTTCATTACCTCCTCCTTTAGTCTCATGATACAATCTCTAAGTGAATACCAGGGTCTGTGCTCAGTGGGCCACATAGAATCAGTAGCATATCTCTTATTGCATCCCACAGCGGCTAATGCCAACAGAGTAGTCCTGCTATCACCATCTCCTTGCTGATGATGTTCCCTAAAAGCTTGTTGAACTAGAGGATCATGGCTGATACCTATGAATCTCATGCAGTCTGTCCCATCTACTGATATTCCACCGGCCCCTTGATCACTGAGTCTTACCATCCAAGATATCAATGGTTCTCCTATTCTTTGGCTGAATCTACTCAAAATATCTGTGACCTCTTGCGGTGAGAAATCTTCCTGAATTTCCCTTGTAACTGAATCTTCACCTCGGGTTTCTGTCTTCCTCCTTTGTATGGGTCGAGCCCTTGTCTGATCATTTAACCATCTCCTATTCTCTGTGTGAGGCACATCCTGAACCCCAGTAGTGTTTTGTGCCTCAGCCCCTAACATTGTCTCATTCTCTCCCCACTCACTTCCTCTGCCACCATGGCTAGGACGAAGCAGGCAGTCAGTCTCTTTCTGGGCTGGGTTGAAATACACTCTGGGCTTTTTTGGTCTCCTGTTGCTCTTAGCCACATTAATAGAAAAGTTCTCATTTGAGTCAGTTTGGTCTCCTGCTTCTTCCTGTGGGGTAGGAGTGCCCCCATGTCTTTCACTTAATCTCAATCTTTCGTATACTAGCCGGTAGGCTGATAACACTATCCAGCTTTGCCTAGATAGTGATGCCCCTGACTGAATCCCAACTTCTCGTAAACACTTTTCCAAATCCCTAGGATCTCCTTTCCGTAGCCTTGGTTCCCAGTTTTCACAGGGTCCAGCTTTTTTAGCCAATTCTTTTGCTAGGGAGGAATAAAATGGATCCTCCCATCCTGGGATATTCATCTCTTCCTCTGAAATTGTTCTGCTTCTAAATAGAGATCTTATACCTAGCGATCCTGTTCGTGACGCCAAATGTATCAGGAGGGCAGAGTTTATAATCTCAAAGAGGATCATAAACATGTCTGAAAGGTTCGGAACCGCCGGATATAAGAAACTCTCAACGTAGAAGGCAGAAGAATCAAAACATTTATTTAGGCTCCACAGTAACCAACCCATGAACCAGAAGCCCCATTTTGATATGTTGATCAAAATCTTCCAGGCCCAATAAGTACGCCTTGCAAGAGTAACCAGGAGGCTACAGAGAAGCATGATTGCGTAAAGCAAAATCATGCTTCCCCCTCGATGGTAATAAGATTACCCACTGGCTTGAAGTCTTTGTTCAGCTTCCTCCCGTAGGTCAGCTCTGCTACTGGCAGCTCCTGCCTCAGCTGTGTCTGTGTCTGTAACTGACGTAACTGTCGTAACTGACGATGTAACGGTCGCTGTAACTGACGATGTAACTGTCGCTGGCTCCAACCGGAAAAGGAAAAGAGAGCTCTTCGAGCTGTCCTCTCCCCTCTTATAGGGTCTCTGACATCATCAAGCTCCGCCCAAATGACCAGGGCCGATTGGTTCCTGAGTTGGCCCCTCCCCCTAGCATAGACATTAACACCTCCCCTCAGCCAGCCCCATGACTCATCACACAGGAAGCTGTCTGCTTCCCGGCATGCTCCCCGGGCCTCCTGCCCCGGAAGAGCAAGCCACAGTGTCCAGAGGCTCAATGAGGTAAGCTGAGTCATTCAAAGAAAACAAAGGCCATTCTGGTTACAGAAGCCTTATCCATTTTGCTTGATTATAATATTTGCAGGGAGAGGGCCTAAAATGGATTCTTTGTATTTAAGCCTGGAGTCTGGTAGCATGGTTTTTGGGGGCTAATTTCATCTAAATCTCAATCTTTTCATCTCTCACTTAAAGACTTGGTCCAAGTTATATTCAAACATCACTTGATTAGTAATATTTGTGGATCATAAGAGTTTCTGCTTGTTTGTTTTTCCCATGTCTTTCATCACCATCAACCACCTCACTGAGTCATTGACCATATGTCAGTATCCTGAACTGCTCGTACCCTTCCTCCCTAAAGTGTGGGGAAAAAAAGAGATTATAGCTTCATATTTTTCTGTGATCTATAATTTTGAGAATTAAAAGAAACCTTAGGGGTTCTCTTGTAAAACTCTGAGAAGGATTCCCTTCCAAGATATCCCTGCTAAATGGACACCTTGTTTGCTTGAAAATCTGAAATTATTAGGAATTCACTATCAGCAGCTAAGTGTCACAGTGGATAGATAGAGTGCTGGGTCTGGTGTTAGGAAGATCCAAGTTCAAATCAAGCTTTAGACAGTTCCTAGCTATATATCCCTGGGAAAGTCTTCCTTGGTTTCCTTAACTGTAAAATAGGGTTTATAATAACACCTATACCTGAGGGTTACTGTGAAGATCAAAGGAGATAATCTTATAAAGCAATTAGCACAGCACCTAGTACACAGTAGGCAAGTTTAATAAGTGTTTGCTCCCTTCCCCTCCTCCCCTAATCTGCTTTGAAATAGCTTTAATTGCTGAAACACTTTTCTGCCTTTTATTAAATTTCTAGTTAAACAAGTAGTTTTTAAATCCCTATGTGCCAAGCATTGTACTAAGAGCTGAGATATGAAGAAAGGCAAAAATAATCCCTGCTCTCAAGGAGCTCAGTCTAATGAGCTAAGAAAATATTCACATAACAATGTACAAACAAGGTATATACAGAATAAATTGGGTGTATTCTCAGAAGGAAGGTACTAAGATTAAAGAGCAGTGGGGAAGGTTTCTTGCTGGAGGTGAGGTTTTAGCTGAGACCTAAAAAAGCGAAGCAATCCAAGAGACAGAGATAAGGAAAGGGAGGATTTCAGGCATGGGAGTAGAGCCAGTGAAAAGGCATTGAGTTAGGAGATGGAGGGGCATGTGTGAGGAAAAGGACAAGGCCAGTTCTGGATAGAGGATAAATTGAATAGGAATGTGACATAGGCATGGCCTTGTCATTTAGTATTGAAATATAATCATATAACAAACATAAAATCCCCATTCTAGATGCTGTTTTCATTAATTAAATCTAACACATTACTTTTTTGGCTCTCATGATACACTCCTGACATATTGTTTTCACAGTCTAATAAAATACCCAGGGCTTTTTCACATGACCAGTCCAGTCGTCTTTTTTCTGACTTACTTATTCTACTCTGGTGAAAGTATGAGGGCTTGCTGGGGCCTTTTCAGGGCTGTTCATCCACCTTGGTGTCTACCTGACTCACCTAACTCTCATCTGTGGCACAAAGAAGCTGTAGCCACACCCCAGTAAGTTGTCTTGGCAAGTATTTTAAACCAGGTTGAGGGTACCTGACAGGCATCAAAACTGTTGATGAGTTATGGTGATGTCTACCCCAAGTATGAGAAGACTCTCCCCCATCAGAATGGGTGGATGAGAACAATTTGTTCCAATGGCCATAATGGCAGCTGAAGCAGGTGCTGTGGAGTGCTTAGAGATTGGTCAGACATTGAAGTTGCCAAGGTCATTCACTGTATCCCAGGCCACCACCAGTCATCCACACTTTTGTCTTGCCACTGGACTTTGATAACTGAGGAAGAAAGAATGAGGCTGAGGACATTGTGCAGCTCTGCTTCACTCAAGTCCAATTAATGCACAAGTCAAGATATCACCCTTTCTGGCACTGGTGCTCTTTGAAAATGAACAACCAGAAACTCTGGTGATGGTCAGCAGAGGAAGAGTAAGTATGAAAAACTGGAAAATGTGAAGGATGGATGATGTATAGGAAATGGAAGTAGGAGGATGGCTTAAAATGAATTTGTCTTACTTCAAAATTCTGCATACAGATAACACTGAAATTGGTGCAACACAAGAAAACTTGGACACTAGTTGAGGAAAATGAGTCAGAAAGAGGTTAAGGGATTTGACCAGGTCACATTCAGAAGCATCTGAGGGTGGACTTGAATTCAGACCTTCCTGAATTCAGTCTACTGTTCTAGCCACTGTGCCATCGAGCACCAACAGAGAGAAATGAAAGAAACAGAGAGAGAGAGAGAGAGAGAGAGACAGAGAGAGAGAGAGAGAGACAGAGACAGAGACAGAGAGACAGACAGAGAGAGAGACCGACAGAGACAGAGAGAAAGACAGAGCAAGAGCGAGAGCGAGAGTGAGAGAGACAGAGAGAGAGCGAGAGACAGAGACAGAGAGAAAGACAGAGACAGAGAGAAAGACAGAGAGAGAGACTGACAGAGACAGAGAGAGAAAGACAGAGCAAGAGCGAGAGCGAGAGTGAGAGCGAGAGAGAGAGAGAGAGAGAGAGAGAGAGAGAGAGAGCTCACCTATTTTGTCCAATGCAAATGCTCTTTGAAAGCTTCATCTATTTATCCCAAATAATTTGTCATATTGAGTTTATGATGCTCCAAAATGTTCTAATCCTAGACTATGCAAATTATGTACCAATTAGGTATATTAATATTTTTAATGGTTAAACTATGTAATTTTCATTACAATAATATAATACTGGCTTCTTTTTAAAAATGTAGAATATTGTTCATCTGAGTGGCTGTGATACGTGCCATGAATCATGGAACACAATGTTCCCAGATGAATCAAAATTGTAGGTGACCTAAGGGGCAATTGAAAGATGTCTTGTAGGTGTAAGTGAGCTGCAGCTTTCTGCCAAAAATGACTTACATAGAATAAGTGATATGAGAAATAATCAGACATTTGTTTATTTCATTTTCTACATTTTTTTAGTATTGCAGATCAAGATTTGGAAGGAAACTTAGAGGCCATCTAGTCCAAACGTTTCACTTCCAGATGAAAGAGCTGAGGCACAAGAATGTTAATCTTTTGTCCAAGGTCACAAAATTAGTGCATCTATTATTAAGCAAAAATCAAGATTTGAGCATGTCTCTGACTACGTATAGACCCCATTAGCATAAATTGCTCATAATCTCTCCTTTGAACTGTTGTCCTTATATTGAAGCCTGGTTCAACTCACTCTCTGGATTTCTCTTCTTCTTCAACTTTTGCCCAACTTAGAGAAAACTTTGTCTTTCAGCTCTCTTTTCTAATTGGAGATTTCCTAACCTGGTGTAAAATTTCATTAAGAAACTTTAGCCCTGATAACCCTCCTTCTGACTTGACTCACTATTTGGACTTTCATTCCTCATCAAGCACTTCAGCACTGGTACTGTTCCTTACCCCCACCCTCACTTTTTTTCCCTTTGCCTTGTTTTTGCATTATATTCATTTCTCCTAAAGATTATATTGGATCTTTCAATCTCTCTCCCTACAACACTGAACTTTTCTTTGCAACAAGGGAAATTATCTCCATAAAACTTTCCTTTACTATTTTTTTGTCTTCACTCATTAGAGAATAAAGTTCTTGAAGGTAAGGATTGTTGTTTGTTTATGTTTGTATTCCAAGGCCTTAGCCCAGTTCTTGCCATATGGTAAGTGCTTAATTTTTTTAATATCTATCTAGATGGAAATTGCTGAAAAAGAAATTGGGCTGATCACATGATGAAATTGAGGGGTTACCAGTGGAAAAGCCAAGGGTTATACCAGTATCTCTGAAATACTACATGAACTAGAAGAGGTTGTGTCACAACAGTGGTCTTTATAGTATTTATGAATAAGTTACCACCCACAATAATGGAGGATATTCATATAAATGAAATCAAGGATCCATAAAAATACAAAAGTGAAAATATAATGGTACTCGAATCTCAAAATATTCAAAAGAACCTGTAATTCCATAAATATGTCTTCTCCTTCCATGATGAAAATCTTAACCTATCCCTTCTTATCATTCTTGTGCAACTCTTGTCCATGCCCTTCCTTAAGTCCACCATAGGGGATGCACCTAACATTCTGGGTATCTTTCATGCTTTCTCAGTAATACCAGTGGAAGACATAGATTGTCTACCAGTTCTACATTTGTTATGTTAAATGATAAGCCTGAGTTTGTTTTTACTCAGGTCTATTGATTACATCCATTCCCCTCAAACTCACTTGTTTGCTTTATGCTATACCCTGTTGGTGGCTAGCATGCACCTCCAATCAGCCCTTGAGTGATCCTCATATTTAAGTTTTCAGGAATTGTAGTTTTCTAGCTAGCATTTATATAAGATAACAAAGAGATTTCCTTACATCATGTCATTTGATTCTCATAACAACCTCAGGAAGTATTATTATTTCCTTTATTAAGGCACAAGAAATTGATTCCCAGAGAAGTTAAGTGACTTATTCAAGGTGATACGGCTACTAAAATATTTGCTGTTAAACTCGGGTTTTGTTAACTCTAAGTTCAGTCTTCCACTATGCTAACTCGCTGCCACTCATAGAAGTGAAGAATTGCCCAAAGGATATTGGTATTTAAAAGATATTTTTGTTTGTTTGATTGTTTAAAGGAGATTCTTACGATCATTAAGATGTACCTACAGATCTGAAAAATATCATCTTTAAACTTGTTGTATTACATTAGCTTTCTGACTTTCTTTGTAAATAATTTCTTTTAAAAACTCTTCAAGGGTGCAAGGTTGAACTGCAGTCATTTTGGATGCAAGTTTTTAAAATCCATTAATGTCACTCATTGTGAAATCATATGTTGACAAGCCCATTTTTAAATCCTTTGAGAGCTATGTATTTTTTTAAGTACCAACCAGGAGAGGTGTTATTGCTCAAAAGGAAACTGGTATTTTTAATTTCCGTAGTAGAAAAGGGTCATTTCTCTTGAGAAAGGTGGTGCATACAATTAACCTCTAAATGTACTTTCTCCCCAAAGATCAGGAAGAAAAATTTAAATACTGCAATAAAAATACTGGAAAAATTTACTCATATATCTATTCTAAAGGTCATCATATTTCAAACAAGGGAGACACTGGACAATTTCTTTGATATTTGCTTTTAAGAGACCTGGCAAGCAAAGAACAAGGTTGTATATTTGGAACTATTGACTCCAAGTTTAATAGTTCAAAGATGATAGGGGACAATATTTGCCAGCCATGTAGGTCAGGTAATACAGGTAGACAGAAACATTCTTCCTACTAATTGATAATTCTTGGGAAATAATAGTAAAAATACCAAATAATATTTATTTAGTTTTAAGATTTATTTTCTATTTCTTTTGAATAGGACTTTTTGATATTTTAGAAATTTATGCCCTTCAGACCACAATATGAAACTGCACTGTAAAGAATAAAATCAGAACACCAAGGTAGCCATTGATCTCACCAACCTGGTCTCAACTCTATGCTAGGACTGGACGTTATCATCTCTGAGAATGATTTGAAACATCACAACATAATAGATTTTGAGAGGTAGGAGGAACTCACCTCAGTAATACTCTATTTCAATCCACATATAAGCAAAACTCTTCTCTACAACATGTTAGGTCATAGTCACTGAGTCATAGCTTAAAGACCAAGTCAATATCAAGCCTACTCTCCTTTCTAGGCAGTCCATTCTCCTTTGGGATACCTCACGTAGTTAGCAATGTGTACTAACACAAAGTCTAAATATATCTCTTCAAATTCCACCAGTTACTCCTCATGCTGATTTCTTGACTCAAATACAGCATGATTTAGCCTTTATTCACATGGCAATAAGTAATCATATCATGACTGCCTATCCCTAACCCACCAGAATTACCTTCACCATTGTAAGCACTTGTCAGATAATCAGAACTATGCCTAAAGGGATATAAAACTGTGCATACCCCTTAATCTAGCAATAACACTGCTAAGTCTATATGCCACAGAGGTCATAAAAAGGGAAAAATTCTACAGGCATATAAATATTTATAGTAGTTCTTTTTATAGTGGTAAAGAATTGGAAACTGAGGTCATATCCATCACCTGGGGAATGGCTAAACAAGTTGTGGTATATGAATGTAATGGAATGCTACTGTGCTATAAGAAATGATGAGCAGGTGAATTTTACAAAAATGTAGAAAGATTTACATGAACCGATGCTGACTGACATGAGCAGAACCAGGAGATCATTGTATTACAGTAATAGCATCATTGTGCAATGATCAACTATGATTGACTTAGCTCTTCCCAGAAATACAGTGAATTAAGACAATTTAAAAAGACTCATGTGGAAAATACTATTCACATCCAAAGAAACAACTGATGGAATCTGAATAGAGATCAAATCATATTATTTGCACTTTATTTTTTGTTTTTTTTTTCCTGTTTTCAGTTTTGTTTCTTCTTCCACAATATGACTAATGTTGAAATATGTTTAACATGATTACAAATGCAAATGTATAAACCATATTCAATTGCTTGCCAGCTTGGGGAAGGGGGAAGGGGAAGAGGAGGGAGGAGGGAGACAAATTTGGAACTCAAAAAATTATAAAAATGAATGTTGAAAACTATCTTTACATGTAATTGGAAAATGAAATCTATATAGGGAAAAAATAAAATGTATCCATGTGAAATAAATAAATGAAAATGATGTGGGCTCAAGAATCTGCCCTTTTCTGGCTGTCTTTCTCTGGAAGGATCTAGTTGGCAAATGTTTTTTACAAATGTGATACACAGAATAAATCATGATCCAATCTAAGTTGAACACCAAGTGCCACCTTTTCTCTCTTCACTAATTTCTGTTTATTACTTCTCTAGCCAGTCAAAGCAGGTAGATTTTTGGTTTAAAATCCATACTTTGGTAATTGAATAGATCCCTTCAGAACCTCACAGGAGTTTTGGACTTTCTGAAATAAATTAAGTTTTAATATCCTCCCTAACTTACCACCGGACATTGGATTTAATTATATAAAATCATGTCCGTACCAAAGGTATTTTTTCATGCAATGAAATGTATGGATGACCTACTATTATGTCAGGAATGTTCATAATATTAGCTTTAATTAATATGTCACATTAATTTTAGGGCCACAGTCAATGTTTGTAATTGCCAAGTAGATATTTAAGCCTTTCTGATAGTAGATGTTACTAGATCTTGTAAAAAAGGATCATAATGAACTCCCTAATGACTTTTATGAGCGAAAAACATTCATAGGATTTAAAATTAGTGTCTAATTACTTTTCAGTCATAAAGATGACAGGAAAATCATTTCCTATTAACAATAAACATTTTTATTAGGAGTGGAAATTGCTCTACTCTAAGCTATAGTGAGCATTCTAACCATAAGGATTTATGAGTAATCTTTTAAAAGACTTCTATGGTCTAACTGGAGATACAGCGAGCCATCAATATCCATAAAGTAGATAATCTAATTTTTAACTTTGTCTCATGAAAGCTATGTTGTTACCGATAGATTAAGAACAGCTATTAAGAAAAATAAAACATTATTATCACATCAGTTTATTTAATTTCTTTATTGTTATTTCTTTTATTTATTGAAAGAGTAACCTGATCTAGTGATTCCAAAATTGGAAAGATGTCTAAAGTCTACCAGAAATTAAAAAGGAACTTTAGAAGAGTATGGATGGAAAGGAAGAAGAATCAACCCATTTACTTTGGTGTCAAAGTTGTTGTCTAATCATGCTCACACTATCTTGTCAAACAGTCATGACCATGTAGCTCTTGAGACAACAGATGCTGACACACTTTGGGTCAATTCTGGAATTAGCAAGTTGGCAAAGGAGGACAATAACATTGGTCCCTTTACATGGAAGGGATTGTCAAGAAGATGTGCAATTTCAACAAGGAAGTCATGTAAAAGGAGACTGATAAAGAGAAAAAAAGATAAGTGAATACAAATTCAAATAATCCTTTCAAAGAGCAAATACCTTATGATAAAATAAATTTATTCAACCTTCCATGGGGAAGGACAACAAATTATTTACAAGGCCCCATGTGACAACAATGACACAACTCCAAATACCCCTACTTTGCTTGAGAAAAACAAAGAATTAAGTGAAAATATCAAAGAAAGATTTTTTTAAGTACTAGATAAGAAGTCTAACCAGAAATTACAGCTCTTTAGAAAAATTGACAGAGATATTGTCTAGCCAAGAAGATTCTTTAAAATGTAAAATGACAGAATTAGCATGTAAATATGCAGACAAAGAGTGAAAAAAGAATAAACAAACAAAAAAGCAAGACTGGAAGAACACAAAGGTTTCCTTGAAAACTGAGTACAAAGAGTGAACCTAGGGAGAAGGGTTTTGTTTTGAGGTTTTGTGATTGTTGTTGTTTTGCTTTGCTTTGCTTTTTTTCCACAGAATTATTTTTTTTTACTTTAATTTCTTTTTTTTTATTTAAATTTATTTTTAGTTTACCATACATGGTTCTACATAATTTTGAGTTCCAGATTTTCTCCCCTCCCTCCCCACTCCCTCCCCAAGATGGCATGGAATCTCATATAACTACCATGTATAACTTCACATTGAATTAATTTATACACTAGTCAAGTTGTGGAGAATAATTATGACCAATGGAATGAATCATGAGAAAGAAGAGACAGAACCCTTTGACTCAGCAATACCACTTCTAGGGTTGTATCCCAAAGAAATCACACAAGCGGGAAAAGGACCCATATGTACAAGGATATTTATAGCGGCTCTTTTTGTGGTAGCCAAGAATTGGAAATCAAAGGGATGCCCATCAATTGGGGAATGGCTGAACAAGCTGTGGTATATGAAGGTAATGGAATACTATTGTGCCATAAGAAATGGGGATGATACGGACTACGTAACAACCTGGAAAAACCTACACGACATAATGCTGAGTGAGTGGAGCAGAGCCAGGAGAACATTGTACACAACCACAGATATATGGATTCTGTGATGACCAACCCTGACAGACTTCGCTCTTCTCAGCAACGAAAGGTGCAAGGACAACTCCAGGGGACTCACGATGGAGAATGCTATCTTCATCCAGAGAAAGGACTGTGAAGTTTGAATACAGATTGAGGCACACTACATGCTCACCTTTTTTCTTCTCTTTTGTTTTTGTTTTTGGGTTTTTTTTTTGGTTCTGTCCCCAGAAATTTTTTAAAAAATACATGGGAAAAAATAAACATACTTTAAGAAAACATACAGAAAAAGAAAACTGCACAAAAATATTGGAAACACATAACAAATTGTAGATCATAAGAATCCTTAAAATGCCAAGAAAAAGAAATCTCAATGCTGGGCTTGGAATCAGGAAGACCTCAGTTCAAATCAAGCCTCAGAAATTTTGTAACTGTGAGATCTTGAACAAGACACTTAACCTCTATTTGCCACCAGAGAAGGAAATGTCAAATTACTCTACTATCTTTGCCAAGAAAACCCCATAGTCCACAGGGTCACAAAGAATTGGTAATGACTAAATAAAAGCAACAAAGATACATCTTAGTCATTTTTATTATAATTTCTACATATGAGAATATATGTTGTAGGCTTCTTAGGAAAAAAAAACCACTACAATTTAAGGAAAACCACACAGGATAGCCCACAATCATTCCACATTTATGATAAATCAAAGAAGAAAAACAAAACAGTGATGTTCTGAAGATTAGGAATCAGTAGCAACCCCAAAATAACATACATGCAAGTCTGAACCTAAACACCAATGAAAATGACAAGATATTCAGCAAAACAGCATTTGAGCCATTCCTCCAAATTAGAGTTGGGCAATATATTTTATATTCAAATTGAACCAACAATAGAAATTTAAAAAATTATCAGGAAGAAATGAAATGAAAGACTATGCAATGAAATAGCTTTTTTGTTGTAGCTAGTGTTTTCTAAGAACATAAAAGCAGGTTGCAGAGAGAAGTCTTCTGGGGAGTTAAACTGGTATTATTCAAGTTTCTAAAAAAAAAGGAAAAAAAAAAACATTTCCTATAAACTGAGAATCCAAATAGGCATATTCTTTAATTTCCCATTCTCCTCCTGTCATTGTACCCTTTAAAACAAACAAACAAACAAACAAGATCATTTGCTGTGGTATAAATAAATGTATCTAAAATGATGGATGTTTATAGGCGTAAAACAAATGTTTACTGGATAAAGGAGATATGGGCAAAATATACAGTTTTCCATGGAAACAAAGCAATGACAGCACTTAATAATGAGTTAGCTAAAATATAAATTGTAGAAATAGTTTACTAGGTATATAAAACACAGTAAATTTGACAACATACTACAGGATATTTTAGGATTCAGGATATAGCTGAAAAAATAATTGATATAAAAATATCATTATATAAATACATATGTTTATACATACACACAAAATAGAGAAATGATTAATGAGGTTATCACACAGTTTAAAAATTAAAATGATAAATAAATTAGAAACAAGTCCAAGATCAGAATTCCTGACAATAATAATCCTAGAAAAGTGGTGAACAAAATCAAGCTCTTTTTAGAGTAAAAAACACCTGATAATTAGATAACATGATTAAGAAAAATAGGAGGAAATTCAAATAAAAAACTTTTAAAAGGAAATTAACAGTAGAAAGGAAATAAAAGAAGGATCAAAAATACTATTTTCAATTATACATCTGTCTAACTAATAATTCAAAGGCAACTAATGAGTATCTATAAATGTATTAAAAAAGCCAAAATGGAAGAAATAGACATTTAAGTAACATAATCACAGAAAAAGAAGTTGAGCAAGATACAAATGAGCTACTAATGGGAAATGAAATCCTTGTACCAGAGGCATATTTACAAGTGAATATTATTAAATATTTAAAATGTAATTAATAGTCATGATAAAATAATTGTCAAAAATAGAGAAAATATTCCACCAAACTCCTTCCTTATATGAATCAAGTATGGTCCTGATACACATACTAAGGAAATGCTAATCAGAAGTCTAGAAAAATTTGATAATGACTACTAGTAATATAACATAACTACTAGTTATGTTATATTTGAAGTCTAGAAAAATTTGATAATGACTACTAGTAATATAACAAAGCAGTCAAACATTCAATCAAATAGAAGAAATTCTTACAAGCATATTACAGAAATTTATGCAGAAAACAGTTCACTATAATAAAGTCAGATTTATATAGGGGTTTAATAATGACAGGGAATAACTGATATCACATGATTACTTTAAAATACAAGAAAAAAAACTTTTGCTAAAATGCAACCCTCATTAATCTTAAAAACCCTAAATATTATAAGGATGACGGGACTTTCCTTTAATGTGACCAAAGTCATACATTTAGACCTAAAAGCAAACATGTAGTATAAATTTCTACTAGAAGTTTCTCAGTAGGAAAATAAACATAATGGAAAAATGTCTTCCACTCTAATATAATTTCACATAGTTATATAAACTTTTTTTTTTCTATAGCATTGACAAGAAAATTAAACATAAGCATCAACAAAGTGAAATGGGTACCTGTGTGCAGATGACCTTATTTAGAAACCATCAGTGATTCTTCAAAGAAACTAAGCTGATTAAAGGCTTAAATATGGTAGCAGGAATACAAACACACGTACACACTATATGTATATACACATATACATGTATATCAGATCACAAATCATCTTGTGATAGTAACAATAATGAGAAAGAAGCAATATAAGAAACTTGACTCAATAATTCTGAAATTCATAAAATAGTTTTGCTACCAATATGCACACATGATCTATATTCATACAACTGAAAGTACTCTAAAGAAATAAAGGTGGACAATAAATTAGAGAGAATAAATCGTTGTCTATGGTTGGACTCTTCTAATATAATAAAAAATGACAGTACTATTTCAGTTAATGTGTAGATTAAGTGCTACAGAAAATTACCAAAAAAAATTATTTTAGAACTGGGAGGGGGAAAAGCTACAATAGAATTCATTTTGAAAAACAAGATGAAGGATATTTGAGGGAAGAAATGAGAAATTACAAATATAGTAAGATTATAATTGTCTAATGTCAAACTATATTATAAAGTAATCAAAAAAGAGCTATAAAATTTATTGCTTCTAAAATGTAAAATTAAATCATTGATATAGAAGTAATTTAAAATAGTACTCCATTCTTTGATAGAGACCCAAACCTAAATAACTAAGGAAAGTCTCCTTGCTTGACAACAATTTTTAGGAAAACTTATGAGAAAATTGATATAGCTTTGCTATTGACTACCATGTTTTACTATATACTACATTAATAAGAAAGTAGGCATAACACCTGAATATGAGATCCCTCAAAAACAAAAATACAAACAGGAGATAACAAGATCACATAATTCTGACAATTTGGCCAAGTTTGGGGTACAATCAGTAGAATAAAACCAATAACGAATAATAATTATTTTAACTGCATATTTGTTTTAAAACTCTTGCATGAGTTAGAAGAGAAAATGGACATTCACAAAAACAGTTGCATTTTTTTTTTCAATGATCGTTTGCTTGGTTGTCCTTCGTTCTCGAAGAGGACCAAAATGACATCACTATGTAAAAGGCAAAGTTAAGTGTGTCTGACGATGGCTAATCAGACAAATATGAGTTCAGAATGCCCTACAAAAGGTCATGCATAAATAATCCAAATGAACATTGAGGTTGGATTCTCTAAATTTGCTCATCTCATGTTTCTTTGGAGCTACTTCAGTTCTGCTTTTCTCATAGAGCACAGCACCTTCTCTGATGAGGGCATGCCATGCTGGGCAGTCCTATGCCAGTGTCTCATGTCACACAATCAACTCCAAAGTTCTTAAGAGCAACCTTAAGAGAGTACTTGTATCGCTACTTCTGACCACCACGAGAGCACTCGCCCTGTGGGAGCTCCATAAAATAGTCTTTGGGGCAAGCATGTATTTGGCATTGGAACAAGTGGTCAGCCTTAAATGCTTGGCAGTTTATTTTGAGAAAGGATCTTAGTGTCTGGTATCTTTTCCTGCCAGGTGATCTTCAGGATCTTCCTAAGACAATTTAAATGTAAGTGATTCATTTTCCTGGCATGGTGCTGGTCGACTGTTCAGGCTTCATAGGCATACAAAAATGAGGTCAACACAAAGGCTCTCTAGACCTTCAGTTTGGTTGTCAGTCTAATACCTCTTCTCTGGCACACTTTCCATTCAAAGTCTCCCAATCACTGACCTAGCTCTGGCAATGTATATGTCAACCTCATTATCAATACGTGCATCCTTGGAAAGTATTCTGGCAATGTAAGTGAACTTGTCTACAGTATTTGAAACTTTGCCATTTTCTATAACAACAGATTCCACATATGGATGGTGTGGTGTGGTGCTGGCTGATGGAACACCTGTGTTTTCTTGGTATTAATTGCTAAGCCAAAATTAGCACAAACAGCGGAGAATCAATCCATACTTTGTTGCATCTTCGCTTCAGAGGCTGTACTGAGTGCACAATCATGTGCAAAAAAAAATCATGCATCAACAATGCTCCAGTTTAGTCTTGGCTTGTAACAATTTCAGGTTGAAGAATTTACCATCAGTGTGATAGCTGACCTTGATGCCGTGTTCATCTCCACTGAAGGCATTTGACAACATGGCTGAAAATATCATGTTAAAAAGCATGGGAGCAAGCACACAGCCTTCTCTCACTCCATTGTTCACTGGGAAAGCATGACCCAAAGACTCCAGCTTCTGGAATGTTAGCTCACTATTTGGCAAAAACTGCTGGGAAAACTGGAAAAATAGCATGGTAGAAACTAACCATAGAACAACATCTCACACTCTATACCAAGATAAGGGCAAAATGGGTACATGATTTAGACATAAAAGGTGATACTATAAGCAAACTAGAAGAGCAAGAAATAGTTTATCTGTCAGATCTGTGGAGAAAGGAAGAATTTACCACCAAATAGAAAGAGAACATTATGAAATGAAAATGTATTTTTTACATTGAATTAAAAGTTTTTGCACAAACAAAACAAACACAACCAAGATTAGAAGGAAAGCAAAGAGATAGGCAACACTATTTTTTACATCTAGTGTTTCTGATAAAGGTTTCAATTCTAAAATATATTGAGAACTGAGTCAAATTTGCAAGAATATACCCCATTCTCCAATTGATAAATTGTCAAAAGAAGTGTAAAGGCAATTTTCAGATGAAGAATTAAAGCTGTCTATAGTCATATAAAAATACTATAAATCTCTATTGATTAGAGAAATGCAAATTAAACAACTCTGAGGTACCACCTCACACCTATCAGATTGGCTAATATGAGAGAAAAGGAAAGTGATAAGTGCTGGAGAAGATATGGGAAAATCAAGAAACAGCATTGTTGGTAGAGTTGTGAACTGACCCGACCCTTCTGGAGAGCAATTTAGAGCTCTGCCCAAAAGTAAATCAAACTGTGCATACAATCTGACCATAGGTCTATATCCCAAAGAGATCATTAAAAAGAGAAAAGGGCCTACATGTACAGAAATATTTAGGGCAGCTCTTTCTGAAGTGGTAAAGAATTGGAAATTAAAGGGATGCATATTAATTGGTGAATGGTTGAACAAGGTGTGATATATGAATGTAGTGGAATACTATTGTTCTATAAGAAATGATGAGCAGATGGATTTCAAAAAAATCCTGGAAAAACTTACATGAACGGATGCTGAATAAAGTGAGCAGAACCAGGAGAACATTGTACACAGTAACAGTAACACTATGCGATGATCATCTATGATTGACTTAACTCTTCTCAACAACATAATTATCCAACACAATTCCAAAAGACTCAAGACATAAAATTCTAAACACATATGGAAAAATAACTATGGAGTCTGAATATAGATTAAAACACATTATTTTCACTTTCTTTTTTGTGACTTTTCCCTCGTATTCTGTTTCTTCTTTCACAATGTGATTAATGTGGAACATGTATAACCTGTATCACATTGCTTGCAATATGGGGGAAGAGGAAGGAAAGAGAGGGAGAAAAAGTTGGAACTCAAAATCTTATAAAAATGAAACCGAATGAAAATATTAATCAAGCTGAAAACCTTAACTTTGTAAGTATAACATAAGAGAGACATAAGACTTTTTTTTCCTAAAAATGGGCTTAGATGATTGGAGGACTCATATATGTCAACAGTGTGATATAGCATGTAAAAAGCTAAGTTGATTTTAGTTTCCACTGTGCTCTGTACAACTTTGAACAACAAGAAAGGGATAGTCCTTAACTCTGCTCCATTTGACTAAAACTGGAATATTATATTCAGTTCTGGTTGTTGTTGTTTGGTTGTTCTTTCTCAAAAAGGACTATGACATTGGATGGCATGATGTGCAAGTGCATTGGATTTATGTAAGGGAGGCCTGTGCAAAGAGAGCAGCCTCATATTTTCCTCACTTCATTTTAGGGAGGAAACTGATACTCTAGAGAGCTTTGAGATGAGCGAAACCAGAAATGGTGAAGGAATTGGAATTCACAACCTAAGAGGAGTGATTGAGGAAGTTTAATTAGGAGAAGAAAAAAATATTCAAAAGACATGTGAGAGTAGCCTTTGCAGATTTGAAAGGTTATTTTCCCCTGTTCATGGGGAACAGCCATTGGAGTTTTCTCTATCTGACTTCAGAGCATTGATGTGCTCTAGCCAGCTTCAATTATCTCTCTGTTCAGTGTTCAGTGTGATACTTTATACCACAGAAATCAGGAAAAGCTACAAATTAGGGTTTGATTCATTGTTTTGCTGATTGCCTAGACTAAAGTTGATGTAGAAAATGTTAATAATGCAAATGAAACAAATTTGTGTCTTTCCTAAGGTTTCTTTTCCTTCAGACAGTCATTTTTTAATGCATTTCCGAGGATCACACCACCGCTAAGGCCAGAGGTACCATAATATGTAGAAGTTTGAAAAGACAAAATCAGTCCTAAAGTAGGTGGGAAATATTTCTCAGCAAATAGATAGTACATTGCCATCTAAAAATGACTTGGGTTGCTTGGAGACTTAGCTTCCCCTCCGGATAGCCACTGATTGGGTATATAGTATTAGAGATTCCTTTGGGAGTGTGGATTGAACTTGATTTTGAAATCATCTTGAAATTGTAATTCTGAAAAACTGTGACATTTGTCTGATAGCAATAAAGATCACAAGATGTCATTATCTTTGTTATTGTTCCCTCCCGTCTCCACACACACACACACACACACACACACACACACACACACACACAAAATATTAAATGATAAATGATCAGGTTAATCAAAAGACTGCCTGAAAGTTTGTCCTTCAACAGTGTCTTATTCAAATGCCATCAATAAGCATTTATTAAGTATTACTTTGTGCCATGCACTGGGCTAAGCAACGGGGACACCACAAAGACACAAATACACACACACACACATACACACAAACACACACACATACACACACACACACACATACATACACACATTCCGTGCCTTCTAAGAGCTTACATTCAAATGCGGAAACAGCACATAAACAATAAGGCATTTAGTCAAAAATTATTTTAAATGACATTTTCAAGACATATTTAATGAATTATCCTTTATCTTTATAATATGTGGATTAACCTAGGAAATCTAGTGAGTAGAATTATATACTTATTTTGAGATGATAATATGTCAAAGGTGTTTGTAACAACAATGTTGCTAGCAGCTGTTGTGGGGGCGAAAGAACAAGAACAAGGGCACACACAAGGGCTGTTCTTAGGCACTGATTCTTTGATCTGCTATTTTAAGAAAAGCAATTTTAAGGGGTTAACAATCTTACTTTAGTTAAACATACATATATTATTCACTTAGTTCAAGGGAAAAAAGCCAGCACCCTGAACTTCAGAGTATGCAAACAGAAATTACAAGCATATATTATATAAACAGAGCAAACACACAAAGAAATCAACAAACAGGCCACTAGCTGGCTGACCAGGGAATTATGAAGTTACCAGAGAGAGAGGCACCAACCTCTTGGTTTTCAAAGCCAGGGGGCCTCTAACAACTACCCAGAGTCTCCTCTGGCCAAATCACCAGCACTCTTCCAATGACTGTGTCCCCAAAGGCAAAATGCTAACCACAGTCTCTGGGAACCCCTTGAACCCTTGAACTCTCCTTGAATCTTCCCACTCGACCTGGCCTTGACCTGAGGTTATAACCATTAAGCCCAAATGCCTACCTTGCCCAGTCCTCTATTGTCCAGCTGTTTCCTACCCTTAATCCTGTTTCCCATCCTTAATCAGATACCCTAGCTCTGTTACCCTAGCCCTTCATGGTCTGTCATTTCCATATAGCCTTCAGCTATTTCCCCCACCCTGGAGTCTGACCTCATCCTTAAGTCCCTCCCTAGACCCCTCTTCTGGTCACCCCAGACCACCCCTCAATCCCTCCCACAACCTTTGTGTATATAATCTCCATCTTGACTCCATGAAGGTGGTCAGATCCAATCTAGCTCAGATTGGTCTGGCCTGCTTTCCTTACAGGCGTCGCAAGGGGTGGGATGTCTTGGGGCAGGCCTATTTGGCTGACTCTTAATAAACTTTATCTTTTCCCTTGGCTGAGAAAGCTTGAGTTGAATTCTTTGGGCAGGACCCGGTGTGTCGGTACATTGGGGTGTCGAGCACCTCTCACCCCAAACCCTCATCATTTATGGTTCCCTGAACCGGGAAGCACTGCTAATCTCAAGTTCTTCTCCAGCCAAGACTGAAGGTATGTGAGCCTCCCCCTCTCCCAATCCCCCTCCTCGCTCTCCAAACATTTTGGATGTGCTTCTCGGGCCTGACCTCAGCAAGTCCCAGTGGGCCGGACAGCTTGGTCCAGTGGTCTCGGTGGGTCGGACAGCTTGGTCCAGTGGTCTCGGTGGGTCGGACAGCCAGATGGCTGTCCTGTTCAACCTGATGCTATCAGGTGGTTCTCGGTCCAGTGGTCATGTCGGAGGCCATGAACCTAAGTGGCTTCTGAGGCATGAAGGACATGGATGGATGCCCGGAAGCATGTGCCAGATCCTTTCAATTGTTTCAGCGCTGGGAATTTGGGAAAGTTTCAGGTACCTTCTGTATATTTTGTTTTCTTGTTTTATTTTTTTTTTGACCCCCGACAATTACTCCTAACTTCTCCTTTACTAAGGAGGAAGGAATTTCCAGCCGAAGGGACCCCATGCCCTGCCTCTTCTGCAGGCCCTGCAACATGTATCACCATGGGCCCTACCCCCAAGGCAATCCCTACTCAGGTTCCAGCCTCGGGCCCTGCCCCCATGGCAATATCTCCTCCCCTAATCCCTCTCTCTGAGGTAGCACCCACTTGGGTCTCTGGGGTATCTTCCCCTCTGACCTCTACCCCTCCTCAGGTACTAGCTGATCTCCCTTGCCAGGCAGATGCCCTGGCCTTGCAGTCTAATCTACCTCAGCCCCAAGCTCCAGGTCCCACAGCACCTTCAAGGCTTTTTCCCCTGAGGGAAATGCCTGCCTCTCCTGCTGGGACAAGGAGATTGCATGTTCCATTCTCCATTTCATATCTCCTTCAAATTAAAGAAAAACTCAGAAGAAGAAATACTCAGAAGATCTAACTAAGTTTACTGAGGGTTTTAGGGATCTGTCCCTGCAATTTGAACTTTCTTGGTGTGATTTGCATATCCTTTTCTCTACCTGTTGTACCACTGAGAAGAGGAGAATATGGGAACACGCTCAAAAATTTGGGGACAGTTTGGCTAGCAATAACCCCATAAAATATCCCCCAGGAACAGCTGCTGTTCCAACTAGTGACCCACGATGGAATTATCAAAGGAGTGAGGATAGAGAAAAGAGAGTTTAATGTGTTCCCCAATTGCTGTCAATATCCAATTAAGCCCAAGGCTTGGGAGGGACTGCAACCATTAATTGGCACTCAAGGCCCTGACTCCCTCCCTCTAGAGTGGGGCCCCTACCCACCACAAGCTTTTGGGACTTTGAAAACTAAACTGACCACCACTCCAGCATTAGCTTTACCTAATCTAGAAAAACCTTTCACTCACTCTGCTGATGAAAGGAGAGATCAGGCTTTGGGAATCCTAACCCAGTCCTTAAGACCTGATCGCAAGCCCTGTTTTCCAAAACAATTAAATTCTCTGGCTGCTACAGCCATTCCAATTGAGGAAGCTTCTAAGCTTCTAGCAGACCAGTCCCTAGAAGCTCTGCCTTGCCAGAGCACCCTGGAAGCAGAGGGCCACCAGTGCCTGGCTAACTATAGGCTCTCCAAACATTAAACCTTGCTCTTAGATATCCCCGACCTAATTTGGATGTGCTACACACTCCTGAACCCGGAAGCAGTGTGGTACACAGAACAAGTGATTAGGGGAGCTAGGTATGAAATAGTCATCTTTAATTCCCTCTGGGGAAATTGTCTTTTCTCAATACTCATATACTGCCTGTTTACTGCTTGTTTGCTTAACCTCTTTGCCAAGTTCATCTCCTACAGGCTCCAAGCCATCAACTTGCAGATGACTGCTCAGACCAGGGCCCATCCACGCAGGGACGAACTCTACTACGCCCCTTGTCAGCAGGAAGCAGTTTCAGAAGCTGAGATCTTCGTCCCTGACCCGAAAAGAATTTGGGTCCTATTTGTTTGAGGGGGGAATGATGAGGGCACAGTCTCTGGGAACCCCTTGAAGCCTTGAACTCTTCTTGAATCTTTCCACTTGACCTGGCCTTGGCCTGAGGTTATAACCATTAAGCCCAAATGCCTACCTTGCCCAGTCCTCTATTGTTCAGCTGTTTCCCACCCTTAATCCTGTTTCCCATCCTTAATCATGATCAAAATATCTATACCCTAGCTCTGTTACCCTAGCCCTTCATGGTCTGTCATTTCCATATAGCCTTCAGCTATTTCCCCCACCCTGGAGTCTGACCTCATCCTTAAGTCCCTCCCTAGACCCCTCTTCTGGTCACCCCAGACCACCCCTCAATCCCTCCCACAACCTTTGTGTATATAATCTCCATCTTGACTCCATGAAGGTGGTCAGATCCAATCTAGCTCAGATTGGTCTGGCCTGCTTTCCTTACAGGCGTCGCAAGGGGTGGGATGTCTTGGGGCAGGCCTATTTGGCTGACTCTTAATAAACTTTATCTTTTCCCTTGGCTGAGAAAGCTTGAGTTGAATTCTTTGGGCAGGACCCGGTGTGTCGGTACATTGGGGTGTCGAGCACCTCTCACCCCAAACCCTCATCACTCAGAGTAAAAGGGCATCACAACCATGTGACTCAAACCCAAATGAACTAGGCCTTCCCTATAGGTAAGCAGGTCCTCAAAGACTCCCATTCAAAGATTCCTTAGTGCTGAGAAAACTAGAAAACTAGAAAACAAAGACAACAAAAGGTGCCACTTTACCTGCCTCATTCAAACAAAGGCAAGACTCTTTAAAGCACTTGATGGTCTTGGCATTCCAAAAGAGAAGACAACAAAAAAATTCCCACCCTAATTACCATAACAATGTTTTAAGATATTAATTATTCATTCAGAAATCACACAGTGAAAAAGCTCATAGCTATAAAGCTATGTGTGCTGTTGTTACCTGAACAAGATTCCTATAAATGTCTACTAAGAAGAAAGTTACAATAAATATGGAAATCATCATGTAGTAAGAAAAACAGCAGAAAGAAAAGCAATAACAATGTATAAGGAGTAAATTTTGAAAGCTCATTTTATTTCTATTTACTCTTCTTTTTTCCTTCTTTTATTGATTTTTCCTTTTTTTCTCCAAAATCAGTTTGTAATTTTTTTGTTCTTTAAGAGGAAAAGAAAAAAATGATAAATTAATGACTCCTGAGAAAAGAATTTGGCAGTTTTATTATTAAATATTTGTTAATGATGAGGATAATAAATAACTAACTTTAAAAAAAGTTTTAACTTTTGAGAAGTGCTTGCTATGGTATGTTGTGTAGGCACATGTGCTGCAATAATGCATAAGACCCTCCAAAAGTTTTCTGTCTATTGGGGGCAAATTAATTGTATTTTTAAAAAAGAGAGAGTAGTACAGATTTATGAATAAATGATAAATGTCTAATGAAGGATATGGACAATAACTGCTATAGGAAAACAGAGTAGAGACAGATGACTGAATGGGATCACGACGGCATCAGTAGTAAAATAGATAGAGAACAGGGCTTGGCATCTGATAGACATGGGTTTGAATCCCAACTCTGAAAATGTGATCTGGGTGACCTTTGGGGAAGTCACCGAACCTTTAATTTTATTCAGTCTTCTCAACTATCAAATTAAGGGGTTTGGAACAGATGGCCTCTGAAGGCCCTTCCATTTTGAAATCAATGATGCTGTTATCCTTTGGAAAGCTTCGTAAAAGAGATGAGACCAGTGAGGGGAAGCATGGAGGAATTCAATAACTGAATAAGAAAGGGAAAGGAAAGTATTCTAGGAATAGGGGCCACAATAAACACCTGAAAATAAAATTCATGTATCAAACACTTTCTATTAGAACCATTTATGAAGTGTTTATGGGAATAGTAAGTAAGTCAGTTTGATTAGAGGCAGAAGATATAGAAGCAGGCAAAGGTCAGATTATCATGGACCTTGTATGGTTGGGTGGAATCTACCTAAGGGTTTTGTTTTCCCCCTTCTATGTAGCTTAATGTGGTTCCTGGCACATGGGACGCACTTAATAAAGGCTCAAGGGCTAACTACACCATTATTCATACATTGCCAATGAATACTGCTTCAATGTTTGGACTTTCATACTTCCTTCCCAATTTACATCCAAATCAGATACTATCTTCTCTCCCTTATGCTCCTTGTGGCACATTGTAATTACTTGTCCATTGCCTCTCCTTTCTTGTCACCACCTTAGGTAACTAAAGACAATCCTTCCATGTTGTTAGTTTTGTTAGATGAAATAATCATCCACCAAAACAAATAGTCATCATGTAAATGTTATAGAAAAATGTCAATTTTCACATTTGCCTTCAGGAATGAGTGTCTATTGTATTGGAGATATTTTAGGATCCCTTCTAGTGTTAGTTTTAAGTTTCTTTGAGAGTAATTTTCAGGAGGTGGAGTCAGATGAATACTGTTGGAAAAGGTTATTGGTATAGGTCATTCATCTGGGGATGGGAAACTTTTCTTACTTGAATGAGTCTGACCTTAGTAAGAAGCTAAAATCACAGCATAGACATTAATAAGCACTAATTGTGATAAATTATCAATCCTACTGAAAGTTGGCTCCAACATGTATAATTCAAGTGACAGTTAAAAACATATAGTTATATGTTACTCCTGGGCATGATTCTCTCATGATTCAAATAGATGAATTTGTGATTTAGCAATCCAAGTTAGTAAATTAAGTTAAGATTCATCTAAATTTAACTGACTACATCTTTTTGAATAAATTTTCTCCTCTGGGAAGGAATACATGTCCCCTTAAAAACAGTATTTGTGTGTGTGTGTGTGTGTGTGTGTGTGTGTGTGTGTGTGTGTGTGAATGACCAACTTACATCCAGACTCTGGGTTTGATAGCTTTCTCCTGATTGTTCTTTTCTTCAGCAGACAAAGACTCAGAGTTCAGAAGGACGGTAGTCAAATACTTGCATATGATGAGATTCTTCATTATTGCACAAATAACTGTTATTTCACCTAAGATGGACATCAGGTTGCAAGGCCTACCTTTACTCTAGCCAGCTTACAGGTAGGTGTATAACTCATCATCACCCAAGGGTAGACTTAAATACATAACTGGCCCTGAGAAGTCTCTCCTCAATTTCCCTTCCTGCTCACATTGAACACAAAATTATGTCTTAGTGTCTACATCTACACATTCCTTACAATAAACTCTGTAGTATTTCATATCCTCTATGCACCTGACCAATAATTATTCTTGTCTCTCTCCAGTAAGTATTCCTTTATTCTATAATCTCCCCTATGCTCCATTCCACATAATCCAAGGCTAAAGAAAGGTGAATCACCAAACCCCACTCAAACACTAGCTTCTAAAAACTGAATTGCAATTTTTTAAGTATTCCTGGGAATAATTAAAAATGTTGGATAGCTATGTGAACACAGAGTTGTGCCTACATAGCTATCATCCTTCTCCTGAGTTCCTCAGTTTAACAGTTAGTCTCAGGCCCCTGTTCTGGGAAGAAAAGGCTATGATAATAATTTTTGTAGTTGGCAATAGTCCCCCTTTACAAATAAAAGTTGCCTTGTTATCTGTGTGTATATTTTTCTTTGGAACAACTCTGTCACACTCCTATATCTTTGAACACTTTTATTTAACTCACCCTAGTGAAGAGGCAGGTAAAGCATTGGAGAGATATTGTTTGCTGTTTGCTGGAAGAGTATGTCTTGATATTTATATGATTAAAATGAATGCTAACAACTAACGCCATAAGAGATGAATAGAGGTTAGCCCGAAGGGAGAGGTGAGTAGACCCATGTGTCAAAGCCAAAATTTCCTTAAGAATTTCTGTGCAATGAGTAACCTAAGAGATAACCTTGTTATCTGTGGCTTAATTATATTCTCTGTTGTTCTTCAGACCTCTTTCATATATAATGTTATGCCCCCAACAAAGTTCCTACGTATATTTATAGTAGAGGTCTAATTATGTGGCCATAAGCAATTCACCTAGTGAGAATAATACCCATATCTATATACCTCACACTTCTTTATGAGGCTCAGATGAGAATGAATTTGAAGCTATTCTTCCATTCTAAGGTAATATGTAAATGTCAGCTATTATATTATACTTCTCTTGTATATGACAGAACACCTTAGTGTTGGGATTGGAGGATTTAAAGCTAGAAAGGATCTCAGAGTCCATCTTTTCTGAGCCTTGTGATTTACATTTGAAGAAACTGAGGTCCAGGGAAGTTAAGTAATTTGGCTAAAGTCACATGGACAGAATTTGAATAAATAGTCAGTGCTCTTTCCACAATATCATGATGTATAAAGGCAAGAAATGAACAAATGAACATTTCTTAATTTTTGACTTGCATTTAGACCTAAATTAAATAAATTTGCTATTGATTAGAAACTAAATAGAAATTTTAAAAATTTAACATTCTTTTTTTAATTTTGAAGTTCCAAATTTTCTTCCTCTTTTCAACCCCTTCCACACCTATTGAGAAGGCAAACAATTTAATATGGATTATACATGTGTAGTCATGCAAAACATTTCCACATTAGACATGTGATGCAAATAAAACACAGACAAAAAATTAAGTAAAAAATACTATGCATCTATCTGCATTCAGAGTCCATCAGTTCTTTCTCTAGAGGTGAATAGCATTTTTTATCATAATTCCTTCTGAATGAGAGTGGATCATAATGTTGAGAATAGCTGTCATTCAACTTGGTTCTGCTCACTTCACTTTGTATCAGTTCATAAAAGTCTTCCAAAGTTTTTTTTTTTTCCAGAAACCATCAGCTCTTCATTTCTTATAGCACAAAGGTATTCCATAACTATCATATACCACAACTTGTTCAGCCATTCCCCAGTTGATGGACATACCTTCAATTTCCAATTCTTTGCCACTACAATAAAAAGAATTGCTATCAATATTTTTGTACATGTAACTCCTTTTTCTTTGATCTCTTTGGGAAACAAACCTAGTAGTGGTATGGCTGGGTCACAGAGTATGCAGTTTTATAGCCCTTTGAGCATAGTTCCAAATTAGCAATTGAATAGTGATCTATCAATTTTCTCATCACTATCCATTCAGTTATCCTTTAACAATTATTAAGTATTTTGCTATAAGAAAAATTGTATGGTAAAGGGGTAGAATGCTAGGTTCAGGACAATCTACGTGGGTTTGAATTCATTTTTGACACCAGTTGTATAACTTTGAACAAGTCATTTAATGGGTGGCAGCTTGCATAGAGGTTAGTTCATTAAACTGAGATATAAGGAGAACTGAGTTTTGATCCTTCCCCCAACCTCATGCATTAACTAGTTGAATGATCCTTGGCAAATCACATTATCTTCCTTGGTCTCAGTTTCCTTATTTGTAAAATGGGGATAATGTATCTAAAGCACAGTGTTGTTGTGAGGATCACATAAGATAACATATAGGAAATGCTTTGAAACTTGAAAGTACTATGTTAATAGTACTTATTATAACTAACCTCTATGTGATTCAGGTCACTTCCTCAGACAAACCTATGAAATCATAAAAGGACTGCAATCTGCTTGCAGGAATGAGTTCCATACTGGCATTTTCCTGCACTGTGGAAATCATAGATTCTTTTGGTATGTACTGGGCCCTAAGGGGTTGGGATAATTGACTATCATTTCAATCTTGGATAATTTTAAGTAAAAAAAAAAAAACAAAGGGAACCCAGATCTATGTATATTTCAATGTTATATGTCAAGCAATTCTTATTTTAGTCTTAAAGAATCTATCTCAGATATTGAGGGAATAACACTGCTTGAGTCATGTGGGTTTATTCTTGGGATTAAAAAAAAAGAAAGCAAATAGTAAAAAATATCAGATTAACAAAGGTACCGAGCCTCATAGACAAAAAACAGACACTCATAGCTTCTCTGAGTACTCTATATGGTATGAGTAAGAATTGGAACAGGTCCAAGATCCATCATTTTGCCTGTGTAGCCACCTGTGATTGTCTTTTCCTCTCACGTTGTTCCTCCATATGGAATTAGGCAAAGAGACATTTTACAATGAGATAGCAGTGTCTGCTTTGAAACTGAGTCAGAATAACAGGGATGAATGGTACCTCAGCTGTAATGATGACTTCAGTCTGTTTTTCCCTAAGGTATAATGACATGCCTATTTGCACCTGAAGACTTGGTATGCAAATTATTCAGTTTTTCTAGCTTTTCAACTTTTTTTTCTGCGAAGATAGATGAATAAAGGATGTAGTTGTACCCTTAATTAGTCTACTAAGTCAGTCTTGCTAGTTGATTTCTTCAAAAGAAATAAATCCACAGTTATATGAGTGTATCATGAGCCTTTTTTATTCTGTAAGCACTGTTGCAAATGTATATATATATATATATATATATATATATATATATATATATATATACACACATATATATAAAATATATATTTTTTTACTCCCATTCAGGTTGCTAAGCAACAGGGCTCAAAATGTTTTTGTTGACCATAAACACATTTCTGCATGGTCTCAGAATACATTGGCATTCCTCCACCTCTTTCTGAACATTTATAAAATCATGTTAAGGAAATGAGACTCTAACATAGCAAGACACAGATGACATATTTTTTGAATATCATCTCTATACAGATATACAGACCTTAAATAAAAAAAAATCTCCATCATTTTAACTAGTTATATTAATAATGATCAATAAATGAAGTAAAGTTAAGGGATGAGAGTAAAATCATAAAATGAGTTTGGGCTATGAGAATTAAAAAAAAAATACTTAGTAGCACAATGTTCATACAAAAAGATGTAGAGGTGGGGCAGCTAGGTGGCGCAGTGAGTAGAGCATTGGTGCTAGAGTCAGGAGGACCTGAGTTCAAATGTGACCTCAGACACTTGACACATTTACTAGCTGTGTGACCTTGCGCAAGTCACTTAACCCCAACTGCCCTGCCAAAAAAAAACAAAACAAAACAGGATGTAGAGGTCTATCTTAGAGATGTCTTAGAACAACACTGAATTTTATGAAAATATCATCTGTCTCTAATTTTAAAAAAAAAAGCTGCATGCATGTTTTCCTCTGATCTCATTTACTCTGATCTGAGTGGCAGTGAAAACAATATGATTCCTTTGACCCATCACATCGTTGTATACTCTATAAATAATATGTGCATCAGGATAGAAAAATTACACCAATTTAGATGTTACAATTATTCAGTAGATAAACATTTATTAAGTGCCTAGTATGTGCCAATGTGCTAAGCTCTATTCATATAAGAAAGATAAAGAATCATTCATTCATTCAGCATCCTATTCCATCCAATATATACTGTATTAGCCTTCCTTGCAGATTTATGTTCAATTATTATAGAGTTACAGAATCTTTGTTTTGGACACTGTTGTTCACTCATGTATTGCTCTCAAGAAGCTCACAGTCTTCTGGGGGGACAAGACACATAAGAAGAAGCTGAAATGGGGAAGTTCAGAGGAGTGCTGCAGAGTAGGGAATGCAGAGAAGGCTTTTTTTAGTTACACTCTTTAAAAGGGCAGCCTTGAAGAAAATCTCAACTATCTAACTTGTACCCTTGTGGTAGGGTCATTTCTAATGATACACTAAATATTCCCCTATAAACATTCAAAAAAGACTTGCTTGATACCCCTGGGAAATTTCTTTATCATTCAGATGTTAGTTTTGCTAATTCTCTGTCTCTCTCCCATTATTTCTCCTTAATTCCTCAAGTCAAAAGTAACTATAAGTCACTCAAATTCTGGCAGCCTGCTGATTTGCAAAACAAAAGAGTTGGTCTAGCTGTTCTCTAATATCTAAAACTAGGCATAGGTGTCTCAGTGGATACAGCATCAGGCCTAGAATCAGGAAGAACTGATCCAGCCTCAGATACTTAATACCTTATGACCCTGGGCAAGTCATTTAACCCTGTTTCCTTCAAGGTTCCCTCATCTGTAAAATGAGTTGGAGAAGGAAATGGCAAATCACTCCAATATCCTTGCCAAGAGAACTCCAAAGAGCTGGACATGAGTGAATAACAATATCCAGAACAAACATTCTGTAACTGTAATAATCAAACATAAAGGTACAAGGATACTTAATCTAGTGTATATTGGGTGGAATAGGATGCTGAATGAATTAATGATTCTTTATCTATCGATATCCATCATCAGTTCTTGTCATTCACAATAGTTATGTTCTGTAAAGTCACCACAAACACAGAATTAGCAAATGTTGAACTACTGTTCCAAGATGGAATACAGGGTGAGGTTTTTGTGAGCCTCTGGTGACAACATTTACTTCAACACTTTTTGGAGTTGCCTCAGATACAGATCAGAAAATGTCTTCTTCCTTATTCTAGATGTACTGGATTTTTGATTTATTAAATTTGAACTCATGGGCAACAGCACTATAATTCATGCTTAAAATGAAGCTTATCTAGCAAACTTTCTCCTTAAGGCATATCATAGACTTCTTGCATTTAGGAAAAGTAGACATTAGATGCATTTTAGCCCTATGCTTGGGGACCATTTTAAACAGCAAAATCAAACCAAAAAAATAAGAAAAGAAAAGCACAAAAATGTAACATAAATAGACAAGGTAAAGGACACTTGTTTACTGTATGATACCTAAAATGAGAAAGCAGATCATGGCCTTGTTTGATCTCAGCTGCAAAAGTGGACATTGGGTGACTCAAATATTTTCACATTTTGCACTTATCCACAAATGGCTAGAAAACTACTGCAAGTATAGATTTAGGGGTAACAAATTAATTTTAGCAAGTAGGCAGATTTGCTAATGTAGAATGCGTGAGTAAGAATCACGTCTGTGTATACATATACATGTATATATACATATGCATATATGTATATAATGTATACATATGTGTGTATAGTGTGTGTCCCTGATTACTACATATGGGAATTCAATGTATTGCAATGTAATGTAATGTATTCACTTTCTGAATTAATCAGAAAATTAAATTTTGGGGGGAAAAACTTAGTAAGTAATAAATACCTAAAAATCAGTGATTTTTTTTTCCCCATCTATGTGTTACATCTCTTTCTTTGGATAAATTTCTTTTTATTTAGTCAAGGAATTGGGACCTGAAAGAGATATAAAAGATCATTTAGTTCAATTCCCAACAATTACCAATTATATTCAAATTGGGAAAAATTAAAATATCAAGCATGATTATTATGGCCTAAAATAACTAATAATAAACATTTAAATGATTAAAAAAATAAAGATAATGAAAAAAACATTGTTTCGAACTATGCTCAAATTTCATCAGTTTTCTCTCTCTGGAAGTGGGTAGCATTTTTCATCATGAATTGTTTGGAATTGTCATGGTTCATTGTATTGTTCAGACTAGTTAAGTTTTTCACAGTTGATTATCATTACAATATTGATATTACCATGTACAATATTTTCCTACATATGCCCACTTCACTTTGCATCCATTCACATAAGGTGTCCCAGGTTGTTTTGAAACCACTCCCTTTATCATTTCTTATAGGATAATTATATTTCATTACTATTACATGCCACAACTTGTTCACCCATTCCCCAATTGATAGGCATGCACCCAGTTTTCAATTCCAAGCTTTGGGGTTATGAAGAAAATCAAAACAACTACAATCCTTGTCATTAGGGAACTATATTTTAAATGGAAAAATAACTTGTGTGTTTCTATCATCTACATCTACATAATATATTTTGTATCTATAGCTATATCATTTGTCTCTATCCCTATTCCATATCCATGTCCATGTCCATTTCTATATTTAAATCTATATCAATATCATCTCTATCTCTGTCTACCATATCTATTTACCATGTCTATCTATCATATATCTATTCAGCTATCTAGCTATCTAAAACATGCAAAAACAGGAGATACAAGTAGGGGTATGTTATGATACAATTTTAAATTTAGTATACATTATTAACATTTTCTCCATCACTTCCTTAAGTCTATATCATTGGAAAATAATAAAAAGTAATAAATTAATCAATAAAAAGCATAATAATAATAATAATCATCATCATCATCATCATCATCATCTCTGGTATGTAGTGTTTCACTAGTTTTCAAGGAAGAGATGCTCATGCTGTCACAAACCAATAAAAGACAGCTCCAGCACAGCCCTGGATAAAGGCACCAGTAGCTGGAAGTTGAGGGAAGATCTCCTAGCGGAAGGCAAGCTAGGGCTTCTGAACCATATAGATGAGAAAAAGGAACATATGAGGCATGGGGCGGGGGAGGGGGGTCAATCAACATCAAACAAGTAAGCTGGGATAGCCTGCAAAGAGTGAGGAGGGGAATAATGAGCAAAGAAGATAGGCAAGGCCTAAAAAAATTAAGATACCAAAGGAGACAGAAAGATAATAGCAACAGAAATTTACTGAGTAAGAAAGGGACATGATAATAAGCATAGCAAGTAATAGTTACCATTCATATAAAACTTTAAGATTTGCAAAGCACTTTACAAATATCTCATTTGACCCTAATGACAACCTTTGGAGGTGGTTATTATCATACCACCTATATTATCTCCTATATTTCATATATATTTCATCTATATTATCATATAGATGAAACAGAGCCAGACAGAAGTTAAGTGACTTGCCCAGGGAGACATTACTAGTTGATGTTTGACTGCAGATTTGAACTCCACTCCTCCTGGCTCTCTAACCACTGTATCATCAGATGCGCTTCAGGGAAATCACTGATAAGTGTGTGGGAACTATATTTGGATGAGAAGAGACTTGAGGCAATGAGACCAATTAGAAGAGTATTTTTTCAAGAGTTGAGATAAGATGTGATGAGGCCCTGAACTGGGGGAGTGGATGATTTTTTTTAAATGAATGTGTTTAATGCCAGAACATTTCATTTGCTGTAACATATGTTTATGCATGACACGAATGTTACATATCTTAAAGCTTCAAAGACTCCAGTAGATGGTAATGCACAGAGTAATGTTTTCAAAAATTGCATGGGGCATACGGAAAATTTGTCCTGGTTTTGTGGGAGGTCACATCATAATGGCTTTATGTTTCTGCCTATGTATTTAATAATGACTTTTCTACAGCACATTCACTGGAGGTAATTCTGTTTACTTGTATAGCTAATGATATTTTAGATTGGTTCTGAACCTTGAATTACAAAATCAAGGGATATACGACATTGCTATCATTTTTGTGAGCTGGGATTATTCTCAATAATCCTTTTCTCATGATTTTTATTTGTAATATCAGCCTGTATTATAAAGTTGAATATTAATTATTTGATAAATGTGGTAACAGCAATGCCATTCTCCATTTCCTCCTATTTGAAGAATTATCATTTTGGATTACATGCATATAAACCTTAATAATTCTAATCAACTTTGAAGAATAATTAGTGATCACTACTTCTCATTTTGATTAAAGAAGTAGCTGGATAGGTCAGCTAATAAAGTGCCACTGGGAGGAAATTGTTTCTAGAGAACAGAGAAGCATTTTAAAGTGCCAGCTACATCTGACATGGGGAGGAAAGATTAATTATTTAGAGCTCAAAATGTAATGTTTTATGAATGCAATTATCCAAATCTTACTCTGAATATGCCACTAGGTGAAGGCTTGTATAAGACCCTTGTAGGAATGATCAAATTGATTATATGCGCTATAAGAATGAAATAGGTCTTTTAAGCACTAGCAGAAAAATAGGCGATTATTTTTAAAACACGTGAAGAAATTTAATTGCAGGTATAAATTAGCATTTGGTGCTGCAAAGTAACACAGCCCACAGTGGCTAAATGTGGGCTTTTTCATTTGCTTAGATAAAAATAATTCTTAATGCATTAGAACTACAGATGACTTGCAAGAGTAAATTTTACATTTCTGTATGGGTATTTCAAAGGTTGCATGAAATGAAGTTTCTCCTCTGATCCATATCAATTTGTAAAGGTAGGCAATTCAGCCTGCTTCATGAAATACATTCTTATGAAGCATAACAAAATCCAATTTGCTAGTAAAATCCATTTAAATTAAAATCAAAGACTAATCTTCATATAATTCCTTACTTGTACTATAATGATGAAATGAGATTAGATCCCTATATTGTACACTTACTTGTCATGGTTATTGTCATACCTCCTTAGTAGAAAATATCTTCTACATTGTGAAAACTAGCTTGAATGAGGTTGAACAACTTGCATTTTGTTCTTAGTCAACACATTAAATGTGCTCTAGGGAAGTGTAGGACACCACACTTTCCTGGTGAATTAAAAATGGCATTTTGATTTTTGTGAGAAAACTGCATCACTAATAATAACAGTAATAATCTATACCCTTCCTGCTATCTATTTCATGGATCCACTTGATCCTTTCAAGATTCAGCCACCATGCTACCTCCTTTGCAAATCCTTTCCTGTTCGCCCTTATTATTACCACTGTCTTCTCAAAATAATTTTATTCACTTGGTATTTATTTTGTAGTTCCATATTAATGCACATGTTGGTTCCTTTTCTCTCTCTCTCTCTCCTTTCCATTTCCTGGTTTCTCTGGTTTCCTTCAGATCCAACTAAAATCCTACCCCGAGGAAAAAAAAATACCTTTCCTGATCTTCATTAATGCTAGTGCTTGGCCTTTTATTGATGATTTCCAAGTCATCTTGTGTATATGTTGTGGGTACCTGATTGTTTTCATGCTACTCCCTATCACATTACAGCCAGGGAATGTTTTTGCTTGTGTTTGTTTTGTCTTTCTTTGTATGTTTAGCATTTAGAGTTAGCTAATAGATGCTTTGTAAATACTTCTTTGACTTGATTTGACTTGATATTCTGCAAAAATTTCCAAAAATATTTGGTCAAATTTTTCAAAGTTCTGTTCTTTTATTATAGTTTCTTTTATATACGTATACACACATATATACACACATACATACATATATGTAGACACATACATGTATATATGTGCAGGTATGTTTATATATGTATGAATATATGTACATATGTATGTGTGTATGTGTATATACATATATAAATATATGCACACATATATACATATACACATACCTACATGCACCTTTTTAGATTGTCTTTTGTTCTCATCTTTTGGGGGAGGAGAAAAATGAGGTCCCTAATTTCCCAGTGTATAATATCAGAAGAAAAGAATTAACCTAACTTCCTTATCTTTCCTTTGGACTTTATATATATACACAAAGGAAAATGCCTTTTTTCTTGTAAAACTATGGTTTAAGAAGTCTCAAATGTACCTCTTAGGCAGTAGAGGCTGGATTACTCATCTTGAGTAAAAAGCAGTTTAATAGTTTGGCATATTGTCTCATTTGGGGACAAGACTACCAGAATGTATTGGTCTCCAGGTATTCATAGTGCTCACTCAATGAACTGTTTCTTTGTGAATAATATATTTTATCAGAAGCTTGATCTTTGGTTGAAAAAGTAAATCTAAAAGGAAATTTCTAGAAGGGCCAGACAATTAGTTTGAGAGCATTCTTTTGAAAAAATTTCACTACAAAGCCAAAGGCATCTGATGAGTTCCTTTAATGAGTTCAGAGCACTAGGCATAATGAGGTGGTGAGTTAGGATTTTCCCTACTCCCATTGTCATTCATTGCATTAATCCAACATTCAAAACAAAGAAAGATGACAGTGTAATATATAAATTGACTTACAAAACAGAGGGGAAAATATAAACATAATTGACTGGACATTGGATGAAATTATAACCAACCATATAGAGAAATGCATGTAACTATTAAATACCTTGGAAAATTTGAAAGATGAACAGATGGGTTTTTGTAGCAAAACCAAGGCTACATAGGAATATTTTGAAAATCTTTGTTTACTCACCCTCATTTCCCTCTATGAAGATTAAGCTACCAAATGTTAAGAGCATACTATTTAACACTCATTCAAACTTCTATATTCTCCTTCCATTCTACATTTTTCAATATCTAGTTATAGGCTTTTTCCGTTTAATTCAATCTTTGCCTTCGTTTACTTTCAACATTTTATTTAAAGCTGCACCTTTCCTTACATTCATCTGATGATTCTGTGCAGCTCCTTTATATAATACTTTTATGAATCTTTCTCCAATCTATTCTCCCAACTCATTGACAGGGTATGGGCCCTGGGAATTCCACCCACACCCCAACTTCACCTGTACTCTCCCACAAGGCCCTGGCATTAGCATGAGTATTTCTTTTAACTGCCCTTTCATTGTGGCCCTCATCGCCTGTACCTGGCCCCACCCTAGATCATTACTCCTTAATTCCATCTAGACCCCTTCCATGTGGCCCAAGTGCCTGGCATTTGCCTGGGGTACCCACCCCTTCCTGGTCCTTCTCTGTTACCTCTCAGTCATGCCAGACTGATCATTCCTAGATCACATCCAGATCTCCTCAGTCTTCTGTATTAAAGGTCCATCTTGCTTCCATTAAAGTGCTCAGATTCCTTAAGGGTCTAACCAATGGCTCAGATTCAGTCTGGCCCAATTGTCAACACAAGTGTCACAATAGTGCAGATTCTTAAATTCTCACCCACCTAGTCTGGTATTCTAATAAATATTGTCTTTGTCCAAAAGAAGCTTTGAGTCTAATTCATTCAAGGCAGGACCTGTATCACTTGCCCTTGAATTTCAGGGTCACAGAATGCCTAGACCTCAACATCATCACTCTTCTCTATTTCATATATGGATTGCTCTCCTCTGCACAAGAAAATAAAATATGGAGGAATCAGTGAGTCCAAAGGAAAGAAATTAATCTCTCATTTTGCAGAATGAAAGCATTCACTGTTCTTTGTTTAAATGTGAGCAATAAAATAAAATCGAGCAGAATACTGAATCTTTCTCTAGTCTCATAAATAGGGATATCTGGAGAGAATATTTACTGTACATAGTTGAAAGATGTCATTCAGGGCTTTTAAGGTCTTTGAGCATGATCTACATTCTGGTCTTCTGTCAAATGTAGTTACTCATACTTGCAATGTAGATTGTATAATAAGGAAAGAGCCTGGCAAATGTTAAAGTATGATGTTAATGTGACCATAAATAATTGTCTTAATATTTATTTTCTTAGAAGTTTGCATATAAATATATTGATAATAAAATATATTTTTATATTGAAGTTTTACAATAGAAGATTATTATTTTAATTGTATAGGTTCTTTGGACTGTCATCTTTTTTCATCTATGCTATTTTAACAGACTCTTAAATGGTCTTCCAGTCTTCAATCTAACTTCTCTCTAGTTCCATAGATTCACTGCTCTCTGGATAGTCTTAATAAATAACCACTCTGCTCTTATCATTCTATATCAAGGCACCCCCATCACCTGTCAAATATTGTATACACTTCCAGTAATGATATCCAAGATCACCTACAATCTAAACATAGTTCAGTAATATCATCATTGTTAATGAAAATACAATGAATGTGTACATTTAAAATTTATTAAAATATTTAGTTCTTAAATTCTGGAAACTTCACTAATAATCAAATGTTTAATATAGTATATGTCATTAAAATTTTCAATATATATGTTGTATATAAACTTAGACTTATAGCATTAATAGAGATATAACATGTAAAATGGGATTATGGAAATGACAAATATGTTCTTAGATGAGCTGCTAATTCCATACTTTTTTTATTTTTCTAAAAGAATACAAAGTCCCATCAATAACACTTCAAATAATTTGCTTCCCTGCAGTTGATGACATTATAAAAATATATTTACTTATAAAGAAATGCCTTTCTAAACATATAATATTCTCTTTTCAGAAAAAAATAAAAAGAAACCTAAATAATTAGTTTTCATTTTTAGACAAATCATATTAATCAGACTATTCCCAAAGTTGCCTAGTTGGTAAATTGTGTATAAAGCAGGGAAGTTCATGAAGGAGAATAATCTTTTATTTCATCTTTGGGTTTCCACAAAGGTAATATAAAAGGCTTCCTTTTCATTGGGCTATTTCGCTTGACTAATTAGAAAGAAATCACCTCAAAAAGCAAGTAGCAATTTCATAATATTATATAAATATTTTCTCATTTAATTTCCATGAGAATTTGAGGATCTTCCAAAAAATTCTGACTTCCTTTCTCATTATTAAGATGAACCTGGTTTCTCAAAGATGATGCAAGGGAATAGTAATTTCTGGCAACTTCTACTAGTCCAATATAATTTAAGTAGCATCTCAATAAAAGCCCATGTCTCTTATCTAAGAACCAAAAGGTGATACTAACATTCTTACAGGGAAGTAATAAAACCAGTTTATTAGAACAAAGGTTGAAGTTGACAACAATTTAGAAGAAAAAAAAATAAAAATAAGCTGTGATGTATGGTTGAATTAGCTACAATCTATTTTTTTTAAACAAGCAATTCACTCTGATAATTAAAACAAAAGATGAAAAGAAGTTTAACTGACACAAATTAATAAGCACAGAGATGAGGTCAAATGACCTCAGAATCTGCCTTAGTGAACATTTTGCCTACTTATTAAATGGGAAGAATATTACCACCACAGCAATCTTAGTTTGAAAACAAATCTACAAAGTATTATTGATCAGAATAAATGGTATCACCTCACAAATCTGTGAAAAATAAAGAAGAAAAAAAAGGCTTCATATACCTTCATGGAATTTCAAGGTCTAAGAATCTTTATAGGTGAAGAAGAAAGGAGAATAAAATAGATTAGAAATACTGGGACAGATGATTTTGAGTTAGAATTTTACTCTTAATGAATTGAGGTAACAGATACCAGACTTCTCAACCCACAGACACAAAAGACAACAGAGAAGGTTAGTGGGAAAAGCTGTGGGAGTGGAAGGAGTTCGTGGTTCAGCTGCCGTGGAGGTGGGGCAGCTACAGAAGTACAGCTGAAGTTGCTTTCGGCCCCAGGCCCACCTGGTGGGAGGAATTAAGTGGTGGATCAGAGGAGGACTGATGAGCCTGTTGAAGATCTAAGTCCAGTCCGGGCTGGGGTTCTTGGGGAAGGAGGAGTGCTGGTGTAGCAGAGCTGGCACATCCCCCCAAGCTTGGAACATAGAACTCTTTAGTCTATAAGCAATCAAGTTAGTTGGTTGGGAATATGGCCAGGCAGCGAAAATGCACCGAGATTCAGTCTCAGACTTTGGAATCTTACTTTGGTGACAAAGAAGACCAAAATATGCAGCCAGAAGAAGTCAACAAAGTCAAAGAGCCTACAACAAAAGCCTCCAAAAAAAACATGAACTGGTCTCAGGCCATGGAAGAGCTCAAAAAGGATTCGGAAAAGCAAGTTAGAGAAGTAGTGGAAAAATTGGGAAGAGAAATGAGAAAGATGAGAGAAAACCATGAAAAACAAGTCAATGACTTGCTAAAGGAGACCCAAAAAATGCTGAAAAATACACTGAAGAAAACAACACCTTAAAAAATAGACTAACTAAAAAGGCAAAAGAGCTCCAAAAAGCCAATGAGGAGAAGAATGCCTTGAAAGGCAGAATTAGCCAAATGGAAAAGGAGGTCCAAAAAACCGCTGAAGAAAATACTACTTTAAAAATTAGATTGGAGCCAAGTGGAAGCTAGTGACTTTATGAGAAATCAAGACATTATAAAACAGAAGCAAAGGAATGACCAAATGGAAGACAATGTCAAATATCTCATTGGAAAAACCACTGACCAGGAAAATAGATCCAGGAGAGATAATTTTAAAAATTATTGGACTACCTGAAAGCCATGATCAAAAAAAGAGCCTAGATATCATCTTTCAAGAAATTATTAAGGAGAACTGCCCTGATATTCTAGAGCCACAGGGCAAAATAGAAATTGAAAGAATCTACCGATTACCTCCTCAAATACATCCCAAAAAGAAATCTCCTAGGAATATTGTTGCCAAATTCCAGAGCTCCCAGATCAAGGAGAAAATACTCAAGCAGCCAGAAAGAAACAATTTGAGTATTGTGGAAACACAATCAGAATACCCAAGATCTAGCAGCTTCTACATTAAGAGATCGAAGGGCTTGGAATACTATATTCTGGAGGTCAATGGAGCTAGGATTAAAACCAAGAATCACCTACCCAGCAAAACTGAGTATCATGCTCCAAGGCAAAATATGGATTTTCAATAAAATAGAGGACTTTCAAGCTTTCTCAGTGAAAAGACCAGAGCCGAATAGAAAATTTGACTTTCAAACACAAGAATCAAGAGAAGCATGAAAAGGTAATCAAGAAAAAGAAATTGCAAGGGACTTACTAAAGTTGAACTGTTTTGTTTACACTCCTACATGGAAAGATGATGTGTAAGATTCATGAGACCTCAGTATTAGGGTAGCTGAAGGGGATATGCATATACATATACATATATATATATATATATATATATACATATATATATATATACAGGTTTATGCATATATATGTATATGTGAGTGTGTATGTATATATATATGTATGTGTATATGTGTGTGTATGTGTGTGTATATATATATATATATATATATATATAGAGAGAGAGAGAGAGAGAGAGAGAGAGAGAGCAGGCACAGGGTGAGTTGAAGATGAAGGGAAGATATCTAAAAGAAATAAAATCAAATTAAGGGATGAGAGAGGAATATATTGAGAGAGTGAGATAGGGAGAGATAGAATGGGGTAAATTATCTCCCATAAAAGTGGCAAGAAAAAGCAGTTCTGTAGGAAGGGAAGAGAAGTCAGGTGAGGGGGAATGAGTGAATCTTGCTCTCATCAGATTTGACCTGAGGAGGGAATACCATACATAGCAAATTGGGTAACTTACCCCACAGGAAAAAAGGAGGAAGAAGATAAAAAAGGGGGGATGATAGAAGGGAGGGCAGATGGGGGTGGAGGTAATCAAAAACAAACACTTTCGAAAGGGGGCAGAGTCAAGGGAGAAAATTCAATAAAGGGGGATAGGTTAGGAAGGAGCAAAATATAGTGAGTCTTTCACAACATGAGTATTGTGGAAAGGTTATACATAAGGATACGCATGTGGCCTATGTTGAATTGCTTGACTTCTTAGGGAGGGTGGGTGGGAAGGGAAGAGGAGAGAGAATTTGGAACTCGAAGTTTTAAAAGCAGATGTTCAAAAACAAAAAAAAATGTTTTTCTAGAAAATAAGATACACAGGCAATGGGGTGTAGAAATTTATCTTGCCCTACAAGAAAGAAAGGGAAAGGGGGATGGGAAGGGAGTGGGGTGACAGAAGGGAGGGCTGACTGGGGAACAGGGCAACCAGAATATATGCCATTTTGGACTCGGGGGGAGGGTAGAAATGGGGGGAAAATTTGTAATTCAAACTCTTGTGAAAATCAATGCTGAAAACTAAATATATTAAATAAAAAAAGTAAAAAAAAAAAGAATGTAAGCTCTTTGAGAGGAGGGACTTACTTTTCTCATTGTATTCCCCAGAATGAATAAATGTTTTTTTTTAATTGAAAAAAAATGAATTGAGATAAAACTACCTTATATTAATTCACTCCTCAGCCGGTCACCTCCATGAAGGTCAGAAAAAGCAATACAAGGATACTCTCAAGGTCTCTCTGAAGAACTTTGGTATTGATTATGAGACATGATGGATACTGGCACAGGAATGTCCAGCATAGTGTACCTCTATCAAAGGAGGCACTGTGCTCTATGAGGAAAGCATAATTGTTGTAGCTCAAAAGAAACATGAGATATACAAATTTAGAGACATTTCCCTCCAAAATGGTCATACAAATTATTTGTGCCTCACCTGTGGTAAAGCCTTCTGAGCTCATTTTGTCATGACCAGCTACTGTTGCATACACTGTACATTGACCCTGAGGTGGGTTGTGATGTCATTAAGGTCCTCTTCAAGCATGAAGGACAAACAACAATATTAGGGAAGTAGAAAGGGCATTCCAGAAATATAATTGGATTGGATGACTCATTTCAGGTGATCAAATACTCAAAGAAAACATTTTTGCTGGTGGCAACACAAAGGTAAGAAACTCAGTCATTATTTTCCACTTCTCTCAAAGAATGGGGAAAAATCATTGTGTTATTAAAAAATATGATTAATAGATGATTCATATCCCAACTTTTTCACATCTGAAATGTTTATTACTATAATCCATGTGGGCATTGAAAATATGATTTATAAAAAAAAAGAATGAAAAAAAGGACAGGGAGACTTTTAGTGATGATTCTCTTGACCAGCTCTCATCTTATAACAACACAATTAACTTTGAGTTGGACAATAGTAAAAAATATTATTTTTGTTGGCAAAATAAAACATTTGGAAGCATAGAACAAGATGAAGGATTTATCTACATCAGTCTCCTATGAATATGTTAAAACTATCAAGTTTCTTTGACAGATTAAACCATAGAAGTTGTTTTATTGAAGGGCCTTTCAGTTATTGATATCAATAAATTGCAAAAACAGAAAAAATGCTTACTAAAGAAATTCTCTTTTTATGTTCTCTAGATGTTTCTACTTATAGGTGACATTATTTTGCTTGCATTGAGCCCCAGAATACCAGAGGGTCTCTTCAATGAAATCCAGGTCAATTAAAAAAGAGGCCTCTAGCAATCGACTTAAGAAAAATCAAATGAATAAACAATACGTGTTGCTCAGATTATGATATAGTTGGATTGGCAGGTCACTGAATCAGTCCATGAATATCTACATCTTGTCACTGGAGATTAATAATGAGCTGGGCCGAGAATAAAATAAGAGTAAGTATGCAGGCTGGACTGATTTTGGAAAACTGTGAAATGCTGCTAATGGTCTTAAGCTACTTCCAAATGACCAAGAATATCTTTTTTTTTTAATATCATCAACTACCCAATGACTCTACATAGCTCTGATAAATGGAAAATCATGATCTCAGAAGAATCAATGTTATCAGTGACCAAAAAGACAATGAAAAGAAGAATAATGAGTATAGATAAGCCACAGGATATTAATAATGATGCCTTTCATTGGGGAAAGTGATATAAAATATAATAGCAACGATTCATTTGACTGGGAAAATGCATTGTTTATGAAGTAACAGAAAAGAAAAATAGATGATTAGATCACCATTGTTAAGCTATATTCCTGAAATATTTAACGAGATGTAGTTAATCCCTCACACAATGCCTGGTAGATACTTGCTAATGTTGATCAATGGATTAGAGGACTCTTGCAATGCATTAGTAAAACCTATATAAGAAATTCTGGTGGTACATGGGCAATAGATTGCATAATACAAGCAACTGGATGAGAATTCACAAGAGAACAGTATTAGAATGAATGTGTTGTGTCATATTGTATTGGAAAAATGCCCACATATGTAATACCACTCACCTGTAGAAGCATAGGAAAATTCATGGAGAAACTGTACTGATAACTGTACTCATTTAAAAATGTAATATATGAATTAGACTCTAAAAGTACTTGTGAAATAATAGAAAGAATAAGAGATTCTAAGCCAAAGGATGCAAGTTTGAATTCCAGTTCTGTTACTTGCTTCCTGTGTGACCTTGGACAAGTCATATGACAGCATTAAGCCTCAATTTCCTCATCTATAAAGTAGAGATGGTGACTAGATAATCGCCAATCTTCTTTGCAGCTCTTATTTCTAGGATCCTCATCTATGACCTGATTACATTCTTTACTGTTATTTGAGCAAAGTCATCTTTTTTTCAGATAAATATATAGATTTAATAAATATATGGATAGTATTAGCTTTTCAATCTACTATTTAATTAACCTTAAAATATACTGTGAAGGCATTTTTGTTAATCTGTACAAGACAAATATAATGTTAATATTCAGGGGAATTGAGTAACTTCAAATTTACATCTAGAGTAATTGATACAACAAGAGCATAAGTCCTTAAAACTTTCAATGTTAATGTCTCTATACATTTTTCATCTTCACAGTGAAAAAAATCTTATATTCAGAAACCCTATTAGATCACATGCACTTTATGAGGAACACAGCACGGTGACGTCATTTAGACCTATTTATGTCACTTCATTTCCAGTGAAATACATTTGTTAATTATAACATATAGATTGAAGTTTTAATGCCAAAAGGTTAAAATTGAGAAAATCTAGAAATGCTAATTTAATGAGTATTTCCATCAAGGTTCTTGCATATCTAAAAGTTACCTTTGTGCAACATAAAACCTTGTATTTCTCCTCAGAACAACCTTGACATTAATTTCTCTTATTTAAATACTTCTAGGATAGCATCAAAATGGATACTTCCTCCAGCAGAACAGGTGGTAAATGACCTCCTAACTCAAGTCTGCCACTAGACTATGATATATCAGGAAGAGGGAGTGAAGCTGACAAGTTGTGCAACTCTGCATCATTTAAATCCAGTTCAAGTTCAAGTCAAGACATTACCCATGGTGACATTGGTTCTCTCCAAAAATGAAGGATGAACAACTTAAGTAACTACCAGATATATTCCGTTCAAGTCTTTCTGGATCAGTTTTAAAATAGGTGGCCTGTGGACCACATGTCAGGCCCACAACACTCCCAACTGAGGCCTGAAGCATGTTAAAATGTACTTGGCAAGCATTTAACAAAAGAGATAAAAATAAATAATTTATTTTAAACACTCATTTAAAAAAATCAACAACACTGAGTTCAAATTCTCTCCCTCCCTTCAGGCCTTCCCTCACCCATTGAATAGGCAAGAAACATGAAATCAATTATATATTTTAAGTCATGCAAAATATGATCCTAAAAGAAAAAAAAAGGAAGAAAAGAAAGATTAAGAAGTTAAAAAATGCTTCAATTTTCACTCAAAGTCCACTCTCTCTGGAGCTGGATAGCATTTCTCATACTGGGACCTTAGGAATTGTCTTGGATCATTGTCATGAACAGAGAAGTTAAGTCTTTCACAGTTGATTATGATTAAAATTCAACTGTTATTGTATGCAACATTCTCTTGTTTCTCTTCACTCCACTTTGCAACAGTTCATACAAGTTTACCTAGGTTTTGTCTGAAACCATGCTGCTCATCACTTTTTTTTATAGCACAACAGTATTCCATCACAATAATATATCACAACTTATTCAGCCATTTCCTAATTGATGGGCATCCCTTCAATTTCTAATTCTTTCCCACCACAAAAAGAGCTGAATTACTATTTTTGTACATGTAGGCCCCTTTTTCCCTTTACTTTGATCGCCTTGGGATAGAGATCTAGTAGTAGTATTGCTTGGTCAAATGAAATGCGCAATTTTATAGCCCTTTGCACTTAATTCCAAATTGTTCTCCATAATGATTGGACCGTCTTACAAGGTGACCAGCAATGCATTAGTGTACCTATATATATTTATTTTCCAATTCCAATCCAGCATTTATCATTTTCCTTTCCGTCATGTTAGACAATGCAATGCGTGTGATATCTGATAGATATTTTAATTTTCATTTCTCTATTCAATAGTGATGTAGAGCAGTTTTTCATGTAGCTATTGATAGTTTTGATTTCTTCTTATGAAAACTGCTTGTTCATGTCCTTTGACCATTTATAATTTAGGGGAATGCGCTTATTCTTTCCCCTAAATTTGGTTCAATTTTTTTTTTAATTTGAGAGATGAAGCCTTTATCAGAAAACATGCTGTAAAATGTCTTTTCTTTGGTTCCTGCTAGTTTTGGCTGCTTTAGTTCTTTGTTTGTTTTGTGGGGAAAATAAGTTTTTTGAAATTTTGCATAATCAAAAAAATTCATTTTACTTTTTGTGATGCTCTTTATCTCTTGTTTAGTCATAAACTCTTCCCTTAGCTATATATTTTTCCTGTAAATTTTTTCATGCTTCTCTTATTTATTTAAATTTTTATCATAATTTACTTATATCATCCTTTATTTTTAAATTATATACTCATTTTTACACGATTTAAATATATTGCATGAGTTTCTGGTCATTGCTTAGTTTCTGCCAAATTACTTTCCATTTGTCCCAGAAAATTTTGCAAAAGAGTAAATTCTTGCCCCCAAGCTTGAATCTTTGGCTTTATCAAACACTTAAGTTACCATGGTCATTTAATATTATGTATTGTGCAGATAATGTACACCACTGTTCCACCACTCCATTTCTTAGAAAGTACAGTATTGTTTTCATAATTACTAATTTGTAATATCATTTTAAATCTGGTACTGCTAAGCCTTGTTGTACATTTTTATTGACTCTAGATATTCTTAAACTTTTGTTCTTCAAGATGAATTTCAATATTTTTTCTAGCTCTATAAAATAATAATTTTGTACCTTGATTGGTATAGTACTTAATGAGGGAATTAATTTATGTAGAAATGTCATTTTCATTATATTGGCTCTACCAAACCAAGATCAAATAATATTTCTCCAGTTGTTTAAATTTATCTTTATTAATCAGAAAAGTGTTTTGTAATTGTGCTCAAATAACCCCTGGGTTTGTCCTGGAAGGTAGACCCCTAAGTACTTTATATTGTTAGTAGTTTTTTAAATGGAATATCTCTTCCTATCTCTTCCTGCTTGACTTTGTCCATCATATATAAAAATGCTGATATTGATGTAGGTTAATTTTATATCCCACAACTTTGCAATAATTGTTCATATCAAACATCATTTGCAAAAAGTGATAGTTTTGTTTCTTTATTACCTATTTTTATTTGTTCAATTTCTTTTCCTTGTCATAGTGCTACAGCTAGAATTTCTAATACAATATTGAATGACAGTAATGACAATGGAAATCCTGGCATCACCTCTGTTCTTACTGGGAAGACTTCAATTTTATTGCCATTACAAAAAAGCCTTGCTCTTGGTTTTATACAGATACTACTTATCTTTTTAAGAAAGGCTCCATTTTTTCCTATGCTTTCTGTTTTTTTCTAATAGGAATGGGGGTTCTATTTTGCCAAAAGCTTTTGTATGCATCTATTGATATGATCATATCATTTTTGATATTTTTGTTTTACATGACCAGCTAGAGATATAGTATTCCATGAAGATTTTTTTATATAGGTGAGGATTATATATGAAATGAAACTCTCATAAATAGCAACAGACTTAGTATAAGAAATTTGACTCTGGCATTTGTGGGGGAAAGATAGTCTTACCCTAAAGAGTTGAATATGAATTCTTTCTGTGTTCACAATGATTTTTTTGGTTTTAACTGTTTATTAAAATTTTCTATCTTAACTTTGTCTTTTATTGTTTTTTTTTTCCTTGGCAAGACATAATTTTTTGATTCCTTCAAATTTGATATCCTTCTAGGCTTTTTATTTAATCATTATTGCAATGGAACCTGATGATTCTTAAATGATCTCCCCTCAACCTATTTTCAAGATTGGGAGAGGATTGGAGTTACCATACATGTTCCTCCATTTGTTTTCACTCTTTTCACTTTGTCCTAGTGTTTATTGCTGTCTTGTGGAGTCTACAGTTTTAATTCACTCTATCCTGTTTCTTAGAGAGTACTCTTCTTGGTCACAATCCCCACTTCTGTTCCTATTTTTCTTCTACTATTTTTTTATCTCAAGAGAACTATTTTATTTTTAAAATCTTCATCTTCATTTATTTCAGTCACTCCTGTAGTTTTTTTTTTTTTTTTGGCCAAGTCATCCTTTTATTTCTGTCTTTACTTGAACTCCTTGTGGAGTAATTTTTGGGTTTACCTTTCTACCTTCATTCTCATATCTTTAGCTTACGTTTCAAGAATTTGGCCTTTGTTCCAGAGTCTGGCTCTGTTCCGCCCTCAAGACATTTGGATAATGTGGCCAGGTCCCATAAGGTCTTGGCCATAGTTCAGTATAGATTCTCCATTATGTGGCCAGGACTAGGTTCTATCTTGTCATCCATCTCTACTCTCTCTCTCTCTCTCCCTCTCTCTCTCTGCTCCTCCTCCTCCTCCTCCTCCTCCTCCTCCTCCTCCTTCTCCTCTACCCTCTCTCCCCCATTTTTTCTCCCTCTCTTTTTCTCTGCCCCTCTTCCCAAGCCCCATAAGAGAGTTGTTTCCATGCATGTGTCTAGATGATATCAAATTAATTTGGAGTGATGCATTATCCTTAACCAATCAGCAATCTTCCTTTCTTTTAATCTTTTGACTCTGTTTTCCTCAATCTTTGTATTTTTGTCTTCTTATATAATAACCATGTCTTAATCTTTTTTTCCTCATAAAAAGGTGAAATTGCCAAGGGAGACACTATAGAGAAAGAATAAAAGAATGGCCAGGACAGAACCCTTGAGGGAATTCACACTAAAGGAAGCAGGAAAATGGATGTTGATCCAGTAAAAGAAACTTGGAAGGAATGGTCAAAGACAGAAGTTGCAATGGTGGAAACTAGAGCATATCAGAAGCCTAGGGAGGAGAAAATATTCAGGGCATACATGATGGACAGTTTCAAAAGATATAGAGGTCAAGAAAGAGGAAGGCTGAGAAAGGACTATCTAATTTTGTCATAAAGAGATTGTTGGTAGAACAGGCAGTTTTCAGAGGAAAAAATTAAAGCTATCTATAGGCATACGAAAAAATGCTCTGGATCACTACTGATTAGAGAAATGCAAATCAAAACAACTCTTAGATACCACATCTCTCCTGTCAGATTGGCTAAAATAACCAAACAGGAAAATGATAAATGCTGGAAAGGATGTGGGGAAATTGGAACATTGTTGCATTGCTGGTGGAGTTGTGAGCTGATCCAGCCATTTTGGAGAGCAGTTTGGAACTATGCCCAAAGGGCTATAGATATGTTCATACCCTTTGACCCAGCAATACCACTTCTAGGGTTGTATCCCAAAGAAATCACACAAGCAGGAAAAGGACCCATATGTACAAGGATATTTATAGCAGCTCTTTTAGTGGTAGCCAAGAATTGGAAATCAAAGGGATGCCCATCAATTGGGGAATGGCTGAACAAGCTGTGGTATATGAAGGTGATGGAATACTATTGTGCCATAAGAAATGGGGATGATGCAAACTTCGTAACAACCTGGAAAAACCTACACGACATAATGCTGAGTGAGTGGAGCAGAGCCAGGAGAACGTTGTGCACAGCCACAGATATATGGATCCCGTGATGACCAACCCTGATATACTGCGCTCTTCTCAGCAACCTAAGGGGCAAGGACATGCTGTCTTCATCCAGAGAAAGAACTGTGAAGTTTGAATACAGATCAAGGCGCACTACATGCTCGCCTTTTTTGCTTCTCTCTTGTTTTTGTTTTTGGGTTGTTTTTTTTTTTTGGTTCTGTTTCTTCTTTCTCATGATTCATTCCATTGGTCAAAATTCTTCTCCACAACTTGACTAGTGCATAAATTAATTCAATGCAAAGTTATACATGACAGTTATATGAGATTCCATGCCATCTTGGGGAGGGAGGGGGGAAGGAGGGGAGAAAATCTGGAACTCAAAACTATGTAGAACCGTGTGTGGTAAACTAAAAATAAATAAAGAAATTAAAAAAAAAAGATTGTTGGTAACTTAAATACAAATATAGTTCTGTTGCTTAAACAAGTGAAAAATAAAACAGAAAAAAGGAACTGTATAACAAGATTGCCAGTGAATATTCATACAAAAATTGTAAACATAGTCCTAGATGAAAGACTGGAATGATACATCCAAGAATGGTTCATTGTATTCAAGTTGCATGTATACCATAGCTACAAGTATGGTTCAACATTGTGAAAACTATTACCATAATTAAGAAACAGATATGAGTACAAAACTGGGTATTTCATCGTTTTAATATATACCTTGAAGGAAACTCCTTCTTTCAATAAAAATTGGTATTTTCTCTTCACTTATAGTCTTAGAGAGTTGTCTAACTCAATGGGAGGTTAAGAGACTTTACCAATATCAAACTGGCTTATTTGTCAGAGGCATAGCAAGGCCAGCTCTCTATCTATTCTGATACACTGGCTTATTGAAAATTTTAAAACAATCAAGTAAACAAAAATACATGATTATGTCAATAGCAATAAGAAATGTTTTGACAAAATGTACTATTTTAGTGATACAAACATTTAAAATATGCATGAAAAGTCTCTTTAGTTTGATTAAAAATTACACTTCTAAAACTAAAAAACATTATGGATAATGTGAGGATACTGGAAATTGCCCCAATATATGCCAGTGAAAAACAAAGATGTCTTTTCTTTCCTGTATTATTTAATAGAGTTATAGGAGTGTTAGTGATAACAATATGACAAAAAAAATTAAAGGCATAAACATTTATGAAGAGAAGACAAAATTATTCCAATGCACCGGTGATGTGATTGTTTACACAGTACGCTTCAGTAAAGCATTAAGAAGTCCAGTTAAGATGATTGATAACTATAGAAAACTAACTTCATGAAAATTAAATCCACCAAATAGTTGAGCATTTCTATGTAGCAATTATAAAATTCAGGAGAAAATGAGAGAGACTACATTCAAAATAACTAGAAAATGCATAAAATTCCTGGGAGTCAAAATTTAGACACATTTAAGTCATATAAAAATGCAATTAAAGAACACTCTTTGTGGTTCTTGTCTGTCCTTCATTTTTGAAGAGGAACAATAATATCACATGATAATGTATTGACGTGTGAGTGAATTGGATTTAAGTGAGGCAGAGCTATGCAAAACACTCAGCTTCACTCCCAGAGTTGTTAAAGGTCAGTGGCAAAACAAAAGTCAGGACAATTGGTGATGACCCAGGATGCATTGGATGAACTTGGAATTTTCTATGTCTGACCAAGCTCTAAGCATTCTAAAATGCCTGCTTCACTTGCCTTCAAGGCTGTTGGAATGAATTGTTCTCATCCACCCATCGTTCCAGAAGTCTTCACATTCTTTGAGTAGACATCGCCCCCCCCAACTCTCTGACAGTTTTGAGGCCTACTGATTACTTTCAGCATGGTTTAGCCCAATATGCTGAGACAGTTTTACTGGGATATGACTGCTCTGCATGATAATGCTTCTTCATGCCACAGGTGAAGACTGAGTGCCAGGTGTCCACCAAAGGTGGATAAGCAGCCCTGAACTGGGCTCAGTAAGTCCTCACACCAGAGGTACTACTCCTCCTTGAATACTCTTTAGAAAAATAAATCAAGGTACATAATCAAAAGATATTTGCTTCTCATGGTTGGATCACACCAATAACAATCAATCAGTAAGCAATAAGTAAGTCCCTTCTAAGATATGGAGATACAAAGATAAACAAAATGAAATATCTGCTCCTCTCCGGGATCATATAGTCTATCAAGGAAGATACCGTGTGCATAGCAAGTACGTGCAGAACAAATAAAATAAAATAAGTAAAAGTTAATTAAATTAAACATAGTGGGGTAGAATACCAGCAGTTTGGGACTCATGGTTGACTTCACATGGAAGGTGGTACATTTTTTGAGTCATGAAGCAAACAACAGATTGTATGACACAGCAGTCAAGAGAAATTAGATTCTAGGCAAAAGGAATAGTCAGGTCAAAGGAACAGATGGAAGAGCTGAGTGTGGGAAACACAGAAAAAGACAATTTGGATGAGTTGTAATCCCTGAGATGAGGGAAAGTGACATAAAATGAAGCTGAAAATATAGATTGAGATTGAGATCAGTTAAATTTTATGCAGGCGCAATATTTTTGTATGCATACAGTAAATGGGGAAGATTTATTTTGTCTATGCATATTTCTCATAAGAACTCTATTTCTATTTCTTTTACCAATGGGGTAGAGTTTAGGAGAGAGAGAAAATTTATTTGTTATTTTTTAACAGATAAATGAGAGAGTGCTAAAAATGTAAAATGTTGCATTGACTTTCATGTGAGGTACCTTCACTATTATTTTTCTGTCACTCTTTTACTTTGTTATAAGACGCCCACATGAAGTGGGAGTAGCCTATAAGTATGTGTAATGTAAAAACAGCACAGTTTAATAAAACTAAAAATATTTTTAAAAAAGATGAAGTAGTTGAGTAGGTTAAAGACCTAGTTGGGTGATCTGTACCCAGTCTATCCCCAGTCACATGGCAAGGTGGGCAGAAGACTGAATTTAAGATAACACAGCATATAAGTCAGAATTGTTTGTCTTGGGGTACTGGATCAGCCAGGGGTTTGTTGTGTGCTTCCTATTAAGGTAAACATCAATCCTAAAATTAATTTAGGAATCTCAATTAAGGTAAATACTAATAATATCAAATTGACTGTATACAGACACAAGTGTGACAGTCTACACGTACATATATAAATATGTATATATGTAAGATGTATATGTTTATGCAAATATGCAAAATATGCACACATGTATCTATATACACATCTATGTATGTATAAGTATATATATACATATTTTTATATATGTGAAACTATATTTTTAAGAAAAAATATTCCATGAGAAATTGATAACTTTATTTAAATTTAACTTTTAACTAAAATTTTTGATACTGATTTAATATGACCACTAAACCGTTATGCCTTACATTTTTCTCAACAAGATGAGAATGGAATGGAGGCCTCCAGTCATAAAGAGTAATTCTTGTTCCATTGGGCATCAGATTAGATGGTCTCTCAAGACACTTCAATTTGGAAATTCTATAAAAATTAAATTAAAAAATTAAGGAAATCAAACATAATGTTTTCCTATTTTAATCAATCAGAGAGGACACTTGGAAAAAAAATACCCTGTGTACATCATGCTAACTACCAATCCCTGAGCATTATTATCTGATCCATACCCCTTTTAATAAGAATGTATCTATGACTGTCTCTGGGTAACATTCATTGTGGTATTAGGTACTAAATTATCATTGCTGTGATCAAAATGGAAACATCTCTTCAGACATAATTTTATTTTGAAATGTTGATGTTACTCTGAAATCATTTAGAATATCTACAGAGCATGTTTATGCCCTTTTTCACTAATAGTAAAGAGGAAAAAATTGTAGGTTTGGTAGTTAAGGTAACTGAGTTCAAATCTTAATTAGGATGGTTAATATCTGTGTGACCATGGGTAAACCACTTCACCTGGCTTCCAGGTCTTAAGTCTCTTCATAGTCAAGATAAAGAGTAGAGGCTAAATTACTTGGCCTGAGACCCTTTCAGGATTTCTGATTCTATGTCTTTGAGAAGACTAGACGTGTCTTTGTCCCTCTTTTTCCTTTCTTATTCCTTTTTTTTCAAACTTATAGGCCACTTCCACTAAATCAAATTCAGTTCCAATTTGTGCTTTTCGATAGGATTGTTGATGCATCTCAGTAATTAAGGCAGAGTTCCTTCATTATTATTCCACACAGCCCAACAACCATAACACTGATTGAGTTAAAGCTCATCTCTACATATTAAAATTAGTGGATCACAAAACTGTCATTTTTTAAAATTTTGAGATAAAAGTAATTAATATGAAGTGGAAAATGAGCTTAGTGATAAGCTTGGGAAACCTGGAATTTTAATGTTTTGGGGTGCCGCTGCCAGTAAATAAATACCATCAACCTCCACCCCACCCTCCAAGTATGAAGGACAGGGTGAGCTCTTTGGAATAATGACAAGGCAATCAGTTCCTTATAATATTGTTTTGGGGGATATCTTTTTGCCCTTTGTGGTTAAACCCCTCAAAAACACTGTCTACAAAAAGTGTCTCCATTATTTGTTTCTCTTACTCTCTATGTAAGTCTCTTACAATCCAGATTCTGACCTTATCATTCTCTTAAAACTATTCCCTCCAAAGTTAGTAATGTTCTCTTAGTTGCCAAATCCAATGGTCTTTTCTTGATCATTATTCTCCTTCACTCCTCTTCAACCTTTGAAACTGGTGATTTCCCTCACCTCCATGATACTCTCTTCTCTCTAGGTTTTTGGGGCATAACTCTCTCCTGATTCTACTCCTACCTCTATAGTTACTTTGTCTCAGACTCCCTTGCTTGATCCTCATCCAAGTCATACCCTCAAACTGTAGGCGTCCATCAAGGTTCTATTTCTTGGCCCCCTTATCCGCTCCCTCTATAATACTTCACCATTGATTCCCATAGATTTAATTACCATCTCTATACTTACAATTCTCAAATCTACTTAACCAGTCACTTGAAGCTGACCTCCAATCCTGTATCTCCAACTACCTTTCAGATATCTCAAACATGATATCCAGTAGAAATCTTAAACTAAACATTCACAGAACAGAACTCACTATAATATTTTCCTCTACTCTCTCCCACCTCCTAACTTTCATATTACTGTAGAAGGCGACACCATGGTTCAGTCCCTCAGGCTCACAACTCAGAAGTCATTTTCATCTCCTCATTATCTCTGACTCCCCTCCCACCCATATCCAATTTGTTGCCAAGGCCTGTTGAGTTCACCTTTATGGCATCTCTAAAACAATACCATTTTTTCCTTTTTTAATACTTCCACCACTAGGTTTCATGTCTTCATCATCTAACACCTGGACTATTGCAATAGCCTGATGGTGTGTTTGCTTCCTTCAAGTCTCTCCCCACTTGAATCCAGCTGCCATTCAGTCACCAAAGTGTTTTCTTAAAACACAGGTCTAATAATGACATACACTCACACTCTCACCTAACAAAATCCAGTGGCTCCCTATCACCTATAGATCAAATACAAAATGCTGTTTTGCATTTGAAGCCCTTCATAACTTAGCACCCTCTTACTTCCCCAGTCTTCTTTAACCTTAGTCCCTGCCATGTATTATAGGATCCAGCAATACTATTCCACATACAAACCACATACAAAATACTGCAAATTTTGGCTCCAGGCATTTTCTCTGGCTGTCTCCCATGCCTAGAATGCTCTCTCTCCTCATCTCCATATATTGAATTCTCCAGTTCCTTTTAAGTTCCATCCAAAAGCTCATGTTTTGCAGGAAGCCTTTCCCAACCCCTTTTAATATGAGTGACTTCTCTCTATTCATTATCCATATATTCTGTATACATCTTGTCTGTATATTTTTGTATATATGTGTCAGCATCTTGCCTCCCCAATTAGATTGTAAGCTCTATGAGATAAGGGACTGACTTTTGCCTCTTTTTGTATCCCCAGTGCTTAACACAGTTCCTGGCACATACTAGGCACATAAACATTTATTGATTTATTGAGTACAGTATGAGCAAAACTTAAAATCATGAAAAAAGAAGACAAACTACAATAATCTTTAAAGCTGTTCCCAGTCTCATAAGCATTTAATAAAGAGTTCTAAATGACTAAAATAACTCCAGATGACTTTTTTTTCTTTTTTTTTTAATTTTTTTTAAATTTATTTAACATATTTAGTTTTCAGCATTGATTTTCACAAGAGTTTGGATTACAAATTTTCTCCCCATTTCTACCCTCCCCCCCACTCCAAGATGGTGTATATTCTGGTTGCCCTGTTCCCCAGTCAGCGCTCCCCTCTGTCACCCCACTCCCCTCCCATCCCCTTTTCCCTTCCTTTCTTGTAGGGCAAGATAAATTTTTACGCCCCATTGCCTGTGTATCTTATTTTCTTGTTGCATTCAAAAACACTTTTGTTTGTTTTTGAACATCTGTTTTTAAAGCTTTGAGTTCCAAATTCTCTCCCCTCTTCCCTTCCCACCCACCCTCCCTAAGAAGTCAAGCAATTCAACATAGGCCACATGTGTATCATTATGCATAACCCTTCCACAATACTCATGTTGTGAAAGACTAACTATATTTTGCTCCTTCCCAACCCATCCCCCTTTATTGAATTTTCTCCTTTGACCCTGTCCCCTTTCGAAAGTGTTTGTTTTTGACTACCTCCACCCCCATCTGGCCTCCCCTCCATCATCCCCCCATTTTTTTTATCTTCTTCCCTCTTCTTTCTTGTGGGGTAAGATTCCCAATTGGGTATGTATGGTATTCCCTCCTTAGGCCAAATCTGATGAGAGCAATGTTCACTCATTCCCCCCTCATCCGCCCTCTCCCCTCCTCCCACAGAACTGCTTCCTCTTGCCACCTTTATGGAAGATAATCCATCCCATTCTATCTCTCCTTATCTCCCTCTCTCAGTATGTTCCTCTCTCATCCCTTAATTTGATTTTATTTCTTTTAGATATCTTCCCTTCATCTTCAACTCACCCGGTGTCCCCTCTCTCCCTCTCTCTCTCTCTCTCTCTCTCTCTTATATATATATATATATATATATATATATATATATATATATATATATATATGTATGTATGTATGTATATATATATATATACACATAGATATATACATACATACACATTCACCCATATATATATACATAAACATATATGTATGCATATTCCCTTCAGCTACCCTAATACTGAGGTCTCATGAATGATACATATCATCTTTCCATGTAGGAATGTCAAAAAAACAGTTCACCTTTAGTAAGTCCCTTGCAATTTCTTTTTCTTGTTCTTTTTCTTGATTACCTTTTCATGCTTCTCTTGATTCTTGTGTTTGAAAGTCAAATTTTCTATTCAGTTCTGGTCTTTTCACTGAGAAAGCTTGAAAGTCCTCTATTTTATTGAAAATCCATATTTTGCCTTGGAGCATGATACTCAATTTTGCTGGGTAGGTGATTCTAGGTTTTAATCCTAGCTCCATTGCCCTCTGGAATATCGCATTCCAAGGCCTTTGATCTCTTAATGTAGAAGCTGCCAGATCTTGGGTTATTTTGATTGGGTTTCCACAATACTCAAATTGTTTCTTTCTGGCTGCTTGAGTATTTTCTCCTTGATCTGGGAGCTCTGGAATTTGGCAACAATATTCCTAAGAGATTTCTTTTTGGGATGTATTTGAGGAGGCAATCGGTAGATTCTTTCAATTTCTATTTTGCCCTGTGGCTCTAGAATATCACGGCAGTTCTCCTTGATAATTTCCTGAAACATGGTATCTAGGCTCTTTTTTTGATCATGGCTTTCAGGTAGTCCAATAATTTTTAAATTATCTCTCCTGGATCTATTTTCCAGGTCAGTGGTTTTTTCAAGGAGATATTTCACATTGTCTTCCATTTTTTCATTCTTTTGGTTCTGTTTTATAATATCCTGATTTCTCATAAAGTCACTAGCTTCCACTTGCTCCAATCTAATTTTTAAAGTAGTATTTTCTTCAGTGGTCTTTTGGACCTCCTTTTCCATTTGGCTAATTTTGCCTTTCAAGGCATTCTTCTCCTCATTGGCTTTTTGGAGCTCTTTTGCCATTTGAGTTAGTCTATTTTTTAAGGTGTTGTTTTCTTCAGTGTATTTTTCGATATTTTTTTGGGTCTCCTTTAGCAAGTCCTTGACTTGTGTTTCATGGTTTTCTCGCATCCTTCTCATTTCTCTTCCCAATTTTCCTCTACTTCTCTAACTTGCTTTTCCAAATCCTTTTTGAACTCTTCCATGGCCTGGGACCAGTTCATGTTTTTCTTGGAGGCTGTTGGTGTAGGCTCTTGCACTTTATTGACTTCTTTAGGCTGTATGTTTTGGTCTTCTTTGTCAGCAAAGAAAGAATGCAAAGTCTGAGACTGAATCTGGGTGTGTTTTCCCTGCCTGGCCATATTCCCAGCCAACTAACTTGACCTTTGAGTTTTTCAGTGGGGTATGACTGCTTGTAGACTAGAGAGTTCTATGTTCCACGTTTGGGGGGGATGCGCCAGCTCTGCCACACCAGCACTCCTCCTTCCCCAACCCCCAACCCGGACTGGGCTTAGATCTTCAGCAGGCCGTGCACTCCTGCTCTGATCCGCCACTTAATTCCTCCCACCAGGTGGGCCTGGAGCCGGAAGTAACAACAGCTGTAGCTGCCCCACCTCCACTGCCCCCGGGGCTGGAAGCCGAACCGCGAAGTCCTTGTACTCTCACAGCTTTTCCCACTAACCTTCTCCACAGTCTTTGGTGTTTGTGGGTTAAGGAGTCTGGTAACTGCCACAGCTCACTGATTCAGGGTGCTAGGGCCCCCTCCGCCCGGCTTCTGGTCTGGATGGTCCACGCCGTTCGGGCTGGGTTCTGCTCCACTCCATTCCCAGCTCCCAGCTCCCAGCTCTATGTGGGATAGACCTCACCCAGAGACCATCTAGGCTGTCCTGGGCTGGAGCCCTGCTTCCCTCTGCTGTTTTGTGGGTTCTGTCATTCCAGAAATGGTTCAGAGCCATTTTTTATAGGTTTTTGGAGGGACTGGGTATGGAGCTCACACTAGTTCCTGCTTACCAGCTGCCATCTTGGCTCCACCCCCCTTTTTTTCTTTATAAATCATGAAATCTCATTGATTATAACAATGTCACAGTAGAAATGGATATAGCATGGACATTTTCCTCGTTTTTAAAAGCAGACTCCAGTGAATTCCTCCTTCAGTTCTTCATCATTACATGAAATTGACTCTGCATTCTAACATCGTGAACCAGCAAGGACAAAGGTTGTCAGTTCTTATGTAATATAGTCTGGTGGAAAGGAAATGGGCCCTTCAGTGAGTTCTGGTTCATATCCCCCACACCCTTTTGATGTTTATACCACCTTGGACAAGCTAGTTCACCTCTCTGACATTCATACTCCCCATCTATAAAACTGAAGAAACATAGGGCTACTAAGGTCCCTCGCAGGATGGCATCAATAAGTATGATAGAATTGTGTCCAAAATCACCCTAAGTGAAAGGAAGTTCATCACTATATTAGTGATGAATATTTGATATGTATTTCCTCTGAACTACAAAGCACCATGCTAGCTAGTTCCTGAAATATTGTGTTAAGACATCCAATGGCAAATGGACCCACTGTTATTAGGTGCTATTAGTTAGGGAAGGATATGGACCATCAAGAATAGGTTGCAATCCAAATTATTGAATAGAACTGCCCCCTCTGCCTGAGTGTGCAGTTGAATCAGTAATGTCATGAGCTGGATGACATGGTTCCTATTTTAGGTGTATGTACTTTTTTCATCACCATTGAAGACCTTTTCAGTGTCTTGGAATCCTTCATCTAGTTATTTTAACAAAAATGTATATGTGGCATTTATATAGCAAAATCACAAAGCACTTTGCATATAGTAGCTAATTGGAGCCTCTCCACTCAACTCAGCTGTTGTAATGAATAGAGTTGCCCCTCAAAGTCAGAAAAATTTGCATCATTTTCTACCTCTGCTTTATATTAGGACTGAATGACCTTGGAAGAATTATTTCACTTCAAGGTGCCTCCCAGACAACTCTCTAAGACAATAAGATTTTTTTTTTGTAAATTTAATTTTGAACACACTAGTACGTGCATGTGTATGTGTGTGTATAGAAATGGTGATTTTATTCAACTTTTGTGCTATATATATATATATATATGAATAGAAAAGTGTTAAATATTAAACTGCACTTCTCTATTATGTACAGCTTGCTTTTCTTTTTAAAGGATACAATAATTTCAGTGGAAACCATTCAAAGGTATCCCGCTTGTCTGTGCTTCTTTCTGACCTTCCTTTCTTCTCTACTAAAACTGTAAGTAGCAGAAAATGTGTCACTCTCCCTTGGCTAAAGAACTAATAAGTTTTAGAGGCAGGATTTAAATTTCAGACCTCTTGACTTGCAGTTCCAACACTCTCTCCATTTCACCATGCTGTCTATTATCCCACGGTATGGTGATTAAAGGTTCAGAGATGTTCTAGATGTCCTTGTCTTATGCCACACTCTTGGTATTGTGACTAGCTTAACTTCTTATTCTGATGATACATGTCTTTATGTCTTTAGAGCCATTTCTTTCTAGGACATCATCCTTGAAAATATACTGCCATGTGTTCATACCAAGGATGAATTTTTCATGGCCTTTTCAGTGACCTGAAATTTTTACTCCTATGAGATTACCGTTTTCCATGATTTGTGACCATACAATATCATTTGGAAGATACCAGTACTAAATGCATGGATTTGGCAGTAGGGTACCTCTTGACATTATGGAAAATGCCAGGGAAAGTTCCAAATTCAATATAACTTTGCATCTCCACTGTTTAATGTAATTTCTTGCATCTAACAGGTCCTTTTTGAAATAGTTGTTGAATTGTTGGATGAATAAGTGCATTGAAGGAGTGATGAGAGTGATCTAGCAGTTAAGACAAATATATTATAGCGGAGTCAGAAATATTTTTAAAAATCTGATAAGAGGGGGCGGAGCCAAGATGGCGGCTGGTAAGCATGGACTAGAGTGAGCTCCGTACCCGAGTCCCTCCAAAAACCTATAAAAATGGCTCTGAACCAATTCTAGAACGGCAGAACCCACAGAACAGCAGAGGGAAGCAGGGCTCCAGCCCAGGACAGCCTGGATGGTCTCTGGGTGAGGTCTATTCCACACGGAGCTGGGAGCTGGGAACGGAGTGGAGCAGAGCCCAGCCTGAGCGGCGTGGACGATCCAGACCAGAAGCCGGGCGGAGGGGGCCCTAGCGCCCTGAATATGTGAGCTGCGGCAGTTACCAGACCCCTCGACCCACAAACACCAAAGACTGCGGAGAAGGTTAGTGGGATAAGCTGCGGGAGTGGAAGGAGTTCGCGGTTCGGCTTCCAGCCCCGGGGGCAGCGGAGGTGGGGCAGCTACAACTGTTGTTGCTTCTGGCTCCAGGCCCACCTGGTGGGAGGAATTAAGTGGCGGATCAGAGCAGGAGTGCAACAGCCTGCTGAAGATCTAAGCCCAGCCTGGACTGGGGGTTCTTGGGGAAGGAGGAGTGCGGCTCTGACAGAGCTGGCACCTCCCCCCCAAACGTAGAACATAGAACTCGTTAGTCTACAAGCAGTCATACCCCACTGAAAAACTCAAGGGTCAAGTTAGTTGGTTGGGAATATGGCCAGGCAGCGAAAACGTGCCCAGATTCAGTCTCAGACTTTGGATTCTTTCTTTGGTGACAAAGAAGACCAAAACATACAGCCTAAAGAAGCCAACAAAGTCATAGAGCCTACAACAAAAGCCTCCAAGAAAAACATGAACTGGCCCCAGGCCATAGAAGAACTCAAAAAGGATTTGGAAAAGCAAGTTAGAGAAGTAGAGGAAAAATTGGGAAGAGAAATGAGAAGGATGCGAGAAAACCATGAAACACAAGTCAATGACTTGCTAAAGGAGACCCAAAAAAATACTGAAAAATACACTGAAGAAAACAACACCTTAAAAAACAGACTAACTCAAATGGCAAAAGAGCTCCAAAAAGCCAATGAGGAGAAGAATGCCTTGAAAGGCAAAATTAGCCAAATGGAAAAGGAGGTCCAAAAGACCACTGAAGAAAATACTACTTTAAAAATTAGATTGGAGCAAGTGGAAGCTAGTGACTTTATGAGAAATCAGGATATTATAAAACAGAACCAGAGGAATGAAAAAATGGAAGACAATGTGAAATATCTCCTTGGAAAAACCACTGACCTGGAAAATAGATCCAGGAGAGATAATTTAAAAATTATTGGACTACCTGAAAGCCATGATCAAAAAAAGAGCCTAGATACCATGTTTCAGGAAATTATCAAGGAGAACTGCCGTGATATTCTAGAGCCACAGGGCAAAATAGAAATTGAAAGAATCCATCGATCGCCTCCTCAAATAGATCCCAAAAAGAAATCTCCTAGGAATATTGTTGCCAAATTCCAGAGCTCCCAGATCAAGGAGAAAATACTGCAAGCAGCCAGAAAGAAACAATTTGAGTATTGTGGAAACCCAATCAGAATAACCCAAGATCTGGCAGCTTCTACATTAAGAGATCAAAGGCCTTGGAATGCGATATTCCAGAGGGCAATGGAGCTAGGATTAAAACCTAGAATCACCTACTCAGCAAAACTGAGTATCATGTTCCAAGGCAAAATATGGAGTTTCAATAAAATAGAGGACTTTCAAGCTTTCTCAGTGAAAAGACCAGAACTGAATAGAAAATTTGACTTTCAAACACAAGAATCAAGAGAAGCATTAAAAGGTAATCAAGAAACGGAAATTGCAAGGGACTTACTAAAGTTGAACTGTTTTGTTTACATTCCTACATGGAAAGATGATGAGTATGATTCATGAGACCTCAGTATTAGGGTAGTCGAAGGGAATATGCGTATATATATATATATATATATATATATATATATATATATATATATATGTATATATATATGTTTATGTATACATATAAGTGAATGTGTATGTATGTATATATCTATGTGTATATGTATGTATGTGTATGTGTGTGTATATATATATATGTGTGTTTATATATATATATATGTAAAAGAGAGAGAGCAGACACAGGGTGAGTTGACGATGAAAGGAAGATAGCTAAAAGAAATAAAATGAAATTAAGGGATGAGAGAGTAACATACTGAGAGAGGGAGATAGGGAGAGATAGAATGGGGTGGATTATCTCGCATAAAGGTGGCAAGAGGAAGCAGTTCTATGGGAGGAGGGGAGAGGGCAGGTGAGGGGGGAATGAGTGAACCTTGCTCTCATCAGATTTGGCCTGAGGGGGAATACTATACATACTCAGTTGGGTATCTTACCCCATAGGAAAGAAGAGGGAGGAAGATAAAAAATAAATAAAAGGGGGGTATGATGGAGGGGAGGGCAGATGGGGGTGGAGGTAATCAAAACAAACACTTTGGAAAGGGGACAGGGTCAAGGGAGAAAATTCAATAAAGTGGGATGGGTTGGGAAGGAGCAAAATGTAGTTAGCCTTTCACAACTTGAGCATTGTGGAAGGGTTATACATAATAATACATGTGTGGCCTAGGTTGAATTGCTCAACTTCTTAGGGAGGGTGGGTGGGAAGGGAAGAGGGAAGGGAATTTGGAACTCAAAGTTTTAAAATCAGATGTTCAAAAACAAAAAAAGTTTTTGTATGCAACTAAAAAATAAGATACACAGGCAATGGGGCGTAGAAATTTATCTTGCCCTACAAGAAAGGAAGGGAAAAGGGGATGAGAGGGGAGGGGGGTGATAGAGGGGAGGGCTGACTGGGGAACAGGGCAACCAGAATATAAGCCATCTTGGAGTGGGGGGGACGGTAGAAATGGGGAGAAAATTTGTAATTCAAAATGTTGTGAAAATCAATGCTGAAAACCAAATATGTTAAATAAATAAATTGCATTAAAAAAAATAAAAAAAAATCTGATAAGAATGAGTAACTTCTTATTACATACAATTTAATTGTGCATAGGAGTGAATAATTTGCAAGCTCTGCCACTGTGAAGCTCAGGGTTCTGGGACAGGTTTGAGGAGATTTCTGGGAGAAAGAAGGCAACTAAAAGTTAGAGCTTTGGATCTTGGGTCAGAAGGACATGAATTGAAATCCAGACTCATGCACTTACTAACTACATGACCTTGGGCAAGTCAATTAACTATTTCCTACCTCAGTTTCCCATGTTTTATAAAATGAGGATAATAATAAACCTATCTTCCAGAGTTGTGAGGATAAAGAAAGATAATATTTGGAAAGGTTTTTGTGAACCTCAAAGAGCTATAAAAATGCTAGCCATTATGGTAGTTATTATTATATTATTATTAATTATTATGAGGCCTATTTGAGGGTTGGAATGCGAGTCCTGCCTTCACCTTAGAGGTGTAAGGATTTAAGGATTTACTTTCCTTACTTCTTCCCTATAAGAACTCTAAAGAGTATCATCATTATTGCATTTATTAACACAGTTGATGTGACAAAAGACTGCCACAAACTGAGAGTGATAATTGCTGAGAGGTCTCCTTCATCTGCCCCTGCCTTGGGTGTGGCAGTAGGACTGACTCTTTTGAGAGAAAGGAGTTTAAAGCAGCTAGGTCTCTGTGGCAGACAGAATCCTGGTGTTGACTGTGTTTATCCACAGACTGCCATTTCTCCTTGTACCACTTATAGTCATTGTTATATAAGGTAAATAGTGGTCACTAACCCTTGCTAATGTTGTTAGTGCCAAAAGTGATTGGGAGGAATAGCCAGTCGGAGAAAAGCCGAGGAAACATCCGGCATCTAGAATGAGGTACGGGAGAAGGCAGAGTGAAGATGTTCCCTTGGGGAATCACAAACCTGTTGGCATCCATCTGCCACAGTATTCCGTTCCCAGCTCAAGGTGATAAGCAACCAAAGTAGTGGAGTAAGATTAAAAATCTAACTGTGGAAGGAAACCTTAAACAAAATAGAATATGTTTTTGCAAGGCTGTCCATGATGGGGAGAGGCATATTCCTTATGGGTCTCTTTTTTAATTCCCTCCTCTTACCTGCTAAAAGACATCTAGAAAGTATACTAGATAGAATTCTGAGTCTGGATTCAGGAAAACCTGAGCTCAACCATGTCCTCAGACCATGATGGCAGACTGTGATGGGGAAAGAGAGAAGGTGCATTCCATGTGGGCCTTATGGGTTGCATTTCAGGCTCTCTACTACTACCTACTAAGAGCCAGCTAGAAAGTACAATACATAGAATGCTGAGTCTGGTGAGAGGAAGACCTGAGCTCAAATATGGCCTGACACAGTTATGAGCCGTGTAACCTTGATGAGTCACATAAACTCTACATCAGTTTCCTCAAATGTAACATGGAGTTCATGATAATAATAATACTCTTCCAGGGTTGTTGTGAATATCAAATGAAATATTGGTAAATCACTAAGCACAAAGCTTGTTATGCAGTAGATCCTTAATAAATATTCATTTCCATTCTTCCTTCCCTTCCAGCTAAACAATGGGTAAATATTTTATACCACAGGCTATACCACTCCATTTTATCTGTCCTCTGGTAAGTTCTGGCACTACAGAACTGTGGTCTTAACCTTATTCTCAACCTTACAAGGTAAGCAGATACTCACATCAATACTTGTCACTGGTGTCTTTATTACATGATCATAGGATATTAGAGTTGGAAGGAAAAGTGAGGGAGAAAAAACCTGCATTGCCCCAAAACCTGTACTAATTGGTGGCAAAACATTGATGTTTAACCGGTCAATTTAGAAAATAAGTCTCTGTTAGTAGAGAAATTGATCCCAAGTAATTTGTTTGGTTCTAAAATATTACCAAATTTATTTTACATTGGCAATTCAGTAAAACTTTTCTGAGACAAAGAAACTAATGAAAACATTTCAGTAATAAATTGTGTTATATGATTATGTTGGAATACTATTGTGCTATAAGAAATGATGAGCAGGATGCTCTCAGAAACACCTAGAAAGATTCGCACGAACTGATACAAATTGAAGTGAACAGAACCAGGAGAACATTGTACATAGTAACAGCAGAACTGTATGATGATAAATGATGAATGACTTCACTATTCTCAGTAATACAATGACCTAAGATAACTCAGAAGGACTTATGATCAAAAATGCTATCCATTCCCAGAGAAAGAACTCTTGAAGTCTGAATGCAGATCAAAGCACACTTTTAATTTTACTCTGTGTATTTTTCATTTTTGTCTGTGTTTTCTTTCACAACATAGCTAACACAGGAATATGTTTTGCATGACTGCACATATATAACCTATGCCAACTTGCTTGTGTTCTCCATGACGGGTAAGGGAAGGGGAGGAGAAAATTTGAATCTCAAATTTGAAAGAAAAAATGTTAAAAGTTGTTTTTACATGTAATTGAGGGAAAATAAAATACTAAATAAACAATTTAAAATGTTTCAGCAAAACAAAAATGTGCGAAAGTTTATGGGTAAATACTTCTTTACACAGTTGGATCACCCTGGGTGAGATTTAAATTAAGTGTCAAGGGTAAAGTGTAGGTACTACAGCTTTCTAGTCTTCATCACCAGTACTTATCAGAACTTCTAACTGTATCACTAGCAAATTAGTGAATGAGGAAGCCTGATGTGCTGGACAGATTGCTGGCCTTTAATTTAAAAATCATGCATTCAAGTTTTGGCTCTACTACATCCTAGGTATAACAAATGGTCATTTCCACAATGGTCCTTGTGAAATTCAGATCTTTTTTATACAACAGACCATTCTGTAGATCAATTTGCTCTTTTATAAATGGCAATTTATGAATAGATCACTTTCCATGATATCAACATTAAAGATCAAACTATCTGTCCATGTCCAACAGCTCATCACACAGTCCTTTGGGAGCCTGGTTTTGTTTAGTCTTCCTTGGGCTCTGCATCAACCTAAACCTTCATGTAGAAGGATATGTACCTATTTTTTACGGCTGTTTTTGTTACTTAGCCAAGCAATTCATAGCTTTCTTGGCTTTAGAGAAGTTGGTAAACCCTTCAGCCTAAGCTACTTCTTTAACTCCCAGTTCATTTATATCTCCACCTACACTACCTATTTCAGAGTCTGGGATGTCCATAGAAATATATCCAGCTTCCTTTCCAGGAAACCGATTGTCCATAGACTCTAGTACATCTGATATGGGGATGGGATTGACTCCATTGAGAGGAAGAAGTGTAATGTAGAAAATGCTCTGTGGCAAGTAGAAACCCAGGGCTGACTATGTTTATCCACATAGAAACAGGCAGAACAGACTTTCTAGAATGTTTCTGTTAATAACTCAAATGCAAGAACCTCATCAAAACAAAAGGGAGACAGGTCCACATGCATATGTACTTATACCTGTGTTTGTATGAAGCTGATAACTATTTCAATATAATTATTTTCTTTTGTAATCCTATTCAATTTATTTTATGCATTTAAAAGCCTTTTTCAGTTTTCTTTTTTTTTTTGTATTCCAAACTTTAATATTTAATATTTTTTAGTTTTCAGCATTGATTTCCACAAGATTTTGAGTTACAATTTTCTCCCCATTTCTACCCTTCCCCCACTCCAAGATGGCAGGTATTCTGATTGCCCCATTCCTCAGTCAGCTCTCCCTTCTGTCGCCCCACTTCCCCTCCCCCCATCCCTTTTCCCCTTACTTTCTTTTAGGGAAAGATAGATTTCTATACCCCATTGTCTGTATGTCTTATTTCACAGTTGCATGCAAAAACAACTTTTTTTTGAGAATATGCTTTTAAAACTTTGAGTACCAAATTCTTTCCCCTCTTCCCTCCCTACCCACTCTCACTAAGAAGGCAAACAATTCAACATAGGCCACACATGTACCATTATGCAAAACCCTCCAACAATACTCATGTTGTGAAAGACTAAGTATATTTCCTTCCATCCTATCCTGTCCCCCTTTATTCAATTTTCTCCCTTGACCCTGTCCCTTTTGAAAAAGTGTTTGCTTTTGATTACTTCTTCCCCATATCTGCCCACCCTTCTATCGTCCCCCCTTTCTTATCCCTTTTCCACTACTTGCATGTGGGGTAAGATACCCAATTGAGTATGTATGTTATGCCCTCCTCAAGTCAAAACCCACGAAAGCAAGATTCACTCATTCCACCTCACCTGCCCCCTCTTCCCTTCCAATAAAATGATTTTTCTTGCCAATTTCACATAAGATGATTTACCCCATTCTATGTCTCCCTTTCTCCATCTCTCAATATATTCCTCTCTCATCCCTTAATTTGATTTTTTTAGTTATCATCCCTTCATATTCAACTCACACTGCGTGCTCTCTCTCTCACCATATATATGTATATATATATATATATATATATATATATATATGTATATATATATATATACATATATATATATATATATATATATATATATATATATATCCATTTTAATAAGTCCCTTGTGATTTCTCTTTCTTGTTTACCTTTTCATGCTTCTCTTGATTCTTTTGTTTGAAAGTCAAATTTTCTATTCAGCTCTGGTCTTTTCACTGAGAAAGTTTGAAAGTCCTCTATTTTATTGAAAATCTATATTTTGCCTTGGAGCATGATACTCAGTTTTGCTGGGTAGGTCATTCTTGGTTTTAATCTTAGTTCCATTGACCTCCAGAATATCGTATTCCAAGCCCTTCAATCCCTTTATGTAGAAGCTGTTGGATCTTTTGCTATCCTGATAATGTTTCCACAATATTCAAATTATTTCTTTCTGGCTGCTTGCAGTATTTTCTCCTTGATCTAGGAGGTCTGGAATTTGGCAACAATATTCCTAGGAGTTTTCTTTTTGGGATCTGGTCTGTTTCAGGAGGCGATCAGTGGATTCTTTCTCTTTCTGTTTTACCCTCTTGCTCTAGAATATCAAGTAGTTCTTCTTGATAATTTCTTGAAAGATGATATCTAAGCTCTTTTTTGGATTATGGCTTTCAGGTATCCCAATAATTTTTAAATTCTCTCTCCTGGATCTATTTTCCAGGTCAGTGGTCTTTCCAATGAGATATTTGACATCACCTTCCACTTTTTCATTCTTTTGGTTCTGTTTTATAATATCTTGATTTCTCATAAAGTCACTAGCTTCCACTTGCTCCAATCTAATTTTTAAGGTAGTATTTTCTTCAGTGGTATTTTGGACCTGCTTTTCCATTTGGCTAATTCTGCTTACAAGGCATTCTTCTCCTCATTGTCCTTTTGGAGCTCTTTTGCCATTTGAGTTAGTCTATTTTTTAAAGTGTTCTTTTTTGAGTATTGTGGGGGTCTCCTTTAGTAAGTCGTTGACTTATTTTTCATGGTTTTCTTGCATCACTCTCATTTCTCTTCCCACTTTTTCCCCTACTTCTCTAACTTGCTCTTCAAAATCCTTTTTAGAGCTCTTCCATGGCCTGAGACCAATTCATATTTTTCTTGGAGGCTTTTGTTGTCAGCTCTTTGACTTTGTTGACTTCTTCTGGTGGTATGTTTTGCTCTTCTTTGTCACCAGAAAAGATTTCAAAGTCTGAGTCTGAATCTGAGACTGTTTTTGCTGCCTGTTCATGTTCCTTGCCAGCTAGTCGACCCTTGAGCTTTTTGTCAGGGTATGACTGCTTGAAGAGTAGAGAGTACATTGTTCCAAGCTTTAGGGGCTGTGCTGCTGTTTTCAGAGCTACTTCTACACAGCAAGCTATGCCACACCAGTGCTCCTCCTTTCCCAAGAACTGCCAACCCGGACTGTGATCCAGATCCAAGCAGGCTCTGCACTCCACTGCTTAATTCCTCCCACAGGGTGGGCCTAGGCCTGGAAGCAACAGCAGCTGGAGCTCTGGAATCAGCCCCAGAGCTGCACCACTTCCACAGCCTGGGGGCTAGGGCTGACCATGCACTCCTTTCCCTTTTATCTAGAAGTTTTTCCACTAACCTTCTCTGTTGTATTTTTAATTTGTGAGTTGAGACGTCTGGTAACTGCCATAGCTCAATGATTCAGGGGCTTACTGCCTGTTCTGCCTGGGTCCCAGTCTGGTTGGTCCTGGCATAGCCCAGGCTGGGCTGTGCTCTGCTCTGCTCCCAGCTCTGTGCAATAGACACTTCTCAGTGACCATTTAGGCTTTCCTGGGCTGGAGCCCTGCTTTCCTCTGGTATTTTGTGGGTTCTGCAGCTCTAGAATTTGTTTAGAGCCATTTTTACTGGGTTTTGGAGGGACCTGGGGAAGAGCTTAAGCAAGTCCCTGCTTTCCAGCCACCATCTTGGCTCCACCCCCCTAAAAGCCTTTTTCTTACATGGTGTCCATAGGCTTTACCAGACTGGCAAAAATGTCCATGACAAAGAACAGGTTAATGGTTCCTGCTTTATGCAGAAGGAAATACTTAGACTATATACCCTGGATTGTATATGGGGTAGGAGTTGTGCTGGATGTTATCTGTGATCCCTACTGCACCTTCAGTTCTCTGAATCTCTAACATGCCACAATATCTATTGTAGAAAAAAATATGCCTATTTCAATATTTCTTGATAAATAACCAACTTAGGAAAACTATATAGATAAACCATACCTTTCATCAATCTTAACATAAGCCCATTTAGAACGTTATTGCTTAGAATCTATTAACATATTGTCAACATGATATAAACTCTAGGAATACTTGAAACAAATTCTTTATATGATCTCTTCACTAGACTTTCTGTCAATAACCAGCCACTAATTTACTTTCATTTATCAACATTTTGCTAAAAGGCTCAGAATTATTTATTTACTACTTGTTTTCAACAATAGCTTTGCTCTTTCAATTTTGACAAATGTTTTAAGAGCATAGTGAGTGATTTTCATGGTATCCGGGGATAATACACATTTTCCCCCTCTCTTTTGGCTCTTTATTGAATGCAAATTCTTTGAAATGATCTCTTTCAGAGTCATGAGAAGAGGTGGATGGCCTGATTGACACTTCTCCAGAGATTCACTGCTCTTGGAATATTGCTCAGAAATCATTAAGCTAACAAATAAAACTTTTTTTTAAAGGCATGCCATAAAAATTTGGCCCAGAGCCCAGCTGGAATGGGGGAGAGAGAGAAAATTCTCATTCAGTCTGTTTTGGGCCAGCCTGTATCTCTAAAGGACAGGTATGAGAATTGTTCTGAGCAGAGGTCAGGGGGGCTTGTTTTTGTTTTGTTTGGCTTTCTCTCTTTCACAGTCATTATGAGCACACAATATGTGTTCAGCTTACCAAATTAACACCTTTTCAGTATTGAATTTTGAGTTGTAGACATAGGGTGAGCAGTGTCACTCTCATTTCCACTTCCAGAAAGTGTCCTATATAGTCATTTTGAAATCAGGGCAAGAAAATAGGCCTTATTTTTATCCACTATGCCCCATTTTAGAGTCTCCCACTTGAATCTAATGGACATCAAGTTTAAGCATCAACTAAAATAAGAAGCAATTAAAAAACTGTAAAAATGCTATAAACCTTATATTTCTGCATACTCGCAATTCTAAGATAATATATTTAAAACTGAAAAGGCATTTTAGGATGTATCCAAGTTCAACTTCTTGATATATAAATGAGAAAATGAAATCCCTGTGAGGTTAAATGACTTGCCCAAAGTTATACAAGTATTGGACATCAGCTCGGTTTTGAACCCAGTTCTCTGATGGGAAGCCTGGTGCTTTGTTCATTTCTTTGCAAAATGACTAAAATTTGCATTTAAGTTTGTAGGACCCCCAGAGGTTTAGAGCTGGAAGAGACCTTACAAATAATATAGATTAACCTTTTAATTTTATAGGAAACTAAGAAAATATAATGTGATGTGATTTGTCCGACAAGAAGAGGAAAAGCAAGGAAGAGGAGATGATGATGATGATAATAATGCAGGAAGAGAAGGAGCAGAAGGAGAAGGAGGAATAAAAAGAGGAGGAGGAGGAGGAGAAAGGAAGGAGGAGAAGGAGAGTAAGGAGGAGAAGGAGAATAAGGAAGAGGAGGAGGAAAATAGAGAGAAGGAGAAGGAGAAGAAGAAGAAGAAGGAGGAGGAAGAGGAGGAGGAGGAGAAGGAGAAGAAGGAGAAGGAGGAGAAGAAGAAGAAGAAGGGAGGGAGGGAGGGAGGGAGGAAGGGAGGAAGGAAGGAAGGGAGGAAGGAAGAAAAGAAGTTATTTCTTTTCAATTTACTTGTTATAGAAGTAACCTTATAGTGGATAATATGGAGGTATGAAGTATGATTCAAATATCATCCCTGAGTTGTATTACATGTGTCTACCTGGGCAATTGATTCTTAATCTTTTTGTACCACAGGCTGTCTGGTGAAGCTTTTGGATCCATTCTAGGAATAAAGTTTTTAAATGAATAAAATAATATACATAGGTTTCTGAAGGAATCTAATTACACTTATGTAGAGTTTTCCGTGTATTTAAAACCTATAAAATAGTATATCTGCCAGCAAGTCTAATAACTATAGTAATTTTAAGTAGTGATGACTATAAGCAATACTTCAAGATGCATGCCATAACTGTAATGCAAAAAGAGGCAGCTAGGTGGTTCAGTGGCCAGAGTTCAGAGCCTGGAGGCAGAAAGATGTGTTCAAATACAGTCTCAGATAGTTACTATCAGTGAGATTCCTAGGGAATTCATTGAACCTCTCTTTGCCTTAGTTTCCTCTTTTGTAAAATTAGGGTAATAATAACACCTACTTACCAGATTCATTGTGAGGTTCAAAAGAGATAATAATTGTAAAGTGCTTAGCTCAGTGTCTGGTACATATTAAATATTATATAAATGTTAGCTATTATCACTATAAGATATGTGCTTATATCTAATATGATATCTCTAATTTTGATTGATGATGGTGTCATAGGTACCACTAATAATGCCGTAGTTTGTTGCCTACAGTCATATTTGAAGTAAATTCTAATTTTTATCTAGAGTTTAGTGAAATAATGGTGCATTATTTTTCCTATAAAAATTTATGGACTCCCTGATATCTACCCATGAACCCTAGGTAAGAATCTCTGCCCTGGGCAATTAATTTAAACTCTGTGGGCCTTAGCATGCTGACTTATAACATAAGGCTAATAATATCACCTACTTCACAGGGTTGTTTTGAGAATGAGATGAGATAATGTATAGAAAACTATTTATGTAAACAGCTATTATTATGGTCCTGTTTTATTTAATCTTCCAAAAATGTGTAAGATGAATGTGTCTGAAAAGACTTTAAATGTCAGAATCCTTACTAATGTCCCCATTCTTCCTTTCCCTTATTCACATTAGAATGTTTTCATAATGAAAACTCCAGATGGTTTCCATACAAGGATCCAATGACTAAGTCTCTTCCTTGGTATTCTAATAGACCTTCGTAGGAGGTACTGTGACAATCTATCTTAGGCAATTTAGAAGAAGAAATTCCTCTGTTTCTAAAGCTTTGAAGGACCGTGTGAATAGACTTGTATATTCAGTGTAAATCTTTTTTTTTCTATAGTGGGATACTTTGGTTTATTTCACGAGTTGCCTCATTTTGTGACATAAGGGTTATTTTTGGAATATTAGAAGAGAAAATAAAACAATCCTAACCTCAAGTTCACAGAATTCCATCATAATTGAATCAAATTTTTCTACACATCTTAGGAAAGTCTCTGGGTTAAGTACTATCCAGCTTCAATTCCATCAATTTCTCCGTCACCTTCTTGTTTCAAGAGGACATTGTAGAGAGAGTAAATACACATGGAGAGCCCATGAAATAAAATCTTTTCTGGGTGATGTAACTTTTGAACTGGGGTCCATTCTGCAAAGAAATTTAGAATCATGCTCTGTAATTCATTAATCTCTGCATAGCTGTGTATCAACAATCCAGCTAGCAGCTGCTGTGGGGGTATAAAACCAACAACAACCAGCTCACAGAACGTTGCCAACCCAGTTCCTTTTGATCTGCTTTACTAAGGAAAGCAATGTTAGGGGGTTAACAATCTTACTTTAATCCAGCATATAAATATTATTTACTGAGTGTCAGGGGAAAAAACCAGCATCCTGAACTACAGTCCATATACAATCTGTAGTTATAAACATCTGAGTGTTCAGCCAGGGAGCTCCTTACAATGGCTGGCCCAGAGTCACATGCCACTCCTGCCCTGGCTCAGAGCTCTGAGAGAGAACGCCAAGCTCTGTGCTTATATATCCTGTTCAGGGCTCAGATGGCCCGGACCTCACCCAGGCTGGGCGTGGAAAAGTTCCCCAGCCCCAATATCACATCAGATGCAAATCAATCAATGACTCTCAATTGTCTCAGTGCTGAGAAATACAAAAACATCCCATTTTATCTGCCCTGTTCAAACAAAGGCCAGAATCATTAAAAGTCAACAGCATACGAGGCCACAGTTACTAGAACTATAACCCAAATCGATCATTTCCTCACATGTACTATGAGAAGTTGGAATTGATAGGCCTCTGAAATCCCTTCCAACTCTAGAAGGGATTAATTCTCTCCTCATACTCCCAATATCAACACCCCTTTGACTTCAGCTAAGAGTCTCCTTTATTTTAAGGAGAAATGAGCCAATCCACTGTGAGCTTAGTCTTCTACCCTAATCAATATGCCAAGCTCCTCTGTAATTTTACCATTAATAATTCACTACAGTTTTTTAGCAAAAATAGACTTTCTTTTTGCCAAAGCCTCTACTTTTGTCTTTGACCTTATCCCCTCCCATCTCTTCCAGGGCTCTGCCTTTTTGCTTTCCTTTATCCCATCTTCTATCTCTCCTTACTTGCTGACTCCTTCCCTACTACTCTCAAAGAGGTCTCCATGTTTGATCTTCCTTATTCCAAAAGAACTTCCACTGGAGTAATCCAAACTCTCAAGGTATCACTCTCCATGCTTTCTCCCTTATGTAGTCAAGCTCTGAATAAACATCATGCTCACTTTCCCTTTACCTTTTCACCACCCAACCTCTTTACAATCTCTTCCAGTTTGTGTCTCTATTCCACTACTCCATCTAACTGATTCACCAAGGTTGCCAGCAAGTCAAAGTTAAATCTGGTGAATTTTTTTCCTCAGTATTCATTCTATTTGATGTAGCTTTTGACATGGTTTCCATCTCTTCCACCAGGATAGATATACTACATTGGATTCTGTTTCTCTTTTTCTCTTCGTCCTTGTCTTATCTGACAAATACATTCTAGTATCCATTGCTGAGTTACCATCAATCCTAGCTTTCTAATGTAACCCCAAGATGATGCTTGCCAGTCTTTTGCCTTATCTGCCATTTTCCTCTCTCTCTCCATTCTATTTTGATGATTTATTTATATACATTTTATTTAACAAATATATAAAACAGTATTTTATATCATATACTACAACACATTTCTTTTGAATACATTTATAAGTATATGTGTGCTCCTATGTAAAATTCAACATAATATTTACATATCATATATTATGTACACTTGACTTGGTGAAATACAGCTAAGCTTTGTTTTTTTTGTTTGTTTTTGGGGTGTGTGTATGTGTGTGTGTATGTGTGTGTGTGTATATGTGTAGGTATAGATGTAGATATAGGTATATAGATACACATATAGCTAACTAAACATCAAGGAAAACATAAAATGATACTATACACTCACTGGTGGCAGAAAGGGTTCACTAGGTGTATGGAGGAAAGTTTGATGCTCATGTAGCAAGAAAGTGGATAACAAAGATAAGAAGTGTTGCATTGGTATGCACAAAATTATTAAAGGTCCCTGACACTGTGTGGAGAATCTATGGAAGGACACGGGAATCCTTTGTTATAGAATGAGAAGATAGAAATAGTCTGTGAGCTGCTCTTAGGAAAGGAGTATCCACATTCACAAATATATCCTTGCATGTATTAAAATACAAAATATGGGATAATTCACACGTCTTGTTTAATCATCTCTAAAGAAATTCTCCCTTGGATTTTATACCTTTGCCTTTTTGCCTTTCTCAGAGTTCCATCTCTTCTTCTTTTCTGCTCCTACAGGTATTTCCAATGAATTCTTCTAAAGGATTTTTCCTCTCTACACTCTCCTTACTAGTTATTTTACCAATTACTTTATGGTCATATCTATTCAGGGGGCATTATATGTCCATTGTTAACTTGTAGGCATTTGGTGATTCATTTTTTGAGGGGAGTGGCAGTTGGGGGGATGGTCCAGTTGAAATCAGGAAGATGCACCTTATGAGTTAAAATCCAACCTCAGACACTTGCTAGCTGTGTGAACCTGGGCAAGTCATTTGACCCTGTTTACCTCAGTTCCTCAACTGCAAAATGAGTTGGAGAAGGAAATGGCAAACTACTCCAGTATCTTTGCCAAGAAAAGTTCAAAATGGGATGTCTAGAAGTCAGACATGACATAAATGACTGAACAACAACAATGGTCTAATTGGTCTGGGAAGTTCCTTATAACTCTTAAATCTGTGATTCTGTAATTTTCCACAAAATTCCAGTCCCATACTTCCAAATGTCTGTTAGATACTTCACCTTACAAGTCTTTTATTTGTTTTTTTTTGTTTGTTTTTTTTGGAGGGTCAAGGCGGGGCAATTGGGGTTAAGTGATTTGTCCAAGGTCACACAGCTAGTAAGTATGGCAAGTATATGAGGCTGGATTTGAAATCAGGTCCTCCTGACTACAGGGCCAGTGCTGTACTCATTGTACCACCTAGCTGCCCCCCACCTTACAAGTCTTGCTAGCACCTTAAACTCAGTGTGGTTAAAATTGAATTTATATCTTCATGTTAAATCTCTTCTCTCAGATTTCCCTATTTTTGTTAATGGCATGATCATTTCCCCCTTAACTGGGCTCCAAAGTTAAGTTCAAGTTTTTTTTTTTTTTCCTCTCTCACATAACACATAAAATCAGCTTTCAGGCCCTATTCTTTCCAGTCTCAAAACGGTACCTACTCTAGGACAATGCTAATCAACCAATCAACAAGCACCTATTGTATTATCTTATAAATTAATCATCTATTATATATTAGGTCCTGTCCTAAATACTAGGGATACAAAAACAAGATTGAAACTGTCCCTGTCCTCAAGGAGTTTACATTTTAATGGGGGAAACAACAGATAAACATGTAAGTATATATGGAATACGCACAAAATGAATTCAAGATAATTTGAGGAACAGGTCACTAATGGTTGGGGAAGATCAGGAAACATTTAATATAGAACGGTCCTACTTGAGAGGAGTCTGATAGAATGTGCCAAGAGGAGAAAGTGAAGAGGGAATGCAGCGTGAGAAGGGGTACAGGCAGTGTGAGAGGATGGGATGTTGGAGTGTGTGGAACAGTAAAAAGGCCAGTGTGGCTAGACTGTGGAGTGTAAAGAAGGGAGCAAAGTATAAGAAGATTGAGGCTGAGATTTAAGTGCCAAACAGGAATTTATGTATGATCCTAGACATAACAGGGAGCCCCTTAAGTTTAGTTTGAGGGGATGAGAGAAAGGGTGATGCACTCAGTTCCATGCTTATCATCTCTCTAGATGGCATCCCACTGCAACCACTCTAGTGCAGACTCTCATCTCACTGTACTAAACTATTTTAAAATACTCCTAGTAGCTCATCCTGCCTCCAATATATGTAGTCCCCCCCACCCCAATCTATCCTTCACATCACTGCTCGGATAGTTTGAAAGATCAATAGTGAATAAAGTACAAACTTCTTCTGATATTTATATTACAGGCCTTCCACAATCTGACCGCAATTTACCAGTTCAGCCTTAATGCCCCTTGCATACCCTGTGTCATAGCCAAACTCAACTGCTGCCCTTCATGAATTCTCACCCTTTTCTTCAATTTCTTCTTGCTTTTTCCTCTCTCTTCTACATACTTGGAAAAGAATTTTTATGCCACAAATCTCTATATTTCTTATTTTTCCCACTTCTTTCTAGGCCTATTTCAGATTTGACCTTTCACTTGAAGGGTTTTTTGATCATTTTCTCCCAGGCTTCCAGGTTTCAGTGATTTTTCCCTCTTCAAATCCATCCTTGCATTTTACCTAGACCTCTCATTTTTATTTATCTCTTTCTTTCTTGTATCATAGCTATTATGGGTGCATTGTCCTTCTCTTCATCTTTCTTTTTAATCCTTAACCTTGCCCCCAGAAGGTGCCTAATAACTATTTGTTGAATTGAAGGATTCTTGGCCCAAAGATAAGGGAATGAACCACATAATGACATGAGCTTCAGGCCAGCTATACTTCTCTATGATGGCATTATTTGATTCATCCATCTTTATTCTCCCTTCTCACTAGTTTGTTTTTAATGTCTGTATATTTAAAATAATCTCATGAAATTGAAGCCATAAGAGTATCATTGAAGAAGTGGCATTATCATTAATTTATCATATGATGCTAAAATGTCTGCAAATAATTAAGGAAATAAAACAAAAATTCATAAAAGGCAATTTTCTAATAATAATGCTTGAATAGTCTGCATACCAATTTAAATTCCATTGAGAGTTTTCAGTCAAATTATTATATACACAGGCATATACATATATACCTAAGTACGTGTGTATATGCATCTATATGCGTGTGTACATTTAAGAATATAGATAGACTAATTAGATTGCAGTTATATAGTTACATAAAATTTTAATCTTTTCAAAGACTTTCTATCCAGGTATGTATTTCCAGTGGATTCTACTCATGTAGAAGTCTAGTTTTTACAAGAAAGATTTAGCCAATCCTTAAGGGAGTAATTATTTACTCGGTTCTGCCTTGAATTGATTAAAGAAGGGATAGTACAGAGTAAGGTAAAATTCGTACCTCACCTAAACTGTAATCAATATAAACTTTCTGTTTTCTTGAAGGGCAAATAAATTTCTCTTTGATTCCTCAGCTTGTATCTGAATTCTGAAAACACAAGTAGTATTCAAGGGCCAAGGACTTTTAGACCATCACACTAATTAGAAAAAAAAAATTAGTTATATTAAGGTAGAATAAATTTGGCCTGTTTCAATGGCAAAAACAGACATTTATTTGCACCTTATGAAAAATAAGATTTTAGTTTGGTTTTCAAAATGATGAATTAGGTGATATGAAATGCTAGAAATATAATTTCTATGTCTTTTTATTTAATAAGGAGTAAATATCAATAATTTAGGGTGAAACAAATTTTTAAATTTATGGGTTATGAGGGACACTCATTTTGACAGAAAATTTCATGCATGCACATCACTGAAGCTTGTTCCATTAACAATAGAAAATGATGAAAGTGAACCCTGAACCTGGACCTGAAATCTTCATTGTTGATTTACAGTTAACTGTTTCAGAGGGGGAAGGTCAGCCTGCTGAATAAGCAGCTAATGGGACTCTGGAAGAAGGTCATTTGTGTACACTGTAGCTTCTCATCATTTTCACAGCCAAAAAATATTTGGAAGCCAGAACCTGGCATTTTCAGAGAATTATGAGAGTGTCAAAGAGTTCAAAGTGTTTATTTTGGGGCCTTGGAAAAATAAAGGAACTCAGATTCTGAAATTTCCCAACAAGATTGTTAAACCAACTTGAAACCTGCATTCCAATAAATATTCTTTCTCAGTGGAGATTAAAGGTAGAGAGTGCATTTCTAGCAAACAGATCTCTTGTTTAAAACATAAAATCAAGTTTTATAAGGAGGATAGAAGCAAAAGTATTTACCAAAAAAAAGTTTAACCCATATACCCCAACTAAGAAAGGAAAAACAGCAAATACCTTGGAGTGGTAGTAAATTTTTCAGCCTGAATTCCTAGAGAGCCCAGGGAGTATAATGCCCTCCAGCAGGTGTGGAACACTGAAGCTCAAATAAAGTGAGTAGTCAAGCTAAAACAAAACAAAACAAAACATTATTAAAGACCCAAGACAGACTGCCAGTAGTGCCTCCCCTTCCAGTATAAAAATTTGGCTTATATAACTTTTCTGGCCCATAGCTAATCAACAGTATTCTGAAGCATTTAACAGGACCAGTTGGGTTTTTTTTCTGTTCTGCTATTCAAGGAAAGCTGGACTTCCCTTAATGGGAGGCTTAATGCTTTTATGTGCCACTTGCTTGTTCATCCAAGGGGTTAGTTCCATTGGAAAGCCCCTCCCAGAGAAAAGGACAAGGTTGCCTTTTTGGTTGCTCAGTATGCTTTTAAAATAGCATGTCTTTTCTTCTTTCACAGTATAAACAGTACATTTGATGACTATTTTGTAGGATTATAGAGTTAGGGGTAAAGTGATTTTAGAGTATATACAGTAAAATAGCCTCCTTTTATGAATGAGTCAACTGAAGCTAAAAGGTTGGGTGAACTTTATTGTTTAGTCATGTCAGTCCTGTGAGGCTCTTCTTGACCCCATTTGGGGTTTTCTTGGCAAACATACTAGTGGTTTGCCACTTCCTTTTCCCCATTTTACAGATGAGGAAACCAAGGCAAATAGTGACTTGCCCAAGGTCACACAGCTAATAACTATCTGAAGTCTGATATCAACTCAGTTCTTCCTGACTCCAGGCTTGGCACTCTATCTACTACTCCACCTAGGTGAATCATGAAGATCACATTGGTAATTTGTATCACTGGCAGAATCTGCCCAAATTTGATCTTCTGACTCCAGAGCTTTTTGCTACTGTACTTTATTGCTTACCGGTTTTTGGTGAGTAAATGAAAAATGAGAAGGGAAGGGAAAATCAGAGAGTGAGGAGAAATCAAGACAGAAAAAAGGTTGAGGGAAGGATAAAAGGTTAGTTAATTAGGAAAAGAGTTAAGGAGGCTTTATCAGCTTTGTTCTTGATTGTCACCCATTCTCAGTTGATACCAATGTCCTTCACCTATATTCAATAACTCCCTTTTACTTTCTGTTTAACTGTCTGTATTATATTTTTTTGTTTCTTGGGTAACACATACACACAAAGCCTTGCTGGGTTCTGAGAAAAGAAAATCACTCTAGTTTTTCTACCTACCTCATCATAATGTTCTTCTTTCTATGTCTCCCTACAGATATCCCAATGAACTACAAGGGGAATTAGTAAAATTAATTGTTTTGTAAGTTGCTTTTTGATTTTTAAGATTGGGTCTTTTGTTGTAGAATTAAATACTAGTTTAAAAATAATGTACTTGTTGTTGCTACTTATTTTTTGGGAGGGGGCATTGAACATTCAAAAAGAATTTACGATGTGTACAAGCTACCTTGCTAAAACAATACAAAGATCAAATGAGGAATAGTTCTTGATATCAATGAATGTCCATTTATTCAGGCTTATATTCTTAGCCCCTTCCATTAGAGTGGGAGTCCCTTGAAGGCAGATTTTTCTTTTCCTTTTCTTTGTATTTCCAGAGTTTAGCTCAGTGTATGTAACAGGTACTTGATAAATGTTTAGTGACTGATGGCTCAACCCAAACAAACCTCTCACAAAATGTTTTCAACCAAAGATTAAGCAAAATAACATAAATGAGGGACTGATTTCAAATGATTGCATAAGCATCCCAACATATAGTTAGTCTTTAGTAAAGAAATGGAACCAAGAGCACCATTTTCCATTGCATTAGCCCTAAATTTTGTTGGCTCTGAAGATTGTCTTTGTTCACATACTCACAGTCAGAGTTTATGATCTTCTTTCACTTCTGCAGTCTTTGTTCTTCATCATTTTGTGCCATTCCTATTACATTCCTTTTAGTTCTTCACCTTTATCATTCCTTATGGCACAATAGCATTCTGCTACATTCATATGTTGTAATTTTTTCAGTCATTTCCTGATCATTGGGTGTGTAATATGTTTCCACTTTTTTTTCTTTTCAATTCAAAATTATGTGGTTATAAGTGTTGGGCTACCCCAACTTTTACTCTGCTCAAGGACCTCCTGCTGATCTCAGTACTAAAATGTCACTATCAAAGGACAGTAGCAATTTGTAACTTTACCCACATAATAATTAAAAATAGCCCTTCAAATATTTGATGATAACTGTTGAGAAATAGATGTTAATCTTGCTTTGTTGTACCATAGAGGGCAAGACTAAGGTATCCCAAGGTTGCTATATATCTACTATGTTCTACTCTAATGGGTAGAAGTTACAAAGAGGCACATTTAAGCTTGATTCAGGGAAATCTTCCTAATAATGAAGACTACCCAAAAGTGGAATGAACACCCTTGGGTGGTGTTTGGTTGCCCATCACTGAAAGTGAATTAACAGATATCAGGGGAACACTTGTTGGGAATATTATAGAAGGAATTATTGGGAAGGGGTATGAGTTATTCTAGATGTGCACTAATGTTTTTTTCTACCTCTGTAATTCTCTGAGTTATAATTGTCTTCTACAATCAACTGGACTAATTCATATCTCCAGCAGCAATTAATAGGTATTAACTGCATTTCTATTTTTTGTAGTCAGGTTTTGTGTACTTTTCTTGTACTAATTCTAATTTGCCTGAATATAGAGGGTCTTAGGCATTATTTAACCCAGTTATAGAATCATTACAGAATCATATAATCCTAGACTTAGAAGGGTCCTCAGGACATCTAGTCCTATTTTGGATAAAACATGATTCTTTTGTTGAAGACTACTGGTAGCAGCTTGAATCCAATTAATGCTTATTAAACTGAATTGAATCAAGCTGAACTGATCTTAACTGAATTGAATTGAGTCCAAGAAAGCCTGCATCATTCTCTATTCTGATTCAAAGAATGTTGACATTGCATTTCCCCAAAATATTAAAGATTATTTAATAAACAGATTAAAACATGTTTATAAGCCCCTTAACCTGGGAAGACTTCTTTGAGGACTCCCATAATTATTAGTGTACTCTTGGCATCACCGAAATTACTACCCATCTCTCTGTATCTATCTTCTATTCATATATATTTGTTTCCCCATTCACCCATCCTGAGAAGAATATAAGTTCCTCGAGTAACATGAATTGTTTCATTTGTGTCATTGTATTTCAGGCACCCAGCACAGGACCTACAACATAGTAGATATATGGTAACCTTGGGATACATATGATGAAGGAGCTTCTCCACTCCTACTTCAATGTAGGTACATATATCCTTTGTCTTCTTCCTATTTACCATAAGAAGATGTTTAATTGGCTCCTGAGACAGAACTCTGAGGTACTTCTGAAGAGATAGATAATCTTAGCCTATCAAACCTCTCCTTTCTGGCTTAAAGGACTCTCTGAATTCATAAAAGCATGGAGAATGGGTGATCTATTACATAGAGCTTCAAATTGCAAGATCTTAGCCACAATAGAAAGCTTGTGTCTGGAATGGGGCTCCTTTCTATTTTTCTTTATCATCTTTCCTTTCTTACAGGGTCTTGTGATAGATGTTGCAAAAGAGATCTTCCATCTCCCAACATCTGAGGTATACGGGTATTGATTACTAGTGTAGTTGAGGCAGAGAAAACATCTCAGGCAGACCAGCTAAGAGTAAAAGAGACACGCACAGAGAAAGAAACCATGGGAAAGAAGAGCACTCAGATGGTGTTGATATATGGCCATACTCAATGGAGGTGAAATGTAAAATAGCTAACAAGAAGCTTTCCTGTAAATGTCCCAATTGGTCTTGAACACTAGTCTCCTAACCAAATTGTAATTATTCTGTAATTTTTCATTGCTTAGCAACAGCACTCCCTGTGTGGAAATACAACTGCCTATTCTATACTTACCTGAATCATGTTTGTACTTTAGATAACTAAATTATTCCTTCTTTATACTACTACCACCCTCCTCCACCTTGATACCCACAGTTCTGGAGATAACCCCTTATAATAGATTCAACAAGATAATTGTTCTTTGGGAGTCTGAAGTGAAAGTTTTGTTGTAGCACTAAGAGCTTACTACCTGTATTGAAGAGGCAGGTAAGCCCAGAAGATTGAACCCGGATTAAAGCTTAGATAGAACAGGAATTGGAGAAGGTCCTCCTGACTTGAGGCCTGGTACTCTATCCACTGTGCCACCTAAATGCCCATGATCAAGAATGCGTTTGGTTGATCATCAATCATTTGATATTTTTTAATCTAACTACACAATTATCTAGCCAATAACTCTTCATGTTATCCACAAGAATAGCATGAGAGATTTTATCAAATATTTTCCTAAAATATAATCATGTTAAATCTATTGATTGAACATATAAAAATAGTGATAGCTCCCTTCCCTCGAGGAACATTCTATTTGCTTGGAAGCAGGAAGAGGGGAAGTGACGGGTGTGGAAATAAGCACAGAATAGTAAACAATATAAAAAGCTGTACAGGTAATAAGATTGGGGTTCAAGTTGCATATATACTTACCATCTACATGACTCTGGATAAGTCATTTGTCTAGTCTAAGCCTCCTTTTTAAAACAAAAGCAAGCTCAAATTGACAAGCTCAATAATTTCTAAGTTTCCTTCCAGCTCTGAATCTATGATAGTCTGCTCATAAATTTGAAATATCTACAGCAATATTATCCTCTTATACATTTTAAATTAAAGAGATTTTATTATGCATATAAAGTTTTGATTGGCTACATAAACTATGAGTTTTCCATAATTTAATGTTCTAGTTGTATATTTATAACAAATGTTCAGTTTATTTCATTGGAGTATTTTAAAAATAATATGTCAATTGAGTTTCACCCTTTGTTCAACCTGAACTTATTTGACTTTCAGAAGAACTCTGACAGTACCATGAAAGGCCCGTTTAAACCACTTGGGAAATTCTCACCCAATAAGGAAACCATGTTACAGTTATGAAAGTTTTATCACCACTACTCACCAAATCAAAGACACAATGGATGCAATAATTAAATTGATACAAATTGCTCTTGGGGTCTCTTTCCTCTATAAAATGGGGAGTCTGGAGTAGAAAAGATCTAAGATCCCTTCTGCTCCTAAATCTATGACTCTATGATCCTATGAAAGCTGATTAGGTTTTCACTATCTACACCTTGCCTAATATTGCCACACTATGTTTGCAATATTAGGCTGTGTAGTGAGAAATCTAGTGTTGCCAAGTAATTTACATGATAAGGTCTTGCACTACTAGATAAGTTATTAAAGACCCCCATAAACTTCTTAGGTAAAAGATATATGAAGCACTTCATCTTAAATATGGAGTACCTAATATTGAAATATCTGCATGTATCCTGATCTCTGATCTTTGAACAAGTTGTTACTTATATTGTGCAGATAATATTTCTTCCACATGCTCCAGAGTGGAAGTTGTTAAGTGTTGTATTTATATAGAGACTGACAATTTTGGAATGGCATGTAAAAATTATACAAATCTTTGTAAATATTACACTACAGAGAAGGCAGCCCCTCTTCCTCTGCCAAGTGTGCGAAGTCACAGAACAACAGATTTGGTTCTAAGAGTTTTAATCAAAGCTATGGGACATCCCTTAACCACCCTATTTTACATGTCAAATTATAGTCCTTCTTTACTGCTCTTGGAGAGCAAGGTACTTGATTCCTGTGGCTATTAATTGCCGCTTTCCAAACTTCTAAGGAAAATTAAAGACTCTTCATATCACTTGGGTAATTCAAAATGTATGCTAGATTGACTAATGAATATTAATGCCATATTCAGAACACAAAGAAAACAAGAAAAATGTATCCTCTTTAGACAGTGAACCATTTAAAAGCCATATTGTCTACTTTATACTCAGGCCACCTGAGTACAGCCTCAAGTTATCCTCATATATGCGGCCATATGTATGTTCCCCCAAACTAAGACAAATAGAAACCTTTTTTTATGAATACTTGGCTTCCATAACTATTCCAATTAGCATGGTATATGCAAGGGTACATTCTAAATATGTGTCACACTGAATAGTGTTGATTACAAGGCCCCTTGGGCAATGTGAATTCTTACTGGAAAAGATGGCTGGGCTACTCATTACTATGCAATTATCCTTAGGCAGTCTCATACAAATCATTTCCAGTGTTATGTTACAAACATCCTTTTGCTTTGCCTGTCAGGTCAAATAGTTTTCTAATTTGTCACCAAAAATTGTATTTGTGTACATTTGCTACTTGTATTAAAGAAATGATATTGCAAAACAAAGAAAGCTACTATTTGAGACAACTGGTTTACAATCTGAGACAGAGAAATGCATGCCATAGTCATGTATTTCAAGTTCTTGTCCACCCATTGTCGAATTTCACATGAAGTTGGGTTATCTCCCCCACCTCCATTTCCAGCCATCTGCTCACCTATCCACCCAGCCATCCATTAAATGTTTGCAGTGCCTACTATTAGTAAAACACTCTGCTACATACCATGGGGGATAGAAAGAACAATAAGAGACACTCAGACTTCAAGGACCTGACAATATGGCATTGAAAGCAAAATAAGTAAATAAATAAAAATGTATATGAATATAATTATAACAAAAGGATAATGGTTCAGAGTTCTCTCCACTATACTGCATGTTTAAAGAATCAGTTGACAAAGATGGCATAAGGAATTTGAATAATATTGGCATTTTTTTAAATCCTTACCTCATCAAAACCTCATCTAGCATCTACTAGACCAGGAACCTTTTGAGACTCCAAAAAGAAAATTTCAAGTTTCCCTGCCAAGGTCCTATGCTCCCTGGCATTTCCTACAAAGCAGAGAGATTATTTTCCCTTCGTTAATAAGGACACATAGAATTAAACTGGAAGGCACCTTGTTGCCTTTCAATTCAATCTCCTCATTTTGCATTTGAGGAAACTGTGGACCAGAAAAAGAAACTGATTTTTTTCAAGGTCACAGAGGTCATCTGTCCTACCCTTTATTCAAAAAGGAATCAATACCGAGGTAATAATTAATAAATAGCATTTGAAGAATGTATTCAATCTTGGAAACTAAATAATTTAACTCAAAAATGGTAAGTCAAACAACATATTATAAAATTAAATATTGAATTGCATCAAAGGAAGTGACAACAATGAAGTGACATCAAAACTTTTAGCATGCAAAGAGACAACATACCAAAACTTTTAGGATGCAGCCAAAACATTCATTAGTAGAAATGTTGTATATTTAAACTTTCATCAATAGAAGAAAGGACAGATCAATTAGTTGGAAATTCTGAAAATGAAACATGGCATAAAAAATACTGGAAAACATGAATTGATGAAATAAGCTGAGATGAATTTAAAAATATAAATAGCTCATTTAATCTAAAAAAGAGAAAGGAAAATAAATTGACAGTAATAAACAGTGATAGGGGAAAATAAATATATGATTAAATACCTGAAAATATTAAGCTTATTCACACAATTATATGCCAAAAAACTGATATTCTAAAAGAAATATATTGATATATTGATGAAATAAAATACCCAGTTTAATGGATGAAGTGAGAGAATTTTAATAGCTCAATTTCAGAAGAAAAGACATTTAAAACATTAAAGGAAATCCCAGAGAAACAAAAAAAACACACTCTCATGCAGCAGACCAGATGCATTTTCAATTGAATTAAATCAAATATTTAAACAAAATAATTCTAGTACTATATAAATTATTTTCAAAAATAAGGAAAGAAGGGATCCTATCAAGATTGCCTATGAAGCAAATGCAACCTTGATAACTAAATAATCCAAAGATAAAGCAGAGAAAGAAAAGGCTAGATCAAAATGTCTAAGAAGAAGGTTGAAAAAATCTTGGGAAAATATCACTAGCAAAGAGACTTTAGGAAAATAACAAAAAATTTATAAACTCTCATCAAATTCATTCAATATTAAGAAAACTATAAATGTGATAAAGTATATTAATAAAGAAAATAATTTAAAAAGAATCATGATATATTAAGTGATGCAGAAAAAAGGTTTTGACAAAATACTACATTCTCTTTAATTAAAGGATTTTACAAATATAAAAACAAAGGAGCCATTCTTTAACATGACAAATAGTAACTACTTAAAACCAGGAGCTAATTTGCACAGTAGAAAAAATAGGACAAGTTTATCCAGTAAGTGTAAGTATAAAACAATGAGGTCTATTGTCATCATTATTGTTTGATATATTTGTAGAAATAATACTTATTGTAATTACAGAATAAAAAATAATAAAAAACATGCTTAGAAAGAAGGAAACAAAGACCTGCTTTTGCTGATGACATAGGCGTTACTTAGAAAATTCTAAACATCATACTAAAATTAATTGAAAGAATTAATACCTTTATCAATGTAGCAGGAAATAAAGTTAACCTACAAAAATCAGCAACCTTACTATATGTTAACAACAAAATCCATTTGGAAGAGATGGAAAAAACAACTTAACAATTATTGAAAATATAAAATATCTGGGAATTTACTGCTCATGACACACATGGGAATTATACAAATACATAGTCAAAACACTTCACTGAAATAAAGAAAATAATTAATTGGAAATATATTAATTTTATCCAGTTGGTCCTTATCAAAACAAGAAATAATGGCAACACTACCGAGGTTAAATTATGCAACCATACCAAACAAACTACCAAAGGTGTGCTTTATAGAGCTAGAAAGAAAATAAAATAAAGTTATCTGGAGAAAGCAAAGGTCAGTAATCTCAAAGGAAATAATGAAAAAGGGGAAGAGGAGGGGATGAGGGAAGACTTCAAACCACGCTATAAAACATTAATCATCATATTCATTTGGCATTAGATAAAAATAGAAAATCTGATTAATGAACAAGATTAGGTACACAAGCTGCAAAATCAATCAAGCCTAATAGCATAATTTTCAAGTACTACAACTATTGCGTTAGAGACTCTTCCAAAATTCTGCTGAGAAAACTATAAAGCTGGCTGGTAGAAATTAGATTTAACCCAACACTTCACACCGCATATCATAAGTCTCAATTATGTGAATTAGTCATTTGGTCAATCAACAAGCATTTAATAAGGACGTTCTATGTGTCAGGCACTATGCCGAGCACTGAGGATACTAAGAAAGGCAAAAAAAATCCCTAAAAAAGCCATGCCTGATCTCAAGAAGCTCACATATAATAAGAGAGACATCACATAAGCAGCCATGTCCATTCAAGATACATAGAGGTTAAGTTGGAGGTAATGTCTGAAATAAGGTCCTAGTGGTTGGCAAGGAAATGGGACGGAAATCAGAAAAAGCCCCTTCCAGCAAGTGGGATTATGAGACAGGGAAGTCAGGAGACAGATACAATAGAAGAATATTTCACACATAGTGACCACAAGTGAAAGGGCAACAAGTTAGGAGATGGAGTATAGGTTGCATGAAGTAGCAGAGATTCCAGTGTTATGGATTGTAAAGCATGTGGAGTGTGTAAAGAGGAAAGAATTCTAGAAAAGTCAGATGAGGTCAGGTTCTTTAAGGGCTTTAAAAGCCAGAGTTTCATATTTGATCCCCGTGGCAAGTCGCTAGAGTTTATTAAATAAGGGAGTAGCATGACCAGAACTGTACTTTAGGAAGATTACTTTGGCAGATGAAGGGAGGATGGACTAGAATGGGAAAAGATGTGATGGAGGGAGACCAATTAGATAGCTGTTAACGAAGTCCAGGCATGAAGAAATGAGAGTCTGCAATTGGATAGCAGCTGTGTCAGAAAAGCCAAGGGAAGATAACATGAGTAAAGAAATGACAGGACTTTGGCAAAAGATGGGTTACATGGCATGAGAGGGTGGAGCTGAGTACAATAACTGTTTTGTGAGTTTCAGGGACTAGGGAGATGTTGGTTCTCTCAACAGTACCAGGGAAGATTAAAAGAGGGGAGGATTTGAGAGGAATACAATGAGTTTAGTTTTAAACATATTGCCTTTAAAAAACCAATTGAGAGGCCCAACAGTTGGTAATGTGGGACTGTTGGTAAAAAGAAAGTAGGGCTTGATAAATAAATCTGAGAATCATCTCAATATGATTCTAGTCATTCTAATGATAATTGGATCCATGAGAAATTATGAAAATACCCTGAGTATAGGATAGAGGGAGAAGAAAAGAGGTTCCAACAGCAGACTCTTGAGGGAAATCCATTTTTCATGGACATGATCTGGATGAAGATCCAGCAAAGGAGAGAGATAAGTGATCAGACAAGGAGGAGGAAAAGCAGGAGAGATAGCTATCTCACAATTTAAAGAGGAGCAAATATATGAGAAAAAAAGCATAATAGATAGTGGCAAGGCTGCAGAGATGTCAAGAAAGGTGCAGATTGATAAAAGGTCATTAGATATGAAATATAATGAAACATTGGTAACTTTGGAGAGAATAGTTTATGTCAGATGGGTTATGATCCAAAAAGCAGATTTAAAAGTAGGGTAAGACTTTTTGTTTTTGCTTTCTTTCTCATGGTTTTTCCCTTTTGTTCCAATTCTCCTTTCACAACATGACTAATGTGCAAATATATTTAAAATGATTGTATATGTATAACCTATATTAAATTACTTGCTGTGTTGGAGAGAGAGGGAGAAAAAATTGTAACTCAAAATTTTACAAAAATGTTTTTTTTTTTTAAACTAGATTTACATGTAATTGGAAAAAAAATAAAATACTATTAAGGAAAAAAAATAAAAAGGACAGTGAGAAGAGAGGAAGCAGAGATATCTAGATTCAGAAGGACATATCATAAACAATTTAAAGTGTAAGGGAAGGACAAAGCCTTCATGAATATGTTTTGATCAAGGATTAAAAGGATAGAGAGGAATACTGGAAAACCATGAATAGATGAAATTGATAGAATTTGAAGGAAACCTGGAGGAGAGGGAAAATTCTGCCCCAACATTATTTCTGATAAAATTCTAATATCCAAAATATATTAAGAAATGAAAATGTATAAGAACAACAACTATTAAATCCAAGCAATCAATAATATCAAAATACTCCAAATTAAAATTAAAACTATGATATTTCATTTTACATCCATTCAGTTTGCAATGGTAACAAAACAAGAAAATAACAATTGTTAACAGGAACATGTGAAGCTATGTACATTAATTCACTCCTGGTGGAGGCGTAAATTATCTAACTATTCTGGAAAACTATTTGGAACCATACCCAAAAACTACCCCTTCCCAAATCTTCTATTCCCAAACCTAAGCAGTCCCAAATTTTTCAGTCTTTTATTATATGACAAGATCTCAGGTCCTTTCCTATTTACCCTCCTGTGGCTTTCTTCTGGTTTGCTTAAATACCATATGTGATTTGGTGTTTAGAATAGAGTGGCAATGTAGGTACTTCATAGAGAGATGGATTCAATTCCAGGAAAGCCTGATTTCAAGGCCTCTTCTAACAAATACTGTACTGTGACTGAGGAATACACATTGAACTTATCATTTTCTTTTTTTTTAATTTTTTTTTTAATTTTTACTTTTAGTTTACAACATTCGGTTCTACATAATTTTGAGTTCCAGATTTTCTTCCCTCCCTCCCCCCTCCCTCTCCTAGATGGCATGGAATCCCATATAGCTTCCATGTATAACTTTGCATTGAATTGATTTACACACTAGTCAAGTTATGGAGAAGAACTGTGATCAATGAAATAAATCATGTGAGAGAAGAAACAGGACCAAAAAAAAAAAAAAAACCCTTCCCAGAAACAAAAATAAAAGAGAGAAAATGAAAAAAAATGGGGAGAGGGGGAAGGCTATCATGAGAACTTATCATTTTCAAAGGCAACTCCCTAACACTGTAAGTTGCAGAGAGGGTACCAATCTGCACTGATACAAGGAGTTTCCTAAAGAGGACCAACAAAATCCCAGAGCAAAGCATTTTAGGGCTATGTGAAACCAGGTTTGAGCCAAGTCATCTGAAACAGAGTTGATAACACTTTAAGTAAGGATTTTTTTTTAACTTCAGGCACAGAAAACACACAATATGCATATATATGAATATGCATATTTATAGGAATACACATGTAAACATACATGCATGTACATAAATGCATGTTTGTATATATGTATTCGTGTATTCAAAATAATATATTTTATTAATAATTTATTAATGTTATTTCTATTATTTTGAATTTATTTTTTGTTTCATTTTTAGTCCTATTTATAGCATTTAAAAGCATGATTCTGAGAAGGGGTCCATAGTCTTCAACAGACACTGCCCAAGTGGGGCATGGAACAAAAAATGTTTAAGAAGCTCTTCTCTAATTTATTATTCTTTTCAAATCTGTCATTTAATCAGTACTAAATTAGTTACTTTCTTTGTCCTTGGAATTTGGAGCTCACTATACAACATTGGGCATTTAAAAATTATTCCTAAAAGATCAATTCAGTCCCTCATTTGCTATGCACTTCTGGAAATGACTTGCTCTTCAATAACTCAAAACAAAATGTTTAAGTAGCTACTATATGCCAGGAAATACAAACTTTATGCTGTGCACTCTATTTTGTGTTCTGGGACTAGAAAGGAAAAAGACAGTACCTTCCCACAATCTACCAGAAAGAGATAATATTTTAAAACTTATATACAAATAGGAAACAGGAAAAAAATGAAGAAACCACAGAGAAAAGCTATAGTGTCCTGCAGCCAATTTGAACCAGATCAGAATAGTGGATTATTTGAGCTTTTACACCTCAGAAAAGGCAACCTTTGAATCAGGGCTTCATTTGTTATTTTGTTGATTGTCTAGACTTAAGAGAGTTATGAAGAAATTGTTAACAATGCAGATTAGACTTAAAAGTTATCTTGTGTGTGTGTTTGTATGTGTGTGTACATATACATTCATTCATGCATGCATGTATGCATTCATTCCTTCCTTAGCAGCACACCACTGGAGGGAAAGGGACTTTCTTAATGCTTCTTGTACAAGGTTGGACTGAGGCTGAGAAATCTTCACAGGAATCAAGACTAGTTTTGAGGTTCTATAGAAGTGACATAGGATTTTATATTTTACTCTGAAGATACTAGGGAGCCATCAGAATTTACTGAGTAGAGATGTAACATGGTCAGACTTAGGAACATCATTTTGATAAATGAATGAAGGGCAGACTGGAATGGGAAATGATATAAGGCAAAGCTTAAGCTTAATTTTCAGATGTTCTTTCCTCAGTCATCATAATACCATAGTATCAGCAGGAAAAAAAACAGTCACCCCTCATTAGATGGGGTCCCTTCAACCAATAAAGAGAGACTGGGGTTTTGTTTCAGACGTTTGAAAACAGAGGATTCTCATAGAAGGAGTTAGCAGTCCTTTCAGTCATTCAGTAGCACTGAATCCAGAAAGATTAGTACCAGTTAGCAAGCATAATTCATCAAATTAAGAAATTAACAGATTGTGGGCTGAGATGAGTTGCTGCTTTTCCTTCTTCTTCCCCTCCCTGTTCCTCCTTAACCCAATCCAAGCATTTTTAGTAGAGGAATCACATCAACATTTCCAAATCTCTGTCTTGTTCCCATGGGAAAATTCTCAAGCATCATCAGTCACTCACCTGAAGGTAGATTTCCTAGCAATCACCCTTCATAGAAAAATTTCATGCTATAACTGAGTGAAGCTCCTAGAATATTTTTTACTTAAAAATATATTAATTGGATGTGTTCTTCTCAATCAGGTAGTTCTGACACAGAGAGAGAAAAAGAGAAACGGAGGTGGGGGGGGGTGCTGAAACAAATACTGTACTCTTTTGCTCCCTTCATTTCTAAAGCGGCAGTCATACTTCCTCAAAACACAACCCTCCTAAATGTGCTGTTGAAAATCAGCCAGATGGGGGACAAGGTATTTTTGACTAAGTGAGCCCTTGAATTGGACTGTAGCTGTCAGATGACAAATTGCATAGAAAATTGTAATAGATGAGGGGAAAAGATGTCCATTGAAGTGTTTTGCACTAGAGTATAAAGAGCACCTTAGAGATGTCTAATGCCCTACTTCTCCACTAATGCCTATCAAATTCTCTCTTGCTCTGCTAGGTTATTGCAGCATCCAATGTGTCTCTTATTACTCTCAAGATCCAATTCTTCTCCCACAATTCTGTTCTATGACATACTACCATTTTATTATGAGTTTATGTTCAAATCTCATCAGTTGTAAGTTGGATGAAATTATTTTAATTTCTGATCTATTAAGAACAAACATATGTCAAAAACCTACTAGTCCTTGGTACAGTTCTAGGCACAGAAGACACAAAGACAAAAATGGAAAGGGTCCCTGCCCTCTAGGAACTTAAATTGTTATGTGTAACCAGAATGGACTTTGTTTTCTTTGAATGACTCAGCTTACCTCATTGAGCTTCCCTGGACACTGGGACTTGCTCTTCTGGGGCAGGAAGCCCAGCGACCATGCCAGGAATCAGAGAACTTCCTGTGTGATGAGTCATGGGGCTGGTTGAGGGGAGGTGTGTTAACCTGCTCTACACTAGGGGGAGGGGCCAAGTCAAGAACCAATCGGCCCTGGTTATTCAGGTGGCGCTTGATGATGTCAAAAACTCTATAAGAGGGGAGAGGACAGCTTGAAGACCTTCTTTTTCCTTTTCCGGTTGGAGCCAGAGACACCTACAGCCGAAGCTGAGCTGCCCGTAGCAGAGCTGACTGGAGGCCATTGGGTAATCTTCTTACTGTAGAGGGGAAGCATGTATACAATTTTGCCTTATACTATCTCACTTCTCTGTGGCCTCCTGGTTACCCTTGTGAGGCAGACTTATTGGTCCTGGAAGCTTTTGATGAAAATATCAAAATGGGGATGCTGGTTTGTGGGCTTGTTACTGTGGAGTGTAAATACATGCTTTAGTTCTCCTGCCTTCTGCCTAGATATTTCCTTATATCCTGCAATTCTGGACCTTTTAGGCACATATGAGATTCTCTTTGAAATCATAAGTTCTGCCTTCCTAATATATTATGGAGGAGGCAGGATGTATTTTTGTAAGTGTTTACAACTAGCCAGGTGGTATTATGAGCAGTGCTAAAGTTTTTGGGAAATTTGAGTTCAGATTCTGATTCAGACATTTGCTATCTGTGTGACTCCTAGCAAGTCACATAACTTATGTTAGCCTCTGATTTCCTCATCTACAATTGCGTTTAGGAATAGCACCTCCTTCACAGGCTTATTGGAGAAATCAGATGAGATAAGGAAAGTGAAAGGAATAAGCAATTATTAACCATCTACTGAGTGTCAGGCATTGTGGTGAAAACTTCTCAGATGTTATCTCATTTGATCCACACAACAACCCTGTGAAATAGGTGATTCTCTTTTTTTATGGCTGAGGAAACTGAGTCATGCAGGTTAAGCAACTTGACAAGGTTAATTAGTATATGAGGTCAAATTTGAACTCAAATTTTCCTGAATCCAGGCCCAGGGCTCTCTCCACTATTCCCACCTAGTAATGTCCTTTCTAGATATTTATTATCAGCAGTATTATTTCTAAACATATGCAAAATAGTAACAGGCAACTTTGGTTAACATTAGTACCTGGGGCTTGGCCCAAGAAGTTCTCATACAGAGGTGGTGACATATCAGATTTTAAAATTCAGTATATAAAAATGAGAAAAAGGAATTAGAAGAGAAAAAAAAACCAGCACCTAGGACAATATATCAAAGATAACTTTTTTTTTCCTTCCACCTTGATTACAAGTCAAAATTTTAGCATCCTGTGCTTAAATTAAAGAATTGCAAACCTGCCAATCTGGAGCCAGATACCCCATGGTTGTCTCCCAAGACTGGACATTATTGATTCAGATATTCCCAACTGACCAACGCCTCTCTCCCTCTATCTAGGACAAAACAACTCCAGAATAGATAGTTCATTGAGGTCTATAATGGGGGGGAGGAGCTGACTACAATTTTCATAATCCCATAAATCTCCCAGTGAGCACACAGATTCAAACTTGGTCTATATAATTTGCTCTTCTTGTGGTCATGGGCAAGATAGTTAACCCAACCTCCATGAGCCTCCATTTCTTCATTTATAAAATATGGTGACTGGACTAGATAGCTCTAAATTTAAATCCATTTGGCTGATTCCCCAATCCCAATTCAGGCATCCAGTGTCAATCCTATAGGTACAAGTAGCAAGCCCATTCAAACTCCTCCCAAACATTTGCTCCTACTCCAAACCTTTCTTGAACCAACCTAGTTCACTAAAGTTGAGTCTTAAATTGCCAAGTATATGATAAATGTCTCCACTATTATTTTCCCTAGGCTTCTCCAACTTAGCAAGCCCCAAATCCCAAACCATCTACTCTCAACATTTCATTATTTCTGATTAGGGTCCCATCATATTTACAATCACCCAGATCCACAATTTGGAGTCATGTTTATCCCTTTCCCTTCATATTCTATCATCCCTAAGTCTGATAAATACTAACTTGATGGCATGAGTCAAATATTCACAAGCTAGGGTCTATTCTTGTCCTGGAAAATTTTTTTTTTTACCCTCTTCATGGGTGCAATAAATACCAATATACGAAATATTGCACAAAAGCTCCTCAGTGGATTTTAGCCTAGTCATTAACTTTCCTCTGTGCTGTAGAAGCTGAAGTATTGGGTAATACAGTTTATTATTGAATCAGAAATGTAGACCATGAAAAAACTATAGCCCCTTTCTTCATATGATCTCCTGACATCTTTGTAGAGGACAGTTTCTAAGGTGTCAATTGAGGCCATGAAAACCAAGGCCCATAGTTTTATGGTAGCCATCCCAAAGTCATTTTAATGGTCAATTATTCATTCTTCTTCCCTTACTTTGTTTTATTTTTTTATATCCAATTACTACTTCAATCATTAAAATGCAAGAATAGTGGAAAGAGTTCTAGGGACAGAATTCATGAATTTGAAACCTGGCTCTGCTAAATAATAGCTGTGCAAACAGGTAGAGACCCCACTAGGTTTCAGCTTCTTGATTTGGAAAATGGAGGAAAATACTGACATGGCTTCCAGGGTGCCCTCCAGTTCAAAATCTGTGAACCTACGATTCTGTTGTATTGGTTTATTAGGTCTTACAACAACCATTCAATCTATAGGTAATTTCTTTGGTACCTTCTAGATCAAATATTTTGTGATTTATAGCATAGCATATTAATGATTTTTGAGAGATAAGAATCAATCAAATCAAGCCAAGAACTAAATTATTTTCTGTTAGCCTAATTTAAGTCACTCCCATTTTGAAGAAAGCACTCTGTGAAATAAGTAATAACTTCAAAAATTGACTATTGACAAATACATTTATTCTGTTATAAGGAATATTATCTCATACGAATATAAAGTTATTAATAAAACTATCATTTATAAATCAACTTTATCATTTGCTAGATCCATTTTTATTGTTTTATTATTTCCACTGCATTCCTAAAAATGTTTTATTTCTTGAAAGATATTGTATAAGAGCAAAACTCTATTCCCTATAATTGTAAGGGATAAAAAGAACCTTTTTCTATTAATATAATAAAGTATCATCCATTCACATTAGATATAGCCAAAAGCTATGAGAAAACATTACAGTGTGCACAAAACTGACATATTTTCAATAAGACAATACATTTCATGACTTCTTCAAGGAACTATTGATTTCTCACAAGAAAATCAGAAATATATTGCTTCAAACTAGAAGACTGGTATACTAATGCAGATTTGTGCGACACAAAGATGAAATTTCCTGCAGGCTAGGCTTAATCAAAATGTGAAGAAACAATATATATACAAAAGAATGGCTGGTATACTATTTCTTTCTTTAACAACAACAATAAAACTTCCCTTTTTTGAGATCTGTTTACCCGTTTGAGTCTAATATACAATTTCTGAATTTTTCAATTCCTCAACTGAGTGAAACGTTGGTTCTCAGTGGAAATGATATGGAAAGGACACTGGGGTTGAATTCATAATTGCTGCATCCAAATCCAGCCTTTGCCTCTTATTTTCTGTGTAACTTAGGGCAATTCACTTAACCTCTCTGGGCTTCATATTTTTAATATCTAAAATAAAATTTTCTAATGTCTAAAATATCTAAAATAAAATGTCTAAAATCCTTCCCACCTCTAAGTCTATATGACTATGATTTTATTCTGACTGATTTGCTCTTATAGGCAGACGTACAAAAAGAGATGACATCAATTGAGAGAAATCAATATTCCCAAATCCAGCAGGTCTTGAAACATGAAATTCATGAATCTCCCAGACCCTCATGGACATCATAAAACCATGATAGCAGACTTCAGCATTAATACAAACTTGACCAAGTTTATAAAGCTGTCCTTCAGTTCATCAGACCAAGTTATATGTTCATTACAAATTAATCTTGTTGGAAATCATCATGCCTGTCAATGAACCTTCAAATCAGTTACAGGATGCTGATCCCAGATAGCAATGATGTATCATCAATGCTCTGTAGCTGTGTGAGACCATGAGCTCTCTCCTTTTAAAACAAATAATATTGGGATTATGGCAGGGGTGAGAGGAGGTCATATCAACTAATCAATTAACAAGCAGTAAAAATTTACAATGGGCCAGACACTATGGGATAAAAAGACAAAAATAAACAAGCCCTTGCCTCAAAAAGCTTACATTTTAATGAGGGCAACAACATGTAGAAGCAACGAATACCATGTAGTCTTTACAGACGAGACTAGCAGATGAGGGGATGATTAAAGATCCCTTGTAAAAGGTGATGCTCAAGCTGCATATTTAAGGAAACTAGGGATTTCAAGTGACTAAAGAGAGGAGGGAGTTAATTCTAGTCATGGGATACAGCTAGTACAAAAATGCAGGCATGGGAAATGGAACATTGTGTTTGCATAACAGCAATTAAATAATTATTGAAGGATGTGGAGGTTTTGGAGGAGAGGAATATCAAAAAAGAAGGAAGAAGTCTGATTACAAAAAAAAATTCAGTAATAAATACGGGCTTCGTATTTGATTCTAGAGGTAGTGGGGAGCCACTGTTATTGAGTGTGGGGAGGTAAAATGGTAAGATCTACATGTTCAGAAAATTTCATTTCAATTGTGTGGAGGATGGATGGGATAGAATTAATAAAAGAGATTAAATAATGCAGGTGAGAGGTGTTAAAGACCTGAATTAGAGTAGGTACTGTGTGAGTAGAAATGAGGGCATGTCTAGAGATGCTGTGTAGGCCAAAACTATACAATATTTTGCAACAAATTGGATATATCAGGTAAATGAGTATGAAGAGTTATTTTGTTGTTGTTCAATCATTTCAGTAGTGTCCAATTCTCCATGACCCCCTTTTGGGGTTTTCTTGACAAAGATACTGAAGTGGTTTGTTATTTCCTTCTCCAGTTCATTTTGCAGATGAGGAAACTGAGGCAGAGTCAAATGAATTGCCCAGGATCATATAGCTAGTAAGTGTCTGTGGCTGTATTTGCACTCATGAAGAGGAGTCTTCCTAATTCCAAGCCCAGTGCTCTATTTACTATATCACTTTGGTGACTAGAAAGTTGGCACTGCCTCTGAAAATAATACTGAAGTCTGAAGGAGACGGACTAGGGGAAAAGTTAATAAGTCTGTTTTTGGACTTGGTGAAACTGAGACGTTTATGGAACATGTGATTGTCCAATTGAAAAAGACATATAAGCAATTGTGATGTACATTTAGAATTCAGTAGAGAGAGCCCAGGACTATTTACATCTGAGAGACTCTTGTGTAGAGATAATCATTGAGTCTATTGTAAGAACAAGCAAAGTGGGACTTTTTACTGTTTTTTTTTCTTTTGGAGTACTTCTCAGCAAGTGCCTTTGACTGAGTCTTGCCTTTGTTTGTAGGAAGGCCCACACCCTTTTGCTAATTAGGCCAGGAGAGGTGTGAAGCTTTCCAGAGGTGTGAAGCCTTGAACCTGAAGAAGTGTTTATATACTCTGAGGTTAGCATTTCACTTTGGGGGCACACTCATTGGAAGAGTGTTGGTGATTTGGCCAGATGAGACTCTGGATAGGCATTGGAGGCCCCACCCCACCCCAGCTTTGGAAACCCAGATGATGGCGCTTCTCTCTCTGGTAACTATATATGTATTGCTATGTTCAGAAATAAACCTGTCTGTTGATCTGTTTATTTTGTCTCTGTAATTTCTGTTTGTATTTGCTCTGAAGTTCAGGGTGCTGACTTTTTTCCCTTGAACTAAGTGAATGATATATGTATGTTTAGTTAAAGTGAGATTGTAAACCCCTTAAAGTTGCTTTCCTTAGAAAAGAAGATCCAAGAACCTGTACTAGTAGCCCTCTTGTGTGCTGGTGTTGTTGGTCTTCCACAGTCACAGAAGCAGCAAGGAACATTGTTGTTACATTCATAGAGGCTGATGATATTACCACATGAGAGAGTATAGATAAAGGGCACTGGACAGAACCTTAGAAAAGAACCATAGTTAGTGAGCATGGCATGGATGATGAGAGAAGGAAGCTGAATGGCCAGATAGATAAGAGGAGAACTAGGAAAGGTGAGTATCATTAAATCAGAGAGAAGAGAATATCCAAGGGAAGTCAGCATCCAAGTGTGTCAAATATTGCAGAGAAATACAAAATGATGTGGTTTGAGAAAAAGGATATTAGATTTGGTAATTAAAAGATCTATGCCAAGGACTTTGGGTACAACAATTTCAATTGAACAATTAAAAACAGAAGTAATATTATATGGGTTTAAAAATAGAATGACAGGAGAGGAAGGGCATTTATTGGGAGTATATGGTTGTTTTTTTTTCTTTCAAGAGGTTTACTTGAGAAGGGAGGAAGATATAGAATATTAGCTGGCAGGGATGGAAGATCAAGGATGGGGAAAATGGGGTATATTTCTAGGAGGCAGGAAAGTAACATAGAGAGAATATGACAATTTGGGGGGAATGATAGTGTAGGCAATTTGTTGAAAAAGAAAAGTGAATTAATTAGTGAGGTTGGCCATGAAGAATAGAAGGGCCACCACTTTCAATGATTCAGTCACTTTTAGAATCTTCAAGCTATATAATATTATTGTTCAATAAAAATGACGAATATATGGTATACAGAAATAGAAGATTTGTATGAATAGATATATAATGAAATACAGAGAATCAGAAGAACAATGTACATTAAAGACTGAAGTACTAGAAATGTCCAGTTACATTAGTCAGAAACATATTTAATGTGTGGGGACTTAGTTAAAAAAAAGACAGAGAAAATTAAAGTTACTTTGAGAAAGTTTCCCAGAGAAGAGGAGTAATATAAATATCAGGAAACCTCTCTGATGAGTGACTCAGAGGAAATGTGAGTGGTTGCACAGTTTTGCTTACCATTCCCATTCTACTTCTGTTATATGCACATATACCATGTAGATGCAAGTAGATGTACATGTTGCCTCCCTAGATGGAATTTAAAATCGTGGAGGACAGAGAGTTTCCTTCCTTTGTATTTGTATCCTCAACATTGATATGAGGATACTCTCAAGGTCTCTCTGAAGAACTTTGGAATCAACTATGAGACATGGGAGACACTGTCATAAGACCATCCAACATGGTGTGCCCACATCAAAGAAAGTGTTGTGTTCTATGAGCAAAGTAGAAGGATAGCTCAAAAGAAACAGGAGATATACAAATTAGGAGACATCTCCACTCTAAATTCTTATATCGATTATTTGTTCCAGATCTGTGGTAGAGCCTTCCAAGTTCATACTGGTCTGATCAGCCACAGTCGGCCACACTGTACCTTGACTCCAATATAGCGACATCATTTTGGTCCTCTTTGACAACAACCATCTACAGCACCTAGCATGGTGCCATTATACATAGCAGATGGCTAATAAATTCTTACTAATAAATTAATTGCTTGCTTGATTATTTTACTGGTAGATGATATAGAAGTTTCATTTTCTTCCCTTGCTTCTAGCATAAAATCAGTTGTGTCTAAAAGAATCTAGGGAACTCACTTGTTCATTAATTCTATAAAAACAAAACCTGATTGTGTACCTTCTTATAAACCTCAGTAGGCCTCAATTTCTTAATTTGAAAATTTAGGGAAATGGACTGGGGAACCTCCAAGGTTCCATACAGCTCTAAATTCGTGATCCTATGAATAAGGAAAAAGCAATGGCAACAGTGATACACACATTCATATAAATGTATGTTTGTACACCATGTATGTGTGTATGTATCTGTGTGTGTCTTTCCAGTGTAATTTCTTTTCTAAATAGCTCTGGCACATTCATAGGGATTTTCACATGGAGTATTTAAGAGTTAAGTCATTATCATTAACTGTGCCAAGAGCTGCTGATTTTCTTCTCCAAGTGCTATCACCCTGAACTGAAGATTCTCCAAAATACCAGATTGTGTCTATATATATATGTGTGTGTGTGTGTGTGTGTGTGTGTGTGTGTGTGTGTGTGTGTGTGTATATATATGTACACACATATATATACATATATATGTGTATATATATGTACATAGAGAGAGATACATATAGAGAAACATATATGTATACATTATAAATATATATATATATATATATATGTGTGTGTGTGTGTGCGTGCATGTATCTATATCTATACATGAGATGCTTAGTGGGCTGAGTATAAAGATGAATTCATTGTTAGTTTCCAAAGCTATATGTGCTCCCCCCCACTGTCTCCCCCCTTTTTTACACTTGCTGCCAATAGAGCTCCTGTGGCTTCCATGAGATGGGGATGGCACCATTACTAATGATGTATTTACATAGTACACATTCTCTTGCAGTTCTCACATCAAAATGCATTTGGGAAATGCAGTCATGTGTGCACACTACAGTTTTTTTAAGTCTTGATTCAAAAACTTGCCATGTTTGTTATGACTCCACAGCATGAAATGCACCTAAAATGTTACAATAAGCATTTTATGACACAACAGGCAAAAGGAAAGATGAAGGATTTTAGTCCCTGTCATCAAGATTCAGGTGCAAAGACAAGCTGTTAATAAATAAAAGAAAATGGCTTTGGCACACTGGAATTGAATTGTCTTTTTCTTAAGAAAACTTAGCATCCCCAATAAAAACAAGAAAACTCCTTGAAGACAAATGTTTTATATTTTTATCCTTCAAAACCCAATGTACACAGTATAGTGCCTTGTACACTACATACCTACTTAATAAATGGTTGTGAATAATGCCACTTTGAAACACAGATCTACAGTACTTTGGAGCTGGAATGAATCTTAGACGTCATTACTTTCAATGTCTGATTTGACAGAGGGAAATTGTGACCCAAGAAGATTTACTTGATGAAGGTGACATAGCTCATTAGTAGCAGAAATGTGACTTGAACCCAAATCTCCTTCCACTTCCTTTTCTTCTACATCACGTTGGTAGAGAACTAAACACCAACCAAGATTTCATTCCTGATAGTTGTACCAGGAAATGTTTACCAGAAGTTGTCGTTGTTTTGTTTTGTTTTCTGCTCATCACTGCATTAATTTCCAAAGTTTAGCAAAAACTCTATGGCTTTATTGATGACATATGAAAGGTTGGTCTCCCATGAATTTACCTGAGTTTATCTTTCATTTGTTTTAGACTGTAGCACCTTTCACAGAAATAAATTCTATATTATAGAATTACATAGGCCTCAATTTTGTTTTCCCTTAAATATTTCAGAGGGCATTTTAGGAGTCAGTAACATTATTTTAGTTTTATCAAGTCAAGATGACTCAATAGACCTTTCTTGAGGATTCTTGGTGAATAAAAGAATTCTTTGGGAGCTGAAAAGGACATAATGTTTGCCTGCAGGAAACTTCCAAACCAGTTGGTAAATAAGAAAATAGTTTCCACTTAGCCAAAGATAAAGACTGCTAGATTTAGTCTGAAGAATTAGGTCAGAATTCAACCTCATCTGCTTCCTATGTGTATAATTTTAGATGTGGCACTTAACTTCTTGGTTTCTCATCCATAAAATGAAGAGGTTGGATTACTTGGTCATTAAGGCCAAGTTAACATTCTCTCTCTCTCTCTCTCTCTCTCTCTCTCTCTCTCTCTCTCTCTCTCTCTCTCTCTCTCTCTCTTTGTCTGTCTCTCTCCCTCTCTCTTTCTCTCCCCACCCCCCAACTATCTATGAATGGATGTAAGTATCTCTCCACATATTTCTCTATAATTTGCTATCTATGTCATAGCAATCTGCCAGTAGTAGCTGATAAAGTGCGAAATGTAAGAATTTGACTGGAATTTAGAAGATCCAGGTCTAGTCCTAGCTAAATCAATATGTTTCCACCAGCCCTGTACCACCCTCCTGGCCAGAAACCATTTCCTCAGAGTTTTAACCTTTTCATCTCTGGATTACTCACATTGATTCATGAGTATTCCATATAATCTTCTTCTGCATGTAGTCAAACTCAAACATGTTATGCTTTGCACACAGACTATCTTCCTCATATCCATCCTATCACCACACACAAATCCACACTTCCTCATCTCCTTTCAAGCTCTAGAACCACAATAAAATTGTGTTTGACATCAACACTACAATATGCCAATTTACTTCACTATGGCTCTATCTACCATTTCTATGACTTTCCTAAATCAAACATTCCTCTCAGTCTACCATTCTCTTTTTGTCTTGAATATAAGCTTCCTGAGGATCAAATGAGATATTTATAAATTATTCAGCATAGTTCCTTGAACATAGTAGGAACTTCATAAATACATCTTCTTCCCTCCTGAGTAGAGTATTTATGTTTCTATCATTTAACATAGTTCTTGACACAGAGTATTTGTTTAAAATACATTGTTCAAAATTATCACCACTTTCATTTATCTTTGAATAAGAAAGGAGATCTTGTTTCATCCTAATTACCAGTTTATAAAGAAATAATAGACTGTGTTAGTCATACTGGGTGTTAATCTCTAAGCACTCTTTCTAAAAACTATCAAGAAAAATAACTAAATTCTGGGAGCCCAGAGAGATAATTTAAGGTCCAGTACTGTGAGTTAAACAGGGGATAAAAACAAAAGAACTAGGTATACTTTGAGGGCATCAAGGAAAGTCATTTCAAACACAGAAGAGAGACAGACTTCTGAGCTTTTAGAACTGCAAGTGGGCCAGCTTAGCTGGAGTATAGAATATATGTTGGAGAGTCATGTGAAATGAAAAAGTAGGCAGGGACCAGACTGTGAAGTATTTCAACTTAAAATGATATTAAATCAAAGAGATATTATTGTGTTCTAACCAAATTATTAAAATAGATTTGTTCAATTGTTTAGAAGTTCTGTGTGTTTCTTAAAAGCAACAACAAATATCACAGCCTATTTTTGCTATCTCTGACTAATTTTGGTTCCTACCCTGAGTCAGGTTTGGCTATTTTTGCTTTTAAATTTAGCTACAGAATCAATATACATGACAATATTAAAATAAACACTGGTTGAGTCATTCTTTGCAAAATAGCCTGTAATTCTCTTTCAACATCATTACTCAATAATATGGTCATTATATCAATATAATTCACTCTTGATTGAAGAGATGTTCACTGTAAGGAAAATTATTATCATCACCATAATTTTTCCAAGTAATTCTGGCTTCCTACCTCGCTTAATTAGACTAGGTCAATGTAGAAAAAAAATGAATTATTATTACTTGGGAGGAAAGAAAAGACAAAATCCAGGACAAAGGGAAATTATGTAAATAATTGACAAAAATCTACATAAATGATTGTGCTACAGAACAATGAAAATGTGTGGAAAATACAATCCAATATTTAGAGTGAATTTCCTGAACTACTCTTTGCCTTGTTTAGGGAAAGTAACATTTTAACTATGTACTACATTACCTTAAAGTCATTTTAGAATCCAGTTTTGGTAGTTTGACTGATAAAAATTGTTAATTTGTATTATTCAAAAAACTAGCCAAAAGGCACTAGATAAATGCAGCTAACTGGATTTTATCCAGAAAAAAATCAGGTCATGCTAATTACATTTGCTCACTAGATACATACTATTATTTAAGTTATGTTAATGAGATTTTTAAAAAGTCAGAAGCAGATTTTTATGATTCTCTAGTTAAAAGTCAACATAAGCCAATCTTACATCCCTACCCCTATGGCACTGCTAATAAAATTCATCTTTGAAAAAAAAAACTTCAACAAGCTTAACACTTTTTAAAATATTAAGACACAAATGAATATTACTGGCTTTTCATGAGTTTTAAAGTTTCTCAGAGAGATCAATGGTCTCTAAACCTGTTATATCCTCAGAGGGAACACCTACCCAAGCAACTGTTAGTTAGTGGATACACTGTCTGCCTGAAGGCATAAAAAGAGAGTTCAGAGGGAACTAAGGGGAGATAGGAAAGGCAGAAAGGAAGCAAAAAAGGAGAGAGGAAAGGAAGGAAGGAAGAAAGAAAGGAAAGAAGGAAGGAAGGAAGGAAGGAAGGGAGGGAGGAAGGGAGGGAGGGAGGGAGGGAGGGAGGAAGAAGGAAGGGAGAGAGGGAGGAATGAAGGAATCGAAGCAAGAGGAAGAGTAAGGGAAGAAGAAAGGAAGGAAAGAAATAAGGAAGGAAGAAAAGAACAAAAGAAAGAAGAGAGAAGGGATAGAATCAAATACTTTTCACTAGAAGGTTCATCAGGAGCTTGCTGTAGGCTTCTACAGGATTGGAAGGAGGGGATCTGAGGAGAGAAATCACTGGAATGCTAGCTAGTCTACAGGAGCACATTGGAGTGTGTGAAATAGGTTAAGGGATAGTGTGTTGTAGGAAACAACAGCACAGGAAAAAGCAGATAAACTGAAATTTTGGGAACTGTACTCAGAGGAAAAAGACCTGAGGAAAAACTGGCAGGTCTGAGATACTGGGAACTATTGCTCCAGAAGGAAGAGACTTACTGGATAGTGGCCAATTTGCTTATAGGAGTCACTGATATGCAGGAAGCTTAGCAGTAGTAATAAGAAACTCCATGGGGTGTTGAACTAAAGCATTTCTTTCTACCTGGAAGGGCCCAGGGCCTCGTGGTGTGATTCAACCTAAGGGGAAAAAGGAATTATCAACCCTCCTTGGTCATGTGTATATGGGGAGAGGGTAGTAGCTATTTCATTAAAAGCTCAGTCTGAGAGGAAAATAATATTTGGATGCCAGACCTAGTTTGACTTAGTTTGAGGAGAATCCCAGAAGCTCTGAGTAGGGCAGGCTCTGGGTTTCTTTGCATTTGAGGTTCTCAGATATATACTAGTTTTTTTGCAGAAGGGAATGACTGATGAATTAATTAAATTCCGATTCATATTTCCACCATATCTATTTTCTAGGAAAACCATGTTTTACTTTTTCTTCTTCTAATCACATTTTCATTCAAGCCATCAGCATCTTGGTGTGTATGCTACTGTTTTCAATTCCTTAAACCTGAATTTTTCACAATAATTTTCTAAATCTAAGAATGCCAGATTGTAATAGTACAGCAATGCAATATAACAAAGTATCAATTGATGGAAGTAGTTGGTAATCATTTGATAATAAAAAAGAGAGAAATCATATGGAGTAATATTTAGAGGAGTGACTTTGGATTAAGGTAAACTTTGATTCAAGGCTGACTGCTGATTTATAGTGATTATGACTCTAAGGAAGTCACTCTAACTCTTAACATCATAAGCAACAATCTTAAGACCATTTCTTACAGAGGATTTGCCTATCTGCTTTTCTGGATTGAGTAGCTACAAGGAATTCTTCACATGGATGAAATCAAAGATTCATATGAAAATTATAATAGTACTAAAGGAAAAATCATTGGCTATATATGCCAAGAGATGTCCTGACATCCTGCTTGAATCAAGGCCCAGTGGGAACAATGTTTAAAATAATTAACAGCAATAACCCATCAATCTCAGCATATCCTTTCAGAAATGTATAGTGACCCATGAAAGATCTGGAAAATATGCTAATAAAATCAGCATGATTTTAATGAATCACAAGGCATATCACCAATGCAACTATTGAAAAATAAAGACTTCTATCTCAAAAAGGAGAAAAAAGGATTGATTGAAATCCTCACAGCATAGGTTCATGTAATTTGACTTATTGAATATTAGTAAAAATTATATACCCCAAATGGAGTTTATGAAATAGCTAAGATCCAAGAGTGAAGTCAAAGGATGCATCACGGATTATAAGCAGGTGAAATTTATGAAGGATATGTTGGCATAGAAACATGAATGGCTACGAGAATCATATGGATTCATTTATACAAACAGAGGAGTTAATTATGGTGATTCAAGACCAAGCAACCACAACTAGAAGAACATGAATTATATTTATAAATTCATTATATACTAGAAAGTGGAAGAGGCTGAGCAACATGCCATTGCAGACCACAGTGATAAGTATAATGAAAGTTTAAGGCTTATGCACTTAGAAAAATGTCAGAATTAATGCATTTTCTTCTTATTGTTCCTAGTGTTCTCTTTATCCTAGGATAAGACACTCAATGGGACATTGAACCACAGGTGATCTTCCTATCTGTAATGAAATTAAAATCTCAGTTTTGGATCTATTCATCACATCAGTCAAACTAGATGCCGGAAAAGAAGTTGAATAAATAAATTAAAAAATAATTTTATAATAACTTAATATGTGTCAGAACCAGGCCAAGTGTTGGGGATAGTAATGCAGTAAGCAAGAGAGGAAGCAGGTTTTATTCTAATAGGGAGAAACAACACATATAAGCAAATGGTGGTTAGGAAGGGATGCTGTTTCAGTCCAGGGAGTAATGATGCATGGTGTCAGGATATTTTCATATCCTATCTACGACTTTAGGATCAAAGATTTTTAGAGTTAGAAGAGACCTAGTAATGTAGAGTCTAAAATCCACATTTAACAAACAACAACAAACAGCTAGAAGTGAAATACTTTCCCCAGAGTCACAGATTCAGTTTAGTGTCTGAAAGGAATTTCAACCCAGGTCTTTCTTATGCCAAGTTTAACGCCTTAGCTAAAACACACTGCTGACTTTAAAATGACCAGTATTTTCTATTCTTAGTTGAGCTTAACCATTGACTTCATTCTTATTAGAATGTCAGTTAAAAATTTCTGTCATTTGAAATCATTCCCATCTTCATGAATCACACAAAACAGCAGGTGAAATAAAGAAGGCAACATATCACAACTATTTGATAATGAGGATTCTTTTCCTGGCAGCTCCTGAGGGAATATGCCTGAAGCTTCATCTTCAATTGTCATCACCTCAAAAAAAAGTTATAGAATTTCCTATCCTCTGCTTGAATATACTTTATTAATTTAAATGGGCTGAAAGTTTAATTACTTTGTGCCTTTAAATAATTAAATCTCTAAGTAATTAATTTAATAACAATATTAATTATTAAAATTCTATATCACTCTCTCCAATTATTTTTGTGTCTGTGAATATATTGCCTATGTAGAGAAGAAGCAGGGGATATATATTACCTATGTATATGTGTATTTAAGGGGCAGTTAGGTGATGTAGTAAATAGAGTGTCCAAGTCTGGAGTCTGGAAGATCTGAATTCAAACTCTAATTAGCTATGTGACCCTGGGCAAGTCATTTGATCCTGTTTGCCTCAGTTTCCTCATCTGTAAAGTGAGCTAGAGAAGGAAATGGCAAACCACTCCAGTATCTCTGCCAAGAAAACATGAAAAGGAGTCACAAAGAGTCAGGCATGACTGAAAACACCTAAACAATAATAAATGTGAATATATTTTTCTTCTGAATTTCATGAGGTTTTAACTATATTAATCTTTATTTTGTGAAATTGATTTTCCTTTTTCTAATTTTTAAATCAGGTTGTCTAATGTTTTATCAATTTTGTAATTCTTTTCAATGAACCAAATTTGTGGGGAATTTTATCCTTTCAATAGTTTTTTTAAAAAATTTATTCACAAGTCATCTATTTCTCCTGTAATTTTCAAGATTTCCTCTTCTGTATTACTTTTTTGGGTTTATTTACTAACCTATTTTTAAAATTATGTATTTAAGTTGTTAATTCTCATTTTTATATTGGTTAACATTTGTTTTTAAAGATATGATGTTACTTCAGAGTATAATTTCAGCTGTATCTCCTAGAGCAGTAGTATCTTGCATATTATAGATGATTAATAAATGCTAAGGATTAACATTCTTCTTGTCCTCCTCTTCTAATAAGGATTAACATTCTTCTTGTCCTCCTCTTCTAATCTCTCCTCTCTCAGATTATTTCCAACTTATACTGTATATACCTTGTTTGCACATGGTTGTTTGCATGTTGCCTTACACATTAGAACATAACCTCCTTGGGGGCTGGAATCATTTTTTTCTTTCTTAGTAACTCCAACCATCTCCCCAATGAGAACGATACCTGGCACAGAGGAAGTATTTAATAAATGTTTGCTGCTGCTGCTGCTGAAGATCATGATGATGATGGTGATGATGTGTACTACCCATCCTTATCCACACACACATAGAAACCTCAATAGGATATAAGTTCTGCCTTGGCAGAGATGGCTTTATATTTGTCTGGTTATCCCCAGTGCTTAGTACTTGCACATACTGAGGTACTTAATAAATCTTTCCTGAAGTAAATTGATGCAAAATGTTCAGCAGTCAGTTAAAAGGCTTCAGGCAAATATACTTTATTGGCCTTGATGAATAATTAATATACATATATATATACACATATATTTATATACGTATATGTAATGTGTATAGGTAGAGATTTATTTGTACCTTTCAGTTGTTGTTGTTCATTTGTTTTTCAGGCATGTCTGACTCTTTGTGTCCCCATTTGGTATTTTTTTTGGAGGGGGGAAGGCAGGACAATTGGGGTTAAGTGACTTGCCCAGTGTCTCACAGTTAGTAAGTTTATCAAGTGTCGGAGGCTGTATTTGAACTCAGGTCCTCCTGACTCCAGGGCCAGTGCTCTACTCACTGCGCCAACTACATGCCCCCATTTGGTATTTTCTTGGTAAAGATACTTCAATTGTTTGCCATTTCTTTCTCCATGTCATTTTACAGACAAGAAAATGAGGCAAACGGGTTAAGTGACTAGTACAGGGTCACACAGCTAGAAAGTGGCCGAGGCCAGCTCTGAACTCAAGAAGATGAGTCTTCCTGACCCCAGGCCTGCCACTCTCTAGTATGCCACCTAGCTGCCCTTATTTATTGTTATGACCATATTAATTTATAAATGTATATGCATAGTTATCATATAATGAGTATTAGAATATGTGATATATCATGTTAACATTATATTGTGTTATATTTTATTATTTATAAGTTATATGCCGAAAGCTAACTCACATGTATATATACAGAATTTTTTTCAAACTATCCCTTCTTTCTTCCCTAATACCCTTTTCATCCTCTCATGCATTTCTGTGTTTTTCTTTTCTTTTTCTAGTCTCCATTCAGAGACAGGAGTGTGTTTTTGTGCTTTCTAGTGTGCTCACTGTATTCCACTTAATGGAAAGGAGTCCAAGCAACAGCTTTTTCCGCAACTAGACAATGGCATTCCTTCCAGAGTGGCAAACTGCAGGGGGCCGTTGGAAATAGCAGAAGCCATAAATTTATAGCACCTGCAATTTTCTAGCAGCTGCCGTAATGACTAGTCCAGAATGTTTCGTTTGCATTTTCTGGCGCACCACCAGATCTTTGTGTAAGATTCTATCTCATTTTTTTCCTGGAATGGATGTTGAGAAGGTTTGTTTTTCCCTTAGCCATGTTTGTGTTTTTCTATCCAGGGTCATTTTCAGCACTCCTGTTTGGTGGGAGCATACTCATGAGACACCCACCCAAATTTTCCTTATTTTTGAGAAGGTGCCTAATAAGATGATTAGGAGATTTTTTTTAAAGCATCTGTAGACTCATAGCTCTACATTACACAGTGGCTCTAATAATGTTCAATGATACTAGTAAAATGGAATCATAATCAGGACATTTATCCCTGAGAGCTCATTTCAAGGGACACACAAACAGCATTAACAGCATAACCTCATCTTTTCAGCTTCACTAGAATCCTAAAGGATATTTTATTTGGGGAATACAGTGCCCTGGAATATTAATGACAACTCTCTGAAAAAGCACAGGGACACTTCATCATTAGTTAATGAAATTCTTTTCTACCATAAATCAAGAAAAGCCTAACAATAGCTAAAGTAGATGAACAAGAAGCTATATTTTTTAAAGCAAAATCAAAGGGATTATTTTAGAGGAACAAGTAGAGAAGAGCTATAATTCATGGAGCTAGGGAATGTACTTCAGTGTAAGTAGGCTTTTCTACATCATTGACAGACAAGTCTTCCTATAGTCAGGCAATCTGGTTATAACAACAGGGACTAGCATTTCCACAATGCTTTATGGTTTGAAAAGTTCTCCTATTACTCACAACATTCCTCTGGGAGATGCTAATATATCAACTTTTGATATGAAAAATCTTGAACACCATAGAGGTTAGATGCCATGTCCAATGACACTCAACCATTAAATGATAGTCAAAACCTGAACGCAAGGCATTTCAATTACATGTTACATTATATGACACTACTTTAAGGAGTGGCATCTCTCTCCTTTGCTCAAATACTTCCTGTGGCTTCTAGCTCTATTGTGCCCTAAATTGTCTAAACATCCCTTAGCAATGACTTTGCAGCTTACATTAACTGATGCTGAGTGAAGTGAGCAGAACCAGGAGAACATTCTACACAGCAACAGCAACATTGTGTAATGACCAACTTTGATGGACTTAGCTTTTCCCAGCAATACAATGATCTAAGACAATTCCAAAGAACTCATGATGGAAAATGCTCTACACATCCAGAGAAAGAAGTATAGAGTCTGAATTCAGGTCAAAGCATACTGTTTTCTCTCTCTTTTTTCTGTCTTGTGTTTTTACCCTTTAGTTCTGATTTTTCTTTCACAGAATTACTGCTGTGGAAATGTTCAATGTGATTGTACATTATAACCTATATCAGATTGCATGCCATCTTGGGGAGGGGGTAGGGAAGGGAGGGAGGAAAAAAAAATTGTAACTCAAAATCTTATGAAAGTGAACATTGAAAACTATCTTTGCATGAAATTGGGGGTAAAATACTATTAAGTGGGGAAAAATGACTTTATGATTACTTTGTAATTTCCTCCATATTTCCTGATATTTGCACATGTCATTTTCTCCAATTTAAAGTAAGCTCCTTGAGGGTCGGGACACAATATGTTTTTTGTCCTGGAAATCCGGAGCCCAGCATAGTGCCTTAGTGCATTGAAGCTGATAAATGCAGACTTGGATGAATAAAATTCCAACTTCTTTGTCTGGCAATTCAGATTCCAGGAAAGGAGAAAAGGGAAAGGGGGAACAGAGAAGGGGGAAGAAGGAAGGGGGAAAGGGGATGGGAAGGGAAGGAGCTGTGTTGCCTAACTGGCCAGCCCTACCTCACTTAAATCCAATTCATTTTCGTGTCATGGCATCACCTCTCTGATGTCATGGTCCTTTTCAAGAACAAAAGACAACAACAACTCTCAGAGACAGTTGGAAAGGGAAGGAAAATATAAATGAATGTATAGTTTCAATAAATTGATGATTGATATACTTATGATGGGCTATTACAAGGAAGCTTGGGATGTTCAAGACAGTTATTATCTTTTGAGGTGTACATTATGGAGGTGAACTCCTGAGCTCTTGCAAAATATGCGAAATATGGTTGTCACAGATAGAGACATGATACAGAGTTGAATTCATCAGGGAACTTAACCATTATTATATCCTGTTCCTATCTTTTGAAGGACAATAGTATGACATTCTCATGCCCCTTTTTTCAACTCTAATAGCTCTAGAGAAGCATGGTCAGGAGATGTCATTTTGCTACTATGAGATGACATTGGTATGACTATTTCATCATTATCCCTCACTTCCTTCAAAGTATAGCACAGGGGCCAAACTCTCATAGGAGACTTTTCCTGATCCTCACCTTACTACTCCCCCACATCCCTATACCCCATCCAAGTTTTTCCACTATTTCCTTTTTTGAAAATAATTCATACTACCTGGTTAACAGTTTAAAAGTTTTGAGGCTCATAGGACAATAGATTCAGAGATTGAGATTGGAAAGGATCTCAAAGACTATCTGTCCAACCCCTTCATTTAACATATAATAACTGAGATCCAGGGATGTAAAGTGACTTGTTCAAAATGATACATCTTTCACTCCTCCCTGTTTTAGAATGTAAACTCTTTGAGAAGGGGCTTATTCCTTTATGTCTATTTTTACTGCCTAGCATAATGTCATGGACATAATAGCTACTTAATAAATGTTTGCTGAAGTGGATTCAATTTAACAGAGGAGTGCAACAGAGTGGGTGCTGAATTGAGTGTCAGAGAATCAAAACTCAAATCCTGGCAGTGCCAAATACTTCTTGTGTAATCTTGGGCAAATTATTTCACCTCTGTGTGCCTCAATTTACTCACCTGTAAAATGAAGGAGTCGGTACAAGGTCCTTTGCAGCTTGAAACTTTTGTTCCTATGACAGCCTCAGAGGCCATTGCCTAATCTTTGGCATTTTGTCAGAGGATCATTTTGTTTTTCCTTCATTATCCATGAATGCATGAAATTCACTTGAAGCAATCTCTATCTCTCTGTCTCTCTATCTCTGTCTATGTCTCTGTTTCTCCCTCATCTCTTTTTTTGGAAATTTTATTTTTAATTGAAATTAAGCTTATTAGAGTTAAAGATAAAGTATTTCTTTTTAATATTCAGCATTTAATTCAGATTTGTGTCAGGTATACTAACTGTTCTTTTCCATTCATCATCTCTGCTACTTCCACCATCAGGCATTCACTTTTCCTTCTTTTTTCTCTATCCCTACTTCATTCCACATTGTGAAATTTGGATAACTCATGGTAGTAACATTGAGAGCTAAAAGATTATCTAATTGTTCCTGTTGAAGATAATTGTTCTAGTTTGTCAGATTCAGGCTAAATGGAAAATATCAATTCTCTGTGAAGATCTTTAAGTGAATTTTGATTAAATAGAAGAACCAAATGGAGTCTAATTACAGACAGCAAAAAAAAAGTATTATCCTTCAAGAGTCAAAAACTTCCTTTCATTTAAATGCCTTTAAATTATTTCTGCTAACCTATTGCTATTGGGATTTATGTTTCTAATTCTAAATTAAAAAGTAATTAAAACAGTTATAAGATATCAGAACATCACACTCTGTCTTAGTGATTGCAAAACACAACAGATAAATCTTTAAACTAAGGAGATCTAGGCCCAAAAATAATAAATAAAAATAAAATTGGAAATTTAAGGTACCCCAAGGGATCCATTTAGAGATTAGCTCCACATGACTGGAATACCACACAATAAACATCTTGATAGCCTGGGCAACCCCAGGTACTCTCTGCAGTAGCTTCTATGAGAGCCATTCAGACTCCTGGCGATCTTCTGATACTAGCCAGCTTTCTTTGTGCACGCATTGCCCTGCACAGCAGAAGCAGCCAAAGAAATTTGCTGAAAGCTGCTCTGGGTGTTTATCCGTTGTTTGCCTACTGTAACTGATACACATATACACACACGCTTATACACACATACACACACACATACACACAACCCTTTACATGAAAGCATATATGTATACATAAAGATATATGTAACTATATATACATGTATATATACAATGTACAATTCATCCATGTGTGTGAATACAAATTAATATATATCAGATGGATATGCCTATATTCTTTAGTATACTAACATATAGACACACATACAGCATAATGACAACCAGTCATTTCATTTGGGTAAGAACTCCAGTACATTGGATGAAAACTCTTTGTGAAATTCTTTGAGGCCATGTCAAGAGGTTCACAGTATAATCACCCATGGATGGGTTTTAATCTCTATCATTAGCGGGAATAATCACATTTATGAAATTATGGTTTAGATCTATTGGATCATTGGAAAGAAAGCCAGGTAACTAGCTAGATTTATAGATAGTGAACAAGTTACAGATGTGGAAGTAATTGTTGATATATGTAGAAGCTATGTAAAGGCCTGGAGTCAGGAAGATCTGAGTTCAAATCCAGCCTCAGATATTTACCCTGGCAAGTCACTTAAACTCCGTTTGCCTCAATTTCCTCATATGTAAAATGAGATGGAGAAGGAAATGACAAACCAGTCTAGTATCTTTGCCAAGATAACACCAAATGAGGTCATGAAGACTCGAACATGACTGAAACAACTGAACGACAATAGCAAAGGTATGTATAAAGCAGAATTTGGCAAATTGGCTCCAGTCTTTGAAGCATGCCATTTAGTGACCCTACCTCTAGAAAAAACTGATGACATAGAATGAAGGGACATTGCTCTCCACTTCTAAATGTGTGCACTGGGACTGCCTTCTTT